>NC_044907.1:19235904-19940772 GCF_001633185.2 Quercus lobata | reverse complement strand
AAATCAGAATCATGTCTTACACAGTAGCATATCTGAATCTAAATCATTGATTAAGAAATATAAAAGAAAGAATAGAATGTTGTGTGAGATGATTGAGAATCTGAAAATGAAAAATCAATCTGAAAGAAGCATGAAAACTGATGATGAGTTTGTGTTTGAAGGTCAAGAATGTCTGTCACATGTGAACCTATTTGTGCATACCTCACTGAAGGTGTTTAATGCGTGTTTGTGGTATCTTGACAGTGGGTGTTCTCGCCATATGGCAGGGGATAAGTCACTGTTTAAGACAATCAAAGAAAAGGTTGGTGACTATGTGACCTTTGGTGATGGAAGTCATGCTCAAGTCCTAGGCAAAGGAACCATTGAGATACTTGGTTTGCCGTTGTTGAAAGATGTGCTGTACATAAAAGGGCTGAAGGCGAATTTGCTGAGCATCACTCAAATTTGTGATGATGATTTCCTGGTACAATTCTCTAAGAAGGGATGTTTGATCATCAATGAAGAGGGGATTCAGGTTTTGGAAGGAAATCGGACTACAGATAACTGTTATGGAATAGTTCCCACGGCACCCATATCGTGTAGAAGTTCTCGTGTGGATATGTTGGAGCTGTGGCATCACAGATTTGGGCATGCCAACTTCAAACAAGTAGCAAAAGTTTCCAAACTTGAAGCAGTCGAGGGACTTCCTAAGTTTGGAAAAGTGAAGAAGACCGTTTGTGGTGCGTGTCAAATGGGGAAGCAAACTAAGGCAAGTCATCACAAGGTGAATGTGATAGCCACCTCTCGGTGCTTGGAGTTACTTCATGTTGATCTAATGAGGCCTACCAGAACTGAAAGCCTAGGGGGGAAGAGATACATTATGGTTATTGTGGACGACTACTCAAGATACACTTGGGTTGAATTCCTTAGAGAAAAATCAGAAGCTTGTGAGAGGTTGGAGATTCTGTGCAAGAAACTACAAAACGAAAAAGGGATTCTGATAGCCAAAGTTAGAAGTGATCATGGGAGGGAATTTGAGAATGCAAGATTCGAGTCCTTCTGTGAGAAGAATGGAATTAAAAGAGAATTTTCAGCTCCTAAAACTCCACAACAAAATGGAGTGGTAGAGAGAAAAAATCGTGTGATTCAGGAGATGGCAAGAGTCATGTTGTTTAACAAGCAAATACCTCAAAAGTTTTGGGGAGAAGCTGTCAACACCTCGTGTCACATTGGCAATAGGATTTTCTTTCGAGTTGGTACAAAGACGACTGCCTATGAGATATGGAATGGGAAGAAGCCAAAAGTGAAGTATTTCCGGGTGTTTGGAAGTAAATGCTATATCCTAAATGATCGAGAGAATCTTGGGAAGTTTGATGCGAGAAGTGATGAGGGTATTTTTCTTGGCTACTCTACTACAAGTCGAGCGTATAGAGTGTTTAACAAGAGAACAAAGACTGTGATGAAGTCCATAAATGTCAAGATTGATGATGCCTTACCTAAGGTAGAAATGATTGATGATGTAGAAGGGCCGAGCACCAAAGAGCCCGATGTTGAGGTAGAAGCTTTGGATATAGAAGGTGAAGAACCTATACCAGAAGTAGAATCGACTCCCATCAACCCAAGAATGGAAACGAGATCGATGTCTAGAACATCAAGCCCTCTTACTCCTCCGGAAGTTCATCCTCCTATCTCTCGTAGTGATGAAGTTTCCACTTCAAAAAGGCCATCTTCAAGAGTTATCAAGAATCATCCGGAAAGTAACATCATAGGATCTCTTGATGACGGTCTTCACCTCAGGAAAGGAAATATTCTACTAGCTAATCATGTAACATATCACTGCTATCTTGCACAGTTTGAACCAAAAAGGGTTGAAGAGGCTCTTCAAGATGAGAATTGGGTTGAGTCAATGCATGAAGAGCTGAATCAGTTTGTGAGGAATGATGTGTGGGAACTTGCTCCACGGCCTGAGAACATTCATGTTATAGGCACAAAATGGATTTTTAAAAACAAAACTGATGAAGATGGAGAGATAATTCGAAACAAATCTCGGTTAGTAGCTCAAGGATACACTCAAGTAGAAGGAGTGGATTTTGATGAATCTTTTGCTCCGTTGGCAAGACTCGAATCCATTCGAATCCTCATGTCCATTACGTGCACTTTGAATTTCAAACTTTATCAAATGGATGTAAAGTGCGCATTTCTGAATGGATATCTAAATGAAGAAGTATTTGTTAAGCAACCAAAAGGATTTAAGGATCCTCATTTTCCAGATCATGTATTAAGATTGAAGAAAGCCCTTTATGGCTTAAAACAAGTGCCTAGAGCCTGGTACGATCGTCTTACACATTATCTTCTAGATAGAGGTTTCAAGAGAGGGTATGCTGATCGAACTCTGTTTGTCAAAAATGATGAAGATTATCTCCTTGTGACACAAGTCTATGTTGATGATATAGTGTTTGGGGCAACCATCGAAGATCGTGCTACTAAATTTTCTGAGGAGATCAAGAAGGAGTTTGAGATGAGTATGGTGGGGGAACTCACATTTTTCTTGGGTCTTCAAGTCAAACAACAAAAGGAGGGCATATTTGTATCTCAAGAGAAGTATGTCAGAAACATTGTCAAGAAGTTTGGACTAGACTCCAAAAAACATGCCTCCACTCCCATGAGCTCATCCACTAAACTGAATGTTGATTCATCTGGAGTCGAAGTAAGTCCTACATTGTATAGGAGCATCATAGGGAGTTTGCTCTACCTTACAGCCAGTAGACCGGACATTGCTTTTAGTGTGGGCGTTTGTGCCAGGTACCAAGCTAATCCGAAGGAATCTCATCTGACTGCTGCTAAGCGAATCATTCGATATGTGAATGGTACTGCAAACTATGGTCTGTGGTATTCAAAAGACTCAAATGCTTGTCTTGCTGGGTATTCAGATGCTGACTGGGCTGGCAGTGTAGACGATCGGAAAAGCACTTCAGGCGGCTGTTTCTATCTTGGTAACAATCTTGTCTCGTGGATGAGCAAGAAGCAGAATTCAGTGTCTCTATCTACTGCAGAAGCAGAATACATCGCTGCTGGAAGTTGCTGCACTCAGCTTCTTTGGATGAAGAAATTACTTCATGACTATGGAATTCCTCAAGAAACGATGTGTGTCTTCTGTGACAACACCAGTGCCATCAATCTTTCCAAGAATCCTGTCCAGCATTCAAAGTCTAAACACATAGAGATACGTTACCATTTCATTCGGGATTTGGTAGAGGAAAGAGTTGTGTGTCTTGAGTTCATACACACCGACAATCAAAAGGCGGACATCTTCACCAAGCCTCTCGATGGTCCACGGTTTGAATCACTCCGTAAGACCATTGGTGTTGGTACAATTCCTTGACTCTCTTGTGTGTTGTGTGCTTAACATACTTATAATATGATAAGTTTGTTTGTGATGAGGCACACACTTCTTTGTTAGCTCTTTGTGCAACATGTTTATTGTTTGTTTGTCCATCTGTGAATTCTGTTGGTTCTTTCTTTGTTTGTTCAATCATTTTCCTCTTTTATGTCAAAAATCCAAAAAATCACATAAAAATTAGAAAATCAAAAAGCTTGATTGACATTGTTGAGTTTTTGTCTCAAAACTTGTTTTGCCTTGTACCTTTGTGCTAATGGCTTTGTGCATTTTCGAGCATTGCTTGTTTTCATGCACTCATATCTATGTGGGAGAAATCTTGAAATCGTTGTGATTGTTGTAAATAGATCTTCAAACTTGTCATGAACGATTAGTGAATGGTTTTGTTGATCTTGAGTCTTGCATAGACTTGTGTCTATATATCTTCCCACTCTTTATTTTTTGTTTTGCTAAAAGAGCTCACCAAATGTAAATCTCCAAATGAAAAGAGATATTGAGCTGCAAAAGCCTGTCGCACATTCTAGTATTTGACTAGGAAAAAGGGTAAGCGACCTTATATTAAAGTGAATGTTTATTCAAAAAGCCAAAGGCTTGTTCTTTAAAGTGAATTGTCATATATCACTCTCACAATGAGAAATGATTACCTCAAAAGATCAAAAAGATCAAATGTTTTGATTGAAAGTGGAGTCAAATGTTAAGCTCCAAGTTATGTTATCAAGTTTTGTGGGAGGTCATATATACATATTTCTATAATTGAGATGGGTCACATGATCTAGTGCTAATTGTGTATGTCTTGGTTGAATTGATCGTTGAATTGATCATTAAAGCTTTGCATTAGACTAAAGACTATCTCATTGTTGATATCCACACACAACACACAAATTTATGTTCAATAAATGCCATATTCATTTGTGTGATTGTACTTGATGAAATATGTTTTCACATGCTCAATCTTTGTTAATTCAAGCACAAAAAGATTTTTGAGTGTTTTAGGTGTTTTTGGAAAGTATTTTGTTTGAAAAATTTGAAATTTCAAAATTCCAGTTTTGCCCTGTTTTGGCGGCTCAGTCGCGGGTATGTCAAGTCGCGTGCCTCAGTCGCGTCTTCGCGGGTCATTTTTGGCGACTTGTTCGCGAGTGGAAGGTCCAGTTGCGAGGTTCACTCAGAGATTTTCGCGGCTCAGCTCGCGACTCACTCGCGGGTAGACCTTCCAGTCGCGAAAAACACTTAGAAAAATTCTTCAAATTTTTGTCCTTGAGTGTTTTGGCGGCTTTATCTAGCGACTCTTTGGCGACTCGTTTCAGTCACGAAAATCGCGTGTTTTAGAAATACAGGGGCAGTTTTTAAACTTTTTGTTTTTCCCTCGATCTTTTTGTGACTGTTCATTGTCTTTCTCATCTGCTCTTACCCATTCACACCGTGCCTCCATTTTCGATCTCCATTGTTTGCCTCTTTTCAGCTCAAAATCATCAAGTAACAGGTATGGTTTTTCTGTCTTAAACTCTTTTCTACTTGTTGTTATGGTTTTCCCTCTGGATTATTCGCATTTGATTGTGTTTTTGAGATGGGTTTTTAGCTCAACTATTACTCTTTGTCCATGCTTAGCTTGTGGTAGTTTCTGTCTCTGTTTTGAGCTATTTTATGTTGTTGGTTTTGTTCTTCATCATGAGCTTAGCTAGGGTTAGCTATTTTTGTCTGATCTGCTGTTGATGTGGTGTTTCTAAATCATCCTGTATGGTATCCAATTGATGTGTTGTTGAATGTGGGTTCTTTTTCAGCTGTTTGTGTGGTTTATTTTGTCTACCTCTACTGTGTAGTTCAATTTGGGCCATTTGTGTCCCTCTTTGCTATTTTCGGGCCATTTTCATCCAGCTATTAGGCTTTCTTCATTGTCCCTAAATTTCTACTAACCCATTGCTAATAAAGTCTGTTGGATTGTGTTCTACCATTTCTCTTGTTCATAATACAGACTAGTCATGTCACCTTTCAAGAAAGCTGCTGTGAAAGGAGGTAGTTCCAAAGGGAAGGAACCAGTAATTGATGTTGATGATTACCCGCCTCAAACAAAAGGGACTTGCTCTTCATCAAAGAGTTTCGATCCCAACAAGTTCAGATCATATGCAGCCTATCAGTCTTATGAGAATTTCTTTCTACATGCCAAACCATTACTAGAAAGAGCTTTGGATCAGTCCTCACTTCATGACACTGACATTCCGAAATGGTTTGCTCACAAGGATTGGAATTACCTTCTCTCTGATCCGGATGACGCGTATGAAGAGTTGGTAAAAGAATTTTATGCTAACGCAATTGTGGAAGGAGATGAACTTAAGTGCTGGGTTCGGAAAAAGAGCTTTTCTATCTCTCCTACATATCTGGCAGAAATTCTTCACATCAACAGAACAATTTTCCGACATTCACCGGTTTATGATGATCTCTGTCCTAATGAGGAGCTTCTCAAAGAAAGTCTTGGTCAAGACTTGGAGTTCTCACCCAATGGAAAATCCATCAGTGTTTCCTCTCTTTCTCCAAAACTGAGAGTGCTTACAATTGTGATGTTTCACAATTTGTACCATTTATCAAGCACTGGGTATATGAACCTCGGACGTGCTTTGTTTCTTCATGATCTAATCTCTGATGTGGAAATAGACATCTGTGCTCATATCTTTCATGTTCTGCGCAAAACGGTTCTTCGAACTGAGTCTCGGATATGTGTTCCTTTCTGCAGTCTCATTTCACGGATCTTGAAGCTCAAGGGTATTTATCCAACGGCAGATGAATCTCCTATCTCAAAACCAAGTCCAATCAACATGCGTACATTCAATGCAAGCATTGGACATAGTCGGAAGAGAGCCAAACCAGAAACTTCTGCATCTCACAGTGGCTCTCATTTCAGCACTCTCTCCCTAGATGAGAAACTTGATCGCATTGTATCCTCTGTCCACGAGTTGAATACAAAGATGTCTGGACTCACTGCTTCTCTACACCATCAAAGCACTCGATGGGATATGAAGTTTACTTCTCTTCAAACTCAATTGGATCAAATTCAGAGAAAGCTGGAAGAGGATGACTAGCCTATTCCATGACAAAAAGGGGGAGTGATAGACATGATCAGAGGGGGAGAATATTACCTAAGGGGGAGTGTCTTTACATTCTTCTTCAGTTTAAGTTTTCACTTTAAGTTGTTATATTATGTTTTGTAAACTGTTATTCAGGATGTTTTTGTGTTTTGTACCCATGTGCTTTTGTAAGCTTTTAGGGTTAATGTTTTATGCATAGTTTGTAGGCTTTATGGTATGTACCTTGCTTATTGCAGCCTTTATGCTATGTTAAAATCAGTACTTTAATCTAAATGTTCTGCATTTTGGTTGATGTACTGTCACTCTTGTGCCCTTATAGGATTGTTCCTAGATGCATATACCTTGTGTGTTATGCATTGGTTAAGTGTTGAGCATACAAGTGTCTTGCCTTGTGCTTGTTAACTTGTATGTCCTTGTGTTCATTCCAAGTGTGAATGAGCACTGTGATCACTACCTTGTGGTGTTCACTTGGTTGATCAAGTCATGGTTTGTTTCTTAACTCCATCTTTGCTTGATCACATATTGCCTATTTCATATGCATTTATAATTTTCTGCTTACAATGATCATGGTGTATTGTTGTGTTTCAGGAGTATTATGTTCATATGATTCAAGTGCTTCACAGCTTCTAGAGTTAGGTGTGAGTGAGTTTTGTTCAACTGTTCCCAACTCACATGTTAAGTCTAGAGTCTGTTTTAGGGTTTTGTCACGGAATAGCCAAAGGGGGAGATTGTAAGGTTGAATTTATTCAACCATCTAATTGGCTTTATTCCGTGCCAAATTTGCTTGTAATTCAGCATTTAGTAACCCTGTATTTAGGTGGGTTTGATGTAAGGGTAGTGAGTGAGATAGAGTGAAGATTGCTCAAGAGTGTGCAAGAAAACAGAGACTCGCGGCTGGGACTCGCGAGTGACTCGCGGCTGTAAGCCGCCAGACGCAGCACACGTGCCAAGCATGCTGGAAGATGAACAGTCATGCAAGCTGGAGCACTACAGGACAACTGGCCATACGGTTAACTCGCGACTGGATCTCACGACTTAGTCAAGCCGTGAGGTCAAGCTGCGAGCCACCCCTGTTTTGTAAAACCTGACGTTTCACATTTCTCTCCCACTCCAATATAAATACCCCTTTTACCCACGATTGAAAGAGAGTTTCGAGAGAGAATTTTTGAGAGAGAAACCCTAAAGAAAAACCAGATTGATTCACCCACAATCTATACCTTAGAGTCTCTTCAAATTCCTCAACTCTCTTCCTCTCCATTGTCAAATCCTTGAGAGGCATTATACCAAACCTGGTTCTCACCATCATCATCACTGTGAGACAGCTGTTTGGATTTCTGGGAAGTAGTTAGGAAGGAACCAATCTTTATTGGTTGATGCTACGGTCTAGTAGCGGAATCCGGGAAGCTAGAAAAGAAAAAGGTTCGGCGCAACCTCGTTGGAGCAAGAAGCTTGGAGGGCTTAGGTGCATTGGGTAGATTAGGCTTGGAGGGTCTTTTGCTGTCCATGTATCCCAACTGTATTTTCTAGTAGATTGTTTATCGCTTGGAGGGCGGCGGAGAGGTTTTACGCCGAGGGCTTCGGTTTCCTCTTCGATAACACATCGCGTGTTGTCTTTGTGTTTGCATCTTCCTTCCTCTCTATCTTTGTCTTTTTATTATCTGCTGTGGATTTTATTTTGTTATGGCTTAGATAGTTTTTAACCAATTTCATATTATAGCATATGTTAAGTTTCCGCACACTAGTTGTTTGACATATTGCTTGAATTGGTTAAGTTGTAATTTGGGGGTCTAAACGTTCAAAGGTGTTTTTACACGTTTTTGAACTTTCAGGGGTATTTAGACTGGAGTGGGAGAGGAATGTGAAACATCAGGTTTTACAAAACAGGGGTGGCTAGCGGCTTGACTAAGTCGCGAGATCCAGTCACGAGATAACCGTATGGTCAATTGTCCTATTTTGTCCTGTAGTGCTCCAGCTTGCATGACTGTTCACCTTCCAGCATGCTTGGCACGTGTGCTGCGTCTGGCGACTTGCAGCCGCGAGTCACCCGCGAGGCCCAGCCGCGAGTCTCTGTTTTCTTGCACACTCTTGAGCAATCTTCACTCTATCTCACTCACTACCCTTACATCAAACCCACCTAAATACAGGGTTACTAAATGCTGAATTACAAGCAAATTTGGCACAGAATAAAGCCAATTAGATGGTTGAATAAATTCAACCTTACACACACACAAGTGAGCATCACACAAGCGTGGCATAAGGTTTCAATGGAAATAGACATGTGGGCTAGTTCCATTGATGAGCGTTCGAGATTGACATGTGATTAATTTCCATGGATAATGAGCTAGTGAAAGGAAATCTCATAAAGAGGAGGAGCTAGTAAGACTTGTTCATGACCCATACTAAAAGAGACAATGGTTAAAATAACATAATTCGGCCCAAATTCATAAGTTTTAGCTCTAAGGTTAAGTGGAATCCTTATATATTATAATAATCTCTCAACAAAAGAGTCTTCTCAAGATGTTTTCTCCCCAACATGCATCATTATCTTAATTTTTAAATAGCACAAAGATAGTGTTGTGGTAGTAGAAGTTTTGGTATTAGTTTGTTGTGCAAAAGGACATCTAGAAGTTCTCCCACATAAGATAATTATTATAGACCTGAGAAGGAAATAATAATGATAAGAATGAGTAGTTAAAATAATATATTTGAATCCAAACTCTTAAATTTAAGCTTTTAAGTTAAGTGATGTTCCTATATATCATTAACCTCTCAACAGAGGAGTCTCCCCGTGATGTTCTCTCTTTAGCAAGTGGTGTTAGAGCTGAGGGCAGTGCATAGCAAGGTGACAAGGTTAACAAGGCCCCCTTTAATAGTTGGGGACAAGGTACGTATACTTGGAACACACACAAGTGAGCATCGCACAACTGTGGCGTAACGTTTTGATGGACATAAACGTGTGGGCTAGGTCCATGGATGAGCGTTTGGGGTTGACACATGGTTCCCACAAATGATGAACTAGTGGAAGAAAGCTCATAAGGAGAAGAAGCTACTAGGACTTATTCATGGCCCATATATAAAGAAGTAATGGTTAAAATAACATAGTTGGACCTAAATTCATAAGTTTTAGATCTAGGGTTAAGTGGAATCTTAATATTGTATTAATCTCTCAAAAAAGGAATCTTTCCAAGGTGTTCTCTCCCCAACATGCATCATCTTCTTAATTTTCAAATAGCATAGGGATAAAGTGTTGTGGTAGCAAAATTTTTTATATTAGTTTGTTGTGCAAAAGGACATCTAGAAGTTCTCCCACATAAAATTTGTTTTGAAAATTATTATAAATTTGAGTAGGAACTCACGAAAAAATAATAGGAACGAATAAAAGTTAAAAAAAAAAATTAACAGGAATGAATATGGAATGAATAAAAGTTGAACGAATAAGAGACACAATAACTCACAAATTATATATATATATATATATATATATATATATATATATTCCTTGACGAGACTTCTCTCAAGCCTCAAGTGTTAAACAAAAATTACAGCACAACAAAAAGCCAAATGCATATTAGCCCAATCTACCTCCAAATATACCAAAAAGCGACAAATACACTTGAAGGTGGTGCCAAACTCAAATTCGCACACCCAAACGAACGAACGAAGTGTATATTATCCCAAGTTACCTCCAAATGCGCCAATAGGCACCAAATGCGCCTGAATTCTCAAGCGGTGTTGGCCTCCATAATCTTTTTTTAAGAATAAACGGCAGGTTCATAATTAATCATCGGTCTTGTGCATCTACGGTGAGGAAAGATAAAATTTTAATTAGAATAATAAGCTTCAAAATTCTTTTTAAACTATGCAAGGAGTGAGGTTTTTTCTATTGTAAAAAGAATTTAAAAGACGTTCTTTAACTCATTACCTACAACCTAATTATTTAAGTATCAAATTTTTTTATACCTTTGAGAAAATTCACGATGCAGGAAAGTTAATTTCTTTGCCATCTCATTCAATTAGTATGGAATTGGCAATCCATTTACTTGAAAGATAACTAGAATATAAAAAAGCAATGTTTTTACAACAAATTTGAAATTCAAGATTTCTACAACAAATTATTTAACTTTGTAGTCTTTAAATGTCTGTGTCAGAAATTCAATACATGTGGCTATAATTTAAGCTTATTTCAGAGACCTCTGCCTAGAGTACTAGGATCTAAGCCAAGTCCTTGTGATCTTGATCACTCCAGTAGTGGAAATCAACCAAATTAAATTAAATTTTAGACCATTTTGGATTATTTATTTATTTATTGGAACAAGCAATATAAAGAACAAAAGTCACATGTTTAATTATTCTAGAAGTAGTTTCCAATCTTCTCAGTTTAATACAATAAAAAGAAATATTAACACGAAGGCATACTTCAAATCGCAATATGATTCCCTCTTCCCTAAAACATTTGGAGTGGCCTTTTTAAGTTTGATCACGTGCTGTGGTAAATACATTACCAAATTATATCTTCCAAAGATTTTATAAATAAAAAATTACCTCTCGTATACAAGTTCGAAGAAGGTTTTGCCGAATTGAATGCAACTCGACTACAACAACACTGATGTTCATCCTTTCTCTTGGATATTCTTTGGAGCAAGCAATTCCAATTCCAAGGATCAAAATCAAGCATTCTTGAATTTTGAGACTCCCATTTCGATTCTCATTGCAAGTGTCATTCATCCTTCTCCCTCCCTCTTGTCTTTTTGGGAGAAGAATAGGATCTATAATATCAAATATTCGTTCTAGCAAATTTGCTTTGACAAAGCCATGAAGATTTAAGCTATTGTGGAAACTGTTATCGATAGGCTTTTTTCCTGTAAACATCTCTAATAATAATATGCCATAACTATAAACATCACCATATATTGACACCTTGTTTCCCATACCATACTCTGCAATTGCATGTAACATATATTGTAGTAAACATACTTTCATAGCATAAAAAGAAGGGAAATAAAAAATATTAAGAGTTTCAAAGCATGTTTTTCAATGGCATAAAATAAAAATTAAGGGAAAAAAAAGATATCTAGAAAATTTTGTTATAAGCATTCTATCTTCTATAGTAGGAAATATGAGAAAAGGAAAAGGAATTAAATTTAATAAATGAAAAATACATTTACCTGGAGGAGTATAACCAACAGTTCCTTTAACCTCAATGGAGCTTGATTGATTAGTAGAAGAATCGTGGACAATATCATGAAGGATTCTTGCCAAGCCGAAGTCACTTACATGTCCAATCATTTCATCATCAAGAAGAATATTGCTAGGCTTGAGGTCACAATGAACAATTGGTGTTTCACAATGATGATGAAGGTAATCCAATGCACTAGCAACATTGTACATTTTTAGACCCCTTAAAACACAAACAAATTAACCTAGTTATTTAGCCAAGTGATTAACTTAGGTAAATTATGCAAATCTAGGTTAAGACAAGTAAATCATATCATTGAAACAGTGTGGAAAATAAATAACACAACGATATGATAACCCAGGAAAACCAAACTGATAAAAAACCTGGGGAGGATTTAACCTAGCTATCCTCAAGGTAAAACAGATTCACTATGAAAGAATTGAAGTTTTACAATAGCGATTTAGACCACTAACATCCTATTGCTACCTCGAGTTAAGGCTGTCGAAGACCCGCCCGGCCCAACCAAACCGCCCGAAACTCGATCACCTTCACCCGAAACCACCCGATCAAAGCTTGTTCACGGTCGGATGTGGATCGCCGGCGCTAGCACCCGAGACCATTGGTTCCAGTTGTGGGTTGGTTGTCAGAGAAACCGATGAACTTGACCCGCCCGATGAGCTATTCTTCCCTCATGGCAAATTACAAACTCGGCCAAAAATCAGTAAGTCCAAACCTAGTCCGTAGGATAGGCAGATTTCGGCCAGATCCATCAAGATCTCGGCCCGATATTTATAGATATAGGGAAATATTGGCCAGATCTCATTAGATCCGACCAGATCTAACGAGATCAGACAATATTTCAGCCAAAATCCGGCCAAATTTTGCTCCACTCCGGCGAACCTGAAACCGACCGATATGGATCCGAAACTGATACAACCTGAACCAGTAGACCCGAAACACAAACCGGGTCAGTTGCGGGTTAAACTTTTCATCCACCCGATGCATTCAGGTCAAGTCCGGGTTGGGCACAAACCCAACCCGTGAACAGCCCTACCTCGAGTAGAAAACTTACTACCACGACCATGTGACAGCTCCGAGTCCATAGACTACTTCTTTCCTTGACCCATAACAACCACAAGTACTCCCACTTGTGTTTCTTTAAGCTCTTTATCCAGCAACTGAAACGATCATCAAGCTCTCGACATGAATCTTGATTCTCAATAACCCAAACTATGTGTGAAGGCAAACACCTCTAAATCTCACAAAAGATTCACACACACAGCATAAACAACAACTAAAACACGTGGTTAGGGTTTTTCCTTTTATACTTAAGGAAAAATAAAAAAACCCTACACGTCACATAGGCTTGGGCTGAGTTGGAAATTCTGCAGAAAAAAACATTCTACATGAGCTTCAATCGATCGAGTCTAACTTTCAATCGATCGAGCCTTGCAGAAAGTCAATAGTAATTTTTTGTAATTACTTGATTCCAACTTTACATACAAATACTTTGAGCAAGCCTAAAACAAGGCTAAACATTTTAATCATGGTTTACCAACATTACATAATGAAGTTCTAGTACATTTAAACCTAAAGTCTTAGAACCTAACAAACATTAATGGCAATATTCGATCTTTGAAAAAGACTCAACTTCCTTTGTTTCTGAAGTGCCTCATTAATTTTTTTCTTGGAGTTGGATGTTGAATGTTCAAATAGTGTGTAAATCACCTATGAATGTTTAGACCCCCAAATTACAAATTACCAACACAAGCTTATATTCAAATAATGTATGTGCGGAATATGAAAATAAGCTAAAACAGAATTGGTAAAACAATCTAAACCATAATTAATCACAACAACAGCAGTAATTAAAAGGCAAAGATTAAGGGAAGAGAGATGCAAACATAAAAATAACATAGCAATGTGTTATCGAAAAGGAAACCGAAGTCCTTAGCGAAAAACCTCTCCGCCACCCTCCAAGCGATCAATAATCCACTAGAGAATAAATTTGGGATATATAAATAGTAGAAGACCCTCCAAGCCTAATCTACCTAGTGCATCTAAGCCCTCCAAGCTTCTTGCTCCAACAGGGTTACGCTGAACCTTGTCTTCTCTAGCTTACTAGATCCTGCAATAGCCCATTGCATCAACCAATATCAATTGGTCCCTTCTAAACTGCTTTTCAAGTACCAAAATACCTCCTCACAGATATGGGTATGGTGAGATAGAGATTTGGCTAATGTACCTCTCAAGGATGTATCAATGGAAAGGGTGAGAGTAGAGGAGTTTGGATAATTAAAGGATGAAGATTGTGGATGAGTCAATCTTGTTTTTCTCTAGGGTTTCTCTCTCAAAATTCTCTTTGGAAGCTCTTTACATTTCGTGGGTATAAGGGTATTTCTAGTGGGGTGAGTGAGGAATGCGAACAGTCAGGTTTTAACAAATAGAGCATTCTGGCAATTCAGGCTCACGACTGGAACGAGTCACAAGTTTGAGCCGCGAGCTAACTGTCTAGCCAGACTAGAAGTTTTGTCCTGTAGTGCTCCAGCTGGCGTGACTCTTTAACTCCCCTACATACTTCACACGTGTGCCTCCTTTGGCAACTCGCAAGTTGCGAGCCAGTCGCAAGATCCAGTCATGAGGCTTTTCTTAAGTGCACACTCTTGAGCTTTTCTTCACACTCTCTCACACACTACCCTTACATAATTCTCACCTAAATACAAGATTTCTAAATGTTGAATTCATAATTTTAAAAACCAGACTAGATTGGTCAGTCCAATTGGTTCAACTGGGAACTGGGAGCCAATCTAGTCCAGTTAAAACCCCCAAAACTGATCAAAAACTAGAAAAACCAGTCAAAAATCAGGGTTGAACCGGAAATTTAAAAAAACGGTTTGATGCCCGGTTCAGTTTTTAAAACCATGGTTGAATTACAAGCAAATTTGGCACGGAATAAAGCCAAAAAAATG
The DNA here is from genome assembly GCF_001633185.2 of Quercus lobata. Classification (NCBI taxonomy): domain Eukaryota; kingdom Viridiplantae; phylum Streptophyta; class Magnoliopsida; order Fagales; family Fagaceae; genus Quercus; species Quercus lobata. The sequence continues at coordinate 19,926,174 of NC_044907.1, read as the reverse complement.
GTTGAATAGATTCAACCTTACAATCTCCCCCTTTGGCTATTCCGTGATGAAACCCTAAAACAAACTCTAGACTTAACATGTGAGTTGGAAACAGTTAAACAAAACTCACTCACACCTAACTCTAGAATCTATGTAGCTCTTGAACCATACAGACAAGTATTTCCTGAAAACAACAACACAATACAATCATTGTATGCAGAAAACTTGAAATGCATATGGAGCAAGCATAATGCGATCATGCACAATGGAATGAAGCTATAAAGCATGGCTTGACCAAAAATGAACAATCACTATAAATAGTGACCACAATGATCATTCACACAAGGAATGAACATCCGGACATGCAAGCTAATAAGCTCAATGCAGGGTATCATTTGCATGTCCAACACTCAACCGATACAACAACACAAGGTAATTGTATCAAGGATATAAAATCCAACAAGGGCACAAGAGTGATTACTTAAAGAAATCCATAACATTTAACAACAAGTACTAAGCTACAAAAGCATGGGTACAAATACAATATACTGAATATAAACTTAAAACATTAAACCAAAGTACCAAAAGCTTTAAACACAAGCACTGTAACCATATCCAAGAGTTTATAAAACTATAAGCAAATAACTGAAAACTAAACTAGCCAATCAAAGGTTAGGCTATCCAAAAATATGTGTGTGTATATGTACTAGCTTCCCCCTTTTAAGCACACAACTCCCCCTATCACTATGCCCACTTCCCTTTCTTATGTTGCTCTCCCCCTTACTATATGCTCTCCCCCTTTTTGGCAAGAATATCTAAAGGTTGTCCTCTAATTTGCACAGAATAGCATCTAGTTGTGTCTCAATGGTCGTGAGGCACATTTGGACTTGATTGTTGGTGGAGTAGAGAGCATTTTCAAATCCGGCAATACATAGATGCAGAGCCTCAAACAAAATACCCAACCTGTCAGCTTAGATTGTTCATGTTGAGTGCTAGTCGACTGTAGCTTAAGAGTAATGGGAAAAGCAGTCTCAGTATGCACAAGCGTAGTGTGAGTAGCTGAGCCAAAACCGAATGGAGTGGCTTGAGGAAAGGGCTCACTCTTGGGTGCTTTGGAAGAACGACTCTTGCTTGTTTGAAGAGATATCATGGATAATGGTCGAAGACATGCTAGTATTTTTCCATCTGTTGGTGGACGAACACCTTCAAGAACCATGATCTTCATTAGGAGACTACAAAAAGGAAGACATGTTCGTGCTGTCAATCGAGCCACTATTTTCCCAATGATCTGAAAAATGTGGGCACATATATCAATCGGTACACCAGTGATGAGATCACATAGGAACTGTGCTCTTCCAAGGTTGATGAAGCTGGTGTTAGACAGTCGGTAAGAGTCTTCAATTCAGGTGCAAATTTTGCAGTGTCTATGGATATGCCTTTGCTTGAAATATCATGATCAGGCCCAAGAATTTAAAGAATGTCTTGTACTTGAGGAAGTATATCATCATATGGAGTGAGGTCCACATTTGTCGGTCTAGTGATGCGAAGAACCTTTGCAATGTAGTCTAGATTGATGGAGAATTATTTTCCTCGTACCCAACACTTCAACTCAACTCTGGTATATCTAGCATTTGAATAGAATTTCTTGACCAATTCATCAACCGAGTCCTCGAAGTTCCCAAACAAATCTGCCCAATCTTTTGCTTCAAATATTCTAGGGATAAATGTTAGTCCCAAGGTATCAAATTTTACCACCTGTTCCACCACAATAGGAGCATCTTCAAAGACGCTTGAGTAAGTCTATGAATTGAGAGGAGTCCTAAATCTCTCAATGTTTGAGTCTTGAGGCGAACGGCGAGTCTGTTTTGAAACAGGGGATGATGGAACATCAATCACAATCTCTTTTCCTTGAGAGGAACGACGAGACATCTACAAAAGAACATACACAAAGCAGAGAACCAAGTGCAAAACCACAAGACACAAACATCAACTTGATTAGATCCAAGTTAGTCAATGAAATAAGTACATATTGATATGTAGAAAAAGCTATCACTCAACCACAATAAATGAACTAAGTTAGCAGTATTTAAGCATGTATTTGGTGTGCAAATGTGATGAATGTGTAGGCACAACTAAGCACAATGTAATCTATGAAACACCTTAGAGTCACAAGTAACTGTCATTGTGACATTCTACTATGAGCATGATATGCATAACATAGCAAAAGCATGATACACAACTCACAACTAAGAATCAACCATGAAAACATGTGTAATAGGTATCGTATTCCAAAAACAACAAAACCCATTCAACAAACTTAACAAAATAAACCCAATCCATATTCGAACATCATATATCTCAAATCTCAATAACAACTCTTACCTTTTCTTAAAGATTGAAGTAGAGATGATGAAGAAAAATGGTGGATTTTTCAGAGAAACATGGTGAGTTTGTGAGAGAAAGATGAATGGACAAGACAATGAACAATCAAAATGTTCAAGGGAAAATTGAAAAGTGTTTTTAAAAAAACTGTCCTTGAAGCACAAAACACGCTTTTTTCGCGACTAAGATGAGTCACGAACAAGTCGCCAAACCAAGTCGCCAAAACTCCTGTGACAAAATTTTAAAAATTTGTCTAAGTGAGCCGTGAAACTTTCTGTATAAACCTCGTAATTGGAGCTTCCACTCGCGAACAAGTCGCCAAACCAAGTTGCGAGAAATCTATAAACCCAAATTTTGGAAAATATTCTAAGTCTTTTTTATGATTGGGACATTTACCCGCCAGGGAGTTGCAAAAACCTTCTGTGTAAGCTCGCAATTAGGGCATGCAAATGGCTTGACTCGCGAGGCAAGTCACCAAAACAGGGTTGTACAGTTTTTGACATTTTTGCAAAAAAAAAAAAAAAAAAAACTTTCCAAAAACAATTAAAATACTCGAAAATCTTTTTGTGTTTGATCAACATATAATTGAGCATGTGCAACACATTTAATCAAGTACAATCACACAAATGATAAGGCATTCATTGAACATAGACATGTGTGATGTGTGTGGGTATCAAAAATGAGATAGTCCTTAGTCTAATGTGAAGTTTCAATGATCAATTTAACCAAGTCATACACAATTAGCACTAGGAAGAGTGACCAATCTCAATTATAGAAATATGCATATATGACTTCCCACAAAACTTGATAACATAACTTTGAAGCTTTCCATTTGGCTCTATATACATCATATCATTTGATCAATTTTTGAATCAATATATCTCATTTTGAGATCAATGCCTTGAAATTTTTGATATTTCAATTTGATGAGTAAGCCTTTGGCTTTTTGGGCATCATACATTTTATTTAAGTCAAATACTAGTATGTGCAATGGATTTTGCAACTCATTATCTCTTTTCATTTGGAGATATACATTTGTTGAGCTCTTTAAACCAAAAAAAAAAAAAAAAGTGTGGGAGGATATATACGCACAAGTTTATGCAAGTCTCAAGATCAACAAAACCATTGACTAATCATTCATAAGAAGTTTGAAGATCTATTTACCACAGTCACATAGATGTCAAGATTTTTCCCACAATGATATGAGTGCATAGGGAACAAGTTACGCTCGTAAATGCACAAAGTCATTTGTACGAAGATACAAGGCAAAACATGCTTGTGACAAAACACAATAATGCCGATCAAACTTTTTGGATTTTCTACTTTTTATGTGTTTTTGGATTTTTGACGCAAAAGCAAGAAAAGATTGATAAAAAAAAATGTAAAAACATTTAAAGCAAATAACAAACAAACAAACTTTTTTTTTTTTTAAACCAAGCTAGCATGATAACAAAAAGCACACGACCAAGCAAAATCACAAAACATAGGAAGTATTAATGCATGGACATGTTGTAATGCTTATGCATGAGTACCCCTCTTCACCCACACAACACATGCGTTTGGGGTGATATCCTTAACGGATTGGGTACGAGTGTTGTGGCTTTCAAACCTTCTGGTGAAACTTACCAAACAGGTGGTGAATGTATCGATCATCTTCATTACATCAATCACTTCGGAATCACCATCTTGACCTTTTGATTGCTCCATAATCGAATTCCTTTTGTCATTTCTTGGTCCTCCTGACCTTTGATCACCTGCATTCTTCAATGCTCTAAGCTTATGACAATTTGGTCTGGTGTGTCCTTGAAGTCCACAATGATGACAGAAATGTTTTATTCTCGGACCTCTTTGTGATTTTGGAAGTGATTTCCCTTTAGCTTCAGGTTTGACCACTGATTGGTTACGAGGCTTTATCAACACCGTTGGTCATTCACATTTATCTTCTTCTCCACCTTCACTTTCTCAGCAGTAGTGGCAACCACCATCGGTTCCTTGGCTTTCACAAACTTCATTTCCTTGGATATATTGGTAGCCGAACTGCTCTCTCCGGTATATCCCAATCTGCTTCTGTTGGAGAAAGGTTTTTGATGAGCAAGGACTTCATCAAGCTTCTTGGAGGAAACCCGCTCTACTTTAGCATTCGTTTGAACCACCTCAAGCTCAAGGAATTTGATCTTTGTATACGCTTCGGTTAACTCTCCATTCAATGTTTCCATTTCACATTTGGTCTCCTTATATCACACTAGAAGACTTCTATAATCCTCCTCTGCCCTCTTCATCTTTTTAATGACTGCCTTAGCCATTCTTGCATATTTTCCTGACTTCTCAAGGAGGGAATTGTATGTTTCTTGCAATCCCACTTTTTTTTCATCATCCTCAACATCAAATTCTTCTAATACTCCCATTGATTCCTCATTAGTGTGCTCCCCAAGCTCTTCTACTAGCAAACTCAAATCATCCAATGATTCAATGGGAACAATGGTCATAAAGGCGAAGTAGTTCCCTTCTCCATCACAGCTTTCTTCCGAATCTGAATTGGAAGAGTCTGAATCACTGAGAGTAGTGGCATACACCTTGCCCTTCTCTCTCAAATAATTGGGACACTCTTTCTTGAGATGTCCATGTCCGTTGCATTCGAAGCATGTGATTCCTTGAGAGGATTGAGACTCCTTCCCATCTTTCCTCTTGAAGTCCTTTTTCTCCTTTTCGAAACTTGGGAATTTCCCCTTCTCAGCAAATTTTCCATTGTTCTTGAACTTCAAGAATTTTCGGAAATTCTTCACAAGATATGCCACATCTTTCTCGACCACATCCTCATCCAATGAGTCGTGAGCTTCTACCCTCTCATTAATCATCTTAAGAGCAAGGGATTCGCTCTTTCTTTGTGATAGCAACGACAGCTCATAAGTTTGAAGTGAGCCAATTAGTTCTTGAACTTTGATATCATCAAGGTCCTTGTTCTCTTCAATTGTTGTTACCTTTGCACGGAAGCTCTTTGGCAATGATCGAAAGACTTTCCTCACTATCTTTGAGTCCTCCGTCTTCTCACCCAAGTTGAACTTGCCAATAACCACCTCATTCAGCTTGCCAAAGAATGAGTCGAATGACTCGTCTTCACTCATTTTCAGCTTTTCAAATCAAGTAGTTAGCATCTGCAACTTAGTGTCTTTCACCTTCTTGGTGCCTTCATACGTGGTCTCCAATATTTGTCACACCTCCTTAGTAATTGTGACGTGAGATATCCTGTGAAACTCATCTGGAGATACACCACAAAAAATAGCATTTAGTGCCTTGCTATTTGCATTAGCTGCCGCGAGGGCTGCCTTATCCCATGTGGATTTGGTAGCCTCCGGCCTAGTCCATCCAACATCAACCGCATCCCATACACTTTCATCAATTGAACACAAGAATGCCCTCATTCGGACTTTCCAAAAGGCATAATTGCTTCCATCAAAATATGGTGGAGCATTGAGAGATTGAGACCGGTACATCTCAAATGGGGTCAAGGATCACACTTAGGTAATTAAGCCATAGCAAGTACACCCGCTCTGATACCAATTGAATGTTCAAATAGTGTGTAAAACACCTATGAACGTTTAAAACTCCAAATTACAAATTACCAACACAAGCTTATATTCAAACAATGTATGTGCGGAATATGAAAATCAGCTAAAAAAAATTGATAAAACAATCTAAACCATAATTAATCACAACCACAGTAGTAATTAAAAGGCAAGGATTAAGAGAAAGGAGATACAAACACAAAGATAACACAGCGATGTGTTATCGAAGAGGAAACTGAAGTCCTTAGCGAAAAACCTCTCTGCCGCCCTCCAAGCGATCAATAATTCACTAGAGAATAAAGTTGATATACATAAATAGCAGAAGACCCTCCAAGCCTAATCTACCCAATGCACCTTAACCCTCCAAGCTTCTTGCTCCAAGAGGGTTACACCGAACCTTATCTTCTCTAGCTTACCGGATCCCACAATAGCCCATTGCATCAACCAATATCAATTGGTCCCTTCTGAACTGTTTCCCAAGTACCAAAATATCTCCTCACAGATATGGGTATGGTGAGATAAGGATTTGGCTAATGTACCTCTCAAGGATGTATCAATGGAGAGGGTGAGAGTAGAGGAATTCAGAGAATCAAAGGATGAAGATTGTGGATGAGTCAATCTTGTTTTTCTTTAGGGTTTCTTTCTCAAAATTCTCTCTAGAAACTCTTTACATTTCATGGGTATAAGGGTATTTATAGTGGAGTAAGTGAGGAATGTGAACAGTCAGGTTTTAACAAACAAAGCATTCTGGCGACTCAGGCTCGCGACTGGAACGAGTCGCGAGCTAACTGCCTGGCCAGACTTGAAGTTTTCTCCTATAGTGCTCCAGCTGGCATAAGTCTTCAGCTCCCCTGCATGCTTCACATATGTGCCTCCATTGGCGACTCGCCAGTTGCGAGGTTGTTCTTGAGTTCATACCCTTGAGCTTTTCTTCACACTCTCTCACACACTACCCTTACATAATTCCCACCTAAATACAAGGTTTTTAAATGCTGAATTACAAGTAAATTAGACACGGAATAAAGCCAACAAAATGGTTGAATAAATTCAACCTTATAGATGTAACCACTCATCTAGATTGCCATTTTCCAAGAACTCGTATGCCAATGCCTTAAAATCATGACCTTGATAGTCAACGCCCGAACATGCTGTGAGCACCTTTACAAGATTTTGGTGTCTAATGTTTCACAGAACCTCACACTTAACTTTGAAACATTTGGAAGCTCCATGGCACCCTAAGTTCAGCACGTTGATAGCAACAGTATGTTTATATTGATCAAGAATACCTTTATACACTGACTCGAAACTACCCACACCAATTAAATTAGTAGAAGAGAATCCATTAGTAGCATTCAAGAGACTTTGGTAAGACACGTTCACAAGCAAATGTATAGAATCACTTGAGGTATTTTCTTTCCTTTTTTTTTTTCTTAAAGAACAAAGAAATTGAAATGATAGGACCAAATTTGCTCCAATAAGCCCGAAAGTATTAACATCAATGTAAGAGTCCACTTTCTCTTCTTGGATTTTTTGCTTTTGCATTTAGGAAGTTGAAAATTTGGTATGCCCCCACAAAGCTCATCATTTCCCTTAATCGAAATTGCACTTGCATTCATGAAAACTCCATTTGATGGTACCTCACCCTTAAAATGGTTGTATGATAGATTTAATAATTGTAAGAAATCAAAGCTCTCCAAAAATTTTGGAATCTTTCCAGAAAAATTATTGCCGGAAAGGTCAAAATGTTCAAGGCCTCTTAATGATTCCAAAGATGAAGGAACATCCCCTTGGAAGAAATTTCTTCTCATGGCTAGAAATTCTAGCTTTACACAACTTTTAAGAGTTGCAGGAATTTCAACAAACAAGTTTTTAGAAATATCCAAATGTTCTATATTTATTAAATTCCCTATTTCCATGTGAATGAAACCAGTGGATTGGTTGCCAAACAAGTCAAGGCTATTTCGTGAAAATGAGAGACCAATAACTTGCAATGATATGTTACCGCTAAGATTGTTATTAGAAAGATTAAAAATTAACAAATTTCGACATTGACTAAGACTTGAAGGGATGCTTCCTTGAAGATTATTGTAACCTATATACAACTCCAACAAATTTGTTAAATTTCCAAGAGATGAAGGAATGTTCCCAATGAAATTGTTTTGAGATAAATCTAAAAATTATAATTTCTGAAGGTTTCCAAGTATAGAGGGAATGTTGCCTGAAAATTTGTTATTCCACATTTCTATGTCTTCCAAGTTGATCAGATTTCCTATCACACCAGGAATATTTCTAAATATTTTATTATTGTTCAAATAGAAAAAGGTAAGAGTAGTTGAGATGTTGCCAATGCATTTAGGCAACTCCCCTTCAAAGTTGTTGGTATTTATCTCCAAATCTCTTAGGTTGATGGAATTTGACAAAGAAAAGAGAAAACTCAAGTCATTTGCTCCCCCATTTCCAACAGGTTTTTGGCAATGGAAAACAACCTCAATCTCTTTAGTTTCTCTAAAGAAGATACTTTTCCTGCCAGTTTATTCATAGCCATATTTAGTATATGTAAATTTGAGGCATTTGATATTGAAGCAAGGATAGATCCAATAAGCAGGGATAGATTCCTATTGTCCATCCAGCAAGGCCCTTTTTTTCCTTGTGAAGCATTGTGGGCGAAGGTGAACCCATGTAGCATGCCAACAAGCCAATTGCGTCTGTCCAATTCTCAGCCAAAATAGACTTCGTCTCCTCTGTTTAGGGCTTGAGGCTTTAAGCCCATTTTAGTTGCCCCCCTAAAAAGACTCTTTTAACAATAATTAATACTAGTAAAATTCTGTAAGGCATTCATAGATTTTGAAAATAATTTGGTCTTTTTATATCACTGAGAGAATTGTTATAATAAATATTTGAACATTACTATGATTATTATCATTTTGGTGTATTATGTCATTATCTTTTAACTATTTTTTATTAATCTCTTGTTCATTTGTGAGATTTTCATCTAATTATGTTATTATAATTTGTTCAGGTTGACGGGAAAGAATAACTACTCGTTGAGACATTCAAAAAATAAGCTCGAATAGAAGTGCCTTTTACTAGTTAAGTTCTGGTTTTTGAGGGGTTGAATGAAACCAACCGCGAATCACAAGTTTGCAAAAAGAACAGAGTGTATATAATCCCAAATTACCTCCAAATGCTATTCAAGATGCTTAAACATGATACATATTGATCAACTCCAAGCAATATTAAAGCTCGATTCCAATAACTATCTTTGTAAGCATATTGACAATCACAATATTCTGAAGAAGAACATTTCCCTCAGTCAACAGAGTATTTCTAAACTTTGGCCAAACACAAGCAACTAGAGAGCTACAAATTATTTGCTTCATTGTTATATAACATAATCTTGGCCTTCAAAAGAAGTCATCAGTCTTTTGCACCTGTGGTAAAGGAAGATAAATTTTTAATTAAAAGAGTCAGGTTTTCTCTATTGTAACAAGAATTTAAAAGGATTTTCTTTAATTCATTAGCTACAATTTAGTAAATTAAGTATCATTTTTTTTTTTACCTTTGAGAAAATTTACAACACAAGAAAGCTCATTTGTGCGAGAAATTAGGAATGTTAAATCCCATTTCATTCAATATTTATGCAATTGGCAATCCATTTACTTAGGAAAATATTTAGAATTTTCTGTATATAAATAAATAAATAAAGGATAGCAAAGTTTTTACAACAAATTACTTACTTTTAAGTCTTTGTAATGTCAACAATTCAGTACTTATAGAAATAATTTAAGCTTATGTCATTGATAGAGACCTCTGTCTAGAGTAATAGGATGTTAGCCAGTTCCTTGTAATCTCAATCACTCCAATAGTGGAAATCAACCAAATGAAAATACACATATTTAGGTATTATAGAAACGTAATTGGGCTCATTGCCAATACTTTGTATAGTAGAATGAGTTTATAGAATCTCAATGGGTTCTAATCTCCATAGGATTCCCTCGCACCCTCTTCCCTAATATACTTGGACTGGCCTTATTATCGTTAGATCATATGGTTTGGTAGATACGTTATCAAATTAAATCTAACAAAGATTTAAATAAAAAAATAAAAAATAAAAAAATACCTGTTGCTTGTACTCTGTCTGAGTAGTGTGTATACGGGTTCTAAGAAAGTTTTGCCGAATTGAAAGCAACTCAACTACAACAGCACTGATATTCATCCTTTCTCTCGAAATTTCAGTGGAACAAGCAACTCCAATTCCAAGTATCAAAATGAAGCATTCATGAACTTTGGAACTTCTATTTCGATTCCCATTACAAGTGTCATTCATCCTTCTTTCTCCCTTTTGTCTTTCCCCAAGAACAGTAGGATCTATAATGTCAATTATTTGTTCCGGCAAAGTTTCTTTGACAAAGCCACGAAGACTTAAGCTATCGTGGAACATGTTATCTGTTGGTCTTTTTCCAGTGAAAATCTCTAATAATAATATACCGTAACTATAAACGTCACCATATATTGACACCTCATTTCCCATTCCATATTCTGCAATTGCACATAACATATATTGTAATTGGCATACTTTCAAAACATCAAAAATGGGAAATAAAAATTTTTAGAAGATTTAAAGAATGTTTTCAATGGCATAAAAAAAATAAAGATATCTAGAAATTTTTGATATAATACTTTCTATCTTTTGTATACAATACATCCTTATTAAAACCATATTTTCAAGCTTAAAACTAAAGTAGAAGATATGGAAAAAGGAAAGCAATTAAATTTAAGAAATGTAAAATAAATTTACCTGGAGGAGTATAACCAATCGTTCCTCTAACCCCAATGGAGCTTATTTGATTAGTAGAAGAATCTTGGATAATATCATGAAGGTATCTTGCCAAGCCGAAATCACTTACATGTCCAACCATTTCATCATCGAGAAGAACATTGCTAGGCTTGAGGTCACAATGAACAATTGGTGTTTCACAATGATAATGAAGATATTCCAATGCACTAGCAACATCAATAGCGATATTCAATCTTTGAAGAAAACTCAACTTTCTTGGTTTCTCAAGAGCATCATTTGTTCTTGGAGTTGGATGTAACCACTCATCTAGGTTGCCATTTCCCAAGAACTCGTATACCAAAGCCTTAAAATCATGACCTTGATTGTCAATGCTCGAACATGCTGTGAGCAACTGTACAAGATTTCGATGTCTGATGTTTCTTAGAACCTCACACTCGACTTTGAAACTTTTGGAAGCTCCATGGCGCCCAAGGTTCAACACCTTGATAGCAACTGCATGTCTATATTGATCAAGAGTTCCTTTATACACTGACCCAAAACTACCCACACCAATTAGATTATCAAAAGAAAATCTATTAGTAGCATTTAGGAGACTTTGGTAAGATACATTCAAAAATAAATTTATTGAATCACTTGAGGTATTTTCTCTCCTTTTTTTCCTTGAAGAACACATAAATAAAAACAAAAAAACCAAAGTTACTCCAAGAAGTCCGAAGAGTATAATGATTATCTGCTCCAACGTAAGAGTCATATTGCTCTTCTTGGATTTTTTGTTGTTGCAGTTAGGAAGTTGAAACTTTGGTATGCCCCCACAAAGCTTACCATTTCCATTAATCGAAGTTGCACTTGCATTCTTGAAAACTCCATTTGTTGGTACCTCACCCTCAAAATGGTTGTACGAGAGATTCAATAATTTCAAGAAATCAAAACTCTCCAAAAATTTTGGAATCATGCCAGAAAAATTATTGTTAGAAAGGTCTAAATGTTCAAGACCTCTTAATAATTTCCAAGATGAAGGAACAACCCCTTGGAAAAAGTTTCTTCTCATGGCTAGAAATTCTAGCTTTACACAACATGCAAGACTTGTCGGTATTTTACCAAACAACATATTTTCAGAAATATCCAAATGTTCTAAATTTTTCAAATTTCCTATTTCCATGGGAAGGACACCAATGAATTGGTTGCCAGACAAGTCAAGGTTATTTAGTGAAAATGAGAGACCAATAACTTGCGAGAATATGATACCGCTAAGATTGTTATGGGGAAGATGAAAAGTCATCAAATTTTGGCACTGACTTAGACTTGAAGGGATGCTTCCCTGAAGATTATTGTCTCCTAAATACAACTCCAACAAATTTGTTAAATTTCCAAGAGAGGATGGAATGTTCCCAATGAAATTGTTTTGAGACAAATCCAAAAATTGTAATTTATGAAGGTTTCCAAGTATAAAGGGGATGTTACCTGAAAATTTATTGTTCCACATTTCTATATCCTCCAGATTGATCAGATTCCCTATAACACTAGGAATATTTCCAGATATTTTATTATTATTCAAATAGAAAAATGTAAGACTAGTTGAGATGTTGCCAATACATGTAGGCAACTCCCCCCCAAAGTTGTTGGTATTTATCTCCAAATCTCTTAGGTTCGTAGCATTTGACAAAGAACAGAGAAAACTCAAGTCATTTGCTCCTCCATTTCCAAGCTGGTTTTCAGCAATGGAAATCAACCTCACTCTATTTAGCTTATCTAAAGAAGGAACTTTTCCAGTTAGTTTATTCTTGGCCAAATTTAGAATATGCAAATTCAAGGCACTAGATATTGAAATAGGGATAGATCCAATAAACTGGTTGTCACTGATGGTAAATGTTTCTAAATTTGGTAGAGTGATACCTATGTCCGATGGAAGATGCCCTTGGATTTGGTTAACTGCTACATCAAGCTTTGTTATTGAAGAGATATTGAAGAATAAGGGAGGAATTGTACCAGACAACCTATTTGAACCCACAGCAAAGATTTTAAGTTTGGTCAATTGGCCAAAAGAATCAGGGATACTCCCACCCAGGTTATTATATGCTGCACAAAAACCTTCTAGAGATGATAGGTTTCCAAAAGAAGATGGGATAATCCCCGTCAAAACATTTTTATGAATAGCAAAGATTCGGAGCTTTGACAAGGTGCCAAGCTCTGTGGGGATTTCTCCAACCAGATTATTAACAGCCGCATGAAACACTCTGAGTTTGGCACAACTGGATAAATTGCTAGGAATTGTTCCACCTATTGTGTTATTGTTCAATAGCAAGACTTCTAGTCTGTGCAAACGGCCAATTTCTGGAGGAATTTCATTATAAAGGCTATTGTTTTCAAGGTTTAGCTTCCACAAAAAACTTAAATTTCCAACATTCGGGGATATAGAGCCTACCAGTTTTTGGGAGTGCAGGTCCAACGCAGTGACCCTTTGATGTCGGTGACCACAGGAAACACCTTTCCATTGGCAAAAATGGATGCTATCATTCCAAGAGCTCATGACCCCGAGAGGATCTTTACTAATCTTGGCTTTGAAGTCGAGCAGTGCCAACCGGTCTGTCTCATTATTCCCGCCAACCACAGAGGTGAGAAACAGGCCAAAGCACCAGAGAAGAATAAATGTGTGCATGGAAAAAGATGAAGATGGTGAAGCGGAACTCAGGTGTGAACAAAGCCCCATTCAATGTGGTTGAAAAGGCTTTTGCCTAGCTAAAATGCTGGTTAACTAGACTTTGAAATGGCACAACTATGTGTTTGGTTGCTTTGCAGTTCAAGAAGAGGCAAATTTATAGCTAGGGAAAGAAGATAATTAGCGCAAGAATAGTGATGTTTCGAACCCCTTGATATTCAAGTACTATTATTGTTTGTACTGTTATTGTTCATTTGGGTTTAACGTTTTCACCCTTTTTTTTTTTTTTTTTTAACCAGCTTCTAGTGCACTGTTTATGAGACTCATAAATCTCATTTTTCAGTAATTTTTTCATTAAAAATGGGTCTCATGATACTATTTACACATTTAAAAATTATTTTACTACAGTGTTTTCAGTTTTCAACAAAATAAGATGTATCCAAACGGACTTTAAGTCATGTAATAGATGGTGAGCCCTTGATATTCTTGAACAAATTTAGTGTACAAGTAAAAAAATTAGATGAGCGAACAGTTGCGAGCTTGACTTTTAGTTCTAGTGCCAGTCCTAGAAAATTTTTCCGTGTATGTACCTCGTAGCCTAATTGATGGTTAAAATTAACGGTCACATGCAAGTCACTTGGTCATAAACATTTAGAACATTAACTGATTATAAGGACAAAATAGAATTCAATTTTTACAGTCATATGAGGTGATCAATAAAAAAAAAACAGTCAATCAAATCAGGGGTTGAATTTGTGACCTTTGAAGCATTAATTCACATGAGCAATCCTAATGACAACACCCAATTAAGCTAAAACGTGACATTTTATTCCAAAGTAGAGTAAGCCAAAGCTTAAACATCACACAGTTTCTAAACAAACCACAAAATTGGTGTAAAATAGAACATCCCAAAAGGAGACTCTCCCTCCTCAACTGCAGATCTTGAGTAAACATCACAACCATAACATTAGTACCAAACAATAGAAAATAATCAAAATATATTGTTTACTTCGAATTGGGTTCATTCTACTGCAAATTGGTAAAGCCTCATATAATGTTGAAGCTCCCAGTTTCCACCTCAGCCCAAAATAAAATAATCAACTCCACATAATTTTCTTCATTGGTTTTTTTATTTGGTCATATTTTTTTTTTCACTTTTTATTTTTTTACCTTAGCCCCTATTTATTTCTTGCCATATTTTTTACTAATTTATCACATCTATTCACTACGTGGCACCATGATGTATAATTATTAGACCGCGCGTGGAATATAGTTCTTTCACACTACACACAAAACAAAAGATGTGGGGTTCTAGTGTTAGCGTATTATTAGGGTAGGGTTGGAAAATAGAGTGATTCACGTGACATATGACATCACTAATAGTACTGCATAATACGTCTACACCAGCATGTCATAGCGAGGAATCGCAAGGAAGAAGGCCATGGCTTGACAAAGACGACCTGTCCGTCAACATCATACCTACCGCGAGGCAATCAGTAGCAGACGGACTAGCAAAAAGAGAAAGGAAGTGAAGCAGCCAGCTCAGAATATATACACAATGTCCATCTTTTGTTTCTTGTAATTATATGCGGGACCTTTCGCAGAAATGCACTCCTAGAGAGCAATCCATTGCTCCACGGTTCATTTTGTAAGTTGACACTAACTACAAGTGAATATGGCATTTATTGAACATAAACTTGGGTGTTGTGTGTGGATATCAACAAAGAGATAGTCCTTAGTCTAATGTGAAACTTCAATGATCAATTCAACCAAGGCATACATAATTACCACTAGATCATGTGATCCATCTCAATTATAGAAATATGTATATATGACCTCCCACAAAACTTGATAACATATCTTGGAACTTTACATTTGACTCCACTTTCAATTATAACATATGATTATTTTGATCTTTTGAGGCAATCACCTCTCATTGTGAGAGTGATATTTGATATTTTACTTTAATGAACAAGCTTTTGGCTTTTTGAATAAACATTCTCTTTAATATAAGGTCGCTTACCCTTTTTCCTAGTCGAATACTAGAATGTGCGACAGGCTTTTGCAGCTCAAAATCTCTTTTCATTTGGAGATTTACATTTGGTGAGCTCCTTTTAGAAACAACAAAAATAAAGAGTGGAAAGATATATAGACACAAGTTTATGCAAGTCTCAAGATCAACATAACCGTTCACTAACCATTAATGACAAGTTTGAAGATCTATTTACAACAATCACATAGATTTCAAGATTTTTCCCACAGTAATATGAGTGCAAAGAAACAAGCAATGCTTGAAAATGCACAAAGCCATTAGCACAAAGGTACAAGGCAAAACAGGTTTTGAGACAAAAGCTCAACAATGTCAATCAAATTTTTTTATTTTCTAATTTTTATGTGATTTTTGGATTTTTGACACTAGAAGAAAAAGATTGATTAAAAACAAAAAAAATTAAAAGTATGCACACGTAGACAAGCAAACAACCAACAGCAAAAACAACAAGCAAACAAACAAACATCGTCACAAAGCATAGGAAGTATTAATGCATGGACATGTTGTAATGCTTATGCATGAGTACCCTTTTTCACCCACAGGTCACTTGTATTTGGGGTGATTTCCTTATAGGATTGGGTACGGGAGTTAGGGCTTTCAAACCTTCGTGAGAAACTTTCCAAGCAGTTGGTGAATGCACCTATCATCTTCATCACGTTCATCATTCCGGGATCGCCATTTGGATCTCTAGATTGTTCACCTATCCAATTTCTTCTATCATTTCTAGGTCCTCCTGACCTTTGAGGAGTTGCACTATTCTGAGCTCTCAGCTTTTGGCAATTTGGTCGAGTATGTCCTTGAAGTCTGCAATGATGACACACATAAGTTGATCTAAGACCTCTTTGTGGTCGTGGATGAGACTTGGCACGAGATTCAGACCTGCCCACATACTGATTGCGGGGATTCAACAACCGTTGGTTCTCCACATTCTTCTTCTCCTTCATCTTGAGCTTCTCAGCAGTAAGGTCAACTACAACTGGATCTTTAGCCTTTACAAACTTCACTTCTTTAGTGACAGTTCCAGATGAGCTACTTCCTCCGGTATATCCCAATCCGGATTTGTCTGAAAAGCTCTTTTGAGATGAAATAACATCATCTAGCTTCTTGGTAGTGACCCTCTCTATTTTAGCATTTGCTTGCACAACCTCTTGCTCAAGAAATCTCACTTTTGTGTAAGTTTCGGACAGCTCACCATTCAGTGTTTCTATCTCACATTTGGCCTCCCTATATCGGATTAGGAGACTTTTGTAATCCTCTTCTGCCTTCTTCATTTTTCTCACAGCAGCCTTGGCCACCCTTGTGTACTCACCCGACTTCTCCAAGAGTGAGTTATAATTCTCTTGAAGATTGGCTGTGTTTTCATCTTCTTCAGCATCTGATTCTTCAACAATTCCCAGTGATTCTTCATCACTATGTTCTCCAAGGTCTCGTACAAGCAGATTCAACTCGTTTGAAGACTCAACATGAGCAATGGTCATAAAAGCTAAATAGTTTCCCTCTCCATCATAGCTTTCTTCAAATTCTGAGTCAGATGAATCCGAGTCACTCAATGTCGTGGCATACACTTTGCCTTTCGATTTCAAATAATTCGGACATTCTTTCTTAAAGTGTCCATGCCCGTTACATTCGAAACAAGTGACACCTTGTGTAGGTTGGGATTCTTTTCCATCTTTCTTTTTGAATTCCCTTTTCTCCCTTCCAGAACTTTGGAATTTTCTTTTGTCATCAAATTTGCCATTATTTTTGAATTTCAAGAACTTTCTGAAATTTTTGACAAGGTATGCAACATCTTTGTCAACCATATCTTCTCCCGATGAGTCTTGATCTTCCACCTTCTCATTAATGGTCTTAAGAGCAAGAGATTTACTCTTTCGTTGATTGGGCAGCGACATCTCATAAGTTTGAAGAGAACCAACCAGCTCCTGGACTTTGATGTCATCAAGGTCCTTGCTCTCTTCAATTGCTGTCACTTTAGCACGAAAACTTTCCGGCAATGATCGAAGGATCTTCCTTACAATTTTAGAATCCTCCGTTTTCTCCCCCAAATTGAACTTGCTGACAACCACCTCATTTAGCTTCCCATAGAAAGAGTCAAAGGACTCATCCTCACTCATTTTGAGCTCCTCAAACCGAGTGGTCAGCATTTGCAACTTGGTGTCTTTCATTTTCTTTGTGCCTTCGTAGGTGGTTTCTAAAATCTCCAATGCTTCTTTGGCAACGGTAATGTGGGAGATCCTGTGAAATTCATCTGGAGACACACCACAGAAAATAGCATTGAGTGCTTTACTGTTAGCATTAGATGCAACGAGTGCTACCTTATCCCATGTGGATTTGGCTGCCTCAGGTCTGGTCCAACCAATCTCAACAGCATCCCAAACAGATTCATCAATAGAACACAGAAAAGCTCTCATGCGAACCTTCCAAAAAGCATAATTACTACCATCAAAATATGGAGGTGCATTTAGGGATTGAGACCGATCCATCTCAAAAGGGAGTCAAGGATCACGCAATAGTAATGAAACCAATAACAGTGTACCCGCTCTGCTACCAAATGAAAGTTCAAATATGTGTATAAACACCCTTGAACGTTTGGACCCCCAAATTACAACTTAACCAATTCAAGTATTATGTCGAACAACTAGTGTGCGGAAACTTAACATAAGCTATAATATGGAATTAGAAAAACTATCTAAGCCAAATTAAAAACACAACCCACAGCAGTTAATAAAAGGCAAAGATAAGAGGGAAGGAAGATGCAAACACAAAGATAACACGCGATGTGTTATCGAAGAGGAAACTGAAGTCTTCGGCGTAAAATCTCTCCGCCGCCCTCCAAGCGGTAAACAATCCACTAGAAAATATAGTTGGGATACATGGACAGCAATAGACCCTCCAAGCCTAATCTACCCAGTGCACCTAAGTCCTTCAAGCTTCTTGCTCCAACGAGGTTGCGCCGAACCTTTTTCTTTTCTAGCTTCCCGGATTCCGCTACTAGACTTTAGCATCAACCAATGAAGATTGGTTCCTTCCTAACTGCTTCCCAGAAATCCAAACAGCTCTCTCACAGTGATGAATATGGTGAGAACAAGGTTTGATAAAATGCCTCTCAAGGATTTGACAATGGAGAGGAAGAGAGTTGAGAAATTTGAGGAGACTCTAATGTATAGATTGTGGGTAAATCAATCTTGTTTTTCTTTAGGGTTTCTCTCTCAAAATTCTCTCTGGAAGCCCTCTTACATTTGTGGGTAAAAGGGGTATTTATACTGGAGTGGGAGAGGAATGTGAAACGTCAGGATTTACAAAACAGGGGTGGCTCGCGGCTTGACCTCGCGACTTGACCAAGTTGCGAGATCCAGTCGCGAGATAACCGTATGGCCAGTTGTCATGTTTTGTCCTGTAGTGCTCCAGCTAGCATGACTATTCACTTTCGGGCATGATTTGCACGTGTGCTACGTCTGGCGGCTTGCAGCCGCGAGTTACCCACGAGGCCAAGCCGCGAGTCTCTGTTTTCTTCCACACTCTTGAGCAAACTTCACTCTATCTTACTCACTACCCTTACAACAAGCCCACCTAAATACAGGGTTACTAAATGCTGAAATACAAACAAATTTGGCACGAAATAAAGCCAATTAGATGGTTGAATAAATTCAACCTTACAGATTCAAGTCAAGATTCAAGAACATACAAGCTGCAGGAAGAAGATTTCTTAATCTGTCTGGCTCGACTGATCGAAAGACAGGCTCGACCGATCGAAAGTCGTATCTGCAGAATTTTAATTAAGCCCAAACAGCAGTCCAAGCCCATTTAGGATTAGGGTTTCTAATCTAATTCTCCCAGTATATAAAGGAAAACCTAAGCACGTTTTTGTGTGGCTATTCAGAGAGAAAAGAGTATGCCTCTTTTGTATTTAGGGTTTTGTTCCTAAAAAACTCTCTTATGTTTTCTATCGGTGTTATTCCTTAAAGAATCTCAAGATCTGGTATTGTAGAAGTTGTTGCCTTCTCTTGTCATCAAAGGTGTTGATGATCTAAACCTTCAAGGGTGGTCTTGGAGTCACAAACAGGAGAGTTTGTGTTGCTAAACCTTTGAGTGGGATCTCAAAGTCACAAACGGGAGTGTTTGTGTTTTGCAAAGGCCAAAGAAAGAAGGAGTCCGTGGATTCGGAGCTTACACGTGGTCGTGTAAGTAAGTTCTACTGGTTGGTAGCATTAGGAAGTCGAGTGGGGGTGCTTGTAAGTCCTTTTGTATGAACTTCGATTCTTTCTAGTGGATTTGCTTTTTACCTTGAGGATAGCTAGGTTAAATCCTCCCCAGGTTTTTTACCGGTTTGGTTTTCCTGGGTGATCATATCATTATCTTATTTATTTTCCGCCGCTGTGCATGATATGATTGTTTGATTGTGATAACCTAGACTTGTTTAATTGGACTAAGTAACAACTTGGCTAATTATCTAGGTTTAATCAATTGTTTAAGGAGTCTAAAAACTAATAAGTGGTATTAGAGCGGGTTGCTCTTTTATTTTAGATCTTTTGATATAAGAGCTGATCCTTGACCCCTGTTGTCATGGATAATTTGAAGTGTCTTTCTGATCATGTTTTTGCTCATGCTTCTGTTGATTTTATTAATGCCTGTGAAACTCTTCGTAAGGAATTATTGAAATCTATGAAAATTGCTAAGAAATTCAAGGAAGAGTTAAAATTGGCTAATCTTGAAAAAGAGGAATTGATTGTTAGATTAGATGAATCTAATAAAAAGAATGAATTTTTGAGAAATCAAATTTCCTCTCAAGATGAGAAGATGAAAAGCTTGGAACAAGAGTTAGATGAATCTAAAGCTAAAATTGAAAATTTGGCTAGTACCAAGCCTGCTGTTGATAACAGAAGTGTTTCTGTTTCTCTTAAGCCTAAAATTGAGAAAGTTTATATCTCTCCTTTCAAGAGGAATAATAAAGAAAAGGCTTATTTTGCTAGGTTAGACAAAGATAAAAGTTCTGATGTTGACGCTGATGTTTCTAAACCTATGTCTAAACATACTGTTAGAGAGAATAATAAATCTGTTTTTGTGCCTTCTTGTCACCTTTGTGGTATTGTTGGTCATATTAGACCAAATTGTTCTTTGTTGAGGCAAAAACCTAAATCTGAGACTAGATTTGCTGTTAGGATTACTGATGTTCCTAAATTTGTTCCTGTCTGTCACTTTTGTGGTGTCCATGGTCACATTCGTCCTAATTGTCATAAATTGCAATTTAAGCATTCTGTGTTTCAATCTAGGATTTGTGATGATATTTCTCCTGCCATAAGTCCATACAAATTGTTTCATATTCTTTTGAAAAATTTGAGCTTGTTGGCTTGTGAAAGGAATTTGCAGGATTTTAGTCTTTCTTAGAAGATTGGTGTGATTCCTCAAATACACTCTGCTTCACATGGATTTTCACCTACAAAGCCGAAGACTCGTGCTAGATGGGTGAGAAAAGATTCTCCAAGGTGAGTGTTGCTAACTTGTCCCTGATTTAATTCTTTCAATTAATTGTGGACATGTTTTGTTTCTGTTTTTGCTCGTGTTTTTTTTTAATTAAAAAAAAATCCAAAAACATTGAAAAAATTTCAAAAAGACAAAAATATTTTATTTTGTGTCTAGTTTTTTTTTTTTTTTGAGGATTACATGAGTTATGATATCTCTCTCTTGATTTAGAACATACTTGACATTGTGGAGAAACTTGAATAGTATGTGTTAAATAAGTGCTAAGCTATTTCTGATTTTGTGTGAGTATATACTAGTTTATACATATACTCAAGGGTTAATTAAGAAATTGATATTTCTTGCTTGTGTACCCTCTATAGCTTAATTAAGCACTGTCATACATTGCATTTGCATTGTTCATTTAGCATAATGTGTGCTTTTTGTTTTTGGTCATAAATTGTTTTAAACCAAAAAGATTATTGTGTTTTGTATTTCACATCTTGGATTTATAATCAAGGATTGGCCATATTATCTTTACATAACAAGTTTATGTACCTTGTTTAGCTTGGATGAGTTTCTTTTATTGCACTTTACTAGTTTGAGCTTTGTAGTGCATGTTGTGTGGGAGATGTTTATAGTTTTTGATCACTTTGTCTTGATCTTGAAGTCATATGTCTTTGATTGTCGGACTTGAACTTTTTGAGAAAGGCATAAATAACCATCTTACCACTGTTCACTAGCCAATCATGAATATCTTAGTGCATATCGTAAGATTTTGTGCTCAAGAAAGTGTAGCACATGCATAGAAAGAACATAAGGTATAACCTCAGTTTAATTGCTTAATACTTAAAATTGGTGTGTACTATTAGGCTTGATGCCAAATCACATAATTAAAATTGGTGTGTATATTATGAGGCAAAATTCAAGAAACTTACATGATTGCAAGTTTATGTTCTAGGAGATGTGAGAGTTATATGATGTAACTCTTTAGGTGATAGTCTCTTTTAAATTCTTTGTGATGAATTGTATAGACTTTGTGATTGATTGCTATTCACATATCGCCTCACATGTATCTCAAGTTTCTGCTAGTTGCACACACTACACAAGTTACTTTTTGCTAAACTTGGTACATTATATTGTGTGTGATTTTCTTGTGGCCATCTAAGATTGAAAATTCCTTGATTTTAATGAAAAATGTGTTTAATGTTTGCACTTTGAGGACAAATTGATTAAAAAATCTTGTTTTTGGAAGATCTGGGTTGAATTCAAGTGTTTTAGAAAAACTTTTCGTCTCATACTCATGCATTTTTTATATAAAACAATGTGCTTTGAGGAGTTTCTGCATTAAAATGCTCTGTTTTTCAAAAATCTGATTTTTCCAAACTTTCGATCGATCGAACTTGTTTTTCGATCAATCGAAATTGCGATTAAAATTTTTGGTTTGAGTCTGCCTGACTCGATTGATGTTCGATTGATTCTCGATCGATCGAAACTGAAAAATTTCAGTTTTTAATTATTTGACCAAAATTTTTTTTCATGCATCATTTGTGTTTAGGATTCACATGCATTGCATTGTTTTTGTATCCATCTTGCAGTTTTGCAGTCATATCTATTATTGTTTTCACACATAACATGCATACACTTTGCTACATTGGGTACTCAACTTGATCAAAAAAATGATTGATTAATTTTTGAGCTATGTACTTTCTAGTATATGCTATTTTTATGTGTGAACTATGGAAAATATTTTTCTTAAGAGATATGATGGATAATCAATGTGCAAATATTTTATCTACTCATGCAACTGTTTATGGGTCACATAGTGCCATGTTTGCATTTTATTGAAAGAGAGAATATTTTGTCTTCATGTGTATCCTCAACTTAGTTTTTTTTTTTAAAACTTGGTTTGTGTCTTTTTATTTATCCCCAACCCCTTTATTTTTCCCCAAAACTGTTTTTCCCAAAACTTGTTTTGTTTTTCCTATTTTTATAGGGGGAGAAATTTTTTTTAACCTTTGTGGTTCTTAGGGGGAGTTGTTGCTCTTCATAGGGGGAGTTGTCTCTAATTTCCCTTACTCTGTTGCGTATGTTTTCTGCCTACCTTCTGATTAGGTAGACTTTGTCAATACGTGACAAAAAGGGGGAGACATAGATGACTTGTTTGTTTTGTTTAGGGGGAGAATATAAAAACTTTTTGTTGTATCTAACTTAGGGGGAGAGTTAGTTTACTTTTGTTTTTTATATTCTGTTTCATATTATTGTTTATATGTCTTTCTTTTCACACATGCGGTGATGTGTTTGTTGAGTGTTTCAGGAAAGACAGGTGCATTCTGATCAAGACCTTCTACCTCTTCTTGCAACTTCTAGGTTAGGAGTCTTAGATTGGGATTTGTGATGTAATTGGGCATTTAATTGTATTGGGTTGTTCTTGTATTTGAGCATTTCACTTTGTATGAAAGTTTTGTCACAAATTGCCAAAGGGGGAGTTTGTTAGGTTCTAAATGTTTAGAACAATTGGCAAATCGTGAACACAAACTTGTCCAGATATAGATCTTAGAGTCTATAGGTTTTATTAGACAATGCTCAATGTGATTCAAGTCAAGATTCAAGAACATACAAGCTGCAGGAAGAAGATTTCTTAATCTGTCTGGCTTGACCGATCGAAAGACAGGCTTGACCGATCGAAAGTCGTATCTGCAGAATTTTAATTAAGCCCAAACAGCAGTCCAAGCCCATTTAGGATTAGGGTTTCTAATCTACTTCTCCCAGTATATAAAGGAAACCCTAAGCACGTTTTTGTGTGGCTTTTCAAAGAGAAAAGAGTGTGCCTCTTTTGTATTTAGGGTTTTGTTCCTAAAAAGCTCTCTTATGTTTTCTACCGGTGCTATTCCTTGAAGAATCTCAAGATCCGGTATTGTAAAAGTTGTTGCCTTCTCTTGTCATCAAAGGTGTTGATGATCTAAACCTTCAAGGGTGGTCTCGGAGTCACAAACAGGAGAGTTTGTGTTGCTAAACCTTTGAGTGGGATCTCAAAGTCACAAACGGGGGTGTTTGTGTTTTGCAAAGGCCAAAGAAAGAAGGAGTCCGTGGATTCGGAGCTTGCACGTGGTTGTGTAAGTAAGTTCTACTGGTTGGTAGCATTAGGAAGTCGAGCGGAGGTGCTTGTAAGTCCTTTTGTATGAACTTCGATTCTTTCTAGTGGATTTGCTTTTTACCTTGAGGATAGCTAGGTTAAATCCTCCCCAGGTTTTTTACCGGTTTGGTTTTCCTGGGTGATCATATCATTGTCTTATTTATTTTCCGTTGCTATGCATGATATGATTGTTTGATTGTGATAACCTAGACTTGTTTAATTGGACTAAGTAACAACTTGGCTAATTATCTAGGTCTAATCAATTGTTTAAGGGGTTTAAAAACTAACAGTTCTTTAAGTAAAAAACAAAAAGAAAGCACTTCAAGTAATTCAAGAAAGTTTCTCTTGAATGTATCTTATCAAAGTCTCTTAAAAGCTACTAATGGGTTCTCCTCCACCAATTTAATTGGTGTGGGTGGCTTTGGATCTGTGTATAGAGGAATTCTTGATCAAGGTAGATATACGGTTGCAGTTAAGGTGCTAAATCTTTTGCTTCATGGAGCTTCCAAGAGTTTCATTACTGAATGTGGGGCTTTGAGAAGTGTTAGACATCAGAATCTTGTAAAGATAGTCTCGGCTTGTTCAAGTGTTGACTTTCAAGGTCATGAATTTAAAGCTTTAGTATATGAGTTCATGTCTAATGGAAGCCTTGATGAGTGGTTGCATCTAGCTACAAGAACAAATAATGTTCCCGAGAAACCAAAGAATTTGAATCTTCTTCAAAGACTAAATATTGTCATTGATGTTGCTAATGCTTTGGATTATCTACATCATCATTGTCATACACCAATCATTCATTGTGACCTCAAACCTAGCAATGTTCTTCTTGATGATGAAATGATCGGACATATTAGTGACTTTGGTTTGGTAAGGTTCCTTTTTGAGGACACCCATGATTGTTTCTCTAATCAATCAAGCTCCATCGTATTCAGAGGAATAATGGGTTATGCTCCGCCAGGTGAATACTTTCATTGTTTCTTAATATTTCTTAATGTAGTCTCAAGCATGAACGGTTCAAATATTGTACAAAGTAAAGTGCATCCTAAACAATTTTTCCACTTCTCATAATAATTATTTTCCTATTGCATGCCACCAAAAGATCATCTTAAAGTTTGTAAGATTAATTATATTTCCCTTCTTATTTGTACAAAATTAGAAATAACCATATAACAATAAATATTATGTGCAATTACAGAGTATGGCATGGGAAATGAAATGTCTATCCTTGGCGATGTCTATAGTTATGGCATACTATTGTTAGAGATGTTTACATTAAAACGGCCCACTAATGACATGTTCAAAGATGGCTTGAACTTTCATGATTTTGTTAAAACAACTTTGCCTGACCAAGTGATTGACATTTTAGATCCTAATCTTCTTTGGGAAAGAGAAGATGAGATGACATGGATGAATGATTCTCACAATCAAAATCAAATTAGAAGTCCCAAAATTCAAGAATGCTTTATTTTGATATTTGGAATTGGAGTTTCTTGTTCTAGGGAGTTTGCAAGAGAAAGGATGAACATGAGTGACGTTGTAAATGAACTACATTCGATTAAAGAAAAGTTCCTTGGAACTAGAAAACGCCAAGAAATACATCTACTTCAGGTAAATTTTTTGTCACACAGTAGTAGTACTGATATGGTAATGAATCCCCTAACACCAAGTGATGAATATCTTTTTAATTCTTATACATTGAAATGATTTATCTCAGCTCAATAATTTAGAGACGTAATTATCTTGCTTCATTATAGGTACACTATCTGGGACAGAAAGCTTAATTTCAGATGCAACAGCCAGAACTGAAGAAGAATCTGTAAAAGCTTAAAGGAAAAAAAGAAGAATTGCGGAGTTGTCTTTACAAAAGATTGATATTGAAATCGAGATCAAAGTGATTCAACTTCTTGCTCTGAATTATCTTGGTTTCATTGTTGGCAGCAAATGCAATTAGGTACCAGTCATTTGAAGCTGCCTTGAATTCCTGAATTGCTACTTTTGA
Organism: Quercus lobata; assembly: GCF_001633185.2. NCBI lineage: Eukaryota > Viridiplantae > Streptophyta > Magnoliopsida > Fagales > Fagaceae > Quercus > Quercus lobata. The sequence continues at coordinate 19,900,154 of NC_044907.1, read as the reverse complement.
AGGTTTTGAGGCTAGAATAGAACATATTTGGCCTTCTCTAAGATGTGCTTTACCATGAACTCTTATTTGTTATATCTTTGCTAATATTAATTAATTACTAATGGCTACTTTAGTAGGGTGTTATTATTATTATTATTATTATTATTATTATTATTTGTGTGGATATTAGTATTGTTTATGTACAAAACTATTTTTGTTCATCAAATGTTTGTATGCTTTTGATATGCATTAATAGATAAAAATTTCCTCCAACTCTCCAAGTATTTTACAAATTAGCTAGTTATATATGGTCATTCCCATGTATTGGACCACTTCTCAAATAGTGGGTATTTTGATATTTTTACCAAATGGTAAAATTGATTCCATACTAAATAATCTCCTTCCATGAAGGTTTTAAATCAACCTTTCTTATTGTAAGCTCAGTCCACTCTTTGTTATTATATAAGGTACGATCTCATTTAAACTATCTATATGTGCTTCATTTAGATATTCAAACTTATGGTGTGAGATTCTTTAAAAAAAAAAAGCTCCTTATGTTATGTGATGACTCGCAGAACATCATCACGTCCATATACTAAAATACATGTATATCAACTGTTATTAAAATTTATTAGACCCGTTGTTTAAAAAAAATTATACAAAAATAGTAGTATCATGTTATGTACTAATTAACAGAGGCTAGTGGTTAAACGGAAGGATTGGATTGATAAAATTAAAACCTTAGGAACCAAACTAACAACTCATCAAAATGTTGAGGGTCTAAATTGTTTTTAACCAAAAAAAAAAAAAAAAACACGTGGAGCATTAAAGACCAGTGGAAATTGCATTCACAACCAAAATAAAAACATGTGGGCATTAGAGACCTGTGGAATTTTCTTTCACAACCAAAAAAGAAAAAGAAAAGATGTTACCATTTAATTAGTTGTTAGCATATTATCAGGAATGGTCAAGATTCTCCATGGAAACATCTCTAATGCTACAAAAGCGTGTGATAGTTTAGTGAGGGACCTAGAAAGTAGAAAGAACCTATTTAAGAAGCTACAAGATTTATGGCATGACCAACAAGACCTATCCTACTTCTCCCAAGTCTTTGTTTCACCCAGATTTACGGAGATTCTAGCCTTTTGCCCTTAATTTTTAAAAAATTTAGCAATATGCCCCTATTTCGAAACTATATAGGGATATACCCCTGTTTCGCTACTTGATTACCTTAAAATCGAGTTTCAATGAAATACTCGATTCGTAGAAAATCGAGTTATGCCAAATAAAATTAAAAAAAAAAAAAAAAGCATGGAACTCGATTTTAGGGAAGTCGAGTTCCAAAACGCCGCTATAGGGCTTTAAAACGTCACTATAGGGCTTAAAAACGCCACTATAAGTCCCCTTAACTTGTATGGGGACTTATAAAAAAAATTTTACAGGAAAATGCCGCTATAGGGCTTTAAAACGTCACTATAAGGCTTAGAAACGCTACTATAGGGCTACCAGAACAGGACGATCACACTTAACAAATTTTTTTTTTTGCAGGAAAACGCCGCTATAGGGCTTAAAAACGCCGCTATAGGGCTTTAAAACATCACTATAAGGCTTAGAAACGCTACTATAGGACTACCAGAGCAGGACGATCACACTTAACAAATTTTTTTTTTGCAGGAAAACGCCGCTATAGGGCTTAAAAACGCCACTATAGGCCACCCTGAATATGGGCCAATCACAGTTATAAAAAAATTTGGAGGAAAACGCCGCTATAGGGCTTTAAAACGTCACTATAGGGCTTAAAAACGCCACTATAGGGCTCCCTGAATATGGGGCTATGACACTTATAAATTTTTTTTTGCATGGAACTCGATTTCCGGATACTCGAGTTCTATGCAAATTTTTTTTTTTTTTTTTTTTTTTTTTTTAAGTTTGATCAGGCATAACTCGATTTTCTACAAATCGAGTATTTAATTGAACTCGATTTTAGGATAATCGAGTATTGAAACAGGGGCACGCTCCTATATAGTTTGTAAACAAGGGTATATTGCCAATTTTTTAAAAAATTAAGGGTAAAATGCCAGAATCTCCCCAGATTTACTGGAAAAGCTCTTTCTAGGTGGAAATTTTGGACATGTTTGTAGTTGCAGAAAACTTTTACTTTTTTTTTGTTTTGTTTTGTTTTTTGTTTTTGTTTTGGTAATATGGATAAACTTTAACATCTTTGCTATCATGCTTGGATATTCTGTTAAACAATATTAGTAATAGACTTAGTAACAATAAATAACAACAAAAATAACATTTACATCATTAATAAACACATGTTAAACTTTAGGGTAAAACTCTCAAAACTACTCATTCTATCCCTGTAGGATGAGTTTTACCAATCATCATTTTTTAAACAAAATATTTTGTCGGCCTCTACACATTAGCCTATGAGTAATTTTAATCCTTAAAATTTGAAGTGATCATATTTGGCTCTTAGTAAGCTCGATTGATTGATCCCTTAGTCTATAAAAAACTTCAAATGATCGATTTTAGTACCTAACAAATTTAAAATGATAGCTTTTAGCTCCTATGGAGTGGTGATGTGTCTGAACACGTTATTTAAGAGGCTAAAAATGATCATTTTAAAAGGATACTCATTTCTGTGCCCAACCCTAGCTCCTAATCATTGTAAGAATTTCTAGTCTTTGCTCATTGATGATGCCAAAAATCGTTAGTAAGTCACACGGTCGTCACACGGTCCTCACATACTCAAGACAACACATGCACAACACAAAAAAAATAAGACATCAAGAGAGTACCGGTACGGTACTGGCTAAAGACCCTTTGAAGGTTAAGTTAGAGAACTTGCTTTACACCTCTAAAGTGCCAGAGTTGGGGTAAGTTATGCGTACCTTGATTTGTGAGGGATTTTGGGTTTTTATTGTAGTATAGAGCTGACCTTTGTTTCTTGGCGGAGAAGATCTTTCCTTATAGGGAAGATCCTCATTAATGCACGTATTTTGCAAAATCCTTTCCTTGTAGGGATTCCTTTGGTTAGGGTTGATTGTGGGATACAAGGAATTTCCTTGCATAGATATCCATGGGGGTCAAGTTAAGCCAGGCTGGACCCATCGGCCTTTTTACCCTCGTCGGCCTCTCCACATCCGTCAGCCATCTGCTCTGTCCTATCGTTCCCGCGGTATATGGAGATGCCTATCGAGTCTCCTTGTGGGGTCGTCTAGTGTGATGTTGTCGAGCTAACTCTACTGTGAGTTTCCGTGAAGTTGACGGGTATGTGGGCACCGACGACCTTTTCACATGATGTTTTGGGGTATTAAATTTATGGCTAAAATACCCCTATCGCTCATTAATTATGGAAACCTTTTTGTGTCAATGACCCACAAAGAGGACAAAGGACCACAAAGATTGAAGACTAGTCCTTGTGAATGCTGCACTAAAGAATATTAAAACCATTTCTGATTCAATTATATGGACTCTGCTTTCAAGAATTGTAAGTGGGTATGGCGGGTTGCATTTATAGATGGGGTCCATTAATTAAAAATTGGTCACATAGTCTTTTCTCTCTTTCTATTCCTTTTCCTTTTCAGACGTGTTCACACTTCTCTTTTTCTTAATCCTGTTATAGTATTAGTATTGATGGTACTTAGCACCATTAAATACAAATTTATAACTATATCGGTGGACTCAAAACCAAATAATTTATAACATCATAAATTGAAATTCTCTCAAAAAAAAAAAATAATAATAATTTGGCTCTACAGCTACAGTACACAGCCAAAAAGGCTATTTACCATAGCTCCTAGGTAAAAAAGAAAAGTGGAGTATTATTAAATTGTGTGTTCACATTGCTTATATTAAATATATTATTTTATTCATATATTCACACTACTTTATAATAAATATATTATTTTATTGTAGTAGATATATTATTTTATTGTATTGTTTATATTATTTTATTGTGTTGAAAGCTAAAATAAAACTACTGATGTTGGGTGTTCTGTAAAGTGAGAATGTAAGATAAATAAAGTATTTTTTTATAGAACCATATTGCTAAATTTATAACACCATTGATGTGAATGCTCTTAAGGATAAAGATCAAGTCCTCCTCGATCCGCATGAGATGGACTTGATATTTAGGTGAAAGTCATCAAACCATGTATATTTATAACTCTCAATAGCTATTTTTCAATGGGTAAAAAAAAAATTTTATTTACTTTTTTGAAAATGACAAAACAAATCATGCCAGACCCAGAAAATTCAAATTAAATCAAAATAGGAGACTGATTCAAACTCTAATAAATCCCCACCTAGACTTAAATTCCATTTCGTAAGACTTCCACTTAATCCAAAAAGTGTCGAACTCAAATTTGAAAACCACTAAAGTTCATCAAATTTCTTCCCCATCCTGGTATAACTCAAGCTACCAAATACAAATTCTTAACAAATTTTAATTTTGCCGAGGCTTCTCTCAAGCCACAAAGTGTCAAACGAAAATCACCTATTAAAATTAAAATTGAGAGAATTGAAAATTGATGAAGAGGTGGAGAAGGAAGGAAAGTCTAAAGGAACACAGAAAATTACATTGTTAGGCTTGATGTATTGTATGCTCAAAAGTTGTTTACAATGAATCCTTAGCAAGGTGTGTATAAAAACTAGGAAATATGGGTAGCCGTAATTAGGGTTTACAACATAATTAGGCCTCTTGGGTCATTTCACCTAGCAAATCATAAATAATATATTCTTTAACACAAAAAAATAAAAGTAAAAATACATATCTCCCTAAGTTATCTCCAAATGTGTTAAAAACGCCAAATACGCCCGAACATGATGTCAAAGTATTAGAATAATGAGCTTCAACATTCAGTCTAGTGCACCTGTGGTGAGGGAAGATAAATTTCAATGTATTAGAATACTTAGCTTCAAAATTCAAATCGTAACGATTTGGGGATTGAGGTTTTCTCTACAGTAACAAGAATTTAAAAGATATTCTTTAACTCATTACCTACATTTTTTTTTTTTTTTTGGAGAATCTCATCACCTACAAATTAGTTGGTAAATTAAGTATCAACTATCAAGTTTTGTTTTACCTTTGAGAAAATTCATGATGCAAGAAAGCTAATTTGTGTGGGACTATGAAATCCCATCTCATTCAATATTTATGGAATTGACAATCCATTTTTTAAAAGATATTTAAAATTATAAACAAAAAATAATTTTACAACAAATTCGAACTTCAAAATTTCTGCAACAAATTAGTTAACTTTGTAGCCTTTACATGTCAATGTCAGCAATTTTAAAAAAAAAAAAAATTTGGAACAAGCTATTTAAAAGACAAAAGGCATTTTTAATTTTTAGGTATTATAGAAGAATAATTGGGCTGATTCCGAATGCTATGTATAGCAAAATGAGAATATCAAATTTCAAGTTGCTCCAATCTTTCGGTTTTGTTAGATCACGCGCTGCGGAAGATACATTACCAAAGATCAAAAATTAAAAAAACAAAATAAATTAAAAAATTACCTGTAGCTTGAAGTCTTTATCATGTTCTAAAAGGTTTTGTTGAATTAAATGCTATTAGGTTCTAAGACTTTAGGAACTAAATGTATTAGAACTTCATTATGTATTATATTGGCAAATCATGATCAAAACATAGAGTATAGGTTTAGGCTTGGCCAAAGTGTGTTTATTTGTAAAAGTTGAAATCGAGTGATTGTAGGATTTATTGGTTAAATCTGCAAGGCTCGATTGATCGAACCTCGTGCAGATTAATTTTCTGCAGAATTTTCTAACTTAGCCCAAGCCCGGTTTGACGTGTAGGGTTTTATGTTTTACTCTAAGTATAAAAAGAAAAACCCTAGTTACGTTTTAGAAGTCTTTGATGTACTATGTGTTGAATCTTTTGTGAGGTCTAGAGGTGTTTACCTTTATATACACTTAGGGTTATCAAGATCAAGATTCATGTCAAGAACTTGGTGATCGCTTCAGTTGTTGCATAAAGAATTTCAAGAAGATCTGAAACCTTTGAGTGGAGTCTTAAAGTCACAAGTGGGAGTACTTGTGGTTTCAGTAGATCAAGGAAAGAAGTAGTCTGTGGACTCGAAACTGTCACGTGATCGTAGTAGTAAGTTTTCTACTTGAGGTAGCAATAGGATGTTAGTGGTCTAAGTCTTATTATACAAACTTCTCAAAAAGCCCAAAGGGTGGATGGACTTAGGCCCAAAAAGCCTAATACAATGAATTTGTAGAGGGTGGGTTGGAAAACTGGGCTTTAATGAATCAGACAACAAATAAAATTGATTCAAATGACAAGAAAATGAAGATAGACTGGTTTAATCTAAAGAAAAATCGTCCTCAGCACAATCTGAGGAGATCAGTTCTTATATATTTCTCTCAAATTTGATTACAAGTTCAATTCTTGATTGCTACAGTGTTTTTCTCTTTATTTCTCGATCCCCTCCCCTCAGGGTCTCCTTTCTATTTTATACTATCTTCTTCCTTCATCTTTGCCCTCCATGTGTAGACTAGATTGCTGGTGTTGATTTTTGTCCCATCAGCACCTTCTTGAAGTCTTTAAGGAGTAGTTATAAGGCTGAAAGATACTGTTCAAGTGTCACTTCTTCATTAATGCGGCCAGAGAGTTAGCTGCAGAGTATTTAATGCAGTGGTAGCAGCTTTCTCTTTAGATATTTCATGGCTTCCCTTTGTCTTGTTCATTTTGGATACTTATCCTCATCAGTGGAACCATTCGGAACGTTGCTCCTGATGTCAGACCGCATCTTTTGACCTCAGCTTTGCCCAGCCGAGGAAGTATTCATCATCGGATCACTCCCTTGGAACATAATGCCTAAATCCCTTCCTTTATTTATCAGTGCTGACCTCTATCCCATGTCTATCCATCCTTGGGCTTATGAGGTGTCCTCGGACTGGCCCCCAACCTAATACATTCTATTGGGCCCAATATCCCTATAATAGCCCCTCAAAATTCCCCTTTTTTGCTCCTAGAGCAAAAAGGAGGATTTTGATATTGCCACATCCATTCTGCTCATCATACATCACTCCTGATTGCGCAGATGCCTTTTTAACTGCCCAAGGCTTGATCCTGACACTTCGGCATATGAGACGCGCCTTCATTAAATTTTTATGGCTCCATGTTCCCCACGTTCTACAGCGCAATGCAGATCCAACGGCTGAGGATTTTACTGGAACTCAGGTGGGAATTTTCTCTCTCGTAGCTCTCTTTTGATATAAATACTGCCCGAATCAATCACTCACCTCACTTTAGCATTCATTTCACTTTAGAGCTCATACACTGAACCTGTAAACTTACCTAACTCACTCGTGCATTCATACTTTCTAAAAGCCAATTCGAGGAGAGTTGTCTTCTTCATGTAAGTCTTCATAAACCTTTTCACTTATTTTTCCATCTACTTTTCTTTTCTCTGTCTTTTTCTCCTCGGCTCTTCTTCCTTCTTTTTATCTTCTTAGCACCTCCAAATCCCTCTTAGGAATGGGTAGGTTCACCAACTTGGTAGACTCCGAGAGAGAGCTTTAGAGCTCTGTATAGGATCCCGCCAGGAGTGTTTATTAGGTATTATAAGGAGGGAGAGTGGCATGAAAAAAGGCAAGAGGGAGACGTGGTAATCCCAATGATTGCCTTTATAGAGGGTGGGATGAGGATTCCCATGGGCATTGTTACCAAGGACTACCTTAGGGCTCATAGGTTATCTCCCACCTAATGTGCCCCAAACATGTTTAAAATATTAGGGAGTGTGGACGCCCTTAATGAGAAAATGGGCTTAAGGCTGACCCACCACGATGTCCATTGGATTTACAACCTTTATCACCTGAAGGGGCAGGGGTATTACCTAAAATCTAGGTACCCTGAAGTTCGGCTCATCCAATGCCTACCCAATTCCAACAAGGGCCTAAACAAGGACTTCCTGATCGAATTAGGGGATTGGCACGATGGCATCCCCTGCTCGACGAGAGAGGGGACACCAGGTGGGGTCTTAGGTCTAGGTTAAATATTTGTATATGAGTTTTCCTTTGATTCTTTCTATTTTTTGCTAATGATGTTTTTCTGTTTTTCCCTATGGTTTTGCAGATAAGAACGTTGCTGTGCCTAACTTCAACCTTGTTAATCAACCAAGCCTAGACAAAATACTAAAGGCCGAGGTGTTCGTCCATAATGACGGCCAGCTCAGAGTAGCACACCTCATCCTTGGCTACACCCCCATCTCCAAAAGCTACCAGGCGCTGAAGTGCATCATCAAAGTGAATGACCCTCGTCTACATTGGATAAGTGTTGCCGCTTTGGGTTTTCTCATCACCGATTCGATCCTAGAAGGCACACTCACCACCGATCCCATACTTGAAGGCATACCAAAGGTAGCCCTGCTACCACAGCCTACAACTAGAGAGGCCACTTCTTCTCATCCTGCCATCACAAAGGAAGAAGAAGAAAAAGAAGAAAAAGTAGTTGAAGTGTCTAACTCTAAGCACGAATTCAAAGTTTTTAATCAACCCTTGTCCCTAGAAGTCTCAATTGGTGACCTCGGCCATTCTTCCCCAACCCAATCTAACCAACACTGAGGAGTTATTTCCAAACCAGACGATATGGGAATCCAACGCAAGCCAAGGTCCACACTGCAAGAACTATTGGAGTCCCAACTGGGGGGAAATGCACTTGGGAAGGTAGCCCAAACTAGGTTTCCCACCTCTCCACCCGCCCAGCCCCTTCGTCTTGAACCCGCCTACCTTAAAAGAAAAAGGGAGCAAAAGGGCAAAAAGGTGATAGAAGGAGGAAAAAACCACCTCTCCCAAGAGGATGAGGCCCAAAAAGGGGCCAAACAAGCTAGGGTGGGGCAAAAGGGCGCTGACTAGAGGGGTGATTCTTAGGTTGCACCTTTGTCCTAGACCCCCACTCTAATGCTGGATGGGGCTCATCTGCCCGCAAATGCCTCCATCAGGGATTTCCGAGGAGAGAAGGCTGGCTATGTGGTCGACGCGGTGGAGTAGGCACTGCTACTCCTTGAAGATATGGCCGACTTAAGGCCCCTAAGGAGGCATGAGGTCTTCCTTAGTTTGAAAAGGGACCTTGCGATGGTAAGTCTTTCAATTCACCCTCTTTTCTTATTTTTTCTTTTTTTACAAGTTTCCTCCCCTTACTTCCTTTTACTATTTCCCTTTACTCACCTTTACCATGTTTCTTTCCTCAATAGGCCGTTCAAGCCATGTTCCGGGCAGAGGAGATAACCAATTTTTGCCACCGTCAGATGAAAGAAGAAGAAGGGAGGCGCAATGCTGCCGTGGAGGCCTTCAATCTGGCTGAAAAAAGAATAAGTGAAATGAAATGCAAAATATATTTACCTGAAGGAGTATACCCGATTGTTCCTCTAACCCCAATTGAGCTTGATTGATTAGTTGAAGAATCTTGGATGATAGCATGAAGGAATTTTGCCAAGCCAAAGTTACTTACATGTCCAATCATTTTATCATCAAGAAGAACATTGCTAGGCTTGACGTAACGGTGAACAATTGGTGTTTGGCAATGATGATGAAGATAATCCAATGCACTAGTAACAACAATGGCGATATTTAGTCTTTGAATAAGACTCAATTTCCTTGGATTCTCAAAAGACTCATTAGTTATTGGTGTTGGATGTAACCACTCATCTAGGTTGCCATTTTCAAAGAACTCATTAGTCTATAGTCTCCAGATCTTCTGTAGAGACAAAATATAGGGCTATGGTAGTGATAGTATGTGAAATAACTTGGCTGCTAGCATTGTTGAAGGATCTTAAGGTCTATCATCCACAACCAGCATTGCTTTTCTGTGATAATCAAGCAGCTATATACATAGGGGAGAATCTTGTGTTTCATGAAAGAACTAACCATATTGAGATTGATTGTCACTTGGTTAGAGATAAGGTGCAAGATAGAGTAATTAAGTTGTTTTACACTCCTACTCACCCTCAATTGGCAGATTTACTTACAAAGTCACTTAATGCTCAACAATTAGCTTCTTTACTTGTCAAAATGAGCATCATCAATATTCATGGTTTTGGTGCTAACCTTGAGGGGGGATGTAAAGACATTAAGAGCAAGGTTAGTGCAGTGAAGTAGTGCAGTAGTGCAGTGAAGCAGTGAAATGAAGTGTATAAACGACATAGAGCTGTGCTACTTGTAGTTTAGGAATTTATTGGTTATTTATGTATACACGTGCATGATACACTTGCCATAATTGCTTTGCGCATAAGTTGGAAGTCAGTTTTCTTCTTCAGTTAGTATATATATGAGATCTTTTGTACAGTTTTATTCAATTGAGAATAACAGAAATTTTTCAGAAACTTCTCTCTGTTTTCACTCTCCAATCTTTCAAGCATTTCTTTCTTCTTGTTGTTCTCTGTTTCTTACACATATTATTAGGAATTGTCAAGATTCTCCATGGAAACATCTCTAATGCTACAAAAGCGTGTGATAGTTTAGTGAGGGACCTAGAAAGTAGAAAGAACCAAATTAAGAAGCTACAGGACTTATGGCATGACCAACAAGACCTATCCTATTACTCCCAAGTCTTTGTTTCACACACAAATTTACTGGAAAGGCTCTTTCTAGGTGGAAATTCTGGACACGTTTGTAGTTGCAAAAAACTTTTACATTTTTTTTTGGTAATATGGATAAACTTTTGCATCTTTGCTATCATGCTTGGATATTCTGTTAAACAATATTAGTAACACACTTAGTAACAACTAGCCTCACGCGTGTTCTCAGAGGTTCTTCTATTTTTTGGTAAAGATTAATAATTTGTATTTATTATAATTTGAGATTTCTACTTTTTCTAATCACCAAAAAAAAGAAAAAAAGAAAAAAAAAAGAATACGTGGGGTGAATTTTGTAGATTAGAGGAGTTTTAAAACTAACAAAAGTGCGATCCTATTTTGTAGGGAGTTAGAGAGTAGAAGTAGAAATTTAAATTAAAGTAAAAGTAGGAGTTTATTACAAGTAAGAAGACATTTTAAAGTAAAAGTATAAATTTATTATTTTTGTCAATTTACTATTTTAACCCAATTTTAAAGTTTTAGATAGATGTATTTTTGACAGTAAAAAAAACAATAACTAACTTTCTTTTGCCAATTTACTATTTTAACCTCATTTTAAGTTGTTGGTTAATTAATTTAGGGTATTTTTAACAGAAAAAAATAATGACTAATTTTCTGAATCCTCTTAATATATACAGATAAATAGCCGATTAATGTTTTAGTCTGATGATAAAGAACTACCATCAAGAATGAATGTCATAAGTTGAAACTCTCTAAAATAAAAATAAAAATAACAATAAATAACATTTACACTAGTAATAAACACATGTTAAACTTAAGGTAAAACTCAAAACTACTCATTCTATCCCTGGAGGCTGAGTTTTACCAATCATCATTTTTTAACTAAAAAAATATTGCCAGTATCTGCCCATTAGGTTATGAGCAATTTCAGTCCTTAAAATTTAAAGTGATAGTGTTTGGTTCCTAGTAAGCTCAATTGATCGATATCCTAGTCCATAAAAAACTTCAAATGATCAGTTTCTGTACCTAACAAATTTAAACTGATAGCTTTTACGTGTCTGAACACATTATTTATGAAACTAAAAGTGACCATTTTAAAAGGGGACTAAAATTATTTATTAGTTGAACTATAAATCGCGACTGTGTATTTATTTATTTAAAGTGAGTAATTTCCGTCATTCATGCCTGGTGCCATGGTTTCCGTGCCCAGACTGCACTCTTACCGGTCCATCTCAACCAATCCTAGCTCCCAATTGTCGTAAGAATTTCTAGTCTTTGCTCATTAATTATGGAAACCTTTTCGTGTCGGACTGACTTTAGATTCAGTGTAGTACACTGACCCAGTCAAACAATACCACGTATTTAAAAGTAAATACATATTATCAACTACCTTAAAGAGGGCCCTTTTGTGTCAATGACCCACAGAGAGGACAAAGGACCGCAAAGTAAAACCATTTCAGATTCAATTATATGGACTCTGCTTTCAAGAATTGTAAGTGGGTACGGCAGGATGCAATTAAAGACGGGGTCCACTAGTTAAAAATTGGTCACGTAGTGTTTTCTCTTTTTTCTTTTTCCTTTTCCTTTTCAGACTTGTTCACACTTCCCTTTTTCTTAAACCTATTTTAAGGGATCAAGATCAAGTCCTCTCCCTCGTGGGATGACCCTTATACAAAAGCCATCAAACCTTTTTTAGTATTGTATATTTATAAATTCAATACCTATTTTTCGGTGGACAGAAAGAACTTTTCGTTTACTTTTTTGGAAATGACAAAAAAATTCATGCTAGAGCCAAAATATCCAAATTAAATTCGAAATAGGAAACTGATTCAAACTCTAATAAATCCTCAACTTGACTTAAATTCCATTTCATAAGAGTTCCACTTAATCCAAAAAGTGTCGAACTCAAATTTGAAAACCTCCAAAGTTCATCAAATTTCTCCCGATCCTGGTATAAATCAAGCTACTGAATACAAATTCTTAATAAATTTCCATTTTGCTGAGGCTTCTCTCTCAAGCCACAAAGTGTCAAACGAAAATTACCTAGTAATATTAAAATTGAGAGAATAGAAAGTTGATGAAGAGGAGCAGAAGGAAGGAAAGTCTAAAGGAACACAGAAAATTAAATTGTTCGGCTTGATGTAATGTATGCTCAAAAGTTGTTTACAATGAATCCTAAGCAAGATATATATAAAAACTAGGAAATAAGGTTAGCCATGTTTAGGATTTACAACATAATTGGACCTCTTGGGCCATTACACATAGCAAACCATAAATAATATATTCTTTAACACCAAAAAAAAAAAAAAATTACATATCTCCCCAATTTACCTCCAAATGTGCTAAAAATGCCAAATACACCCGAACATGATGTCAAAGTATTAGAATAATGAGCTTCAACATTCAGTCTAGTGCACCTGTGGTGAGGGAAGATAAATTTCAATGTATTAGAATACTTAGCTTCAAAATTCTAATTGTAACAATGTGTGGAGTGAGGTTTTCTCTACAGTAACAAGAATTTAAAAGATATTCTTTAACTCATTACCTACATTTTTTTTTTTTTTGGTGTGGAGAATCTCATCACCTACAAATTAGTTGGTAAATTAAGTATCAACTATCAAGTTTTGTTTTACCTTTGAGAAAATTCATGATGCAAGAAAGCTAAGCTAATTTGTGTGGGATTATGAAATCCCATCTCATTCAATATTTATGGAATTGACAATCCATTTTTTAGAAGATATTTAGAATTATATATAAACAAAAAATAATTTTACAACAAATTCGAACTTCAAAATTTCTACAACAAATCAGTTAACTTTGTAGCCTTTACATGTCAATGTCAGCAATTTAAAAAAAAAAAAAAAATTGGGCTGATTCCGATAATGACAATAATTATAATTATAATAAAAATTATTAACACTAAGGCCTGTGGCTTTCTAAATGCCATATGATTCCCTCTCCCCACCACTCAGATCACATGCTCCGGAACATACATTAACAAAGATTTAAAATTATAAAAATTAAAATTACCTGTAGCTTGAAGTCTTTATCCGTGGATACAGGTTCTAAAAGGTTTTGTCGAATTAAATGCAATTCAACTAAAGCATCAGTGATGTCCATCCTTTCTCTTGGAACTTCTGTGGAACAAGCAAGTCCAATTTCGAGTATCAAAATCAAACATTCTTGAATTTTGAGACTTTCATTTTGATCCTCATTGTGAGTGTCATTCATTCTTATTTCTCCCTCTTGTCTTTCCCAGGGAAGATTAGGATCTATGATGTCAATTATTCGTTCTGGTAAATTTGCTTTAACAAAGTCACGCAGATTTAGGCCGTTGAGGAACATGCTATTAGTAGGCCTTTTTCCCGTGAACATCTCTAACAATAATATGCCATAACTATAAACATCACCATATATTGATACCTCGTTTCCCATACCATACTCTGCAATTGCACATAACATATATTGTAATTGCCATACTTTCATACCACAACAGGAAGGGAAAGAAAAAATCTTACAAATGTTAAAGGATGTTTTTCCAAGGCATGTAAAAAAATAAAAATAAAAATAATAAAAGAAGAAGCTAGAAGAAGAATAAAACTAGAAAATTATGTTTTAACACATTCTATCTTCTAGATACAATACATCATTATTAAAAAAATATTTTTATACTTAGAAGTTAGAACTATTGTAGGAAATATGGGAAAAGTAAAAGAAAAAAATTTTTAATTTAAGAAATGCAAAATATATTTACCAGGAGGAGTATAACCAATTGTTCCTCTAACCCCAATTGAGCTTGATTGATCAGCAGAAGAATCTTGGATGATAGCATGAAGGAATTTTGCCAAGCCAAAGTCACTTACATGTCCAATCATTTTATCATCAAGAAGAACATTGCTAGGCTTGAGGTCACAGTGAACAATTGGTGTTTGGCAATGATGATGAAGATAATCCAATGCACTAGCAACATCAATGGCGATATTTAGTCTTTGAATAAGACTCAATTTCCTTGGATTCTCAAAAGACTCATTTGTTATTGGAGTTGGATGTATCCACTCATCTAGGTTGCCATTGCCAAAGAACTCGTATACCAAAGCCTTAAAATCTTGACCTTGATCATCAATACCTGAATATGCTGTGAGTAACTTTACAAGATTTTGATGTTCGATGTTTCTTAAAGACTCAAACTCAGCTTTGAAACTTTTGGAAGCTCCACGACGTGCAAGGTTCAACACCTTGATAGCAACTGTATGTCTATATTGATTTAGAATTCCTTTATACACTGACCCAAAACTGCCCACACCAACTAAATTAGCAGGAGAGAATCCATCTGTGGCATTTAGGAGACTTTGGTAAGATACATCCAAAAACAAATTTATTGAATTGCTTGAGGCATTTTCTTTCCTTTTCTTTCTTTAAGAACAAAGAAATAGAGACAATAGAATCAAAGATACGCCGAGAAGCCCAAATAGAATAAAGATAATCAACTTCAACATAGGAGTCAATGTTTTCTTGGATTTTTTGTTGTTACAGTTAGGAAGTTGAAACTTTGGTATGCCCCCACAAAGCTTACCATTTCCCTTAATCAAAGTTGCACTCGCATTCTTGAAAACTCCATTTGTTGGTATCTCACCTTCAAAATGGTTGTACGAGAGGTTCAATAATTTCAAGAAATCAAAACTCTCCAAAAATTTTGGAATCATGCCAGAAAAATTATTTTTAGAAAGGTCTAAATGTTCAAGACCTCTTAATGATTCCCAAGATGAAGGAACAACTCCTTGGAAAAAGTTTCTTCTCATGGATAGAAATTCTAGCTTTACACAACTTGCAAGACTTGCTGGTATTTTACCAAACAACATATTTTCAGAAATATCCAAATGTTCTAAATTTTTCAAATTTCCTATTTCCATGGGAAGGACACCAGTGAATTGGTTGCCAGACAAGTCAAGGCTATTTGGTGAAAATGAGAGACCAATAACTTGCGAGGATATGATACCGCTAAGATTGTTATGGGGAAGATGAAAAGTTATCAAATTTTGGCATTGACTTAGACTTGAAGGGATGCTTCCCTGAAGATTATTGTCTCCTAAATACAACTCCAACAAATTTGTTAAATTTCCAAGAGAGGATGGAATGATCCCAATGAAATTGTTTTGAGATAAATCCAAAAATTGTAATTTCTGAAGGTTTCCAAGTATAGAGGGGATGTTACCTGAAAATTTATTGTTCCACATTTCTATATCCTCCAGGTTAATCAGGTTCCCTATCACACTAGGAATATTTCCAGATATTTTATTATTATTCAAATAGAAAAAGGCAAGAGTAGTTGAGATGTTGCCAATACATTTAGGCAACTCCCCCCCAAAGTTGTTGGTATTTATCTCCACATCTCTTAGGTTGGTAGCATTTGACAAAGAACAGAGAAAACTCAAGTCATTTGCTCCTCCATTTCCAAGTTGGTTTTCAGCAATGGAAAACAACCTCACTCTATTTAGCTTCTCTAAAGAAGGAACTTTTCCAGTTAGTTTATTTCCGGCCAAATTTAGTATATGTAAATTTGAGGCACTAGAAATTGAAATAGGGATAGATCCAATAAACTGGTTGTTGCTGATGGAAAATATTTCTAAATTTGGTAGAGTTATAGCTATGTCTGATGGAAGATGCCCTTGGATTTGGTTAACTCCTACATCAATCTTTGTTATTGAAGAGATATTGAAGAATGACGGAGGAATTGTACCAGACAGCCTATTTGATGCCACAGCAAAGATTTCAAGTTTGGTCAATTGGGAAAAAGAATCAGGGATACTCCCACCCAGGTTATTATAAGCTACAGATAAGCCTTTTAGAGATGATAAATTTCCAAAAGAAGATGGGATTATTCCGGTCAAACTATTTTTATGAATAGCAAAGATTTGGAGGTTTGACAAGGTGCCAAGCTTTGTGGGGATTTCTCCAACCAGATTATTAACAGCTGCATGAAACATTATGAGGTTGGCACAACTGGATATATTGCTAGGAATTGTTCCATTTATTGTGTTATTGTTCAATTGCAAGACTTGTAGTCTATGCAAACGGCCAATTTCTTGAGGAATTTCATTATAAAAGCTATTGTTTTCAAGGTTTAGCTTCCACAAAAAACTTAAATTTCCAACATTTGGGGATATAGAGCCTACCAGTTTTTGAGATTGCAGGTCCAACACAGTGACCCTTTGATGTCGGCGACCACAGGAAACACCTTTCCATTGGCAAAAGTGGATGCTATCATTCCAAGAGCTCATGACCCCGAGAGGATCTTTACTAATCTTGCCTTTGAAGTCGAGCAATGCCAACCGGTCTGTCTCACTACTCTCGCCAACCACAGAGGTGAGAAACAAGCCAAAGCAGCAGAGAAGGATAAACGTGTGCATGGAGAAAGATGATGATGGTGGAGCTGAACTCAGGTGTGGACAAGGCCCCATGCAATGTGTTTGAATAGGCTTTTGTTTAGCTAATATGATGGTTTATTAAATTTTGAAATGGATGTGTGTATGGTTGTTTTGCAGCTGAAGAAGAAGCAAATTTATAGCAAGGGAAAGAAGACAAGTAGTCCAAGAAATAGTGATATTCGTACCCACTCCTAAATTTTACTAATATCGATCAATCATTATTAGTCAGAACCTGTAATGGACGATAAGACCGTTGATCATATTTCTTGACCATAGTCGGCATGTAAAAGTAGAAAAGTAAAGCCTTTCTGGAATTAAAGCTTAGGAACCAAATTAACAACTCATAAAATTTTTAAAGGACTAAATTATACAAAAGAACCAGACAAATAACGCGTGGGAGAATCTTAGAGACCTGTTGAATTTTTTCATTCACACTAGAGAAAGATGCGGTTAGATTCTCCATCGAAAAATCTCTAATACTACGTAAGTGGGATGTGATAGCGAGTAACCGTAAGGAAAAAGGCGGAGGACTTATGGGCATGACCAAGATGACCTGTCCTCGTAAGTTAGTAACCCTAAAAGTCTTTGTTTCACACTGATTTTACGACCTGTTTACATGACACACTCTTCAAAGGAGATATAAATCGTGTGGACAATAATTAGGTAGATCAAACTGGGGTTGCTGACCTGGAATGAAAAGAATGTAGGAGAAAATTCCATCAACTTTGCTATCATGCTTTGCTGAATCGGCTCCACTCTTTAAAGCAATATCACTGTAGTTGTTCTATCATATCTATTTTTTTTTTTTTAAATTATTGTAATAAATATGTTAAACTTCAAGGTAAAACTCAAAGAAGACAAAGGACCCTGTTTGTCTCTGTATAAGCATTTTCTTTCCCTAAAATTTAATACAATCATTCTTAGCTAGGAAGTATGGATACTTAGTTTAGAGTGTCATATATTATACCCGTATTATATTGGTGTCGTATCAGCCGTTTCATATTATAATTTTTCAAAAATTATTTGTGTCTCTATGTCGTACTTGTATCCGAGTCTGTACTTTCTAAATTTATAGTCTCTAACAAGTTTAAAATAATCATTTTTAATCACTAATAAATTAAAGTAATCACCTTTATTTCTTATAAGCGATAACATGTTAGAGATTTGGCCATCCAATCAAAGTGACTAAAAGTGATCACTTTAAATTTCAATATCTAAAATTATACATAGACTAAACTTTAGGAAAATCATTGATGCATATAAAGGTTTTTTTTTTTATTTTTTATTTTTTATTTTTTTTATTTTTAAGGTAACACTTCAAACCAATAAAAGTACTTATTGGAGTCAATACTCGGGATTCCATCATTCATATATATATATATATATATATATATATAATGGGAAAACATAAGATTGGTTCATGGGGCCATTAAGGGTCTTCGTTCACATTATGATTCATATATAATATAATGGGAAAACGTTTAAAGGTAATGACTAAACAAGGAAAAAAGAGAGGACCACCAAGACCTGGACCATGTCAATGTTTCACCCAAGTCTTTAAACATTTAATTTAAGACTCCAAGTCTTCAATTATTTTTGATTCAATTACACTGGACTTCTAGAATAACTAGTCGCTAACCCGTGCGATGCACGAGAAAACTATTAGAAAATAATAAAGCATGCATATATTAAAAGACAATTTAAGTTCATGTGTGCTTGCAAGGGATATATACTTAAATAATTCTTGCGGTAGAAATAAAAGCCTTATCTTTGAGATAAAGAACTGATGTAAACAAACTAACCTTACATAAAAAAAAAAAAATAAAAAAAAAAAAAAACCACATAAAACTGATGTCACGGGAAATTCAGCCACATAGTAGTAATATATAAATCTCTTAAAACCTAAACCTAAACATAAGAACTAAATATATAAACAAACTAACCTTACAAAAGCTGAACTTTATAAGCTAAAATCTATACCGTGCATTGTAGATCTTGAATGCTTTAGGGCTTCCTACGTCTGGAGAGAGAGAGTTTGCAGAAACCGTAACTTTATATTTCTTAACTTGAGAGAGGGGTAAGGTTGTTAGGGTTTTGTAGATTTTGAATGCTTTAGGGCTTCCTACGTCTGGAGAAAGAGAGAGTTTGCAGAAACCGTGGCTTTATATTTCTTAACTTGAGAGAAGGGTAAGGTTGTTAGGGTTTTGTAGATCTTGAATGCTTTAGAGCTTCCTACGTCTGGAGAAAGAGAGAGTTTGCAGAAACCGTGGCTTTATATTTCTTAACTTGAGAGAGGGGTAAGGTTGCTAGGGTTTTGAGGAGTTATAATTTTTATTTATTTTTTATTTTTTATGCTGACGTGGAAAATTGTGGTGCCAGCAAAGGCTTCGGTTTTATATATATATATATATAGATTAGTTGTGTTGAAAATAAACACAGATAAAGAAAGTGGAAGAAAGAGATTCGTGATAAACTGCATATACAATTTATAATGTGTGTGCGTATGTTTTTTTTTTTGTTTTTTCCCTTTTTCTCTTTCTTTTTTTCTTTATTTGAATATAATCTGGGCAGACTGGGCTTGAGAAATTGTCCATTAGCTCATGCTGTCCATATAGCAAGGCCCATTCTTTCTCTGTCAAGCACTGTGGCATAGTGTGAGCCCATGTTGGACCAAAATGAACCGATGTAGACCATATGGACCCAATGCACTGAAATGGACCAAAATGGATCAAGTAACCATAAATTCTACATTTCAACTTCTAGATATTATATAGATATAGATGTATGATGTAGTAAAATTTTTTTGCCCAAAGCATATAAGACTCATTATAGATTCAATAACTAAGTTCAACCAAGAGGCTCGTGATTATTGACAACTTGGTTCTCTCTACTTTATTACATTTAAAAAAAAAAAGAAAAAAAAATTGTTTAAGCTTGGCTTGGCCCAAAGAAGTGCCCAGTAGTATTGAGCCTTTAGTGCTCCAAGTTTTGATGTAATTTTTCTTTGTGTTTCAATAAAAATGCTTAGTCTCTAGATGCCTAAGAAATTTACAGCTCTATTTGTGAATTTACTGAATTAATTGGATTCATTGAAAATATGAAAATGCGAAACCCTTTTATTATGTCGACTTTGATTGATTTCACACGTCAAAAAGTCTTTTATCAATTTGATTAATAAAACAACTTTTTTTATTTTGATTTTTTATATTTGTTTATTATGTTAACTTTGAATGATTTCTAACGTTAAAAGTCTTTTAACAATTTGATTAATAAAGCAACTCTTTTTTTTTTTTTTTTAATTATATACAAGATAAAAATTATACTTTAGACTTGAACATCGGCCCTTGCCTCTTCACACTCCACAAGCACTTATACTTATTGAGTGACATCTATAGCACTGTTATTTTGTATAATATTATGAAAAAAAAAAAAAAAAACAAGCAAAACAAAATCAGTTAAAAGATCTTTGTTGCATAAACTCTCAAACTTTTTTTTTTCTTGGTAGAGAAAAAAAAAAAATCTACAAACCTTTATTTTATTTTTTAGAGTTTTAATTTATAGAGTTTAATTCTGATGATTGTATTCTTTATCATCAGACTAAGACATCAATTAGTTTTTGGTTTAGAGAGATTGAACTTCAAATCTCTTATTTAATGATAAAAACTTTACCCATTAAGCTACAAACTTATGTGAGTTCTTTTTTTTTTTGAATATAATATGGGCTTGAGAAATTGGTTTTCCACTACTTCAAGTTGTTCATCTAGCAAGGCCCTTTTTTTCCTAGTGAAGCATTGTGGGCTAGTGTGAACCCATTTCGTCCAAACCCATAGCATGCCAACAAGCCTGTTGCGTGTCTGTCCATTTCTCATCCCAAAAGGACTTCGTCTCCTCTGTTTAGGGCATGAGGTTTTAAGCCCATTTTTAGTTGGCCCCAAAAAAAGACTCTTTTAACAATAATTAATACTAGTAAAATTCTGTAAGGCATTCATAAATTTTGAAAATAATTTGGCTTTTTTATATCACCAAGAGAATTATTATAATAAATATTTGAACATTATTATGATCATTATTATTTTGGTGTATTATGTCATTATCTTTTAACTATTTTTTATTAATCTCTTGTTCATTTGCGAGATTTTCATCTAACTATTTTATTATAATCTGACCAAAATGACGGGAAAGGATAAGTACTAGTTGAGAGATTCAAAAAATAAGCTCAGAGAGAAGTGCCTTTTGCTAGTTAAGTTCTGGTTTTGGAGGGGTAGAATGAAACCAATCACAAATCGCGAGTTTTGCAAAAATAAGTGTTGTTGTTGTTGTTGTTGTTATTTTTATTTTTATTTTTTATTATTATTATTTTTTTTAAAGTTAGAAGTGTTCATATGAATATCTTGACTTAAATGTAAAGTTGCCACTGTCCAAAAGAACAAAGTGTGTATGTTTGTTTTGTTTAAACCCCTTAAAACCATATTAGTTTAACCTAATGAATTAGTCAAGTAGTTACTTAGATTAATTATAAAATCTAAGTTAAACACATGCAAACATATTACTTAGTGTGGAAAATTAAAGAATACAGTAATATGATGACCTAGGAAAACCAATGAAACACTGTTTCAAGGTAAAAAACTTGGGGAGGATTTAACCTAGCTATTCTCAAGATAAACAAATCCACTATAATAGAATGGAAGTTTACAATAGATTTAAACCCTAAATCTAAAGCTAACTCTTATAGAACTTACTAGCACAACCACGTGCAGCTTCGGCTCCACGAACTCTTCTATCTTGACTTTGCTAAATACAAACTCCTACATTTGTGACTTTGAGATCCCACTCAAAGGTTTAGCAACACAAACTCTTTAGTTTGTGACTCCAAGACCACCCTTGAAGGTTTAAATCATTAGCTATGTATGATCTTGTTGCAACAACTTTAGATCTACTAGTTCTAAAAGTATGAAAATGATTTCCAGTAGTGACTTTGAAAGGAGAAGGCACAGTAACTTTTAGATCCCACAAAAGTACATCCAAAGTCATAATAAAACGTGTCTTAAGATTTCCTTTAAATAATATGTGAAATAGATCTAAAATCCTAATCACTTTTTGGGCCTAATGAGCTGTTTAGGCATTAGTTAATTTCTGCAGAACCCATCTTTCAATTAGTTGAACGTGTTCTCTCGATTGGCTGAACTTGGCATGTTTCAAATTCTTGAACTTGTAGCTTCTTTTTTCTTGTATTCTGACTTGTGGCACCTTGAACATTGTCTAATAAATCCTATAGACTTTAAGATCTATATCTAGACAAGTTTTTGTTCACAGTTTGCTAATTGTTCTAAACTTTTAGAACCGAACAATCTCTTCCTTTGGCAATCCGTGACAAAACTTACATACAAAATGACATGCTCAAATACAAGAATAACCCAATGTCAATAAAAATGCCCAATTACATCACAAATTCCCATCTAATACTCTTAACCCAAAAGTTGCAAGAAGAGGCAGAAGGTTTTGATCGGAATGTACCTGTCTTTCTTGAAACACTCAAAAGTGCACATCAACACATATGTGGAAATAAAGACAAATAAATAACAAATAACTGATATGCAATAATAGCAAATAATGATTGATGGGATTGATGAACCCAACTTACCTGGACGATCTCATCTAAACCAATGAGGTAGCATTGACAGACGAATCAACCAGATCCCTTCGACGAAGTGGCCACATTGCTAACGAAGATAGAGAGACCATTCAATGTAGTCAAATAAATGCCCCGAACGGTTACAGGGAACTGTACAGACCGTTGAGAGCCATCAAAACTCAAATGATTGACCATGAGGTGTTACCAAAAGAAGCATTAAAGTTGCCATAATAGCCACAACGACTAGGAGTTACAGGGAAGTATATATACAACCCCCCCAACACCAACATAAGGTACATAAAAAGGAATTAGAAATACTTGTGTTATCACATTGCATTGCTTTTATAATTTGAGAGCTTCCCTATACTGACTTTGGCATCGAAGACGTTGTGGCAGGCACCACACTGGTGGCTATTCTAAAGAAGCAACCCTACCAGTTCTACTATCAGAGGGACGAAAGCTTGGCTCCATCTGGACGTATTCACTTCGACTGACGAATTTGCACTTCATCAATGAACATGTAAACTAACTCTCACCCTAAGTTAGATACATAAAAAAAAAAAAAAAAAAAAAGTTTTCCCCCTTTCAAAAACAATTTCATCTCTCCCTAAATAAAAATAGTTAAAAACCTTTTCCAAATTTCATCTATTTCTCCTCATTTTTGTCACATATTGACAAAGACAACTCAAACAAAGAGTAGATAATAAACATACCTAATAGAGGATAAGAAAAAATAGAGAACCAAGGGAGCATAAAAGAAATTAGCTCTATAGAAAATAGATGCAACTCCCCTATGAAGAGCAACAAATCCCCTTATAAACAGCATAGGTTTTAAAAATAACTCCCCCCCCCCCTATAAAATAGGAAAAAACAAAACAAATTTTGGGAAAAATGGTTTTGAGGAAAATTTTGGAGGTGAGGAAAAATAAAGAAACATAAACTAAACTTAAAAAATAAGTCAAGGGTACACATGTATACAAATATGCTCTCTTTTTTAATATATGCAAACTTGATACTATGTGACCCATAAACAGATGCATGCAAACACTCCTGGCACAATCAGTTAATAGTTAAGACTATGCAATATAGATCTAAATGATATGGAAATTCAGCATGCAATGTGTTTTCATGTGTCAAGGTTTCTTGAACTCAAATCAACCTCAAGAGTAGAGAAAATATTTGCATATTTATTATCCACCATATCTCTAAAAAAATTTCTTAATTTTTAGTAGTTCACACATCAAGAAAATAGCATATACTAAAATGTACAGAACTCAAAAAATTAATTAATCAATTTTTAAATCAAGTTGAGTACCCAATTTAGCAAAGTGTATACGTGTTGTGTGTGAAAACAATGTATGAGAGATATGACTGCAAAAAAGCAAGATAAATAAAGAAAACGATGCAATGCATGTCAATCCAAACACAAATGAAGCATGAAAAAATTGCTCGGTCAAGAAACTAAAAACTAAAAATTTTCCGATTTCGATTGGTCGAAAGGAATTGAACATTAATTGAAAAAAATTTCTTGGGAAATTTCAATTGGTCAAATATTGATCAAGCATTGATCAAGTCAGGAAGAGAGTTTTGAACACAAAAGCTCACAGTTTTGATTGGTCGAACCTTGTAAATTTTAAAACTTTAAAAATGTGGAAATTTTTATGCAGAAAGACAACTTTAAAAAATGTTTTTAAGACCTAATGTGTCACGCCCCAAACCCCAAAGGGTCCAAAGCATGAGAGAGACGTCTCAAGTACCTGTAAATTTTTCCTTTTTGACAATTCAATCCACATAATTATTATCAAGTGCCAACAACAAGAATTATCATAATCATCCCATAGAATATACTTTCAGAGTAAGTCAGAGCTCTAAGCATTAATTACAAGGACCATAGGCTACAAAAGAATAGATGTCTGAATAAACAATTACATACCAACAGCTTGTCCCATCAGTGGAAATACAGTCATAACCACTATAATATACAAAAGAATGAGTCAAGCCTAGTCTAAGATGTACACCATCTAATATATCTATTACAAAAATTCAGCCTCCATCAGTAGTTAGTCTAACTACCATTAGCCACCAAAAAGCTGTCTCAAAAGATTGTTGCCTACTCTGAAAAGTTTATAAAAATAATGAAATGAGACAGAGCTCAGTAAGTAGCACATTAATGGGGTGGGGGGAAATGCAAGTTTCATATTCAATAATAATAATATGACAAGAATGATTAAATAATGAAACACAAAGTTTCTCAAAGTAAATACCTTGAAACTATACATTATAATCTGTGAGCATTAATAATATAATTTCCAAAGCCATAATATCTATCATAAGATAAATAATCACAAATCTACCATACTACCAAATAAATCAGTCAGGGAATCCACCAATTCACAACTGGCATAATATTGTCCTCTCTGGTATGTAGACTCTTGACCTTATGGACAACAGCCTCACCCATACCCTCAAGGTTTTTCTCTCCCCCCATGGGCAGCAGAGAGAGCGCGTCAAATAGGACCTCTCTTGCATGTGGTCTCTTGGCCCCATGGACAGCAGCCTCACCCACACACAATCAAGAAACCTCTTCCCCCCATGGACAGCAGGGAAGAACGCGTCATCCAAAGTGAAAGGGCACTGACCTAAATTTGATTCCATTGTCATAAAGACTACAGAAATCAAATCGGGTGATCACCGGAAAATCATACATGGCATAGGGCTAAAATCACATAAACTCATAGGTTACCTACTTTGAAGCACATAGTTCATATCTAAGTAGTTTCAGAAAACCTTAAATAATCTAACTTCTACAAGGTTTGTAAGGTTTTCAAACTTCATTCTTGTCAAAAGATTTTCTAACAATTTCTCAAATAATACAAGACAAGATAAGCATCTTTAAATTTTTCAATACACCATAAAATCAATGATTTTCTTATCAAAGATTAAATAAAAGATGCTCATTTTTCCATATCAACAATTCATGCATTTCTCCAAATGCAATACCAAATATGATGCATTTTTCATATATGGTAAAGGTCACAACACAATACTTTTAAGAAAGCATATATCCATATATATCATTTTCCAAAATGTGTTTGACTCAAAAACAACATTTATAAGACATGGTTATTTTCCAAAAATACCCATTAAAAAGCTACTTACCTCACAACCGCAAAATCCTAATTCTTCAAGCTCCAAAGGGAGATTAGCTAGAACCTAAACAATGTCAAGCAAATCTATCACAATGAGCACAAAGCTTGAAATTGTATCTAACTACAAATTAGGAATTGCCAAGTAAGAACTCAATTAGGCAAGCCTAGTATTCAACCTCACATGTAATGTATTCTACTTCCAAAATTTCTCAAAACACTATAATTTGCAAGGCATAGACTCCCATTTATACTCATAAATCTTTCAAGGTGTCATATCTAACATCAAAACCTCCACACTTTACAAGTGCTTCCCACAAGATTTTTTATAACATCATCAAGTGACCCATGACACCAAAATCATAATTTTCTCCAAGACAAACAATTTAAATCTTTAACTAGCTCCAATTAATCAATAAAAATTATATTCATCATCTATCACATATTATAACTCAAAACCTCTAAATTTTCACCATAACAAGCCTTAGATAGCCATCATTGTAAAAATCATGAACTCACTCATCAAATACATCCACCAAGACCAAAACCCATACATATAAACACATGAATATCATTTCCAAAGCTCTTAAATCACATGAATAACATTATTAAAGCTTGGGTAAAATAACCTCAGACAAGAACATAATACCCATCAAAAAAGATTTGAACTTTTACCTCAAATAAAATGATGAAGATGCTTTGGAGTTCCTAAGTATTTTTCCAGTGATCTTGCCGGAAAAATGATGGTGAGATGGTGTGTTTTGGAGTGGAGGCTAGCGGGTGAGTGTGTGTGTGTTTCAGCAAAATGAAAAGAAAAGAGAGAAAGTGAAAGAAAGAAAGGAGAGAACCGGCCAAAAGAGAGAAGAGATGTGGGTGAAATTGAGTGGATGAGAATGATGGGTAGTGGGGTTAGGTGGGGGCACACGTGTCCACAAAATGCTGACTTACACATTTTTTTTTTTTTAAACTCACGGGATGTTACATAATGTATATGAACATGATCTAGAAAAGTTTTTAAAACTAACAAATTTTCTACATCATCAATCCCATTGGTTTGAAAGTGACTATCACTTAAAGAGTTACATCATATAACTCTCACATCTCTTAGAAAATACGCTTGCAATCATGTAAAAGCATATTGATTCTTTTTGCTTTTGCCTTGTTTTTTTATTTTTCTTTTGAGCACAATCAATGAAATCATGCTTGGACATATAGGAGATAGAAAAAAAAAATAGCCTTGTTAGACTTTTTTTTTTTTTTTCTCAAAAAAAATAACATCTTGTTTTATCTTGTTGTGCAAGTGCTATACCTTACCAAGCATGGCTTTTATGATTTATACACAGGTGTTCATGATTGGTGAGTAATAGTAGTGAGATGACAATTTATGCCTTTCTCCTAGGATTATATAGTCCTTACGATCAAAAGAATGTGACATCAAAATCAAGATTGTTTTTTTTTTTTAAAGACTATAAACAACTCACACAATTAAGTAGCTCATCAAAGCTAAGTAAGGTACACAGACATGAAGCCAACCTTAATTACGCACTTTGTGGTATGCAATACAAAAATAAAAATCTTTTTGAATTTTCAAAATGTTTATGACCAAAAAAAAAAAGACACACATTATGCTAAATGAAAAAAACGCATAGCAATGCATGACAGTGCTCCACTAAAATATAAAGGGTACTATTAGAAATAACAAAACGCATAGCAATGCATGACAGTGCTCCACTAAAATGCATGACATACTCACACAACATTAGAAATAACTTATGCACTCAACTATGCAACACATACTTTCTATATTTCTCCACAATATCAAGCATGTTCTAAATCAAGAGAGAGATATCATAATTCATGTAATCCTCAAGAAAAATAAAACTAGACACAAAATAAAATATTTTTGTATTTTCGAAAATTTTCAATGTTTTTGGATTTATTTTAATAATCAAAACAAACTAAAAACAAAACAGCCAAAAATTGAAGGAAAACATATCCACAAATAATTGAATGAATTAAATTAATGACAAGTAAACAACACTCACCTTAGCAAATCTTTTCTCACTCATATAGCATGCGTCTTTGGCTTTGTAGATGAAAAACCATGAGAAACAGTGTATTTGAGGGATTACAAACTTCTTCTCAGAGACACCAAAATCCTGCAATTTCCTTTCACAAGCCAACAAGCTTAAATTTTTTTTCTAGAGACTTATGACAGGAGATATATCATCACCTATCCTAGACTGAAACACAGAATAATTAAATTTCAATTTTATTACAGTTAGGACAAATATGACTAGACACCCACAAAAGTGACAAACAAGAACAAATTTAGAAATATCAATATTTCTAACAATAGATCTAGTTTCAGATTTTGGTTTTTGCCTCAACAAAGAACAATTTGGTCTAATATGACCAACAATACCACAAAGATGACAAGTAGACACAAAAACATATTTCTTCTGCAATTTTGTAGTGGGTTTAGACATAAGTTTAAAAATTTCAGCATCTACATAAAAACTTTTACCTTTGTCTAACCTAGCAAAATAAGCTTTTTCTTTATGATTCCTCTTAAAAGGAGGAATATAAATTTTATCAACTTTAAGCTTAAGCAGAACAGAAACGAAAATAGATCTATTATCAATAGCAAATTTGGTATTAGACAAATTTTCAAGTTTAGCTTCACACTCAGCTAACTTTTGTTCCAAACTTGTCATCTTTTCATCTTGAGAGGAAAATAGGTTTTTAAAAAATTCATTCTTTTTATAGGATTTGTCCAATCTCGAAATCAATTCCTCTTTTTTCAAGATTAGCCAATTTTAACATTTTTTGGAATTTTTGAGTAATTTTCATAGATAATTCCTTACGAACAGTTTCACAGGCATCAATAAGATCAACAGAAACAATAGTGTCCTTTTTATTCAAATTTTCACAAATATGAGTAGAAAGACACTTAAAATTATCCATGACAACAGGGATCAAGGATCTCACTCTAGACGTTAATCCAATCAGAGTGAACTCGCTCTGATACCACTTGTTTATTCTGTTTAGACCCCTTAAAACCAAATTAGTTTAACCTAATGAATTGGCCAAGTAGTTCTGAGGTTAATTACGAGATCTAGTTTAAACACATGCAAACATATTACTTAGTGCGGAAAATTAAAGAAGAGAGTAATATAGTGACCTAGGAAAACCAATGAAAACAACCATTTTAAGGTAAAAAACTTGGGGAGGATTTAACCTAGCTGTCCTTAAGGTAAACAAATCCACTATGATAAAATGGAAGTTTACAATAGATTTAAACCCTAATTTTAAAGCTACCTCCTATAGAACATACTACCACGACCACGTATAGCTCCGACTCCACAGACTCTTCTATCTTGAATTTGCTGAACACAAACTCCCATGTTTGTGACTTTGAGATCCCACTCAAAGGTTTTAGCAACACAAACTCTCTAGTTTGTGATTCCAAGACCACCCTTGAAGGTTAAATCATTAGTCATGTATGATCTTTTTGCAGCAACTTCAGATCTACCAATTCTAATAATATGAGAATGATTTCCGATAGTGATTTTGAAAGGAGAAGGCACAGTACCTTTTAGATCTCATAAGTGTACCTCCAAAGTCGTAATAAAACGTGCCTTAAGGTTTCATTTAAATACTATGTAAAATAGATCTGAAATCCTAATCACTTAATGGGCTTAATGAGCTATTTGGGCTTTAATTAATTTTAGCAGAACTCATCTTTTGATTGGTTGAACCTGTTCTCTCGATCGGTCAAACCTAGTATGTTTTGAATTCTTGAACTTGCAGCTTCCTTTTTCTTGTATTTTGACTTGCAACACTTTGAGCATTGTCTAATAAATCCTATAGACTCTAAGATTTATATCTAGACAAGTTTGTGTTCATGGTTTGACAATTGTTCTAAACTTTTAGAACCTAAACAGTATATAATCCCAAATTACCTCCAAATGCTTCTGAAGATGCTGAAATATGATACATATTGATCAAGTCCAAGCAATATTAAAACTTCATTCCAATTACTATCTTTGTAAATATATTGACAATCACAATTTTCTGAAGAAGAACATCTCCCTTACTCAACAGAGAGTATTTCTAAACATTTTCCAAAAACAAACAACAAGAGAGCTACAAATTATTTGCTTCATTGTTATATAACATAAACTTGGCCTTCAAAGGAAGTCATCAGTTCCATCCAAGCTCGGTTTTGTCTGAATCTTCGTGGAAGAAGAAGAAGCGGTTCACCAGCCACTACATCCAGGGATCCCACCAAATCATTAAACCTGGCGGCTGCTTGCTCTTTGATCGGTGATTCACCGGCCACTAGATCGATGAAGAATCTCTCCAAAATCTGCTCTTTGATCAGCGATTCACCGGCCACTACATCCAGGGATCCCACCTTATTCTCAAACCTGGTGGCTCGGTTGATTGGCACTCCTGTAGGCTCATCTTGCATACAAATTCTGGGGGTCTCGAGTCCTGCATCCACCAAGAACATTTCTTCCCCTAAGCGTAAAACTTCAGATTGTAAGGCGTTTCCACTACATAAGAAAAAACTTGAATTAGATCTTGGAAAGAAGAGTGAGGATTTCTCTACTGTAACAAGAATTCAAAAGATTTTCTTTAATTCATTAGCTACAATTTAGTAAATTAAGTATCAATTATTTTTTTACCCTTGAGAAAATTTACAACACAAGAAAGCTCATTTGTGTGAGAAATTGGGAATATTAAATCCCATTCCATTCAATATTATGCAAATGGAAATCCATTTACTTTGGGAAGATATTTAGAATTAAAAAGAAAAAAGAAAAAAAGGAGAGCATAGTTTTTACAACAAATTACTTAACTTTGTAGTTAACTTTGTTTTTTTTACATGTTTATGTCAGCAATTTAGCACTTAGAGCATTAGCATCAATATATGTAAAACTTCCTATCTATTTTAGCATAAAAACCTACTTTTTCTATTTTACATAGACACTTTCTAAAAAGACCCACATTAGTCTATTTATTCTAAAAATTTATTTCAATATAATTCAATTTTTCATTAGTTTTATTAATTATTTCACCCTTCTTTCTCCCTTCTCTCACAAGTCACAGACTCTCATAGCTGCCACTGTTCACTGCCATAGCCATCACCGCTACTACAACCACTACAAGACATATGAATACAACAACCACCACTACAACCACCACAATACGTATAGCACTAGACTTGTTGAAGAAAAACCTAAACCATAACAGCAACACAAACAATAAATACAAGGTAATCTCAAACGAAATCCACCATACCCATTCAAATTTCTAATTCACAGAATCTAAAAACATTTGAAATCAAAATTCATATTTCAAAATCCAAACCAAGCACATGCAAGCAACATTAGATCTTAACAACCAAATCCAAAACTGCAAACTCTCAAATTAAACAAAGAGAATCCAAATCCCAAACCCAACAGAAATTAGAAGAAGAGAGGCAATAAACATTGCCATAAACCACCGCCATCATTGGTGATTGGGATCCTTGGGGTTTAGCTGTGGCTAAGCTCGGTGCAAAGAAAATAAAGAGAACAATATTGAACAAAGGTGGGTGAGATCGGAGAGGACTTTGTGGTGAGGAATGAAGGAAAACCATGGTGGAAGAGGCAAGCGGCGGTGAGATCTTCAAGGTCTAGCCATGGAAGCTTTGAGAAAGGGAGATAGAGAGAAAGAGTGAGAGAGGGTTTTTGTTTTGAGATGAGAGAAAGAAAAAGAATGAGAAAGAGGGTTCCCAGCAAGAAGAGAGAGAAAAAATTATTAAAATATTAAATATGAAGCAATAGTAACTGTGTAAATATACATAGTTACTTTAGCAATGGTGTATATTTACACAACAATAATTTAAGCTTATGTCATTGATAATGACCTCTATCTAGAGTAATTGGATGTAAGCTAGTTCCTTGTAATCTCAATCACTCCAATTGTGGAAATCAACCAAATGAAAATACATGTTTAGGTATTATAGAAGAGTAATTGGGCTCATTGCCAATCCTATGTATAGTAGAATAAGCATATCAAATCTCAAGTGGTTCCAATCTTTTCAGTTTTTTTAGAATAAAATATAAATAAATAAATAAATATATATATATATATATATATATATATATTAACACGAAAGACCTGTGGCTTTCTAATCTCCATAGGATTCCCTCTCACCCTCTTCCCTAATATACTTGGACTGGCCTTATTAAGATTAGATCATATGGTTTGGTAGATACATTACCAAATTATATCCACCAAAGATTTAAAAAAAAAAAAAATTAGCTGTCGCTTAAACTCTATCCGAGTAGTGTGTACACGGGTTCTAAAAAAGTTTTGTCGAATTGAAAGCAACTCAACTACAATAGCATTGATGTTCATCCTTTTTCTCGAAATTTTTGTGGAACAAGCAACTCCAATTCCAAGTATCAAAATCAAGCATTCATGAATTTTGAAACTTCCATTTCGATTCCCATTGCAAGTGTCATTCATCCTTCTTTCTCCCTTTTGTCTTTCCCCGAAAACAGTAGGATCTATAATGTCAATTATTTGTTCTGGCAAAGTTTCTTTGACAAAGTCACGAAGACTTAAGCTATTGTGGAACATGTTATCCGTTGGTCTTTTTCCAGTGAACATCTCTAACAATAATATACCATACCTATAAACATCATCATATATTGATACCTCATTTTCCATTCCATACTCTGCAATTGCACATAACATATATTGTAATCAGTTTACTTTAAAAACATAAAAATAAGAGAAATAAAATTTTTAGAAGAATGTTTTTCAATGGCATGAAAAAAAAAAAATAAAGATATCCAGAAATTTTCGTTCTAATACATTCTATCTTTTGTATACAATACATTCTTAGTAAAACCATATTTTCAAGCTTAAAACTATAGTAGAAAATATGGGAAAAGGAAAGCAATTAAATTTAAGAAATGTAAAATGAATTTACCTAGAGGAGCATAGTCAATCGTTCCTCTAATCCCAATGGAGCTTAATTGATTAGTAGAAGAATCTTGGATAATATCATGAAGGAATCTTGCCAAGCCGAAATCACTTACATGTCCAACCATTTCATCATCGAGAAGAACATTGCTGAGCTTGAGGTCACAATGAACAATTGGAGTTTTGCAATGATAATGAAGATAATCCAATGCACTAGCAACATCAATAGCGATATTGAATCTTTGAGGAAAACTCAACTTTCTTGGTTTCTCAAGAGCCTCATTTGTTCTTGGAGTTGGATGTAACCACTCATCTAGGTTGCCATTTCCTAGGAACTTGTATACCAAAGCCTTAAAATCATAACCTTGATTGTCAATGCTCGAACATGCTGTGAGCAATTGTATAAGATTTCGATGTCTAATGTTTCTTAGAACCTCACACTCGACTTTGAAACTTTTGGAAGCTCCACGGTGCCCAAGTTTCAACACCTTGATAGCAACTGTATGTCTATATTGATCAATAATTCCTTTATACACTGACCCAAAAGTACCCACACCAATTAGATTATCAAAAGAAAATCTATTAGTAGCATTTAGGACACTTTGGTAAGATACATTTAGAAACAAGTTTATTGAATCGCTTGAGGTATTTTCTCTCCTTTTTTTCCTTGAAGAACATAGAAATAGAAATGATAGAACCAAAGTTACTCCAAGAAGCCCGAAGAGTATAAAGGTTATTAGCTTCAATGTAAGAGTCAACTTGCTCTTCTTGGATTTGCATTTAGGAAGCTGAAACTTAGGTATGCCCCCACAGAGCTCACCATTTCCTTGAATCGAAGTTGCACTGGTGTTCCTAAAACTCCAATTGTTGGCACCTCACCCTCAAAATTATTGTATGATAAATTCAATAATTGCAAGAATTCAAAGCTCTCCAAAAATTTTGGAATCGTGCCAGACAAATTATTGTTAGAAAGATCTAAATAGTCAAGATCTCTTAATGATTTCAAACATGGAGGAATTGCCCCTATGAAGAAGTTTCTTCCCATGGACAAAAATTCTAGCATAATACAACTTGCAAGACTTGCCGGTATTTTACCAAACAACATGTTTTTAGAAATATCCAAATGTTCTAAATTTTTCAAATTTCCTATTTCCATGGGAAGGACACTAGTGAATTGGTTGCTTGACAAGTTAAGGCTATTTAATGAAAATGAGAGACCAATAACTTGCGAGGATATGATACCGCTAAGATTGTTACGGGGAAGATGAAAAGTTGTCAATTTTTGGCATTGACGTAGACTTGAAGGGATGCTTCCTTGAAGATTATTGTATCCTATATACAACTCCAAAAAATTTGTTAAATTTCCAAGCGAGGGTGGAATGTTCCCAACAAAATTGTTTTGAGATAAATCCAAAAATTGTAATTTTTGAAGGTTTCCAATTACAGAGGGAATGTTGCCTGAAAATTGTTGTTCCACATTTCTATGTCCTCCAAGTTGATCAGATTTGCGATCATACTAGGAATATTTCCAGATATTTTGTTATTATTCAAATAGAAAAATGTAAGAGTAGTTGAGATGTTGCCAATGCATTTACGAAACTCCCCCCCAAAGTTGTTGGTATTTATCTCCAAATCTCTTAGGTTGATGGCATTTGACAAAAAATAGAGAAAACTCAAGTCATTTGCTCCTCCGTTTCCAAGCTGGTTTTTGGCATTGGAAAATAACCTCACACTATTTAGCTTCTCTAAAGAAGGAACTTTTCCAGTTAGTTTATTCTCGCCCAAATTTAGTATATGTAAATTCGAGGCACTAGAAATTGAAATAGGGATAGATCCAATAAACTGGTTGTTGCTGATGGAAAATATTTCTAAATTTGGTAGAGTAATACCTATGTCCGATGGAAGATGCCCTTGGATTTGGTTAACTCCTACGTCAATCTTTGTGATTGAAGAGATATTGAAGAATGATGGAGGAATTGTACCAGACAACCTATTTGATGCCACAACAAAGACTTTAAGTTTGGTCAATTGGCCAAAAGAATCAGGGATATTCCCACCCAGGTTATTATAAGCTATAGATAAGCCTTTTAGAGATGGTAAGTTTCCAAAACAAGATGGGATAATTCCTGTCGAAACTATTTTTATGAATGGCTAAGATTTGGAGCTTTGACAAGTTGCCAAGTTTTGTGGGGATTTCTCCAACCAGATTATTAACAGCTGCATGAAACAATATGAAGTTGGCACAACTGGATAAATTGCTAGGAATTGTTCCGTTTATTGTGTTATTGTTCAATTGCAAGACTCGTAGTCTATGCAAACGGCCAATTTCTTGAGGAATTTCATTATAAAAGCTATTGTTTTCAAGGTTTAGCTTCCACAAAAAACTTAGATTTCCAATATTTGGGGATATAGAGCCTACCAGTTTCTGAGATTGTAGCTCCAACATAGTGACCCTTTGATGTCGGCGACCACAGGAAAAACCTTTCCATTGGCAAAAGTGGATGCTGTCATTCCAAGAGCTCATGACCCCGAAAGGATCTTTACTAGTCTTGCCTTTGAAGTCGAGCAATGCCAACCGGTCTGTCTCACTACTCTCGCCAACCACAGAGGTGAGAAACAAGCCAAAGCAGCAGAGAAGGATAAACGTGTGCATGGAAAAAGATGATGATGGTGAAGCTGAACTCAGGTGTGGACAAGGCCCCATATATGCAACATGAATGAAAAGGCTTTTGTTTAACGAAAATGATGGTTTATCAAATTTTGAAATGGATGTGTATGTATGATTGTTTTGCAGCTGAAAAAGAAGCAAATTTATAGCAAGGGAAAGAAGACAAAGTAGTCCAAGAAATAGTGATGTTCGGACCGACTTCTAAATTTTACTAATTTTGACGAATCATTATTAGTCAGAACCTGTAATGGACGATAAGACCGTTGATCATATTTCTTGACCAACGTCGGCGTGCAAAAGTAGAAAAGTAAAGCGTTTCTGAGAAACTGTACTAAAGCTTAGGAAACAAATTAACGTGTGGGACAATCTTAGAGACCTGCTGAGTTTTCATATGCACACTAGAGAGAGATTGGTTAGATTCTCCAACAACTTTGCTATCTTGGTTAGAATGAAAAGTACGTTGGAACCAATCATCAATGCGTATAAAGGTTTTTTATTTTTTATTTTTAATTTAAGGTAACAATTCAAATCAATAAAAGTACTTATTGGAGTCAATACTCGGGATTCCGCCATTTATATATATATATATATATATAATAAAAGTTGGACTTGGTCGCCGTGATTGCACTGTGTGATTTCACCAAATTGCAAAGAATTTAATAAATTTTTAGATTTTAAGAATAAATATATACATTTTTTTGGATAAATATGACAAATCAAGTAATGAAAGAGAGTAGTATTTCATTTACAATTATGATAGTTGTGTCTATCTAAAATATTATCAACAAAACCTAAAATCAATAGAATAGAATTACCTAAGGATAGAATTTAGATAAAAAAAGAGAGATAAAAAAACGTAAAAAAAAAAAGAAAAGATCGAATTTGCATTTTTTTTTCCCTACGTTTCATTAAAAAAGTAAAAGGAAAAAAAGATAGAACTTGCATTTTTTTTTTTCTTGCGTTTTGTTTTTGTTTTTTTGTGGATAAATTTGCATCTTATATCATCTTTTTCCTAATAGTAAAGTAAAAAAAAAAAAAAAAAGTATTTGAGTTTTACCTAAACTATTTCTTTTTGTTCATATCATCTTCTTCACAACCTAAAATTCCCACTATATATACACAGACTTTTTTGGTGTTTCATTATTTCTACTACGTACTTTACAATTATTTGCTATATTCTTCCTTTCTCCCCTCTACCCTATCTACAACCTTGCAGGTATTTTTTTTTTCTTTCATCAAATTAAATAGATTTTGTTTATTTGTTTCCTTTTTATTATATATAATATGATTTTTATTAACAAGTTTTATAGATAGGTTGAAATTCTATATTTGATCATACCTTTTAGTGTTTTTTTAGAAGTCAATATAGCAAGCAATAGATTTTGATAGACCAAGAATGTATTGACCCCTAGTGATGAATTAATTAATTAATTAGCCAAGTTAATTAATTAATTAATTCAATTTGCATGCAATAAGCGTGGTAGTACAAACAAATCACCAACTAAGTTAAAACACAGTGAAAAATAAATTGACATGGTAATTTGTTTACAAATGGGGAAAACCTACATGGCAAAAACCCCACTAGGTGATTTTAAGGTCACCATTCCCAAGAATTCACTATTATCACAACAAGCGGTTACAAGTAAAGGATTCTCAATACCTTATACCAACTTATAGTTGAACTCTTACCCTAATACCTAATTGGACTTATTCTGTAATGACAATCTCTCTTTTTAATG
The DNA here is from genome assembly GCF_001633185.2 of Quercus lobata. NCBI lineage: Eukaryota > Viridiplantae > Streptophyta > Magnoliopsida > Fagales > Fagaceae > Quercus > Quercus lobata. Next base: position 19,863,010 of record NC_044907.1, on the reverse strand, counting down.
CACGGCTCCTAGTACGTAACTAAGCAATTCGTTGCGCGGATTCCAGTACGCGGCTTACTCACCAACTTGAGAAAGATGCTCGCTATAAAGTTCGTCAGTTCATTAGATGATGAAGATCACGAAACTCCTTGGTTACAAAACTCTACAGTGTACAAACACAACAGCTTCTTGAAGAGAAAGATGAACTAGGGCATATGTCTCTAGTTCACAATATGCTTGTGAAAAACTTTTGCACTGAGTTGCATCATCTGTGACAGCCCTTAAAACAATCCTTATGTATGTTTAGGGTTATGAGAAAGGAAAGTCCAATCATCTATTCACAGATTGGAGTGAAATTAGCTCTGAAAAACTTATTTTCATAAACCTCGATAGATACCCTATTTGTCGAGCAACTGTTGAGCATCGGGCTAAAACAGCTTTTTAAACCTTGATAGATATTAGTTGTCGAGCTAGCTGTCGAGTTTTAAAATCTAGCACTTTTCCACTTGTTTCTTGGACAGACTTGCATGGTTTTAACACTTGAACTTGAAACCTTATTCCTTGAAGCATTAAACACATCCTAGATCTTCCCAATTACAAGTAAAGTGCGTTTTGTCAAAGGATTAACCAATTTTATATTGACATATATTCCTAACATGATTCACATATGTCCTAACAATCTCCCCATTTGGCAATCCGTGACACTTGAACTTGAAACCTTATTCCTTGAAGCATTAAACACATCCTAGATCTTCCCAATTACAAGTAAAGTGCGTTTTGTCAAAGGATTAACCAATTTTATATTGACATATATTCTTAACATGATTCACATATGTCCTAACAATCTCCCCATTTGGCAATCCGTGACAAAATTACAACAAACAAATGAACATATGAGAGAAGTCATAAATCACTCAACTCATACTCACTTGTTGAATACAATAAAATCTATCCTAACACAAACTCTTGAAAAACTTTGCAAAAAGAGAGTTTATGGCAAGAAGACTTTGACAACTTGTATTTCTAAAACACTTTAAACATAACTCATCACGGCATCTGAGTGTGAAACAGAAATAAAAGATTGCATACAATATATGAGAAGCATGTGCATAAAGAGAGAAAAGAAACAACACATGTAAAGATAGGTGCATAACATACATCAACATATATAAACCCAAATATAAGTACAATGTATGTCAAATGGTCACAAGACCAATATACATGAGGTAAATGTAAAAGAAAGAAAAGAAAATGCATAAAAATCTCACTACATTCCTCATAGTATAAACACTCCCCACTATCAAAAAAAAAAACTCTTATGCTAACTCTCCCCTTATGTACATGACTACTCTAATATCAAAACTACTCCCTCTTTTTGTCATGAGTCATGAGTGACAAAGGGTAAGCAAATAAAGTAGACATCTCATCATCACTTGGCGAGCTAGCACCTCATCCTCATCAGCATCATCACTACAGAGACATCATCACTCTCATCCTTTGAAGCCGGTGGAGATGGAGAGGTATAAGCAATGAAACCACCCATGGCAGCTTGTCGTTGTGCAATACAACCAACATGGGTGTTCACCTGACACAACTCATCATTGAGTATGTCAAGACGAGCATCCATGTGCACAAGCTATGCCATGATGGCCTTGAGAGTCACTCCACCCGCAGAAGAAGAAGGAGCAGAGGTGGAAGGAAAGGAAGAAGCTAGAGGAGTTGCTGTCTCAGTCCGTGGCTGCCTTGGTCAAAGCTGGGCCTTGCTTTGTCAAACGGTAGCAGCGTCTATGGCACACATAACGGAAAAGTGTGTAGACTCTAGATAGGAGACAAAAAAATGGCAAAGGATCTGCGTGATAGCCGAAGGAAAAATAAGTTTACCATGAGTCGCCGTATCCCTATAGACATCTATAAGGGATAGAATGAATTAAGAAGGGAAGTCAATAGAAATGTCCTCTAAGAGGGATAACAAAAATTGAGCATGAGGCTTTATGATAGAGTTATAGTGAGACAAAGGATGAAGAATGAATGTCATCACCATGTTAAGGAATCTCGGACCTTTTGCAAAGCTCGAGCAAGGGGTGTTTTGATGGTCACCCTAAGATGAAGGTGTCTCACAAAAAAAAAGACGAGAGTTCATCTTTGGACACAATCCTCAGACGATCATAACTGGGGTACTCAGGATGCGCTACCCTCGTTACGTGTAGTACCTCGGATATAAGATCCGGAGTAACTACAATGCGCATACCTCGAATGCGAGTGACAAACTGAGGTACTGAAGTATCGAAAATGCATGTTAGAGTAAAACTCTTGTATGATCACAGAGGGACAAGTGACCGAGATGCCACACAGTGACTCCTAAGCCCGACTGTAGATAACAGTGGGAAGGTCAATATCGGAAAAATCCGATAGAATGATTTGGCATTTTGAATGAATGCTGCATCGTGAAAAGTTCTTTGAAAAGTCCTTTCGGGCGTTATCATCATGGAACCGAACAGAAAAGGGAGTAGAACCAGCAAGGGAAGAAGAGGATGCCCTAGAACGAAAAGGGTTCTAGGACAGAGTGGATTTTCATTTAGGTGCCATAGAGCACCTAACTGAAATAAAGAGAGAGAGAGAGAGAGAGAAAGAAAAATGTAGAAAAGTACCAACACATATCATATCAAAATAAAGATAAATGAAGGTACGTATGCATGAAAAATGCATGAACATGTGACATGCAAACTTAAAAAATGTCATAGGCTCAATCCAATCCAAAACTACCAGCACACATCATTGCAACAATGTAAACACACATCTAAAATGTATGAAACATTATTATAATGTAGATGTGATGCAATGCATGATGATTTAAACTCATTTAAGAAAAACCCATCCCAAAAATTTCACAAAAACTTCATCAATTTTGAAAAACCCCAAATATTTTCAAAAACCCCAAAAGTTAGGTCAAAATGCATGAAATGTATGATAAAAAGATAGAAAGAAGATCATACTGGAGTAAAAATGCAAGGATCAGATTGAAGAATGAGTGGGGAAGATGAAGAGTGTGAAGAGAAGTGTTTTCGAAAAGGGAGAGACACTATTCTATCGAGAGAGATTGGGGAGAAATGAGAGAAATTCGTGTTGACCCTATATATAGAAAATCATAAAGCTCGATGGATCAAGAGGTGTCGAGCTTTAAAATGCGTGAATTAGCTATCGAAGAGCTATCGAGGATCTGTCGAGAGGTGTCCACAGCAAAAGGGGCTCGATGGATCGAGAAGCTATCAAGCATCTATTGGGCATCCAGAAAGTTCCTCAATGGATCAAGTAGCTGTTGAAAACCTATCGAGAATGTGATAAAAAGAAGCTGAAAGGGCTTGATAGATAGTCTAGTTGTCGAGAAGTACCTAGCAGCTGTCAAGATTGCTTAAAAACAATTTTTCAGGAAGAGAAAAAAAACAAATATGAATGCAATCAAGCATGCTACACAACCAAAGATCCAAGCAAAATTTTAAGCTCTCAAAATCATCTCTCAACAAGAAAAATGTCAAGCACATTGATCCAAAACACACACACATACTAAACAAGTCTAACCAATTTTATATTTCAAAAACAAGTTAAGACAGTTTAGTGAGCATACATTAACACATGTATTCCTTGTGATGGCCAAATCATATTGTACTTGCACATGTATCAAAAGTAGCAAAAAATATTGTGTGTTGTATGTGAAAGCAATCACAAGATTGCATAAGTGTTTACATGTTATGACGATTTGAGATATGAGAAAATCAATATAACTCACACACAATCATAATTATTTGATGGGGACTATTACCTTCGAGGTACATCCTATAACTTCCACATCTCCTAGAAGACATGCTTGCAATCATATATAAAGCATTTTGATTCTTTTTTCTTTTTATTTTTCTTTGCATATTTTTCTTTTAAGCAAACCATACATGAACATATAAGAGATAAAAAAGAAATACCCAATGATGTTAAACATTTGACATTTCACTTTTGCTATGTCGAAGTATACAAATGTCATTTCATGATTGGTAGGCAACAGTGGTGAGATGGTTATATATGCCTTTCTCTAAGGATTTTCTAGTCTTTCCCATAAAAAAAAGTGATACGAGTGTTAAGTACAAGAGATTACTTAATCTTACTTATCACAAACACGAGCCACAAAACTTACTTGCTTAGTTGTGCGTAGAGATGCACATCTAAGCTACAAAAGATACAAAGTTTAGAAAACTTTGTTTCAATGGCCATCCAAGATACACAAGTACCAATGTACACAAACACACACTGTTTTTGTATTTTTTTTATTTTTCAATTTTTTTTTAATTTTTATGAAAAAAATAAATCAAAACTGAAAATAAACAGACAAAAACATGTTAAACAAAGCAATGCATAAAACTAGACTGACTCAAAATAAGAAAGCAAAACACATAAGTAATGCAAAATCAAAAACTAGAGGGGGAGAGAGAGAGAAAAAGTGACTACATCATTTGAAGCCTTTTTCCTTCCACACCTTGGAAGAACTTTTCCGTTTAGCAAACCCTTGATCTGATGGTGAGGGTGAAGAATTGAAACCGTTCAAGTTCAAAAGGAATATGAGGGCTTTGAGAAGATCTCCAAGAGGAGCAAAGGAGGATGGAAACTGATTCTGGTTTCCTGATGAGATCATACTGTTGCTTTGTTGAGTGGCTAACCACTTATAGCAATTAGGTCGAGTATGTCCAGCTGCTCCACAGTGATCACAGAGATGCTGTTTCTTCTGTTTAGGCTTTTGAGTGTTTCCCTTCTTTGCCCAGGGTTTTTGATATCTTTCTTATCCTGTTTAGAGGGTGCTCCTAAGATAGATTTACTATTGTCTATGTTCTCACTAGCTGACACATTTTGCACATCATTGTTTTCAGATTCAACTTTATTACTAAGAGGAACAAAAACAGTAGTACTAATAGAAGCAATACTAGGAGAAGAGAAATCATATCCTAAATCGGTTCGATCAGAAGCAGATTTCTGAAGACTGAGCATCTCATCAAGCTTTGCTCTTAAAGTCCTTTCCAACTGAGCTCTGACTTGGAATTCTGCCTCAAGCTTCTTGGTCTTCTCAACCAAAAAATTATTCTCAAATCTTAATGCTCCAATGGTCTGATTGGCTTCATCAAATTTTGTGGAAATTTCTTCTCGTTCAAGCTCCAATTCACTGAGCTTCTTGGTGGCCAACCTATACAACTTCTCATGTTTTTCGGAGACCTTGTATAATTTTCATAGGCTATGTGGATGTTATCTTGTTCATCTATCTTCTCAAATTTAGACTCCACCAAGTCTTCTTCTCCATCCACATCTTCAACAATCCCTTTAGTAGGATTTACAGTGGCAGTGAAGGCATTTAGGATTCCATCATCCTCATTGTCGTAGTCATCTTCAGGCTCAGTGTCGTTCATAGTACCAGCAAGTGCCTTGCTCTTCCTAATGGTCTTAAGATATGTAGGGCACTCTTGTTTCATATGTCTGAAGCCTTGACATCTAAAGCATTTTGGTCTTGAGGGAGCAGTGTGCTGACCGACATCCCTAGCATCCTTCTTTCCTTTGCCTTGGTTCTTGAACTAAGATGACCTAGATTGCTTTCGTGACAAAAAGGGAGAGTAGTTTGGGTATGAGAGTAGTCATGTACTTAGGGGGAGAGTTAGTGTAGGAGATATTTTTATTAGGGGGAGTGTTTTTGTTTATGAGGGATGTAGTGAGGACTTTTTTTTTTTATCTTTTCTTTTCTTTCTATTTTAGATACATTGTTCTTCATTGTGATAACAAACCTTGTACTCTTATTGATATATATATTGAGGTTGTTATTATATTCTTTCACCTATCTCTTCATGTGTTGTTTCTTTTCTCTCTTTATGCACATGCTTCTTATTTATCGTATGCATTCTTTTATTTTTGTTTTACACTAAGATGTCGTGATGAATTTTGTTTAAAATGTTTCAGAAATACAGGTTGTCAAAGTATTTCGTGCCATGAACTTTCTCTTGCAAAGGCTTTCAAGAGTTTATGTTAGGATAGATTTCATTGTATTCTACAAGTGAGTATGAGTTGAGTGATTTATGACTTCTCTCATATGTTCATTTGTTTGTTGTGGTTTTGTCATGGATTGCCAAAGAGGGAGATTTTTAGGACATATGTGAATCATGTTAAAAGCATATGTCATTTAGAATTGGCTAATTATTTGACAACTTGTAATTGAGTTGATCTAGGATGGTTTAAATCTTCAAGAAACATGTTTGCTCAAGTCAATAGTTAAAGCCATGCAAATCTGTTCAAGAAACAAGTGAAGAAGTGCTGTATTTTAAAGCTCAATAGCTAGCTTGACAGATAGCATTTATCAAGGTTTAAAAGGCAGTTCTAGCCCAATGCTCGACAGCTGCTCAATAGATAACCTATCTATCGAGAATTATGAAAATCAGTTTTTCAGATCTGATTTCATACATATTCGTGTATACTTGTTTAGGCTTTCTTTTCTCACAACCCTAAACATATATAAGGGTTATTTTAAGGGTTGTCACAGCTGATGAAACTTGATGCAAAGGTTTTTCACAAGCATATTGTAACCGGAGACAATTTGCCCTAGTTCATCTTTCTCTTGAAGAAGTTGCTGCGTTTGTACGTCGTAGGGTTTTATAACCAAGGAATTTCGTGATCTTCATCGTATTGATGAACTGAAGAACTTTGCAGTCAACATCCTTCTCAAGTTGGTGGTTAGTCACATACTTGGATCCGTGCATCGATTGGTTAGTTACGTCACAAAATACACATACACAATGAAATGCTTAAATTTAAATACCAGACCAAATTCAAGTTATTGCCCTAATACAAGGGCATCTTCCATTAGACATAAGTATCACTCTTCCAAATATTGAATTTTTTTCCGTTAGTGGAAACCATTTTATTGGTAGTATACTAGATTCAATTTCCAATGCCACAAATCTTGATACACTTCAATTGAACAGAAATAAACTAAATGGAAAATTTCCTTCTTTGGAGGAGCTAAATAAAATGACACATTTTCGCATTTCCAACAACCTTCTTGGAAATGGAGGGGCAAATGACTTGGGTTTTCTATGTTTTTTAACAAATGCCACCTATCTAATTACATTGCAAATATGTACCAATAACTTTGGGGGAGAGTTACCAAAGTGTATTGGCAATTTCTCAACTAATCTTACCGAATTGGCTCTAGATAATAATAAAATATCTGGAAAGATTCCTGTTGAAGTAGGAAATTTGATCAACTTGTTGAGGCTTGATATGTGGCAGAACAAACTATTAGGGAATATTCCCTATGAAATTGGTAATCTTCAAAAGTTACAAATTTTGGCATTAAATACAAATAATTTCTATGGGAACATTCCATCCTCTATTGGAAATTTAATCGTCTTGACAAACTTGTATTTATATAAGAATAATCTTCAAGGAAACATCCCTCTAAGTCTAAGCAAGTGCCGAAATTTGCTCAATCTGAATCTTGCTAATAACAATCTTAGTGGTTTGATATCCACACAAGTCATTGGTCTCTCACCAATTTTTTTTATTTCTTTCTGCCAACCTGTTAAGTAGGCAATTTTAAGAATCTAGAAATTTTGGATATTTCAAAAAATATGTTGTTTGGCGAAATTCCAGCTAGTTTGGGAAGTTGCATAAAGTTGAAATATCTAGGAAGAAACCACTGCCAAGGGATCATTCCTCCATCTTTTGAATCATTAAGATGTCTTCAATATCTTGATCTATCAAACAATAACTTGACTGGCCAAATTCCTAAATTTTTGGAGGTTTTTGTCTACTTGCAATTTCTAAATCTATCTTACAATCATTTTAGGGAGATGTGCCAACAAACGGAGTTTTCAAGAATTCAAGTGCAACTTTCCTTAAGGGAAATGTTCAGTTTTGTGGAGGAATATCTGAGTTTCAGCTTCCTAAATGCAAATACGAAAAATTGAACAAGAGGAAGTTGACCTTTACCTTGAAGTTAATAATCTGTATACTTTCTGGGTTTTTTGGGGTAATTTTGATGCCGTCCTTACTAGTTATTTTTTCTTTAAGTAAAAAACAAAAAGAAAGCACTTCAAGTAATTCAGGAAAGTTTCTCTTATCAAAGTCTCTTAAAAGCTACCGATGGGTTCTCCTCCACCAATTTAATTGGTGTGGGTGGCTTTGGATCTGTGTATAGAGGAATTTTTTTTTGATAAGAAAACCATGATATTATTGCATTTCAATGCTGAAAAAACTGGAATACATCCAAAAATACTTCATAGTTAATAATCGATGGAGTTTCCTCCATCCATGTAACAAAGTCCTCTACAAATTATGCATGCTTTGCGAGTCCATGCGCTGCCTTATTTCCTTCTCTTCGCGTGTGGCGGACTTCAGCTTGGTGAAAATATTGAAGATGCTCCTTCATGCTTGATATTAAATTTTCAATGGCCACTGGCGCCTCTGTTTTCCCTTGGATAGCAGAACATATCAGCAAATATCACTTTCAAACTTCACTTTCTGTATGCCAATATCTCGCGCAAAGGTGACAGCATTCTCCATAGCTATTGCTTCAATTATCATGGCTTCTAACGGTACCTGCAGTCTTTTGCTCATTGCAGCAACCACTCTTTTCCACTCATCTCTGATAATCACCCCCACTCTTCTCTGATAATCACCCTCACTCTTGACCACTTCTTGTCCCGAAACACTGCTCCATCAGTGTTAGCCTTATACCAATTCTTTGGAGGAGTCCAGATTCTTTAATCTACAAACACTTCATTGTTTGTGGCTAATACATCCTGAACTACAAGATATTCCTCTCTTTGCCGAATGGCTATTTCATACAAAGCAACAGCTAATTGTCTTCTCTTTCCATGCCTCACCTCATTTCTATTCTTCCATATTCCCCATGCCACCATCAAAGTAATATCCAGCAATTTTGAGTCATTATTTGGATCCCTCCCGATACGCCACAGAATATCTGCAAAATCCCACTACCTTTGACTATATGTTGCAGGTTACCGTGAGCCCATACTTCTCTAGCCTTAGGGCACTGACCCAGTACATGTAGTATGTTTTCAGGTCCCAATCCACATGCCTCACAAGAAGGATCATCAATTATTTTACTATGAAATAAATTCAATTTTGTTGGGAGGATATTTTGACAAGCTCTCCACCCAAAGCATCTAACCTTGTTTGGGACTTCTGCCTTCCAAATCTTTCTCCAAAACCTTTGTATTACCGAGGTATCTGAGCTTTCCCCCCTATTTTTTCTTACTCCCTCTAGCTAAATGGTAAGCACTTTTTACTCTGACTTTTCCGTTAACTACAGCTGTCCACACTACTTTATCTACTGGTAGAGTTGAACTTAACGGAATACTAAGGATGGAATCAGCTTCATGTTCCGTGAAAATCTCTCGGACAAAGCTTGTTTTCCAAACCCCTTCTTCTTCATCAATGAGCACACTGACTTTAGCATCAATAGGCAGGATTTTCATTGGTGAGACAATATGAAAAGTAAAAGGGTTGGTAGTCCACCTATCCTTCCAAATGTGAATATCCTTGCCATTCCCAACCTGCCATCGAACTCTTTGATTAAGGATTGTGCAACCCATATACTCCTCCAAGCAAAAGACGGCTGATGTCCTTTTTTAGCATGTATAAAATCCACATTAGGAAAGTATTTACTCTTGAAAACTCTATAAAAAAGAGAGTTACTCTTTTGTTGTAGCCTCCAACCTTGTTTTTCCAATAAAGCAAGATTAAACGCCCTTAAATCTTGAAATCCCATACCACCCAAGCCTTTAGGATCACATAGTTTATCCCACTACATCCATGCCATTTTCCTTTCTCCTTGCTTCTGACCCCACCAAAAGTTTCTCACCATGCTCATTATCTCATCACATAAGTTTTTTGGTAGTAAAAAACAACTCATAGTGTGTGCTGGAATAGCTTGTGCCACAGCGTTAATGAGTATTTCCTTACTTGCATTGGATAAGAGTTTTTCCTTCCAACCTACCAGTTTGTTCCCCAATCTTTCTTTGTGTTGCTGGAAAGTGTTGCGCTTTGATCTTCCCACCAGTGAGGGTAACCCAAGGTACTTCTCATGTTGTTTAATGATTTTCGCCCCAAACAATTGCTGAATCCTTTCTTTTGTTTCTAGGGGTGTATTTCTACTGAAGAATAATGTTGTTTTCTCTCGATTTAGCTGCTGACCTGTAAAGCTTTCATGCACATGCAGAATTCGCATCAATTCCTCACATTCCTCTATATTTACATGGCAAAAAAGTAGGCGGTCGTCTGCGAAGAACAAGTGGGATAGTTGTGGTCCTCTTCTACAAATAGATATGCCATGTAGAGTACCTTCCAATGTGGCTTTTTTTATCATAGATGATAGTCCCTCTACACACAACAAAAACAAATAGGGAGATAGCAGGTCACCTTGGCGTAATCCCTTAGTAGGGGTGATACGCCCCTGTGGAACCCCATTAATACGGATGGAATATGTGATTGATGTAAGACACTGCATAATAGTATTAACCCATTTAGCATGGAAGCCCATTTTAAACATGATTTGTTTCAAACCACTCCACTCCACCTTATCATATGCTTTGCTCATATCTAGCTTTAACGCCATCTCCCCTTCTTTCCCACTCTTCTTCTGACTAATATGGTTCATAACCTCAAATGCTACTAGAACATTATCAGTGATAAGCCTATTTGACATAAACGCACTTCGATTTTCACTAATAATGTTTGGTAGTACCATTTTGAGTCTATTAGCCAATACTTTTGACGCTATTCTAGAGATGAAATTACACAAGCTGATAGGATGGTACTCAATAATTCTTTTTGGGCTTTTTACTTTAGGGATGAGTATAATATGGGTTTCATTAAATTTTGGCACTATGACACCCAAATTTAAAAAGTCCAAAACACATTTTGTAACACAATCCCTAACAGTAGGCAAAAAATGTTGATATAGCAAAGGATTCTTACCATCTGGGTCTGACACTTTTAAAGGATGTATCTGTTTGAGAGCTTTTTTGACTTCTTCTGCTTGGAACTCCGTGGTAAGTAGAGCATTCATTGGATTTGAGACTCGTGCTACAATTGCCTCCAATAATTCTTCATATGGACCTCTGTCTGTGAAGGGCTGAACAATTTTTGATAATATTGTATTGCAATGCTTTCAATTGCCTCTGGGTCTTCCTGCCATTTATTAGCATCATCCACTAGGCCCACAATATTATTTTTCTATCTTCTAGTAGATGCTTTCTCATGGAAGAATTTGGTGTTCTTGTCCCTTGCTTTAAGCCAGCTATTTCGTTTGCATTCGATCTATGTTCTTTCCAACATGGCCAAAATTACTGTCATTCCAGTTGCTTAACGCTATTCGACAATTCTCCAAACAGCTCTCTAGTTTGTTCTCACCCCCTAGTTGCCATCCAGTCTCCCCATGCTGTCTTTACCACCTTTTCACATTGATCATTCTTGATTCACATAGATTCAAAGCGAAAAATTCTCTTACTCTTTTGTATATTTCTTTTTGTTGAGTCCAACCGAAGTAGTAGAATACAATGGTCAGAGGCTGAGTTTGAAAGATGGTAAAGTCTTGCCTGTGGGAATTTTGTCTTCCAGTCAAAATTTATCAATGCTCTATCAATCCTTTCTCTTATACAACCATAGTCCCTTCTTTGAATAGCCCATGTAAACCAAGAGCCAATGTAACCCATGTCCCTTAAGCCAATACTTTCCAAGCAACAGCGAAATTTCTCTATCTACTTAAGTCTATCAGCACCTCCTTCTTTCTCATTTACGCTTAACACTTCATTGAAATCTCTAATACATTCCCACAGTGAGTCATCTTGTTTACCCAACCTCTCTAGCAAAGCCCACGAGTCATCCCTTCAATGTGTCTCTGGGTTCCCATAGAAACCCGTTAGTCTCCCCTTACCAATCTTCCCACCAGAATTCACAAAAACATCAATAAACCACTGATTTAAACTTCTAAGTTCTACCTGGATATCAAACTTCCACGGTAAAGCTAATCCTCCTTTACGCTACACATTAGGCACAAACAAACCCTGCAATAAACCCACCTCCTCTTGCAATTTCTTCATCTCAGAGCCAATTAATTTGGTTTCCATAAGGAAAACCAAGCTGGGATCTTCTTTACATATAGCCTTTTTAAGGGCTTGAACTGCCCAAGGGGTCCCAAGCCCTCGGCAATTCCAACTTATAATACTCATTGGACTCAATGGGGCTGCTGAGCAATCTCTGCCGATCCTATTATTTGTTTAATCTTATCCCGACTTACCTCCTCCGTTGTTAGTTTCAAGCGCTTGTCTTGCACTCCATTTGGATTGATTTCCCCTAAGGAAATTGCAGGTTTCCTTTTTAAAACTTCCACCGCCAAGCCTTTCTCCATGACCATGGAGCTATTTGAGATCCAAGTAGTTCTCTTCCATGTATTTCTCCCCATAGTTCGTTGTGCCAAAACCCCATTCTCTTTTTCACCAAGGAAATCCCCTTATCTCCTTTCCCTTTTGATATCTAGCTTACGCTGTTGTGTGGGATATTTTCAGTGTCGGTGCCTTTTGTTGTCTTGGGCTTTCTAGACAGAGTACTTTTCTTTTGTGTTTTGTTCACTATTGGGCCTAATTGGAAACTCTCCTTTCCTAGCTAAGCCCATTTTCTGTCCTCCTGTGGTAACTCTTTTTTAATATTTAGTAAGTCCGACTTCAAATGTGGGCCGATTAGCCCAATCTCGCCATCATTGTTTTCCTTCCCAAACTTGTCTCCTACATGAAGATTACGTCCTTTGTCCTCAATTATCCCCGTAGATATGTCATCAGTTATAGTTACCGAGATATTTGCCGTTTGACCCGCTTCCATTCCTATCGCAGCGTCAATTTTATTCAAAACTTCCGTGAATCTCGCCTCCTTAATTTTCGACATTAACCTCCCTAGATTTTCTGTAACTACATGACCTCTCTCCTCCACCTCATCCATCCCACCGTCGGCCTCTATGTGATCCATCTCCACCACTGCCATGATGGGGCTTTCCTCCTTCTTTTGTCCTTTGTCCGTTGAACTGCTGTGTACTATCCATTTCTCCTTAGTATTGTCATCTTCCCCTGGAGTTATTAGATGGACTTTCACGAATTGTGGCTTCTGTAATCTATCTGAATTTGCTCTAAGCCATGCTCCAAATTGTTGGTCCCGTTGTTGAAGTGATCCGTTACTGCGAATCCAAATTCGACAATCTTTTTCATCGTGATTCAATTTACCGCTCCAATAGCAGAAAATCGGTAGTCGTTCATAGCGAAACGATACCCAACATGAGTTTGATCTCCCAAATTTCACGAATCTCCCGTGACATAGGGGCTTGGTAACGTCGATCTTAATCCAAACTCTGATACACTTCCCTAATAGAATTCCCGTGGTTGGTACATTAACTTGTTCAAATTTCACGAATCTCAATACTCTTTTCCGTTCTCCATGCACGATTTAGTGTCTTCACTAATCAATCAAGCTCCATCGTATGCAGAGGAACGATGGGTTATGCTCCGCCAAGTGAATATTTTCATTGTTTCTTAATATTTCTTGATGTAGTCTCAAGCATGAACGGTTCAAATATTGTACAAAGTAGAGCGCATCCTAAACAATTTTTCCACTTCTCATAATAATTATTTTCCTATTGCATGCCACCAAAAGATCATCTTAAAGTTTGTAAGATTAATTATATTTCCCTTTTTATTTGTACAAAATTAGAAATAACCATATTACAATAACTATTATGTGCAATTACAAAGTATGGCATGGGAAATGAGATGTCTATCCTTGGTGATGTATAGTTATGGCATACTATTGTTAGAGATGTTTACAAGAAAGCGGTCCACTGATGACATGTTCAAAGATGGCTTGAACCTTCATGATTTTGTTAAAATGGCTTTGCCTGACCAAGTGATTGACATTTTAGATCCTAATCTTCTTTGGTAAAGAGAAGATTAGATGACATGGATGAATGATTCTCACAATCAAAATCAAATTAGAAGTCCCAAAATTCAAGAATGCTTTATTTTGATATTTGGAATTGGAGTTTCTTGTTCTAGGGAGTTTGCAAGAGAAAGGATGAACATGAGTGATGTTGTAAATGAACTGCATTCGACTAAAGAAAAGCTCCTTGGAACTAGAATACACCAAGAAAACATCTACTTACAGGTAAATTTTTTGTCACACAGTAGTCGTACTGATGTGGTAATGAATCCCCCAACACCAAGTGATGAATATCTTTTTAATTCTTATAAATTGAAATGATTTATCTCAACTGAATAATTTAGAGACATAATTATCTTGCTTCATCACAGGTACACTATCTGGGACAGAAAGCTAAATTTCATACACAACAGCCAGAACTGAAGAAGAATCTGTAAAAGCTTAAAGGAAAAAAAGAAGAATTGTGGAGTTTTCTTTACAAAAGATTGATATTGAAATCGAGATCAAAGTGATTCAACTTCCTGATCTGAATTATCCTGGTTTCATTGTTGGCAGCAAATGCAATTAGGTACCAGTCATTTGAAGTTGCCTTGAATTCCTGAATTGCTTCTTTTGAAGGTTTTGAGGCTAGAATAGAACATATTTGGCCTTCTCTAAGATGTGCTTTACTATGAACTCTTATTTTGTTATTTCTTTGCTAATATTAATCAATTATTAATGGCTACTTTAATAGGGTGTTATTAATAATAATAATAATATTATTATTATTTTTTTTTTTTGTTGAGAAAGAAACTGATGGATTTTATTAATGAAATTCAACTACATCCAATTGTAAAATTGAAACAATATATGATGGGACATCTTCCATCCATACTTAAAAATCTGGTATGCATAACGCATTTTTAGCCAGACTATGAGTAACCCCATTGTTGTTTCTCTTAATGTGAGAATACAACAATCTTACAAAACTGTTTGCAAGCATTTTTGCATCTTTAGTCAGCAAACCCGTTGGTGATAAGCTACGCTCTTCTAACTTCAAAGGTTGAATCAGTCCAAGAGAATCACCTTTAAGGATTTGTGAGAAAGAAACTAAAACAGCTCTATTACTCTCCCGTATTCCCACTCCAATACCGGACATCTTTGCTTCATCTATGAGGTGTCCAATGTCTGCTAGGGATACGTCCTCGCATAACAGAGAATCAATAGTGCGCTTTGAGTCACCTTCGAGAACAATGGCTAGTAGACCACGCTCTTGATCGAACTTAAGTGCTTCCTTGGCTGCAAAAGCCTCCACTGCATCAACAGAAAAGGGTAGAGAAATACTACCTGCCATGGATGCAATAACCCTGCCATGCTCATCCCTTGTAATTACCCCAACACCTACCTTCTGCTCCTCTCTAAAAATAGCTTTGTCGAAGTTTACCTTGAACATGTGATTGATTGGAGGAGTCCACCCCGTGTGTTGATGAGCAAGGCTGCCACGGTCTGGAGGTTTTGGAGGAATTAAACGTACATAAGATGCTTGTGCAGACCGAGCATCTTGCAGTATCCATAGGATAGGTTTCAGTGTAGCCGCTGCTAGGAATTGATTGGACCTTACTGATTGATCCGAGGCATTAATTGGAATCAACTCGCCTATATCCGTTGAAGGAAAAACGCAGCAAGCTCCAAGATTCTCGAGCATAATTGTGTCATCAACTTCTACATTAATTGGCTCCGGATTGCATGGATTTGGTGGCAAAAAAATCTTTACCTTAGCTGGACTATTGATTGCATTACACTTCAGATTCTGTGCTAGCTGGTTGTTAGACTTCATATCAAGTACAATAGTCCGAGCCAATAATAACTCATCATTATTATTTATTTCTGCCACAAACGTGGAATTATGCAGCACTAATTCCTCAATAATTGTAGGCGTTGAAACCGTAACCTGCTGCATGGTTGTGGGCAGCAGTAAAGAGGATGTTACTTCATGAGTTGTAACTGAAGAAACTTTCTTGTGCACCACGTCAGCACTGCCCTCCTCCACCGAGCTTGCTGCATTCCCCCCTCTTTTCCCAGTCTCCACCGTACTCCTCCCTATTGTGCAAGACTGATTTCGCTCATAATGCCCAGGCACATACATTTCACCTTTCCCGACT
Source organism: Quercus lobata (assembly GCF_001633185.2). Lineage (NCBI taxonomy): Eukaryota > Viridiplantae > Streptophyta > Magnoliopsida > Fagales > Fagaceae > Quercus > Quercus lobata. The sequence continues at coordinate 19,846,868 of NC_044907.1, read as the reverse complement.
GAGAGTAGGTCCAAATTGTTGCTTTGACACTTTTCGCCAAGTATCAGTGATTTCCTCCATATTTGTCGATGTAGAATGAGTAGTAGACTCGTCACAAAAAGAAAAGTGTTTCCCCAACCCCACAACAAAAAAACCCCACAAGCTCCATGGATATTCTTGATATCCCTAGAGAGACAAAAGAACAATCCCAAAACAAAACACTCCTTCGTGTAGAAGGGACAGAGAACTTCTACTGCTGAAGACAAGGAGGAAAATCCCCCTTTGCTTAACAACAGAGAGACAAGGAGGAACAATTCCTCCATTACCTACGCTCCTTAATAATAATATTATTATTATTATTATTATTTTGAGTGGATATTAGTATTGTTTACGTACAAAACTATTTTTGTTCATCAAATGTTTGTATGCTTTTTATATGCATTAATAGATAAACATTTCCTCCAACTCTCCAAGTATTTTACAAATTACCTTGTTATATATGGTCATTCCCATGTATTGGACCACTTCTCAAATAGTGGGTATTTTGATATTTTTACCAAATGGTAAAATTGAGTCCATACTAAATAATCTCCTTCCAAGAAGGTTTTAAATTAACCTTTCTTATTGTAAGCTCATTCCACACTTTGTTATTATATAAGGTACGATCTCATTTAAACTATCTATATGTGCTTCATTTAGATATTCTAACTTATGGTATGAGATTCTTAAAAAAAAAAAAAAAAAAAAAAAGTTCCTTATGTTATGTGATAACTCGCAGAACATCATCACGTCCATATACTAAAATACATGTATATCAACTGTTATTAAAATTTATTAGACCCGTTATTTAAAAAAAATTATACAAAAATAGCATTATCATTTTATGTACTAATTAACAGAGGCTAGTGGTTAAACGGAAGGATTGGATTGATAAAATAAAAACCTTAGGAACCAAACTAACAACTCATCAAAATGTTGAGGGTCTAAATTGATTTTAACCAAAAAAAAAAAATGTGGAGCATTAAAGACCAGTACTGGAAGTTGCATTCACAACCAAAATAAAAACATGTGGACATTAGAGACCTGTGGAATTTTCTTTCACAACCAAAAAGAAAAAGAAAGAAAAAAAGATGTTACTTGTTAGTTGTTAGCATATTATCAGGAATGGTCAAGATTCTCCATGGAAACATCTCTAATGCTACAAAAGCGTGTGATAGTTTAGTGAGGGACCAAGAAAGTAGAAAGAACCAATTTAAGAAGCTACAGGACTTATGGCATGACCAACAAGACCTATCCTATTACTCCCAAGTCTTTGTTTCACACACAGATTTACTGGAAAAGCTCTTTCTAGGTGGAAATTCTGGACACGTTTGTAGTTGCAGCAAACTTTTACAAATTTTTTTTTTTTGGTAATATGGATAAATTTTTATATCTTTGCTATGATGCTTGGATATTCTGTTAAACAATTAATATTAGTAATACACTTTGTAACAATAAATAAGAACAAAAATCACATTTACACCGTTAATAAACACATGTTAAACTTCAGGTAAAACTCAAAACTACTCATTCTATCCCTGTAGGATGAGTTTTACCAATCATCATTTTTTTAACAAAATATTTTGATGGTCTCTACGCATTAGCCTATGAGCAATTTTAATTCTTAAAATTTAAAGTGATCATATTTGGCTCTTAGTAAGCTCGATTTTAGTACCTAACAAATTTAAAATGATAGCTTTTACCTCCTTTAGAGTGATGATGTGTCTGAACACGTTATTTAAGAGGCTAAAAATGATGATTTTAAAGGGAGACTCGTTTCCATGCCCAATCATCGTTAGAATTTCTAGTCTTTGCTCATTAATTATGGAAACCTTTTTGTGACAATGACCCACAGAGAGGACAAAGGACCACAAAGATCGAAGACCAGTCCCTGTGAATGCTGCACTAAAGAATAGTAAAACCATTTCTGATTCAATTATATGGACACTGCTTTCAGGAATTGTAAGTGGGTATGGCGGGATGCATTTATAGATGGGGTCCATTAATTAAAAATTGGTCACGTAGTCTTTTCTCTTTTTCTTTTTCTTTTCCTTTTCAGACGTGTTCACTCTTCTCTTTTTCTTAATGCTGTTATAGTATTAGCATTAGCGGTGCTTAAAAAACTATATTATTATTTTTAGAACCATTAAATACAAATTTATAAATATATTGGTGGAGTTAAAATTAAATAATTTAGCTCTGCAGTTATAGTGTACAATCAGAATGGCTATGCACCGTATCTCATAAGTAAAAAAAAAAAAAGAAAAAAAAAGGAATATTATTAAATTACGTGTTCACATTGCTTATATTAAATATATTATTTTATTCACATATTCAAATTACTTTGTAATGAGTATATTATTTTATTATATTGTCTATATTATTTTATTGTATTGAAAGTTAAAATAAAATTACTGATGTTAGGTATTTTGTAAAATGAGAAAGTAAGATAAATAAAGTAGTTTTTTATGGAGTTATATTGCTAAATTTATAACACTACCAATATAAATGCTCTTAGGGATTAAGATCAAGTCCTCCTCTGCATGGGATGGACTTGATATTTAGGTGAAAGTCATCAAGCCATGTATATTTATAACTCTCAATACCTATTTTTCAATGGGCAAAAAAAAAAATTCATTTACTTTTTTGAATATGACAAAACAAATCATGTCAGACCCAGGAAATCCAAATCAAATCAAAATAGGAGACTGATTCAAACTCTAATAAATCCCCTCCTTGACTTAAATTCCATTCCGTAAAACTTCCACTTAATCCAAAAAGTGTCCAACTCAAATTTCAAAACCACCAAAGTTCATCAAATTTCTTCCCCATCCTGGTATAACTCAAGCTACCAAATACAAATTCTTAACAAATTTCAATTTTGCCGAGGCTTCTCTCAAGCCACAAAGTGTATAATGAAAATCACCTATTAAAATTAAAATTGAGAGAATAGAAATTGATGAAGAGGTGCAGAAGGAAGGAAAGTCTAAAGGAACACAGAAAATTACATTGTTAGGCTTGATGTATTGTATGCTCAAAAGTTGTTTACAATGAATCCTTAGCAAGGTGTGTATAAAAACTAGGAAATAGGGGTAGCCGTAATTAGGGTTTAGTCCAACCAATCTCCAAAGCTTGCTACACTTTTCATCTAAAAACTGCAAAAAAACTCTCATGCGTACTTTCCAGTATGCATAGTTAGTGCCATCAAATAAAAGAGGTATAATTTAGGATTGTCCTCTATTCATGACAAATAGGGGTCAATGGATTACACAGCAAAGATTAACTTCAATCAAAGTGTGTCCGCTCTAATACCACTTGATAGGCCAAGAATGTATTGACCACTTATGGTAAATTAACCAATTAATTATCTAAGTGAATTAATTAAGTCAATTAACATGTAATATGCATAGTAGGACAAACAAATCACCAAATAATTAAATGCAACAAAAAATAAATTAATTTGGCACAGTGATTTGTTTACGAATGGGGAAAACCACCAAGACAAAAACCCTACCAGGTGAATTAAGGTCACCACTCTCGAGAATCCACTATTATCAAAACAAGCTATTACAAGTAAAGGAATCGCAGTACCTTATACCAACTTACAGTTGAACCCTTTCTCCAATACATAATTGGACTTGTAATATAGTGACAATCTCTCATTTCAATGCACGACTCCAAGTACGTGACTAACCAATCGATGCATGGATCCCAGTACGTGACTAATACACCAACTTGAGAAGGATGTTAGCTGCAAAGTTCTTCAGTTTATTTACATGATGAAGATCAAGAAGCTCTTTGGTCACAAAATCCTACGGCGTACAAACGTAGCAGCCTCTTCAAGAGAAGGATGAACTAGGGCAAATTATCTCTAGTCACAATATGCTTGCAACAACTAGTGCAACAACCTTTGCATCAAGTTTCATCAACTGAGATGGCTCTTAAAATAATCCTTATATATGTCTAGGGCTGTGAGAGAAGAAAACCTAAACACATAGCTTGGATATGCGTGAAAAAAAAATCTAAAAAAATGATTTTCGTAATTCTTGATAGATACTGTTGTCGAGATTATTTATCGAGATTCACATTTTAAATCTTGATAGATACATCTGTCGAGATATCTGTCAAGTTTTAAGGAACAGCATTTCTTCACTTGATTCTTAAACAAATTTGCATGGCTTCAATACTTGGACTTGAACTCTTGTTTCTTGAAGTATGAAACATATCCTATATCTATCCAATTACAAGTAAAGTGCGTTTTGTCAAAAGATTAGCTAATTCTAAATGACATATGTTCTTAACATGATCCACATATGTTTTAACAGTCTCCCCCTTATGCAATCCGTGACAAAACCATAACAAACGAATGAAATATGAGAGAATTCATAAATCACTCAACTCACACTCACTTGTGGAATACAATAACATCTACCCTACTACAAACTCTTGAAAAATTTTGCCAGAAGAGAGTTCATGGCATTGAAGATTTTGACAACCTGTATTTCTTAAATACTTTAAACAAAACTCATCAAGGCAACTTAGTGTGAAACATAAATAAAAGATTGCATACAATAAATAAGAAGCATGTGTATAAAGAGAGAAAAGAAACAACACATGGAGAGATAGGTGAAAAATGTAATAACAACCTCATCAAATATATATATCAAAAAGAATACAAGGTTTGCTATCACTAGGTAGTCACAAGACCAATATACACGAGACAATGTTTCTAAAAGATAAGGAAAAGAAAAGATACAAAAGTCCTCACTACATCCCTCATAAAAATAAACACTTCCCCTAACAAAAATTTCCTATGCTAACTCTTTCCCTAAGTATGTGACTACTCTTATTCCCAAAACTACTCCTTTTTTTTGTCACAAATAACAAAGGGCAAGTCACTAAGAGACAGTCATATCCTCGTCACCAGAATAGCTAGCACCATCATCCTTATCAGCATCATCATCACTGGAGCCATCATCATCGCACTCATCATCGTACATGAGTGTTCACTTGACACAACTCATCATTAAGAGTGTCAAGGCGAGCATCCATGCACTCAAGCTGAGCCATGATGGCCTCAAGAGTCACACCATGTGCGGAAGAAGAAGGAGCAGAGGTGGATGGAGAGGAAGAGGTTGGAGAAGTTACCATTTCGGTCCGTAGCCACTTCAGTCGAAGCTGGGCCTCACTCCGTCTAACAGATGCGTTCTTGATGGCACCCATGATAGAAAAGTGAGCAAACTTTGGATAGGAGATAGACGCATGGCAAATGATCCTTGTGATAGCAGAAGGAAAAATAAGCTTATCACAGGTCGCCGTATCATTATAAACATCTATAAGGGTGAGTATGAAGTGAGAAGGAAAGTTAATGGTAAGCCCCTCAAGGAGGGATAACAAAAATCGAACACGAGGCTTAGTAATAGAATTATAGTGAGACAAGGGATGTAAAACAAATGCCATCACCATATTTAGGAACCTCGGACCTTTTGCAAAACCCGAGTAAGAGGTGTTTTAACGTTTACCCCAAGATGAAGATGTCTCACAGAAGAGAGACATGAACTCATCTTTAGACACAGTCTTTAGATGCGGATAGCCGGGATAATCAGGATGCGATACCTTCAGGGTGTGTAGCACATTAGAGATAAGCTTCAATGTGACTACAATATGTATACCTCAAACAGAAGTGAGAAAGCGAGGTATGGAATAATCAAATCTGTGCATATTGGAGCAGAATTCTTGTATGATCACAGAGGGACAACTGATCGAGATATCACAAAGGGATTCCCAACCCCTACTGTTAATAACGGTGGGTAGATCAGTGTCGGAGAAGTTAGAAAGAATGACTTGGCGTTCCAAATGAATGCCACATCTGGAGAAGTTCTCTAAGAAGTCCTAACAAGCCTTCTCATCATGGAACTGGACGTGAAAAGGAGTAGAATCAGAAGAAGAGAAGATGCCCTAAAATGAAAAGGGTTCCGTGACGGAGCGGATTTGCGCTTGGGTGTCATGCGCAGACTATCCAAAAGAAAGAAAGAGAGAGAGACAAGCATAAAGTACCAATCAACAATAATATCAAAGGAAGGAAAAGAATGGTATGTATGCATGAAAAATGCATGAACATTCGTGTGCTGTCGTAGGCAATCAAAAATAAAACCTATACTCCTAAAAATATATGTAGCAGTGCGAGTAAGGAACATTCCCACGGAGAGTATCTAGCCTAGTTTTATGCTACATGAACAAGGAGGGGGGGTGGAGTATAATGAAAACAATTTAAAGAAAATAAAATAACTAAGGAACAATTCAAATTAAAGTATTGAAATTAATCAAAAGAAAAAAACTTGGTTTAAGTCAAAATCCACCATCGGAATTTTACAACTGATCATTGATGCAAGTATATATCAATTCACACTTTGAATATTCACCATCGGAACAATTTTCCTATCTCTTCTTAGTCGTAGTTAATTAGAAAATAAGCGATCTAATAAACCCTAACTACTAAACAACCCAAGACAAGCGCTAAAGGTTTAATCTAGTAGCAGTCTTAAGAATTAGAAAGATCGATGAAACTAAACAACACAAACAGAAGCGGTTGCATTTAATTTAGTCAAGCATTCTTCCTAAGATCTAATAATTTCTGACGCAGGAAATCTTTAAATCTTGGTTGCTTCACAAGTTAGAGAAATCAAACAATTACGGATTTGATATCTAACATAGCAGTAGATTGCAACGAACAATAAACTAGTAGGCCTCTTAGTAATTAAACGGGACAATCATGAAAATAGGCACAAAAGAACATCCGATATTCAAAACATCAATTGAACAATAAAAACAAATTAGATCTCATATTTTTATTGATTCCCAGGCTTCAATTTTCTTCAACCAAGTATAGAAGTTTAGCCAAGTAAGGCCATGATGAAAACTCAAAGGAAAAAATCAGAGAAAAGGGGAGAGAGAGGTGTGTGTGTCCAATTTTGATTTCTCCTCCCCCTTTTACACGTTAATTCCCTCTTTCCTGAACCTACAAAATCTCCTAAAAATATTCTCAAAAATAATATCCAAATCTAACTAATTAAGGAAAAATATTTATATATTTTTTTAAAAGTCCTAATATGACTCGGAAAGTGGTGTTTTTCAGCTGGAAATTTCATGCACCAGATCTGGAAGCTTCTGAAAATAAACCCCATCAGATCTGTGTATTAGAATTACAGGCAAAGGAACATTCCAGAACATCAGCAGTGCAGGCAGGTACAGCAAATTCAAGCCCGATTTCAACCTTGATTCATCCCGTATCTCTTAAAACCCAAAAGTTGTAGATCTTTGTCTTGACGTTCCATAGCATCTTGAATCATCTCAATTGGAGCTTGGATGAGAGAGTTATGCCCAAATTACGAAGCAATATCAAAGCTGTCCAGAATCGCCCAATTAGCTACATTTTGCACTTAATACCTCCCTTTGCATCCTAAATCAAAACATAAGAATAATGAGTACATTTAGGCACCAAATAAATATAAAAGACTAAACATTAAGGGAGAAAAATATGACAATTTGCATTCTTATCAAACATGTGACATGCAACAAAATAAACATCATGGGCTCAGCCCAATCCAAACCTACTAGCACACAAGGTTTCAACATATAAAACATACATCTAAAATGCATGAAACATTGTGAAAAATGCAAATGTGATGCAATGCACGAGCAAATAGGATCATATAAACATAACCCAACCCAAATTTTCACAAATAACTCAACAATTTTGAAAAAACCCCAAAAAATTTTAAAAAACCCAAAAACCTAGGACTAAAAGTATGAAATGCATGATAAATGAGAGAAAAGAGATCATACCAAAGGAAGAAATCAAGATTTGGAATCAAGTGGGGAATGTGAAGGGGTTAAGCGAAAAATGTTTGGGAGAGAAAAGGGAGAGTTTCTGTCGAGAGAAATCAGAGAAAAATGAGAAAGAAATTGCATTTGAAAGTTCAAAAACGTGTACAAAAACACCTTTGAACGTTTAGACCCCCAAATTACAACTTAATCAATTCAAGCAATATGTCAAACAACTAGTGTGCGGAAACTTAACATATGCTATCACACGAAATTGATTAAATACTATCTAAGCCATAACAGATTAATATCCACAGCAGATAAATCAAGTGAAGGGAATGTGAAGGGGTTAAGGGAAAAATGTTTGGGAGAGAAAAGGGCAGAGTTTCTGTTTTCTTGAACACTCTTGAGAGGGTTACTAAATGCTGAATTACAAGCAAATTTGGCACGGAATAAAGCCAATTAGATGGTTGAACCTTACAGCATTGAAGCTATATATAGAAACACGAATCTCGATGGATCGAGGAGGTGTCAAGAAGTGTTGAGAGCTGTCAAGCACTAATTCTCGACAGATATATCTATCGAGATAAGATCTATTGAGAAAAGCAATCCAAGGGTCTCGATAAATAGATTTCTGTTAAGAGCTATCGAGAAGCTATCGAGATGGGCAAAAATAGTTTTCCAAAGAAGAGAAAAACACAGAAATGAATGTAATCAAGCATGCTACTCAGCCAAAGATCCAACCAATATTTTAAGCTTTAAAAATCATCTCTCAACAAGAAAAAATGTCAAGCTAACCAATTTTATATTTCAAAAACAAATCAAGACAGTTTAGTGAGTATACATTAACACATATATTCCTTGTAATGGTCAAATCGCATTGTACCTACACCTATATCAAAAGTAGCAAAGAATTTGCGTGTTGTGTGTGAAAAATATCACAAGATTGCAAGAGTGTCTACATGTTATGACAATTTGAGATATTAGAAAGTCAATTTAACTTACACACAATCATAACTGCTTGATGGGGATTATCGCATTCGAGGTACATCCTATAACTTCCACATTTCCTAAAAACATGCTTGCAATCATATATAAAGCATTTTGATTCTTTTTGCTTTTTATTTTTCTTTGCATATTTTTCTTTTGAGCATATCATGCATGAACATATAAGAGAGAAGAAAATACCCAATTATGTTAAGTTTTTGACATTGTGCTTTTGCTATGCCAAAGCATACAGATATCATTTCATGATTGGCGGACAACAATGGTGAGATGGTTATTTATGCCTTTCTCTTAAGATTTTCTAGTCCTACCCGTCAAAAAGAATGATATGAGTGTTAAGTACAAGAGATTACCTAATCTTACTTATCACAAACACAAGCTACAAAACTCACTTGCTTTGTTGTGCATAGAGATACTCATCTAAGTTACAAAAAATACAAAGTTTAGAAAATTTTGTTTCAATAGTCATCTAAAGTACACAAGTACCAAAGTACACAAAACACACTATTTTTGTATTTTTTTTTTATTTTTCAATTTTTTAATTTTTTTATTTTTATGAAAAACAAAATAAAGCAAAACTGAAAACAAACACAAAAATGTTAAACTAAGCATAGCATAAAAACTAGACTGACTTAAAAACAAGAAAGCAAAACATACAAGCAATGCAAACAAAAAATAGAGGGAGAGAGAAAAAGTAACTAAATCACTTAGAGCCTTTTTCCTTCTACACCTTAGAAGAACTTTTCTATTTAACGAACCCTAAATCTGGTGGTAAGGGGGAAGAATTAAAACTATTCGAGTTTGAAAGGAATATGAGGGCTTTGAGAAAATCTCCAAGAGGAGCAAAAAAGGATGGAAACTAATTTTGGTTTTCGAATAAGATCATACTGCTGTTCTGTTGAGTGACTAATCACTTATAACAATTAGGTCGAGTATGTCCAGTAGCTTTACAGTGATGACAGAGATGTTGCTTCTTTTGTTTAGACTTTTGGGTATTGCCCTTCTTAGGCTTAGGGGGTGCTCGTAAAATAGATTTACCCTTATCTATGTTCTCACTAACTAAAGCAGTTTTCACATCATTGTTCTTAGAATCAACATTATTAGTAGATGAAACAAACATAGTAGTATTGGAAGAAGCAATATTAGATGAAGAGAAATAATACCCCAAACCAGTTCGATCAGAAGCATATTTCTAAAAGCTAAGCATCTCATCAAGCTTGGCACTTGAAGTCCTTTCCAACTGAGCTCTGATTTGGAACAACTCTGCTTCTTGGTTCTCTCAACCAAGAAATTGTTCTTAAATCACAGTGCTTTAATGGTTTGATTAGCTTCATCAAACTTTGTGGAGATTTTTTCTCATTCAAGCTCCACATCACTGAGTTTCTTGGTGGCCAGCCTATACAATTTCTTGTGCTTTTCAGAGACCTTGTACAATTTTGCATAGGCTGTATGGATGTCATCCTGTTTATCCACCTTATACCAACCTATAGTTGAACCTTTACCCCAATACACAATTGGACTTGTAATGTAGTAACAATCTCTCCTTTCAATGCACAGCTCCAAGTACGTGACTAAATAATCGATGCACAAATCCCAGTACGTGACTAACACACCAACTTGAGAAGGATGTTGGTTACAAAGTTCTTTAGTTCATCTACACGATGAAGATCAAGAAGCTCTTTGGTCACAAAATCCTACAGCGTACAAACACAGCAGCTTCTTCAAGAGAATGATGAACTAGGGAAAATTGTCTCTAGTCATAATATGTTTGCAATGACTAGTGCAACAACCTTTGCATCAAGTTTCATTAACTGAGACAGCCCTTAAAATAATTCTTATATATGTCTAGGGTTATGAGAGAAGAAAACCTAAACACACAACTTGGATATGTGAGAAAAACAGATCTAAAAAACTGATTTTCGTAATTCTCGATAGATACCACTATCGAGATTATCTGTTGAGATTCACATTTTAAATCTTGATAGATACATGTCAAGATATCTGTCGAGCTTTAAAGAACAACACTTCCTCACTTGATTTTTGGATAGATTTGCATGGCTTAAATACTTGGATTTGAACTCTTGTTTCTTGAAGTATTAAACACATTCTAGATCTACCCAATAACAAGTAAAATGCGTTTTGTCAAATGATTCGCCAATTCTAAATGACATATGTTCTTAACATGATCCACATATGTCTTAACATATATATATTAATAATAATCAACCTTAGATCACGCGCTGCGGAAGATAGATTACCATAGATCAAAAATTAAAAAAACAAAATAAATTAAAAAATTACCTGTAGTTTGAAGTCTTTATCAGGTTCTAAAATGTTTTGTCGAATTAAATGCAATTCAACTAAAGCATTAGTGATGTCCATCCTTTCTCTTGGAACTTCTGTGGAACAAGCAAGTCCAATTTCGAGTATCAAAATCAAGCATTCTTGAATTTTGAGACTTCCATTTTGATCCTCATTGTGAGTGTCATTTGTTCTTATTTCTCCCTCTTGTCTTTACCAAGAAAGATTAGGATCTATAATGTCAATTATTCGTTCTAGTAAACTTGGTTTAACAAAGTCACGAAGATTTAAGCTGTTAAGGAATATGCTATCAATAAGGTTTTTTCCTGTGAACATCTCTAACAATAATATGTCATAACTATAAACATTACCATATATTGATACCTTGTCTCTCATACCATACTCTATAATTGCACATAACATATATTGTAATTGCCTTACTTTCATACCACAAAAAGAAGGGAAAGGAAAAATCTTACAAATTTTAAAGGATGTTAGAAGTAGAATACAACTAGAAAATTATGTTTTAACACATTCTATCTTCTAGATACAATAAATCATTATTAAAACAATATTTTTATGCTTAGAAGTTAGAACTGTTGTAGGAAATATGGGAAAAGTATAAGAAAAATCTTTTTAATTTAAGAAATGCAAAATATATTTACCTGGAGGAGTACAACCGATTGTTCCTCTAACCCCAATTAAGCTTGATTGATTAGTTGAAGAATCTTGGATGATAGCATGAAGGAATTTTGCCAAGCCAAAGTCACTTACATGTCCAATCATTTTATCATCAAGAAAAACATTGCTAGGCTTGAGGTCATAGTGAACAATTGGTGTTTGGTAATGATGATGAAGATAATCCAATGCACTAGCAACATCAATGGCGATATTTAGTCTTTGAATAAGATTCAATTTCCTTGGATTCTCAAAAGACTCATTAGTTATTGGTGTTGGACATAACCACTCATCTAGGTCGCCATTTTCAAAGAACTCATTAGTCTATAGTCCCTAGATCTTCTGTAGAGAAAATATAGGGCTATGGTAGTGACAGTATGTGAAATAACTTGGCTGCTAGTATTGTTGAAGGATCTTAAGGTCTATCGTCCACAACCAGCATTGCTTTTCTGTGATAATCAAGCAACTATATACATAGGGGAGAATCTTGTGTTTCATGAAAGAACTAATCATATTGTGATTGATTGTCACTTGGTTAGAGATAAGGTGCAAGATAGACTAATTAAGTTGTTTTACACTACTACTCAATCTCAATTGGCAGATTTACTTACAAAGGCACTTAATGCTCAACAATTAGCTTCTTTACTTGTCAAAATGAGCATCATCAATATTCATGGTTCTGGTGCTACCTTGAGGGGGGATGTAAAGACATTAAGAGCAAGGTTAGTGCAGTGAAGTAGTGCAGTAGTGCAGTGAAGTGAGAAGAAGCTAATGCAGCAATGAAGAGAAGTGTATAAACGGCATAGAGCCACTACAAAAAACGCGGTCTGAAGCCGCGTTTTTGGAAAACGTGGCAACAGCTTTTCCTTTGAGCCGCGTTTTTGATGAATGCGGCTCAAAGGAAACGCTGGAGCTGCATTTTCCAAAAACACGGCTCCACCCTGGTCCTATAGCCATGTTTATTAAACGCGGCTATAGACCAGGGGTCGAGCCGCGTTTTTGGAAGGCTTGAGCCGTGTTTAGCTGCCTAGGACTGAAGCCGCGTTTTTAAAAAATGTAGCTTTAGTCCTGTCCGGGATTTTTTTTTTTTTTTTTAAATTATAGCTTGAGCTGCGTTTAAAAAATGCCGCTTCTACATGTTTGGAGTTGCTTTTCTTTAAATGTGGCTTCAACTTTTATTATAATTAAAAAAAAAAAAAATCCCTCATCATCGAAACACACAAATACCTGAACTCCACAAAATTAAACAATTTTGCTTTAATTTTGTGGGATTCAAACTTTTTCATTAGATTTCAATATTTTCATTTCATGGCTTCTCGAATGATGGCGGAGAAAATGGGACACGTGGCGAGGCGACAAGTCCTGGACTTAACGGACGCCGCCAGCGCCAGAATACGCCACCTGCTACAGCAGTGCCAGCGACCCTTTCTCAAATTGGGCGTTAAAGCACGCGGCTGTAACGGCTTATCCTACACCCTCAACTACTCAGGTGGGTCTTACTCTTACCCTATTTGATCTTAGATTTCAATCTCTCATGCCTTTTTTGCCCTTTCAATTTTGCGATACTTTTATATACTTTTAGATTTGAATGAATTTGTATGTTAGATTAAAAAAAAAAATTAATAATAGTAATGAAAATTTTAAGGGTTGGATATATTGGAAATCGCTATTATGAATTGGGTTTGATTTAATTGTTTTTTAATAGACCTAGACCATGCAAACAAGAAGCAAAAGGGTTCCAGAAAAATGGCTGTCCTAAATATGGTTTTTTTCCCCCTTCAATCTTTGTCACCATTTTTCTCTAGAGAAATACACAAAACCTCCTGCAGTTTACTTTTTGTTCTAAACACACAGAATCCACTTGGGGTTTTGAGTGTAACACTTAACCCACCTGTGGTATTGTTTTATGTGTAAAACCATTAATTGTTTAGCACAAAACCCCCTATGTGGTATTGTTCAATATGCAAATGCAGCTCTAAATATAAACTCATGTCATCACTTTAGCAACTCGCCCATTTTTTTTTCTTTCCTTTTTTTCTTCTAAAACACACTGCCTCTTTGAGTAGCCATATGAGTTATCATGCCATATTGGCTTAGTTAGGAGGCAAAGATTAATGGATCATTATTGGTCTTCTTAAGTCTTTTGAGGGGACTTTTGCTTCTTTGTCGATTGTCCTCCAAGCAGTCTTAGGACATAATCTACTACAGCATATATTTTTTCTAAGAACAAAAAAGTTGCCTCTTGAATAACTGGAGCTGCAGAGTGGACTAATGCGGCTCTTCAGTTTAGACAAAGGCAAAAGTAATATGGTGTATGGTGCTTAGTTTCATCATCATGAATTAGAATGAGGATGAGGCTCAGTTATCTTTGTTGTTCCTTTCCTATATGCCTTTTTATAGTTCTGCTTATTGTTTCTTCGTTTTTCTTATTTCTTTTCTTTATATAAGAACCCACAAAAAGCCACAAAGACACAGGAAGAAATCATATAAATTTTGAGTCCATATTTAAGGTCAAACTTGTTTCTTAATCTTTCTCGACAATGGATGCAAATCTAAAATCATAATGTGAAAAGTATGTTTAGAGTCATTAGCAAATTATCTAAGTGATTATGCATGTTGATGAGCTAAATAACGTCATGAAAAATTGTGGCCAGATGGACATTTGTTTTCTTCTACTAACCATGCCTTTTTTATTTTTGTGCTAGAAGGTGTTACATATGATTCATTGAATTGATCATCCATGTTTTTTTCCCTTGAAAGTATTTTGTTGAACTAATTCTCAATTCTATACCGTGTACAATATGATAGATGAGAAAGGGAAGTTTGACGAATTGGTTGAGGACAAGGGTGTAAAGATATTAATAGATCCAAAGGCCCTCATGCATGTAATTGGGACCAAGATGGATTTTGTAGATGACAAACTCAGGTACACTTTTCTTTTCTTTTCTTTTCTTTTCTTTTTTTCTTTTTTTGTGGTGGGGGGGGGGGGGGTGGGGGGTGTTTAATACATTGTAGACATTAAATATTTAATAGGAATACATGGGTGTATACTTATTTGGCTCCCATCTTCTTTTGTTGGTGTGTATTTGGATCTGAATCATGATTCCACCAAATCAAAATAAGCTCTTCTTAGCTACCCTCTAGATTGTGCCTGCATTGACTGAGCTCCTGCTGTTCTGGAACTGGAATTACTCTTCAAATTCTTCTAGTTTTTCATTTATTGTTTTGGTTTGGCCATAGGGTACCTGATGTCAAAATAGAATTGAGTACTAACACGGGGAAACTGGTTGGAGGAAAATATGCCTCCAAATTCCTTGTAATTTCCAGGGAAGGTGAATTCTCTAATTTGAGAGGAGCTGAATGGTTAAAAAACCATTACATAATCATTTAGGATTAAATATTTCTGCCATTGCCATTTCTATAAGCTTGGCATTTTCATTATTTTCTTTCTTCATTACCCCACTCCAAGAAGCTATTTTGTAAGGGACTCTTACCAGAACCACCATCCATTGCCAGTGCACCACCACTAACCATGACAGCATGCCATGACCACCTCATACATGACCAAGAGATCCAAGATTGATGCTATGATCACCATACTCTGCATCTCTTCAAGATGACATTGACTGATACCTGAACTGTCATGAATATGATAACAATATCTAAGTAGAAGTAAACAATTCATTTTCTGGATGCGTAGTCCAGTATTGGCTGGCCTATTGTGCTGCCACTAGAGCCTAATTGTTCTTTGTTCTCTTTGATCTTCTTCTTCCTCTTTTTTAAAAATATTTTTGAAGTGGGAAATTTTGATGTTGCAGCTTAATGATCTAAAAGAAAAAGAAAAAAAAGAAAAAATTGTCATTGATTCTACTTTCAGTTTTAAAGTGTGACTTTTCTGAAGAAAACAAATATAATATATTACTCCTTGTGGGTCTCAAACCTGTGACCTTCATTTTATTAGCGTGACAACTGGAAGTCTAATCAAGTAATTGGGCCTATTGTTTTCAATCTTAGTCGAACTTAATTACTCATTTTATTTTCAATCTTCATGCATCCCTAAGTGATAAATATACCAAAGAATATTGATATAAATCGAACTATTATTGGCTAGCTAGCTGAAATTATCAAAGGGAAAGGTTATCAAATCACATAGAAGATAGCTATCGAAATTAGCAGAGTTAAGATCCTAAACTAATAAATGGTCGGTGATCCCCATTTATAAAGTTTTGTGACCTATGTTCTATTCCCCCTTGTAAAACTAGACAAGACAGTGAGGTAATTACAAGTTCAATGTGTGCGTTGAGGACCTGAGGTAAATGAAATAAATCTTATAGTCTGCTCTTTTATTCTTTCCCCTCCTAATCGGTAGCCTCTATTATCTTAGATAATAGAACTTTATTACATTCTGTTTCCTTTTCATTTGTAAACCACGTTGTGAGAGAAGCAAACTTTAATTTTGGCACATGATATTGCTTGATGGGAACCTGTCTCTTTGTGCTTGAGAAGGATTTCCCATCTTCTTATGGTTATCCTTGTTTTTGGATGGTAAGGTAGGCTGTTCTCTTTGTCTTTGCTTTTGTTTAAAAAAAAAAAAAATCAGTAAACACATAAAATAAAAAAAGAAGAAGTTGATGAGTTTGAAATGGCATAAGGGCATTAATATTTCAAGTTTGATGACGTGGCTAAGTGTGCCTTGATGAGGTGGTCAAATGAAGGCATTCCACAAGGGCAAGCCATCCAAATATTTTAGGCACGTGCGTAATTCATTTAGAAGTTAGTTAAACATATGCTTAATGAGAAATGCTATGCTTAATTTATTTTAGACATGCGGTAATTAGCTTAAGTGGTAATTATTTTAGCATGTAACAAATTCAGTGACATATGTATATGTCACTGAATATGTCACACGCTACAATAATTAGTTAGTTAGTCATGAATTATGATGTCATCATGATTTGAACTTTTTACATTTCTATTGAAAGTAGCAAATGATGCAGTCGAGTTCAAAAAATGTGAAGCATTTATTTTTGTCATGATATGCGGTGTGCACAATCCACTCTAAGTTGCATGAAACTGCAACTGATAAGCAGGCTACTATTGCTGAGAACGTGTAAAAGTGGAAGTTGTTGTTCAAGAGAATAATGTATTTGTACACCTTTATTTTACTGGGTGGTGAAAATCCTTTGTGCAATTGTACTCTACTTCTTTGTGTTGCTCCCAAATGATTGGCTAAAACCTCAATTTGCAACAAGTTGCTGTATTAGGAATTTTAAAATTGTTGTATGCTCTCATAATCAAATTTGGACTGTTAGTTGTGTCAATTTTATGTTCACAAAAGCAGAAATTTACTCTTTTGGATACCCATTTGGGGGAACCCTGTTTTGTGTGTTCACTTTGACCATGCTATCTTCCACTTGGAGCAAACGTTGGCAAGTATATTGATGTTTGGAATTGTGGAATCCTTTATGCTCTTACTGTCAAGATTGCACTGTTAATCTAAGATTCTTGTAAACTCTCTGATATAGTCATAAAACACATTTTGAATGTCAGTATATATTTATATATGTTCCTGTATTTGGAAATTTTGTAATTCCATTCTCTTTTAAGATATTCCATTGAATCTTTTTTTAGTATTTTTATGACCAATTTGATCAACACAGCTCTGCAAAACAGTGCAAGATAGGCTTTGTTAGAATTGGGTTGTGGAGAAGTATTATCCTCTTAGTTGATGTTTCTCTTTTCATTGACTTTTGTACAGTAGGTTTGGTAGTGAGGAATTCAAGTCTTGCCAATGATAACTGACTAGATAGATAGATAGATGATAGATATAAATAAATTTTCTGTATAATAACTTGGGGAGGATGTTGAAAGTGAAATTTCCTAGTTGATGTTTTGCATTGTTATTCCTTTTGTAGTCAAGATACATACTTAACGGTTTATGTGACATGTTATGTCTATACATGAATTTCATCTATAAGTGTTTTGTGAAATACTCCATCCATTGCATTGGTAATAAATATATGCAAAATATTTTATGTTAACCATTCATTCAGATATAGTCAATGTTTGTGTTTGCTCCCATCCTAATCAAAATAGTTTGGCTTGGTTGCAATTTAAGTTTCTCTGCAACCTGACTGGTTGGCATTTTTGTATAGGCTCATATTTTTCTAATTAACTAATAACCAACCTGAAGACAAACTTGAACCACACCTACTGAAGTTGGCTCACATGATAGTTTCTTAATTGACTAATTACTGACTGTTTGAAATATATATTTTCATGCAACAAAGATAATGTGTATTGTTATACAATGAAAGCAAGGAGTTGTTATAGAACTTGTGATTCTTAGGATGTTTTGTGAAAGAAGGGAGTTGTGTGAATAGCAGGGAGTTGAGAAAGCAGGGGAAAAAATTAAAAAAAAAACCTATAGCCGTGTTTTTAAAACGCGGCTATAGTTTGTTCAATGTCGCTGGGAAAAGATCTATAGCTGCGTTTTGAAAGCAGCTCAAACTGGGCCTATAGCTGCATTTCTTAAAACGCAGCTATAGACTCTTATTCAGCTGCTTGAAACAACCTATAGCCGCGTTTTTATAGGTCCAAAGCCTTAGCCACGTTGATAACCACAGCTCAAAACTGTCCTGGAGCCGCGTTTCTAATAAATGCGGCTATAGGTTGGGGTCTACTGCTGCGTTTCCAAAAATGCAGCTATAGGGCCGAATCCTATAGCCGCGGTTAGAAAATGCGGCTATAGGTCTGGTTTTAGCTACGGTTTCAAAAAACGCGGCTATAGGCTTTGAGCTGCGGACTTTAGGCTGCGTTTATAAACGCGGCTAAAAGCCTATAGCCGTGTTTTTGGGGTCTTAAGCTGCGTTTTTCAAACGCACCTTTAGATCGGTTTTTTTGTAGTGAGCTGTGCTACTTGTAGTTTAGGAATTTATTAGTTTTTTTTTTTTTTTGAGATCAATTTATTTGTTATTTATGTACACACGTGTATGATACAGGTGCCATAACTGCTTTGCACATAAGTTGGCAGTCAGTTTTCTTCTTCATTTAGTATATATAAGAGATCTTTTGTACAGTTTTATTCAATTGAGTAATAACAGAAATTTTCCTGAAACTTCTCTCTGTTTTCACTCTCCAAGCTTTCAAGCATTTCTTTCTTCTTGTTGTTCTCTGTTTTTCCATTCTTACACATATTATTAGGAATTGTCAAGATTCTCCATGGAAACATCTCTAATGCTACAAAAGCGTGTGATAGTTTGGTGAGGGACCTAGAAAGTAGAAAGAACCAAATTAAGAAGCTACAGGACTTATGGCATGACCAACAAGACCTATTCTATTACTCCCAAGTCTTTGTTTCACACACAGATTTACTGGAAAAGCTCTTTCTAGGTGGAAATTCTGGACACGTTTGTAGTTGCAAAAAACTTTTACATTTTTTTTTTTTTTTGGGTAATATGGATAAACTTTTACATCTTTGCTATCATGCTTGGATATTTTGTTAAACAATATTAGTAACACACTTAGTAACAATAAATAGCTGATTAGTTTCTTAGTTTGATGATAAAGAATTACCATCAAGAACAGATGTCATAAATTGAAACTCTCTAAAATAAAAAAAATAACAATAAATAACATTTTCACTAGTAATAAACGCATGTTAAACTTTAGGTAAAACTCAAAACTACTCAGTCTATCCCTGGAAGCTGAGTGTTACCAATCATCATTTTTTAACTAAAAAAATATTGTCAATATTTGCACATTAGGCTATGAGCAATTTTAGTCCTTAAAATTTAAAGCAATCATGTTTGGCTCCTAAGCTCAATTGCTCAATGCATAGAATCTCTTAATGAGGCGTTTGCATAGGTTTTCACGGCTAAACGTTTTAGTCTCTTGCACTGTTCATGAGACATGAATACTACAATTAGGTAAATGCATAGTAAATTCATTAATAAACAATAACCGAGTTTTTTTTTTTTTTTTTTTAATCTAGCGTCTCTTGCATTGTTCATGAGACATGAATACTACAATTAGGTAAATGCACAGTAAATTCATTAATAAACAATAACCGAAATATTTTTTTTTATTTTCAGTTTTCAATAAAAATAAGCGATATCTAAACATATATTTAGTCTATAAAAAACTTCAAATGATCAGTTTCTGTACCTAACAAATTAACAAATTTAAAATGATAGCTTTTACGTGTCTGAACACATTATTTATGAAACTAAAAGTGATCATTTTAAAAGGAGACTAAAATTATTTAGTAGTTGAACTTTAAGTTGCGACCGTGTATTTATTTATTGAGAAATGTTAACGAATATCCTTAAAACATTGATTAAGAATTTAGTTAAAGAAAATTTTTATGAAAAAAATTAATATTTTAATAATTTTTTTCATTCATCGTAAAAATAATACCAAAACTTTTTAAAAATAAATTGTTAATAAGCACTCTAAAAACACCTATTAACATGTTCGTTATATATTTAAAGTGAGTAACACACATACAAAGTGAGTAATTTCCGTCATTCATGCATGGTGCCATGGTTTCCGTGCCCAAACTGCACTCTTACCTGTCCATCTCAACCAATCCTAGTTCCCAATTGTCGTAAGAATTTCTAGTCTTGGCTCATTAATTGTGGAAACCTTTTCGTGTCGGACTTAGTTTGATTCAGTGTATCTAATCCACCGAATCCAGTCAAATAATAACACATACTCCCTATTAAAAAGTAGATACTTCCCAAAAAAAAGAAAAAGAAAAAAAAGAAACTTGTTATCATCTACCTTAAACAGGACCCTTTTGTGTCAATGACCCACAGAGAGGACAAAGGACCACAAAGTAAAACCATTTCTGATTCAATTATATGGACTCTGCTTTCAAGAATTGTAAGTGGGTACGGCAGGATGCATTTAAAGATGGGGTCCACTAATTAAAAATTTGTACTCTTTTCATTTTTTTTTCTTTTTCTTTTTCCTTTTCATACTTGTTCACACTTCCTTTTTTCTTAAATCTATTATGGGGATCAAGATGAAGTCCTCCCCCGCGTGGGATGACCTTAGACAAAAGCCATCAAACTTTTTTTTTAGTATTGTATATTTATGAATTCAATAACTATTTTTCGGTGGACAAAAAGAACTTTTCACTTACTTTTTTGGAAATGACAAAAAAAAAAAAAAAAATCACGCTAGACCCAAAAAATCCTCATAAAATTCGAAATAGGAAACTGATTTAAACTCTAATAAATCCTCCACTTGACTTAAATTCATTCAAACTCTAATAAATCCTCCACTTGACTTAAATTCCATTTCGTAAGAGTTCCACTTAATCAAAAAAGTGTCAAACTCAAATTTTAAAACCTCCAAAGTTTATCAAATTTCTCCCCATCCTGGTATAAATCAAGCTACCAAATACAAATTCTTAATAAATTTCCATTTTGCCGAGGCTTCTCTCAAGTCACAAAGTGTCAAACGAAAATTACCTATTAATATAAAAATTAAGAGAATAGAAAATTGATGAAGAGGAGTAGAATGAAGGAAAGTCGAACATAGAAAATTAAATTGTTCGGCTTGATGTAATGTATGCTCAAAAGTTGTTTACAATGAATCCTAAGCAAGATATATATAAAAACTAGGAAATAGGGTTAACCATATTTAGGTTCTACAACATAATTGGGCCTCTTGGGTCATTACACATAGCAAACCATAAATAATATATTCTTTAACAAAAAAAAAAAAAAAAAAATCTCCCCAAGTTACCTCCAAATGTGCTAAAAACACCAAATACACCCGAACATGATGTCAAAGTATTAGAATAATGAGCTTCAACATTCAGTGTAGTGCACCTGTGGTGAGGGAAGACAAATTTCAATGTATTAGAATACTTAGCTTCAAAATTCAAATCGTAACAATGTGTGGAGTGAGGTATTCTCTACGGTAACAAGAATTTAAAAGATATTCTTTAACTCATTACCTACATTTTTTTTTTTTGGGGAATCTCATCACCTACAAATTAGTTGGTAAATTAAGTATCAACTTTCAAGTTTTGTTTTACCTTTGAGAAAATTCATGTCAAAACATTCTCATCAGGTGTGCCAAATGCCAAATATTTGGCATTTGGTACACCAAACACCCAAAACAGAGCATCATGAGGTGTGCTAAATGTATCAAAATTTTGAGACATGCTACAGTACGCTTTCAAATATGAGAGCGTACGGACAAAAATGTCATTTTGGTTTAATATATTTTTATTATCTTTTCTCTCTCCTCTCTCATCAGTTTAATCTTTTCTCTTCTCTCTCATTTCTTCTATCTCCGTCACTCTCTATCTCTTCCCTCTCAGTCCTCCCTACTCAAGATCTCTCGCCGCCTCACCTCGCCGCCGACCTCCACAGCCCTCACCACCAACCTTCAAATCTCTTAATCAGGTCATGGGTGTGAGATTTGGGATGGGTTTCGATGTGTGGATTTTGGGTCATTGCTTAATCGGTTGGGTTGGGATTTTGGGTCGATGGTGGTGTCATGGTTGTGGCGGTGGTTGGTTGAGTTTTGGATCGGCGATGTTTATGGCTGTAGTGGGAGGCGGTGTTTGTGGCTATAATGGGCCGGCAGTGTTTGTTGAAGATTTTGAGTTTCTTTTTCTTTTTTCTTTTGTTGAGGTTTTTGGATTTAGAATTTGTTGGAGATCCAGTGATTGTGATTGTAGTTTGTGGAGGTTGATTTGCCATTGCTGTTGCCGTTGGTTGTTTGTGGAGGTTGATTGTGATTTTAGTTTAATGTGTTGGAATTTGTTTAATATTATTTAATGTGTTGGATATATTATTTTAATGTAAAGAATTGAAGAATAGAAGATGTGATAAATGATGAATTGTAAAATGGTGTGTTAAAATGATAAAGTAAGTTTTTGGTGTATCAAAATTGCATTTTTTATGAGAGAACTGATGAGAATGCTCTGACACAAGAAAGCTAATTTGTGTGAGATTATGAAATCCCATCTTATTCAATATTTATGGAATTGACAATCCATTTTTTAGAAGATATTTAGAATTATATATAAACAAAAAATAATTTTACAACAAATTCGAACTTCAAAATTTACAAATTAGTTAACTTTGTAATTTTTTTAAAAAAAAAATTGGGCTAATTCCGAATGCTATGTATAGCAGAATGAGCATATCAAATTTCAAGTTGCTCCAATCTTTTCGGTTTTGTTAGAATTAAATAATAATAATAATAATAATAATTATTATTATTATTATTATTATTATTAACACCAAGGCCTGTGGCTTTCTAAATGCTAGATATGATTCCCTGTCCCCACCCCTCAGATCACATGCTCCGGAAGATACGTTAACAAAGATTTAAAATTAAAAAAAAAAATTTAAAATTAAAATTACCTGTAGCTTGAAGTCTTTATCAGGTTCTAAAAGGTTTTGTCGAATTAAATGCAATTCAACTAAAGCATCAGTGATGTCCATCCTTTCTCTTGGAACTTCTGTGGAACAAGCAAGTCCAATTTCGAGTATCAAAATCAAGCATTCTTGAATATTGAGACTTCCATTTTGATCCTCATTGCTAGTGTCATTCATTCTTATTTCTCCCTCTTGTCTTTCCCAAGGAAGATTAGGATCTATAATGTCAATTATTCGTTCTGGTAAATTTGCTTTAACAAAGTCATGAAGATTTAAGCTGTTGATAAAGATGCTATCAGTAGGCCTTTTTCCTGTGAACATCTCTAACAATAATATGCCATAACTATAAACATCACCACATATTGATACCTCGTTTCCCATACCATACTCTGCAATTGCACATAACATATATTGTAATTGTCATACTTTCATACCACAAAAAGAAGGGAAAGAAAAAATCTTACAAATTTTAAAGCATGTTTTTCCAAGGCATGTAAAAAAAAATAAAAAATAAAAAATAAAAGAAGAAGCTAGAAGAAGAATAAAACTAGAAAATTATGTTTTAACACATTCTATCTTCTAGATACAATACATCATTATTAAAACAATATTTTTATACTTAGAAGTTAGAATTGTTGTAGGAAATATGGGAAAAGTAAAAGAAAAAAATTTTTAATATAAGAAATGCAAAATATATTTACCTGGAGGAGTATAACCGATTGTTCCTCTGACCACAATTGAGCTTGATTGATTATCAGAAGAATCTTGGATGATAGCATGAAGGAATTTTGCCAAGCCAAAGTCACTTACATGTCCAATCATTTTATCATCAAGAAGAACATTGCTAGGCTTGAGGTCACAGTGAACAATTGGTGTTTGGCAATGATGATGAAGATAATCCAATGCAGTAGCAATATCAATGGCGATATTTAGTCTTTGAATAAGACTCAATTTCCTTGGATTCTCAAAAGACTCATTAGTTATTGGCATTGAATGTAACCACTCATCTAGGTCGCCATTTCCAAAGAACTCATATACCAAAGCCTTAAAATCTTGACCTTGATCATCAATACCTGAATATGCTGTGAGTAGCTTTACAAGATTCTGGTGCTCGATGTTTCTTAGAGACTCAAACTCTGCTTTGAAACTTTTGGAAGCTCCACGACGTGCAAGGTTTAGCACCTTGATAGCAACTGTATGTCTATACTGATTAAGAATTCCTTTATACACTGACCCAAAACTACCCACACCAACTAAATTAGCAGAAGAGAATCCATCAGTGGCATTTAGGAGACTTTGGTAAGATACATCCAAAAGCAAATTTATTGAATTGCTTGAGGTATTTTCTTTCCTTTTCTTTCTTAAAGAACAAAGAAATAGAGATGATAGAATCAAAGATATGCCAAGAAGCCCAAATAGTATAAAGATAATTAACTTCAACATAGGAGTAAACTTTTTCCTGGATTTTTTGTTGTTGCAGTTAGGAAGTTGAAACTTTGGTATGCCCCCACAAAGCTTACCATTTCCCTTAATCGAAGTTGCACTTGCATTCTTGAAAACTCCATTTGTTGGTACCTCACCCTCAAAATGGTTGTACGAGAGATTCACTAATTTTAAGAAATCAAAACTCTCCAAAAATTTTGGAATCATGCCAGAAAAATTGTTGTTAGAAAGGTCTAAATGTTCAAGACCTCTTAATGATTCCCAAGATGAAGGAACAACCCCTTGGAAAAAGTTTCTTCTCATGGCTAGAAATTCTAGCTTTACACAACTTGCAAGACTTGCCGGTATTTTACCAAACAACATATTTTCAGAAATATCCAAATGTTCTAAATTTTTCAAATTTCCTATTTCCATGGGAAGGACACCAATGAATTGGTTGCTAGACAAGTCAAGGCTATTTAGTGAAAATGAGAGACCAATAACTTGCGAGGATATGATACCACTAAGATTGTTATGGGGAAGATGAAAAGTTATCAAATTTTGGCATTGACTTAGACTTGATGGGATGCTTCCCTGAAGATTATTTTCTCCTAAATACAACTCCAACAAATTTGTTAAATTTCCAAGAGAGGATGGGATGTTCCCAATGAAATTGTTTTGAGATAAATCCAAAAATTGTAATTTATGAAGGTTTCCAAGTATAGAGGGGATGTTACCTGAAAATTTATTGTTCCACATTTCTATATCCTCCAGATTGATCAGATTCCCTATAATACTAGGAATATTTCCAGATATTTTATTATTATTCAAATAGAAAAAGGTAAGACTAGTTGAGATGTTGCCAATACATTTAGGCAACTCCCCCCCAAAGTTGTTGGTATTTATCTCCAAATCTCTTAGGTTGGTAGCATTTGACAAAGAACAGAGAAAACTCAAGTCATTTGCTCCTCCATTTCCAAGCTGGTTTTCAGCAATGGAAAACAACCTCACTCTATTTAGCTTCTCTAAAGAAGGAACTTTTCCAGTTAGTTTATTCTCGGCCAAATTTAGTATATGCAAATTCAAGGCACTAGATATTGAAAGAGGGATAGATCCAAAAAACTGGTTGTGGCTGATGGTAAATGTTTCTAAATTTGGTAGAGTGATACCTATGTCCGATGGAAGATGCCCTTGGATTTGGTTAACTGCTACATCAATCTTTGTTATTGAAGAGAGATTGAAGAGTAAGGGAGGAATTGTACCAGACAACCTATTTGAACCCACAGCAAAGATTTTAAGTTTGGTCAATTGGCCAAAAGAATCAGGGATACTCCCACCCAGGTTATTATAAGCTGCACAAAAACCTTCCAGAGATGATAAGTTTCCAAAAGAAGGTGGGATAATTCCTGTCAAACTATTTTTATGAATAGCAAAGAATCGGAGCTTTGACAAGGTGCCAAGCTCTGTGGGGATTTCTCCAACCAGATTATTAACAGCCAAATGAAACACTCTAAGTTTGGCACAACTGGATAAATTGGTAGGAATTGTTCCACCTATTGTGTTATTGTTCAATAGCAAGACTTCTAGTCTGTGCAAACGACCAATTTCTGGAGGAATTTCATTATAAAAGCTATTGTTTTCAAGGTTTAGATTCCACAAAAAACTTAAATTTCCAACATTTGGGGATATAGAGCCTACCAGTTCTTGAGAGTGCAGGTCCAACGCAGTGACCCTTTGATGTCGGCGACCACAGGAAACACCTTTCCATTGGCAAAAGTGGATGCTATCATTCCAAGAGCTCATGACCCCGAGAGGATCTTTACTAATCTTGGCTTTGAAGTCGAGCAATGCCAACCGGTCTGTCTCATTATTCTTACCAAGCACAGAGGTGAAAAAAAACCCAAAGCAGCAGAGAAGGATGAACGTGTGCATGGAAAAAGATGATGATGGTGGAGCTAAAATCAGGTGTGAACAAGGCCCCATGCAATGCGGTTGAAAAGGCTTTTCTTTAACTAAGATGTTAGTTTATCAAATTTTGAAATGGATGTGTATGTATGGTTGTTTTGCAGCTGAAAAAGAAGCAAATTTATAGTAAGGGAAAGAAGACAAGTAGTCCATGAAATACTGATATCCGGACCCACTCCTAAATTTTACTAATTTTGATGAATCATTGTTAGTCAGAACCTGTAATGTACGATAAGACCGTTGATCATATTTCTTGAACAAAGTCTGCATGTAAAAGTAGAAAACTAAAGTCCACATCTTTCTCTTGTGTGTATAAAAGAACAAAACGTGAGACAATATTAGAGACCTGTTGAATTTTCATATTCACACAAGAGAAAGATGTGGTTAGATTCTCCCTGGAAAAATGTCTAATACTACACAAGAGGATGTGATAGTGAGTAACCGTAAGGGAAAAGGCAGAGGACTTATGGGCATGACCAAGAAGACCTGTCCTTGTAAGTTGTAACCCTAAAAGTCTTTGTTTCACACTGATTTTACGACCTGTTTACATGACACACTCTTTAAGCTTTAAAAGAGATATAAATCGTGCGGACAATAAAACAATTACAGTATTAAATATGTTAAACATAAAGGAAAAACTCAGAAGTATTGATTCTCCCTCTGGAGACTGAGTTTTACCAATCATCTTTAAAAAATAATAATAATAATAATAATAATAAATAAATAAATAAATAAAAAAACAAAATACATTGTTTTTTCCTGTATAAGCATTTTCCATCCCTAAAATTTAATACAATCATTTTTAGCTAGGAAGTACGGACACTTCATTTAAAGTGTTATACCCGTATCGTATCTATGTTGTACTCGAGTTATACTTGTGTCATATCACCAATTTCACGTCATAATTTTTCAGAAATTGCTCATGTCTCCATGTCATATCTGTGTCCATACTTGTACCTATGTTCGTGTCCGTGCTTCCTAGATTTTTTAGTTCCTAACAAGTTTAAAATAATCATTTTTAGTCCCTAATAAATTATAGTAATCACTTTTAGTTCCTATAAAGTGATGACATGTTAAAGATTTGCAAGGGACTAAAAACGACCGCTTTAAATTTCAACATCTAAAATTGTTCATGGAGTAGAGTTTAGGAACCATTGATCGATGCATATAATGGTTTCTTCTTTTTCTTTTTTTTTAGGTAACAGTTCAAATCAATAAAAGTACCACTTACGATCGGAGTCAATACTCGGGATTCAGTCATACATATACATGGGGCCATTAAGGGTCTTCGTTCACATTATGAATCATATATAATATAATGGGAAAACGTTTAAAGGTAATGACTAAACAGGGAAAAAAGAGAGGACAACCAAAAGACCTAGACCATGTCAATATCACTGAAATTGTTCTATCCTATCTATCCAAAAAATAAAACAATTACAGTAATAAATATGTTAAACATAAAGGAAAATCTCAAAAGTAATGATTTTCTCTCTGGAGACTGAGTTTTACCAATCATCTAAAAAATAATAATAAAAAATAAAAACAAAAGACATTGTTTATCCCTGTATAAGCATTTTCAGTCCCTAAAATTTAATACAATCATTTTTAGTTAGGAAGTATGGATACTTCATTTAAAATGTCAAACACCTGTCATAGCTGTGTTGTACCCATGTCATACCGGTGTTGTATTAGCCGTTTCATGTCATAAGTTTTCAAAAATTGCTCGTGTTTTTGTATTGCACCCGTGTCCATGCTCGTACCTATGTTCGTGTCTGTGCTTCCTAGATTTTTAGTCCCTAACAGGTTTAAAATCATTGTTTTTAGTCCTTAATAAATTAAAGTAATCACTTTTAATTCTTATAAAGTGATGACATGTTAAAGATTTGGCCATCCTATCAAGGGACTAAAAGCAGTCACTTTAAATTTCAATGTCTAAAATCGTTCATGGACTAGACTTTAGGATGCCTAAAAAGTTTTCTTCTTTTCCTGTTTTTTAAGGTAACAGTTCAAATCAATACATGTACCACTTATGATTGGAGTCAATACTAGGGATTCAGTCATACATACATGTTGCCATTACGGATCTTCGTTCACATTATGAATCATATATAATATAATGGGAAAACGTTTAAAGGTAATGACTAAACAGGGAAAAAAGAGAGGACCACCAAGACCTGGACCATGTCAATGTTTCACCCAAGTCTTTAAACATTTAACACTTCAACCATTTCTGATCCAATTAGACTGGACTTCAAGAATAATTAGTTGTGTTGAAAATAAACACAGATAAAGAAAAAGACTTGTGATAACTGTATATACAATTTATAACGTGTGTGTGTGTTCTTTTTTTTTTTTTTTAATTTTTTTTTTCTTGATTTGAATATAATCTGGGCAGACTGGGCTTGAGAAATTGGTTGTCCATTAGCTCATGCTGTCCCTTTTGGGCTTGAAACCTCAAGCCCATTAGCAGTTGGACTGAATTAGACCAAATTAGACCAAAGTTGACTAAATGGACCGAATTGAACCAAAATAAATCGATATGGACCATATAAACCCAATGGATTGAAGAAGACTAAAATGGACTAGGAAACAATAAATTCTAGGCTTCAACTTCTATATTTTATATAGATATAGATGTATAATACAGTAAGAAATCTTTGCCCAAAGCGTATAAGACTCATTATAGATTCATTAACTAAGTTCAACTAAGAGGCTTGTGATTTAGTGACAACTTAGGTTTTCTCCATTTTATTATATTTAAAAAAAAAAAAAAAAAAAAAAAAAAAAAAAAACCCTCTTTAAGCTCTCGGCTTGGCTCAAAGAAGTGCCCAGCAGTATTGAGCCTTTTAGTGCTCCAAAGGTCGAATATAATTTTTCTCTGAGGTTTCAATAAAAATGCTTTGTCTTTAGATGCCTAAGAAATTAGAGCCTCTATTTTTGAATTTACTGAAATTAATTGGATTCATTGAAAATATGAAAACACAAAACCCTTTTATTATGTCAACTTTGATCGATTTCTAACGTCTAAAAGTCTTTATCTATTTGATTAATAAAACAACCTCAAAGCATTATATCACTGTTATTCTGTCAAATATTATGAAAAAAAAAATATCAGTTAAAAGATCTTTGTTGCAAAAACTCTACAAACTTTTTTTTTCTTGATAGAGAAAGATACTCTACAAACTCTTTTTTTATTTTTTTTTAATAAAATTTCAATATATAACGTCTACTTTTAATAATTGTGCTCTTTATCATCAAATCAAGACACCAATTAATTTTTGATGTAGGCGATAATTGAGCTCAAAATCTCTTATTCAACAATAAAAAACTTTACCTTTCAGCTACAAACATGTGCATGTTCTTTTTTCTTTTTCTTTTTTTAATATAATCCAGGCTAGAGAAATTGGTTTTCCATTAGTTCATGTTGTCCATCTAGCAAGGCCCTTTTTTTAACTTGTGAAGCATTGTGGGCTAGTGTGAAACCATGTCGTCCTAATCAATAGCATGCCAACAAGGCCGTTGCATGCCCGTCCATTTCTCAGCCCAAATGGACTTCGTCTCCTCTGTTTAGGGCTTGAGGTTTTATGCCCATTTTTAGTTGGCCCCCAAAAAAAGATTCTTTTAACAATAATTAATACTAGTAAAATTCTGTAAGGCATTCATAGATTTTGAAAATAATTTGGACTTTTTATTCACCAAGAGAATTGTTATAATAAATATTTGAACATTATTATGATTATTATCATTTTGGTGTATTATGTCATTATCTTTTAACTATTCTTTATTAATTTCTTGTTCAACTGTGAGATTTTCATCTAAATATTTTATTATAATTTGATCAGAATGATGGGAAAGGATAAGTGCTAATTAAGAGATTCAAGGAATAAGCTCAGAGAGAAGTGCATTATGCTAGTTAGGTTCTTGTTTTTGAGGGGTTGAATGGAACCAACCGCAAATTACAAGTTTTGCAAGTATAATTTTTTTTTTTCTTTTTTGCAAGTTAAAGTGTTCATATGAATATCTTGACTTACACGTAAAGCTACCATTGTCCAAAAGAGCAAAGTGTATATAATCCCAAATTAACTCCAAATGTTCTTGAAGATGCTCAAACATGATACATATTGATCAAATCCAAGCAATATCAAAACTCAATTCCAATAACTATCTTTGTAAGTATATTGACAATCACAATTTTCTGAAGAAGAAGATTTCTCTCAGTCAACAGAGTATTTCTAAACTTTGGCCAAAAAGTGGAAAAAATATTAATGAGTGGACGACTAATGTTAGGAGAATTTTTTTCACAACTCCACGCCTACCCAAAGTTGAAGCTCCCATGCAAGAACTGTATGCTTACTATCCTTAAAGATTGCAATGTTAGGTTCTAAAGTTTTGGGATTAAATGTTTAGAGTCCTAATTTGTATATGTTGGCAAACCGAGAATAAAAACACGTCTAGAATAAGTGTTAGACATTGCTCATCATGTTTCGAGTCAAGTCTCAAAAATATTCAAGCTACAAGAAAAAAAAAAATTAAATTTTAGTGAAGCTCGATTGATTGAAAACCAGGCTTGACCGATCGAAAATTACAAAAATTGATTTCTGCAGAATTAAATCAGGCCCAAGCCTGTAAAAACGTTTAGGACTTCAATCCAACATTCCCAAGTATAAAAGGAAAACCCTAACTACGTTTTAAAGACTCTTGGAAGACTTGTGAGTTACTCCCGTGAGATCTAAGAGGGTCTATACCTTCTAACTCTACAAGTGTCTACTGGAACAAGATCTACAATCAAGTATTGGTGGAATCTAGTTGCTGCAAGATTAACAAGTGATGATCTGAAACCTTTGAATGGGATCTCAAAGTCATAAACGTGGAGCTTGTGTGCTGCAAATCCAAGAGAGAAAGAGTCTGTGGATTCAGAGCTTGCACGTGGCCTATCAACAAGTTACTACTGGAGGTAGCAATAGATTTAGGATTAAATCTTATTGTAAAAACTTCAATTCACTATTAGTAGATTTATTCACCTTGAGGATAGTTAAGTCAAATCCTCCCTAAGTTTTTACCTTGAAACGGTTTATTTCATTGGTTTTTCTGGGTGATCATATCTATGTGTTATTTACTTTTCCATTGTTTGCATGATATGATCTTTCACTATTTAACTTGGATCTCATAATTAACCTAAATAATAACTTGGCTAATATATTAAAGGGTCTAAACCATGGTTTTGAAATCCAGATCGAACCGTACAGTCGAATCGAAATAACTGGAAACCGATCATCATTCCAGTTTTTTAAACTTATAAAACTGAAATTGTATTTTTGTTACAAACCTCTCAACCTATGGTCAAACCGTGCGGTTTTCTAAACCGGAAGCAGATTTTCCTGTTTCTTCTTTCCAAAAAATTTCGCAATGAAAAAAAAAAAAAAAAGTAGATTGGGTCTTCATGAAAAGCAACTACCTGTTTGCTGGATCTATTCTTCAGGGAAGAAAAAGTGAGAAAGGGCGAGAAAGAGGTAGAGTAAGTGAAGGCTGAAGCTGTGAGAGAGAAATAATTTGTTGCTTTACTCTATGTTTGAAAAATTGGGGAAGACAAAGTGCAGTAGAGACTGAAAAGTGAGAAGAAGGAGATGGAGACTGAGAAGCATACATTGAGATTGAAAAGTGAGAAGAATGAGTTGAAGACTGAGAAGCATATGTTGGGAAGAAGAAAAGCTAATTAAAGACTCGAAGAAATTATCACTTATTAGATTCAGATTGCTTGGAAAAGGTGACAGTGAGAATGAGTTACCTTTCTCTTTATTTTTTTTTTTAAATTATTTTCAAATTTAAAAGGCAAGTCTTTTCTCATCATTTAATTATTATCACTAAGATCTTATATCTCATGAGTTGTGAACTTTAGATATTTTTTATATATTGTCTTGAAGGACTTATTTACATGAAAGTACTATATAAAAATTAAGAATAAAATATGTCAATATAATTTGCACATTATTATTTAATTTCTCTATGTTTTTAAATCAAGATTACTTATTATTATAGTTTTTTTTTTCCTAATATTTTTTTATTTTATTATTAAATTATTTATGACGTTATCACGGTTCAACTTCGGTTGAACCTTAGTCCGACCTCAAAAACTTTGAACCCTTTCATTTTCCAGTTCAATAAACCGTCCGGGTTTCAAAACCATGGTCTAAACAAACAAACATGCAAGATTCTGGCATTGTTGTGCAGAGTGGAAGGAGAGAGCAAAATTAGAACTCAAGAAGGTTTGTATTTTTGAACACCCAAGACAAGGGAAATGAAGAGAGGAAGCGGTACTTCTCATAAATTATAAATTTCCTCTCGTCCCGTACGTCAATAAAATTAGATCTGGCGTC
This sequence comes from Quercus lobata, assembly GCF_001633185.2. Lineage (NCBI taxonomy): Eukaryota > Viridiplantae > Streptophyta > Magnoliopsida > Fagales > Fagaceae > Quercus > Quercus lobata. The sequence goes on along the minus strand of NC_044907.1, from coordinate 19,813,870 downwards.
AAAACGAATCAAAGGCATGGGAGAGACAGAACCAAGGAGAATGAAGGCATCGATATCAAGCAATTGGGTAAACAAGCAGCATGTAAAACTTATTTTGAAAAGATTAAACACGTGGAAGCTTACATAAAAAACTAAGATTCATAACACAGAAGCCAAATTTTTTGCATGCGCACCTCAGTATTAATAATATGCATGCTGTGCTTTATTTATTTTCCTTTGCCTTCTGTTAGTTTTAACTCTTAATACATTTCTCATGTTTAATGTTGGATATATCTGGGTTTCGGCCAATAGTTTTTGGTGTTGTACGTGACATTGTTTTGGTAAAAGGCTTCCAAATTGCACATGAGTCCATGATCATCAATAAATGAATAAATAAATAAAATTGTTAATAAAATTTACACAAAAATGGTGTCATATATGTACTTAGTGGTGGCAGTAGTTAACAGAAGGAATGTACGGATCACATTTGTAAACATGGAGAACAAATTGATAATATTAAAATTTTAAGTACCAAAGTAAATTAACCACTCAGGAAAATTTTGAAGGACTAAATTGTATTTTAACAAAAAAATGTGGGACATTAATTACTTCAGCTGAATTAGAGATAGAGACCTGTGGAATTTTCATTCACAACCAAAAGCATATGTGGTGTCCTGATGTTAGCGTATTGTCAGAGTTGGAATCAAGGAATGGTTAAGATTCTCCATGGAAATTGTAAAGGCAGCAGATGCAGAGCAGGGTGCAGTGCAGAAGACAAAGGTTCATGAGCTACTGAAACGACATGTAGTTCAGTAGCATGGTTGTAAAACTACCTGTAGCTTAGTGTCAGTTATTAAGAGCTGAGTTAGTTATGGTTAATGGACACGTGTACAGTCAAGATTAGATCATCTATTAGTTTGTTAATCCTGCTGAAATTATGCAGGTTAGTTAGGATAGATTAGCTATAACAGAGTATATATGTATTGGGATATTGTAATGTATTGATTAGTGTGATAATACAAATCTCAATTCTTTTGGTTTCTCTCAATTCTCTCTAAGAATGAAGGTTTTTCTTTCATGGGATCAGAGCCGTCAATGGCATCCTCTGCAAGTTCAACTTCCTCTGCTTCGAGTTCAAGCACAAGTATACACTCTTCAATTTCTACTCATGGAGTTAATACTTCGTTGCTGCTTCAGTCTAACATGGCGAGTATAATGACAGTTAATCAGTTCAATAATCAATCTTTCAATAGAGGAAGGGCAAAGAATTCCAACAATTATGGTCGTGGCAATGGAAGAGGTAATAGCAATGGTCAATTCTCTGGTGGTCAATCTAATTAGTTTACTACTGGTCAGTCTCAATTCTTTGGCCAATCCTACAATGATCAAGGTCAGTTCTCCCCTTCCAGCCACAATCCAAGTCTAATTTTCCACAAGGTTAGAGGCTAGTGTGTCAGATCTGTGGTAAGAATGGCCATACTGCTCTGGATTGCTATCATAGAATGAACTTTGCCTATCAAGGGAGACATCCCCCAGCTAAGCTTGCTTCAATGGATGCACATTTAGGTCCTCCTTCAAACCAGAATTGGCTTACTGACATAGGTGCTTCTAATCATATTACACCAGACTTGGCTCAACTCTCTTTACATCAACAACCTACAACTTGTGAGACTGTTGCAGTAGGCAAGAATTACCTGTTACTCATATTGGGAATGGTAAGCTTCTTACTCCTTTACATAATTTCAACCTTAATAACATCCTTAGAGCAACCACATCAGTCCGTGCAAATTTCCTTCTATTTTGCAAAAAAAAAAAAAAAAAACCCTACTTTTTCTATTGTACACACCCATTTTTATAAAACACCCACATCAGTTTGTCTATTCTATCATCTATTTTATTTAAACAATCATTTTCCTCACTTTTTATTATTATTTTATCTCAAACTCTCTCTCTCCACTCACGAGACTCTCTTCATTCCCACTGAACTCTTCTCTCTAAAACTCCTCTCCATCACGGTCACTCGCCGATCCAAGCACTGAGACTCACCAATCCAAGCGCCAATACTTACCAATCCACAAGCGCTGATCCAAGCACCGATACTTGCTAATACACAAGCACCGATCCACTCTCTCTGTGTCTGTTGGTGTGTCCGTGTGTGGGTGTGTTTGATTTTGTGGTGTCTGTGGTTGATTTTGTTGTTGATTTTTAATTTTTGTGGTTGAATTTTTATTTTGTGTCTGTGGGAGTGTGTGTATCAGAGGAAGAAGAAGATGATGAGGGAGAGAAGATGCGTTAGTTTTGTAGATGGAAAAGATAAAGAAAAAAAGGAGTGAAATTGGAAATTATTAAAATATTAGTATGCAAATGTTACAGTAACCGTGAATATATGCACAGTTACTGTAGCACTTTTGCATTTATGCACAATTTTACACCCACTGATATGTGTGTTTTTTTGGTTGATATGTGTAAAATGAACTACTTTTTTGTATTTTGCAAGATTTTGCAACCACTAATGTGGTTGCTCTTAGGGTACCATAGGTTGCTTCAAATGTACTTTCAGTGTATAAGCTTTGTTTGCAAAATAATGCCTTTTGTTATTTTGATGCTTATCAATTCTCAATTCAGGATTTACCTACGGGGAAAGTCCTATATAAGAGGCTCAGTAAATATGGTGTCTATCCTATACCACCCTTTGCTTCTGATTGATCTTCATCTACATCCTCTTTCAATTCCAAGTGTTTTGCTACTGTTATAGGCTTTGCTTTGGCACCAAAGACTTAGGCATCCTCGTTCCAAGATTTTACATTCTACCTTAAATGATGTACCTTCTGTTACCATTTCTTCTTCTAGTGACAATTGCTCACAATGTGTTTCTTGTATAAGTGCTAAGATGCACAGATCTTCTTTTCCAAAACATGTATCTAGTACTACTTTTCCTTTGGAATTAATTCACTTTGATGTTTGGGGTCCTACTCCTTCTGTTTCTGTGCTTGATCACAGGTTTTATGTGATATTTGTTGATGATTTTACTCATTTTACATGGTTGTTTTTGCTTAAACAGAAATCTAATGCCTTTAGTGTGTTTGTTCATTTTAAGTCTTTTATTGAGAATCAGTTTAATACCAAAATCAAAACTTTAAGGACTAATGGTGGTGGTGAATTTGTTAAATGAGCAATTTAACAAATGAGTAATTTTGATCTGTTTTACAGAATTAAGCCAAGCATGATAGCAAAGATGGAAAAGTTTTATGAACGATTAGTAGCTCCTAGAATGCTGGAGCTGATGAAAGTCACTGGTGTGCTGTGTCATGTAATCAAGACATTTCTTGTAAATATGTACCGAACAAGGACTTGGTGTAACAAGCAGGAAAGGTCTTCTTGGTCATGCTCATGAGTCATGCCTATTAGTTCTGTGGCTTCAGCCTCTTGGTTCGATCACTATCACAGGCTTAGGATTTGAGATGTTTCCACGGAGAATCTTAACCATTACAAACATCAAGACACACCACTTTTTCTTTTTTTGGTTGTGAATGAAGATTCCACAAGTGTCTATTTCTCATTCAGCTAACGTATTCCCACACGCTTAGGATTTGAGATGTTTATTTTTATTGATGGTCATGTGCAACTATGCAAGTTTTTTTTTTTTGGGGATAGTTTCAATCAAGGATGGAGTCAGGACTAAAGTTTCAACCGAGGACGGAGTTAGGACTTGGAGTTAGGGGGGCGGCTTTGTTGCTCACTGTGTGCAGCAGCTCTGGCCTCTAACTCTTCTGCTTAATCATTGAGAATTTTTTTTGGTGTCTTTGTTGTGTGCATGCTGGATAAGGAAAAAATTATTCTGTTTAAAACTTTTTAGAGGGTCAGGTTGTTTGTTTTGTGCAAAATTAGTTGATGGGGCTTAATTTTTTTTTTTTTTAATTTTACTATTGGTAATTTTTGTTGTTGAGCTAATTTTTTTGGACTTATATATTTTATTTTAAATTTAAACTATTAATTTTTTATGGCCTTTAAAAGGTGGAAAATGCTAAAGGTACAAAATTTTTACAAATTAAAAGATCTTTAATTGATTTTTTTTGCCACAAAGATCTTTAATTGATTTTTTTAATTAATTTTTTTATAATATTTGACAAATAACAGTGATTTTTTTTTTTTGGAAGGGGAAAACATAGACCAATAGATTAAGAAAAACTGGCTAAATCAGCCTAAAATATAGAAACAAATTGTGGTGGAACATTTTTTCGATGAATCAAATTAATTCATATAATGAAAATCTTTAAATAGAGGCAGATCTAAATTTCCTAGGCATCTAAAGACTAAGCCTTTTTTTTATTGAAACCACAGAGAGAAAATACATCAGATCTTTATGCCAAGCTAGAAATATGATTGCTGAATTAACGAAAATAGTACATTAAAGACATGATTGCTGAATTACACGAATTATTTGCTCCAATTTAATATATCATAAACTTGACAAACTATGCTGGCTACCTTCATAATAAGTTATCAACCTTGTGCACCTGTGGTAAAGGAAGATAAATTTCAATGAATTAGAATAATAAGCTTTGAATTTCTAAAAATGATGTAGTAGTGACTTGTGACTGAGCTGTTCCCCTACAATTTAAAAGATATTCATTAAGCCATTACCTACAAGGCTACAATTTAATTGGTAAATTAAGTATCAAATTTTTTTTTACACCTTTAAGAAAATTTAAAATGCAAGAAAGTTAATTTGTAGAATTATGAAATCCAAACTCATTTAATATTTACTAAATTACACCAACCTTAAAGTTTTATGAAATGACACTCCCCTTCTTATGTTTTATGAAATGACATATGACACTCATTCCTTAAGGTTTATATAAATGTAATAGTTAATACATATCTCAAGGGAGGGTAGTGTCATTTTTTCCAAGTTTGAATAAGAATATTTTTTTTAAATGAAATATTCTATTAGTGAAATCATAGTTTGAGAGGCTTGGACTTAGTTGTTGCATTTATATAAATCTCAAGTGAGGAGTGTCATTACGATAAACGTCAATGGAGGGTGGTGTACTTTACCCTTTAATATTTATGGAATTAGCAATCCATTTAGTTAGAAGATATCATACATATCTATCATAAAAATACCTAATACTTAAATATATAGTTCTATATACAAACATAATCTAGAATTTCTGACAAAAACTTAATATTAGTTCAAATATAAATTTCAATGAATTTTTTTTTTTACCATGCTCTTAAAAATTGTTTGTTAATATCTTTAGTTGAAAATTTTAAATTTGAAATAAATTTATTCCATCACAATAACAAAAATTAATTTAATGAATCAGTTAAGAATGAACTTTTTTTTTTTTTTTGAGAAAGAAGAATGAACTATTTGCATACTCTTACCAAGTAACATGCTTGCAAGACATTTTGGAAAAATTACACTTTACTCCCTAAATTATATCTCCTTTTACACTTACACCTCTAAACTATGAGAATAAACATTTACCTCCTTAAACTATGTGAATGCACACTTTACCCCTTAAACTATATGTTTATTTGAGAAAGTTTTTTAGCCTTAGTTAAGAATGTTATATGCATCTAATTATGTTTATTATATATATATATATATATATATATATATGAGAGATTACATAATAATTTGGAATTTTAAACAAGCAAGATTTCTCCAATAAATTAATTAGTTAAAATTTGTAACATTTACATGTCTATCACAGCAATTTAGTACATGTGCCGATAATTTAAGCTTATGTCTTTTATAGGAATCTCTGTCTAGATTAATAGGGGGCGTAAGCCAATTTCTCGTGATGTCTCTTTAATTAATAATGGAAATCACCCAAATCTCTCTCTCACACACACAAAAGAGAAGAAGAGGAAGAGTAATTGGACTCATTCCCAATCCTATGTATAGTAGAATGAACTAATAAAATTTGAAGTGGCTCCAATCTTTTTAGTTTTGCAAGATGGACAGTGGCTTTCTAATTGCTATATGATTCCCTTAAACATTTGGAATGGCTTTATTAAGTTAATGAGATCATGTGGTGTGGGTGGATACATTACCAAATTCTATATATATATATATATATATATATATCAATGAAAAAACAAATTTACCTGTCGTGCAGACTCGTTGTCTTTGTATACTAGTTTTAAGAATGCTTTCTCGAATTTTATGAAGATTAACTACAACAGTACCGATGTTCATCCTTTCGCTTGGAAATTCTATGGAACAAGCAACTCCAATTCCAAGTATCAAAATCAAGCATTCTTGAATTTTGGAACTTCCATTTTGATCCTCATTTCGAGTGTTGTTTATCCTACTCATCTCTTCCTCTTGCCTTTCCCAAAGAAGATTAGGATCTATAATGTCAATTTTTCGTTCTGACAAAGTTGCTTTGACAAAGTCAGGAAGGTTTAAATTATCTTGAAAAATGCTATCAGTAGGTCTCTTTCCTGTGAACATCTCTAACAATAGTATGCCGTAAATATAGATGTCACCATATAGTGACACTTCATTTCCCATACCATACTCTGCAATTGCATGTAACATATGTTGTAAGATAGGCAAATATTTGTACTAGAAAAAGAAGGGAAAGAAAAAAAATCTCACAAGTAATAAAGGTTTATTTTCAATGGCATGTAATAAGAAATAAAAATAAAAATAAAGAGAAGTGAAAATTTGTTATGACACATTTTATCTAGGGTCAGCTTTAAGCCTAGGCCTAAGGTTCTGTATGCATAAAATTTCATAAAAGAGTCACAAGGACCACATCAAAAAAAATCCAAAATATTATTTTTAAAAAGAGAAAAAAATGGGTTTGGTATTTTTTGTTTTCTCACACCTCCAAGAAGGCTGCTAAAATGTAGGTAATAGAAATCCAATTCAATTGAAACCCTAAACTGTTTCGTAAAAATAAAATTTATATCAGAGTGTTGATTAAGTTAATTAATTATTATTAGTTGTACAAGAGACGTCACTAAAACCTAAATACAATAGCTGAATTAGTAATTTGCATCTCAAAAAAGCAAAAAAATTGATTTAAAAAAAGTTAAATAGATATTATTTGATTTGTATTTAACTATTTTAAAAATCTCACTTAAAATTATTGCCTTGGGCATCAAATTGTATTTCGTCAGCCCTAATTTTATCTTCTAGATACAATACATCCATATTGAATCTATCATTTCATGCTTGAATTAATAGAAGGAAACTATGGGAAAAAGAAAGAAAATTAAATTTAAGAAATGTAAAATATATTTACTTGGAGGAGTATAACCAACTGTTCCTTTAATCCCAATGGAGCTTGATTGATTAGCAGAACAATCTTGGGAAACATCATGAAGGAATCTTGCTAAGCCAAAGTCGCCTACATGTCCAATTAGGTCATCATCGAGAAGAACATTACTGGGCTTGAGGTCACAATGAACAATTGGTGTTTCACAACGATGATCAAGATAATCCAATGCACTAGCAACATCAATGGCAATATTCAATCTTTGAAGAAGACTTAATTTCCTTGGTTCCTCAATAGCCTCATTTGTTCTTGGAGTTGGATGCAATTACTCATCTAGATTACCGTTTCCCAAGAACTCATATACCAAAGCTTTAAAATCATGACCTTGATAGTCAATACCTGAACATGTTGTGAGCACCTTTTCAAGATTTCGATGTCTGATGTTTATTAGAGCCTCACACTCAACCATGAAACTTTTGGAAGCTCCGTGATGTGAGAGGTTAAGCACCTTGACAACAACCATATTTCTACCTTGATCAAGAATTCCTTTATACACGAACCCAAAGCTACCCTTACCAATTAAATTAGCAGAAGAGAATCCATTGGTAGCATTTAGGAGACTTTGGTAAGATACATTCAAAAGGAAATCTATTGAATCAATTGAGGTATTTTTCTTCCTTTTTTTTTCTTAAAGAGCAAAGAAGTAGAAACGATAGAATCAAAGATACTCCAAAAAGCCCAAAAAGTATAGAGATTATTAATTTCACAGTAAGAGTCAACTTCTTTTTGATTTGTTGTATTTGCACTTAGGAAGCTGAAACTTAGGTATGCCGCCACAGAGCTCACCATTTCCTTGAATTAAAGTTGCATTTGCGTTCTTGAATACCCCAGTTGTTGGTACCTCCCCCTCGAAATGGTTGTATGATAGATTCAATAATTGTAAGAAATCAAAGCTCTCCAAAATTTTTGGAATCTTGCCAAAAAAATTATTGTTAGAAAGGTCAAAATGTTCAAGACCTCTTAATGATTCCAAAGATGAAGGAACATCCCCTTGGAAGAAGTTTCTTCTCATGGCTAGAAACTCTAGCTTTACACAACTTGCAAGACTAGCAGGAATTTTGCCAAATAACATGTTTTCATAAATATCCAAATGTTCTATATTTTTTAAATTTCCTATTTCCATAGGAAGGACACCAGTGAATTGGTTGCCAGACAAGTCAACACTGTTTGGTGAGAATGATAGACCCAAAACTTGCAAGGATATGATACCGCTAAGATTGTTATTTGGAAGATGAAAAGTTATCAAATTTCGACATTGACTTAGACTAGAAGGGATGCTTCCCTGAAGATTATTGTCTTCTAAATACAACTCCAACAAATTTTTTAAGTTTCCAAGAGAGGATGGAATATTCCCAAAGAAATTATTTTGAGATGAATCCAAATATTGTAATTTTTGAAGGTTTCCAATTATAGAGGGAATGTTGCCTGAAAATTTATTGTTCCACTTTTCTATGTCCTCAAGGTTTATCAGATTTCCTATCACATTAGGAATCTTTCCTAATATTTTGTTATTATTAAAATAGAAAAAAGTCAAAGTAGTTGAGAAGTGGCCAATGCATTCAGGCAACTTTCCCCCAAAGTTGTTGGTATTAATCTCCAAATCTCTTAGATTGATGGAATTTGTCAAAGAACAAAGAAAACTCAAATTATCTGCTCCTCCATTTCCAAGATGGTTTTGGGTTATGGAAAACAACCTCATTTTATTTAGCTTCTCTAATGAAGGAACCTTTCCAGTGAGTTTATTACCACCCAAATTCAATGTAAATAGATTCGAGGCATTAGATATTGAAACAGGGATAGATCCAATAAATTGGTTGTTGCTAAGGGTAAATGTTTCTAAATTTGGTAAGGTGATACCTATATCCAACGGAAGATGCCCTTTGATTTGGTTATTTCCTACATCAATAATTCTTACGAATAAGGGAAGAATTGTGCTAGACAACTCATCTTACCAAGTTGTTAATTAGATTTATTATGAATAAAACTTGTGAAAACAAACAAACATCCATATCATGTCAAAATCATGCAGCAGAAAAATAAATAAGACAAGATATGATAACCCGGGAAAACCAATGAAACAAACTAGTTTCACAATAAAAAAACATGGGGGGAAACCTTCCCGAAAAGCAATTCACTATACTAAAGAGAAGTTTCAGATCTAGTACAAAACATTTGTCCTTAGACTTTATAATCCCTGTAGATGAACTCACAGCAGAAACCTTCTAACGTTTCATAACCTCTGAACTCTTCAATATATGAACGTCACCCTATTTGATGCCCGGATCCCAGTACGTGACTAACTCCTTTACACGAATCCTAGTATGTGACTCACTCACCAACTTGAAGAAGATGTTGGCTGCAAAGTTCTTCAATTCATCAATAATAAAGATCAAGAAGCACTTGGTTACAAAACCCTAAGGCGCAAAGACGCAATAGCTTATTTTAGAGAGAATAAGGCATCGTCACCTTTTGCATATGTTCTCCTTGTATTCTCTCATGTGACGGCCTCTAAAATAAGCCTTATATAGGTCTAGGGTTGTGAGAAAAGAAACCCTACACATACATGTCATCATGGGCTGAAAATCATATCTGAAAATCTGAATTCCCGTAACCTCGATCGATTGGGAGGTGTCGAGGAGGTGTCGAGCTTTAAACTTCGACAGATACAGCTATCGAGGAGCTGTCGATGAGACAGGAGCTTTCTCGATCGATCCACCAGCTATCGAGAGGTATTGAAATTCTGATAACAATCAACTGAAGAGCTCGATAGATAGCCTAGCTATTGAGCTATCTGTTCGTAGGTGTTGAGCTATCTGTCCAGCTTTAATGAACAACTTTTCTTCACTTATTTCTTGGTCCAATCTTCATGGCTTTAGTACTAGACTTGAACAAAATGTTTCTTGAAGTATTGAACACATCCTAGATCTAACCCAAATACAAGTAAAATGCGTTTTGTCAAATGATTAGCCAATTACATAAAAGAATGACATATGTTCTTAACAAGTGAAACACATATGTCTTAACACAACCAAACAGACCTTAAAACGAAGCAAGTTTAAATTTTACTGCATTTTACCATAACATGGTTCCAAAAAAAATGCCACAACCTAGTTCCATTAAACCAAAAAAGTGTCAATATTATTCCCAAAACAAAAACAAATAGAACTATATTCATTATTCAATCCAAATTTCTTCAATACAAGATAACTTGTTATATTTTGGAAAGTTTGTAATGGGCGACATTTAGTGGCGACTCCAGATTTGTTTTCTAGGGGATTCAACAATGATAAAGCAAGAAATTTGTCATGGGAGTAAATAAAAAATAAAATGATTTTTTTTCTTGTACATACAACTTCTATACAATAATCTAAAATAGTATTTTAAATACAATTCAGTATATAATACAACTATATTGTACAATAATATAAAAAAATTATTAATAGTTTAAAGATCAGTAATACAACAAATATAATTAAATAATAAATCATACATTTTTGTCAAATTAATAATAACTTATTATATTTATATGTATTATCAATTAAATAAAAATATATGATAAAGAAGAATACTAACACACCTAAGAGTAGAACTAGGAGTAATGCGAAACAAAGAAAAAAAATAGTAACAAATATAAGTTTTTACTTTTGAAATTGTAAGGACTCAGTTTGTAACGATCCCCAATTCATATTGGGTTCATACGTTAAAGGCCCAAACAATAAATTTGTAGAGGGTGGGCTGAAAGGCTAGGCCTTGACGAACGGACGTTCGTTGGTCATGGTGTTCGAAATGCTTGCATAGAAGCGAGCTAAATTTATCAAAGAAGACTTTCCCTTTCACACGGCCTGCATGGCTCCAGTTCTTTTCTCCATCCCCCCTTTCAAGGAGGGATTCTTATGTTATATAGCCCCTTTCATTTGATCCTGACCTTCCATCTGTTGGTTAAGCAGGTAACTACTTGAGTGCGCGTCCCATCAGCCGCCTTTCCCCACCTTCTGTTAGTTGCAGTAACTGAAACCATACTATTCAGGGGTCATTTCCCCACTAATGCAGCCAGGACGTTTGTTGGCGCATTCAATGTGGAAGTGACAGTTTTTCCTTGAACCGACCCTACACTGCTCCCGTGCACGCTCTACTGTACTCGCCTTTTCTTCTGGGAGCACTTTGGGGGATATTTTTGATGACATGCCATTTTTCCCTTCTAGGTTTAGGGATGCTAAGGACAGGATTGTTGCAGTCACATTTCTAGGATGTTTGGACTCTCGTTACATGGCCTCGGCAACATCTCTCCTTGGCGCGGGCCTTGAGCCCTAATGTAAGTGGGTCGGGGTCACAAATTCCCTGGCCCTACAATAGCCCCTCAAAACCCTGCTGTCCGGCTCCTCGGATGGAGAGGAGGGTTTTGATGACATCGGGCCTCTGTCACAGCTTGTCAATCCTTGTCATCTATCAATACCAGAGCCTCTTCGTCTGCCAGAGACACATTCTTGGTGCCTTGGTATGTGAAGCGCGTCTTCATTAAATGCGGGCGATTTTGCGTTCCCCACATTCAACAGTGCGACGATAATCTAACGGTGGAAATTTCCTTACCTTAAAATGGGCGGGAAAATCTGCACAGTTACTTTTGATGGGAAGTATAAATGATTCTTTAGAACTGATTTGTCTCTTCACTTTCACACTTAAGAGTTCTGGCGCACATACCCTGGGTTAAGTCAAACTTCCATCCAAACTCAAGTCCCTCTCCAGCATAAAAAGCCCATCCGAGGAAATTTTTCTCCTTTCTGTAAGTTTTCTGCTCTCAGTAACTCGTGTTTTCTTTTTTCTAGGTTTATTTTTCTCTCATTCCCCTCCTTCTCCTGTCATTCCTTGAGTCTGTTTAGTAGCTCCTAGAAATGGGTAAATTAAAAAAGTTGGTTGAGACCAAAGAGGCGATGGAAAAGTTCATCGCCGATTATAAAATACCTCCCAATGTGAGTTTGAGGTACTGCAAGGAGGGGGAGTGGCATCTTAAGAGAAGAACTGGTGAGGTGGTGATTCCTCTTCTCACCTTTATAGAAGAGGGTGTGAGAATCCCCATGGGGCCAATAATAAGGGATTACCTTAGGCATTTCCGATTAACTCCCACCCAATGCGCCGCTAATGTGTTTAGGATCCTGGGTTGCGTGGACGCCTTAAACGAAAAAATGGGGCTAAGACTAATCCATCATGATGTAAACTGGTGCTACAACCTCCAACATTTGAGGGGCAAATCCTATTACATGAAGACGAGAGACAATAGGGTTCGGCTAATCCAGTGCCTCCCCGAGTCCAGCAAAGAATTGAACAAGGACTTCCTTATTGTATCTGGGGAGTGGCACAATGGCCTTCCTTGCCTAACTGTGGAGGGAGAACCAGGTGGGGTATAGGGAGTAGGAGGGGGTCTAATCTTTGGTGCCGTCTTAATTTGTATGGATCGATTACTAATTATGAACATGCCTTCTTTTTGCAGATCCACATGCCTTTCAATGCCACTTTCATCTGACCAACCGAGCAGATTTGGAAACCGTCCTAAAAGCGGCGGTTTTTGTAAACGAAGAGGACAACCAAGTTAGAGCCGCTCACAAAATCTTAGGGTACGACCCTATCCAAAAGTCATTTGCCGCCCCAAAGCATGTGATCAGAGCCAACGATCCTCAACTTCAGAGAATCATTGTAGTCGAGCACGGGTTTTTGATCTCTGAAGGATCTCCTGTTCCAGAGGGTATCCCGTTGGCAGATTCTTCTCCGTCCCATCAAGTAGAGGAGGACGAGGGTGACTTGGGTTTATCCGATGAAGAGTTCGGCGCATTTGACCAAGCTGATCCATCCGAGGATCCTTTCGGTGACCTAGGTGACCCTAACTTGTCCGAGGCGGAACAGTTGTCAGTGGGTACATCTTCTCGGGCGGAGATGGGTCTTAAGAGAAAACCCCCAACTAGCTTGCTTGACCTCATTGAAGGCCAATCGGGGAAGAGTGCACAGGGGAAGTCGCAGTCCGGGGTTCCAACTCCTGTATCACAGCCTCAGCCTATTCAAACTAGGTCTTCTCCTTCCTGGTCGCAGTCACAATCTCCCCGACCCAAACTTCCTACTCCTCCCCAATCGACTCTGCCACCTTGGCCAGAGCCCACCGACTCGAAGAGAAAGAGGAGTTCAAAGGGTAAAGAGCCAATGGACGGGGGGAAATCCCAATCCTCTCGAGAGGAGGACGAAGCCCCATGAGCTCAAAAACAGTTAAAGATCGAGCATCAAGGACAAAGGAAAGAGATTGATACCCATTCTGCATCGAATGCTTGGCTTTCTGCCCCAATACTCCACGGGAAGCCATTGATGGAAAACGCATCCATGAGAAACCTTAGAGACGATGAAGGCGCTTACGTGGCCAACGCATTAGAGAGGACCCTGTTGCTTCCTACTAATATGAATTAGTTAAAGAGTATGAGGATGCAGGAGGTTGTCCTCAGCATGAAGAGGTACTTGGGTATGGTAAGGCACCTAAAACCTATGACTCCTTTGACTCTTGCTCCTAGATTCTCATTCATAATGTGTTTGTTTCAATTAGCACACCATCCAGGCCACCTATAGGCTGGAGGATGAAGCTAAGGGGCAGAGTAAGTCTGCAGAACTTGAGCGTAATAAATGTATAGAGGCTGCTCGAACCCTTAAAAATTTCGAGGCTAACCTCGCAAAGGCCAGGGAGGACTTAAAGGAAATGACCAGGGCCAGGGATAGTGCTGAGTCAGGCTTGGCTAGTGCCCAAAAATAGGCCAATGACCAGATGAGGCGCCTACTTGCTGCCGAGGAGCAATTGGAGATCGCCAAGGAGCAGATCAATGACTTAAAGAAGAAACTGACCGAGGCAGAGATTGCTAAGGGCGTCGCGGAGTGGGCCAGGGACGAAGCCGTGAGGGCCAAAACAGAGGCTGAGTTTGCCAAGACTGAGGCCGAGACCTCTAAGGACAAGGCCGAGGAGGAGGCTTACGATACGGGGTTGGCTGAGACCCAAGCTATTCTTAAAGCTCAAATCCTTGGTGTATGCAGACTATACTGCTCCTAAGCTTGGAATGAGGCCCTCAAATAAGCTAGGGTGAAGGCTTCATCCGACTTGTGAAAGGTGAAGAAGGTGTACTATCCTCCGACCATCTGTGAGACCGCCTCCGCCAGCTCAGAGGCTGTGAGCACTCCACAGGAGACTGAGGCTGCTCAGCCGAAAGTTGCTCAACTCGTTCTCACTTCTGACAAGTCGACAAAGGGAGGAGAGCTTCATGGAGCGATAGGAACACCTAGAGGTCTAAATCTTGAGGTGTCCCAGGAGGCTGCCAAGTCCATAGTCAGTGCTCAGGTCTTTGATGCCGAAGAGCCAGCCCTCTTGGTTCAGCCCCTTCAAGCCATTCCCCTTGCTGACATCTCCGAGGGCCCTGAGGCTAACCCTGCTCAGCCTCCCTAAGAAGGGGCTAAAGCAAAATTGAAGAAGTAAAAGCCCTGGCCAATTTTTGTATTTGTTTTTAGTTTAGCCATTAGTTAATTTCCCTTTTGTTTTGAGGACATTGGAATTTGCTTGTAATTAAACTCTTTAACCATATGTATGAAATTTCTTTATTTCTTTCTCCTTTAAATTATACGTTTGTTTCCTTTGCCGACAATTACTATTGCTGCGAATCTCATGGTTGTTAAATTAGTTATCTTAGCATATGTGAAGGGTTATGCATATGATATATTTGGGATTACATGCTAGAATTCTAACTAATTTGCACCCATGGGACATTGAATTTGCATCTACACATACTTCTAGGTAGTTAAACGTGTCATCCGAGGTGTCGAGTGTGTTCTTAGGCCACGTCTGGTACTCAAAATCCTGTTGTTCGGCTCCTCAGTCGGAGAGGAGGGTTTTAGTGGTGTCAAGCTTACATCATGGCTTGCTAAGCCTTGTCCTTCATAAATGTTGGAGCCCCTTCATTTGCCTAGGACACGTTCCCGGTTGTGAGACATTCTCTTAGTTTCTCATGCCGCGTTCTTGACGTTTCGGTATACGAGATGCGCCTTCATTAGGGTCTCCTTTCGAGGCGACGCAAATCCAACGGTTGAAGGTAGCTTTGGGAATTGAGTAAGACTTATCTTATTTGTAGTTTTTCTTGGAGATTTGCAAAAAATTAAATGCCATCAGGCTTGCTCCCCATATAAGAAGTACGGTGGGAGGTCATTCCCTTTATTTGCAGACCCTTTAAGCTTTTCAAATTCCTAACCCTCCGATTGTCCCCAAAGTCCCTATTACCCTCTTCAGACGCTTTGGGTGTCCTCGAGGCTCAGAATGGCCCGGTCAGGGCAAGGAAGGCAAAGACTTGTTCCTTTTCTCCTTTGATGAGGCAAGAATGGAACTTCTTCTTCCTTCAGCCAAAATCCGAAGCAGGTGGAGGTCGCATCAGATTTTTGGTGCGGCATCACTGAGATTTCTCATCGTCGGTACCATCCGTTCTTGCATAATCGCGGCTAATGTGATACTGGCTCGATTGCTGTTAAAGTTGGTATGGGGATTTGGCATCCCTGCTTCTTCCTCTCTTCCATCATTGGGGCCATCCAAACTTGCTTAGTCGCTACTAGAGCAAGGTTACGGATCAGGTGCCTCTGCTTCTTCTTCTCTTCCATCATTGGTGCCATCTAGACCTGCTTAGTCGCTGTTAGAGCAAGATTAAAGGATCCATTGCTCCCGTGTATTATTTTTATTTTTTATTTTTTCTTTATAATTAGTTTCTGGTATGGGCTTGTCTAAGCCCCTTTTTTGTATGCTGTACAACTTCTTTGTCTAATAAAAGATGGCTTTATCCCATTTCGCATGTTCTTTCTTTTCTGTAACAATTATTTTGTGAATGGATGTGTTTGTATCTTTTTCTTTCTAATAATATTTAGGGCCGAAACCCTTGTTGATCAAGAGTTACAGCTTTGAACTTATCAAAACTGACAGGCACCATAATGTCGCCTTCAAGTAGGTTAACCATATAAGATTAGCCGAGATAACAGTTGAAGGTTTTGTATTGCATATGGGTTGATCACCCGAGGACGTGTAACCTAAAATGAACTGTCCGAGGAGTCATGCCGAGCACTATGGCGCTTTGCCACGCTTCAAATGATGTTCATAGCCTTGACTCGTTCTGGGCATTCGATCCGAAGACCGAGGCTTGACTGGATCGGGTCTAAACACTTGGTTGTGTTTAGTTTCTTTATAGCTAGGGGTCCAAGGACCGCGCAGGATTCCCATTCTGTCTAAGACTTAGGCCTTTCTTGATATATGAAATTTCCCATAGATTTGAGTCCGAGGACCATGTGATACCTTGGTTCTGCCTAGCACTTTTTTTTTTTTTTTTTTTTAGTGACTAGTTTCTCCATAGGTTTGAGTCCAAGAACCATGCAAGACCTTGGTTCTATCTAACACTTATATTTTTTAGTGACTAGTTTCCCTATAGGTTTAAGTCCAAGGACCATGCAAGACCTTGGTTCTGTCTAGTACTTTCTTTTTGAAGTAGCTGATTTCCCCATAGATTTGAGTTCGAGGACCATGCAATACCTTGGTTCTATCCAACACTTATATTTTTTAGTGACTAGTTTCCCCATAGTTTTGAGTCCAAGAACCATGCAAGACCTTGGTTCTGTCTAGCACTTTCTTTTTGAAGTAGTTGGTTTCCCCATAGGTTTAAGTCCGAGGACCATGTAATACCTTAGTTCTATCCAACACTTATATTTTTTTAGTGACTAGTTTCCCCATAGGTTTGAGTCCGAGGACCATGCAAGACCTTGATTCTATCTAGCACTTTCTTTTTGTAGTAGCTAGTTTCCTCATAGGTTTGAGCCCGAGGACCATGCAATACCTTGGTTCTGTCCAACACTTATATTTTTTAGTGGCTAGTTTCCCCATAAGTTTAAGTCTGAGGACCATGCAGGACCTTAGTTCTATCTAGCACTTTCTTTTTGAAGTAGCTGGTTTCCCCATAGGTTTGAGTCGGAGGACTGTGCAATACCTTGGTTCTGTCCAACACTTTCTTTTTGAAGTTGCTGGTTTCCCTATAGGTTTAAGTCCGAGGACCATGCAATACCTTGGTTCTGTCCAACACTTATATTTTTTTATTGACTAGTTTCCCCATAGGTTTGAGTCCGAGGACCATGCAAGACCTTAGTTCTGTCTAGCACTTTCTTTTTGAAGTAGTTGGTTTCCTCATAGGTTTGAGTCCGAGGACCATACAATACCTTGGTTCTGTCCAATACTTATATGAGTTCGGTGAATCAGGCTACTGTGCTTGCCAGGATTAGCCCCTTGGCAAATGTGTGGAGCCTAGATTTGATGTGAGAAGCCCCTAGGATTGCTCCCAGCACTTCGAGTGCAGCTCTGAGTGGGAGCTGGGTCAAGGTGACAACCTTGTGCCACTAGAAATGACGGTGAGGCCTTCGCATAGCTTGCACTACTACCATAACTATTTCCTTCGAAGGACCTTTGTTGACAGGGGCTTGATTCTACCATGACTAAACTCCGCCTGTGCTAACGCACAAGCCCCTTCCTACAGACGATGCCAATCGTAAGGACTCAGTTTATAACAATCCCCAATTCATATTTGGTTCATACGTTAAAGGCTCAAACAATAAATTTGTAGATGGTGGGCTAAAAGGCTAGGCCTTGACGAACGGACAGTCGTTGGTCATGGTGTTCAAGATGCTTGCACAGATCGAGCTAAATTTACCAAAGAAGACTTTCCCTTTCACACGGCCTGCATGGCTCCGGTTCTTTTCTCCATCCCCCCTTTCAAGGAGGGATTCTTACGTTATATAGCCCCTCTCATTTGATCCTGACCTTCCATCTGTTGGTCAGGTAGGTAACTACTTGAGTGCGCGTCCCATCAGCCGCCTTACCCCACCTTCTGTTAGTTGCAGTAACCGAAACCATACTGTTCAGAGGTCCTTTCCCCATTAATGTAGCCAGGACGTTTGTCTGCGCATTCAATGCGGAAGTGACAGTTTTTCCTTGAACTAACCCTACACTGCTCCCGCGCACGCTTTACTGTACTCGCCTTTTCTTCTGGGAGCACTTTGGGGGCTATTTTTGATGACGTGCCATTTTTCCCTTCTAGGTTTGGGGATGCCGAGGACAGGATCATCCTTGGCCACATTTCTAGGATGTTTGGACTCTCGTTGCATGTCCTTGGCAACATCTCTCCTCGGCACGGGCCTTAGGCCCTAATGTAAGTGGGCCGGGGTCACAAATTCTCTGGCCCCATAGAAGTGTATGTTTTTTTTTTTTTTTTTTTTTTTTTTTTTTTTTAATCATGTATGGCTTTTTAATCGTACATGTGATCGCTCTCTTGGAAGTTGAGCAAGCACTAAAAAATTTCTTGGACTTGAAAATCTATAGAGTATTTATCAAACAACTTAATCAAATAAAGAGAAAATCTAAAAAAAAATACATAAGAAAGAAAGAGAGATAAAGAGAATGGGAAAGAATCACCAATGTAGATAGAGACATATTTGTTGTAACAGTACTGTAATTTGCTTATGGAGAAAAAAAGTGCATGAAAAAACAGCTTCATTTTGCTGTTAACAGTAAAGTAAGCCAGAGTCTTACAGAGAATATACATATATATTTTTAACAAAGGAGCAAAAATGAAACTGTTTTTTAATAATATTCAATACACAATACGTTCACAAAAATTTTATAACAAAAATCTAGGTGGCAAGTTGTTAATGGTAGGTAAAAAGTGATGTTAATTATAAGTCCAAATAAAAACCAATTAAAACTTGTCATATAACATTTATTATGAAAATATTGTAAAAGTAGCATTAAGATAATCACATTCAAATTTATTTTATTTGGCTTTAAATAAAATTTAAGGTCAGGGTGTTCAAATTTTTTTATTTTAAGGGGTCAAAACAAAAGTCAAAAAAAAATTATACATATATATATATATATATATATAAAATGACAAGTCAGGGGGTTCATTTGAACCCCCTGGCTCTAACATAACGCCACCCCTGTTAATCACTCAACAAAGGAGTCTCCCCAAGATGCTCTCTCTCTAGCAAGTGGTGTTAGAGCTAAGGCCTGAGGGTAGTGCGCAGCAAGGTGACAAGGTTAATAGGGGCCCCTTTCATAGTTGGGGACAAGGTGCGCATACTTGGAACACACACAAGTGAGCATCACACAAGCGTGGCATAAGGTTTCAATGGAAATAGACATGTGGGCTAGTTCCATGGATGAGCATTCGAGATTGACATGTGATTAATTTCCATGGATAATGAGCTAGTGAAAGGAAATCTCATAAAGAGGAGGAACTAGTAAGACTTGTTCATGACCCATACTAAAAGAGACAATGGTTAAAATAACATAATTGGGCCCAAATTCATAAGTTTTAGCTCTAAGGTTAAGTGGAATCCTTATATATTATAATAATCTCTCAACAAAAGAGTCTTCTCAAGATGTTTTCTCCCCAACATGCATCATTATCTTAATTTTTAAATAGCACAAAGATAGTGTTGTGGTAGTAGAAGTTTTGGTATTAGTTTGTTGTGCAAAAGGACATCTAGAAGTTCTCCCACATAAGATAATTATTATAGACCTGAGAAGGAAATAATAATGATAAGAATGAGTAGTTAAAATAATATATTTGAATCCAAACTCTTAAATTTAAGCTTTTAAGTTAAGTGATGTTCCTATATATCATTAACCTCTCAACAGAGGAGTCTCCCCGTGATGTTCTCTCTTTAGCAAGTGGTGTTAGAGCTGAGGGCAGTGCATAGCAAGGTGACAAGGTTAACAAGGCCCCCTTTAATAGTTGGGGACAAGGTACGTATACTTGGAACACACACAAGTGAGCATCGCACAACTGTGGCGTAACGTTTTGATGGACATAAACGTGTGGGCTAGGTCCATGGATGAGCGTTTGGGGTTGACACATGGTTCCCACAAATGATGAACTAGTGGAAGAAAGCTCATAAGGAGAAGAAGCTACTAGGACTTATTCATGGCCCATATATAAAGAAGTAATGGTTAAAATAACATAGTTGGACCTAAATTCATAAGTTTTAGATCTAGGGTTAAGTGGAATCTTAATATTGTATTAATCTCTCAAAAAAGGAATCTTTCCAAGGTGTTCTCTCCCCAACATGCATCATCTTCTTAATTTTCAAATAGCATAGGGATAAAGTGTTGTGGTAGCAAAATTTTTTATATTAGTTTGTTGTGCAAAAGGACATCTAGAAGTTCTCCCACATAAAATTTGTTTTGAAAATTATTATAAATTTGAGTAGGAACTCACGAAAAAATAATAGGAACGAATAAAAGTTAAAAAAAAAAATTAACAGGAATGAATATGGAATGAATAAAAGTTGAACGAATAAGAGACACAATAACTCACAAATTATATATATATATATATATATATATATATATATATATTCCTTGACGAGACTTCTCTCAAGCCTCAAGTGTTAAACAAAAATTACAGCACAACAAAAAGCCAAATGCATATTAGCCCAATCTACCTCCAAATATACCAAAAAGCGACAAATACACTTGAAGGTGGTGCCAAACTCAAATTCGCACACCCAAACGAACGAACGAAGTGTATATTATCCCAAGTTACCTCCAAATGCGCCAATAGGCACCAAATGCGCCTGAATTCTCAAGCGGTGTTGGCCTCCATAATCTTTTTTTAAGAATAAACGGCAGGTTCATAATTAATCATCGGTCTTGTGCATCTACGGTGAGGAAAGATAAAATTTTAATTAGAATAATAAGCTTCAAAATTCTTTTTAAACTATGCAAGGAGTGAGGTTTTTTCTATTGTAAAAAGAATTTAAAAGACGTTCTTTAACTCATTACCTACAACCTAATTATTTAAGTATCAAATTTTTTTATACCTTTGAGAAAATTCACGATGCAGGAAAGTTAATTTCTTTGCCATCTCATTCAATTAGTATGGAATTGGCAATCCATTTACTTGAAAGATAACTAGAATATAAAAAAGCAATGTTTTTACAACAAATTTGAAATTCAAGATTTCTACAACAAATTATTTAACTTTGTAGTCTTTAAATGTCTGTGTCAGAAATTCAATACATGTGGCTATAATTTAAGCTTATTTCAGAGACCTCTGCCTAGAGTACTAGGATCTAAGCCAAGTCCTTGTGATCTTGATCACTCCAGTAGTGGAAATCAACCAAATTAAATTAAATTTTAGACCATTTTGGATTATTTATTTATTTATTGGAACAAGCAATATAAAGAACAAAAGTCACATGTTTAATTATTCTAGAAGTAGTTTCCAATCTTCTCAGTTTAATACAATAAAAAGAAATATTAACACGAAGGCATACTTCAAATCGCAATATGATTCCCTCTTCCCTAAAACATTTGGAGTGGCCTTTTTAAGTTTGATCACGTGCTGTGGTAAATACATTACCAAATTATATCTTCCAAAGATTTTATAAATAAAAAATTACCTCTCGTATACAAGTTCGAAGAAGGTTTTGCCGAATTGAATGCAACTCGACTACAACAACACTGATGTTCATCCTTTCTCTTGGATATTCTTTGGAGCAAGCAATTCCAATTCCAAGGATCAAAATCAAGCATTCTTGAATTTTGAGACTCCCATTTCGATTCTCATTGCAAGTGTCATTCATCCTTCTCCCTCCCTCTTGTCTTTTTGGGAGAAGAATAGGATCTATAATATCAAATATTCGTTCTAGCAAATTTGCTTTGACAAAGCCATGAAGATTTAAGCTATTGTGGAAACTGTTATCGATAGGCTTTTTTCCTGTAAACATCTCTAATAATAATATGCCATAACTATAAACATCACCATATATTGACACCTTGTTTCCCATACCATACTCTGCAATTGCATGTAACATATATTGTAGTAAACATACTTTCATAGCATAAAAAGAAGGGAAATAAAAAATATTAAGAGTTTCAAAGCATGTTTTTCAATGGCATAAAATAAAAATTAAGGGAAAAAAAAGATATCTAGAAAATTTTGTTATAAGCATTCTATCTTCTATAGTAGGAAATATGAGAAAAGGAAAAGGAATTAAATTTAATAAATGAAAATTACATTTACCTGGAGGAGTATAACCAACAGTTCCTTTAACCCCAATGGAGCTTGATTGATTAGTAGAAGAATCGTGGACAATATCATGAAGGATTCTTGCCAAGCCGAAGTCACTTACATGTCCAATCATTTCATCATCAAGAAGAATATTGCTAGGCTTGAGGTCACAATGAACAATTGGTGTTTCACAATGATGATGAAGGTAATCCAATGCACTAGCAACATTGTACATTTTTAGACCCCTTAAAACACAAACAGATTAACCTAGTTATTTAGCCAAGTGATTAACTTAGGTAAATTATGCAAATCTAGGTTAAGACAAGTAAATCATATCATTGAAACAGTGCGGAAAATAAATAACACAACGATATGATAACCCAGGAAAACCAAACCGATAAAAAACCTGGGGAGGATTTAACCTAGCTATCCTCAAGGTAAAACAGATTCACTATGAAAGAATTGAAGTTTTACAATAGCGACTTAGACCACTAACATCCTATTGCTACCTCGAGTTAGGGCTGTCCACAACCCGCCCGGCCCAACCAAACCGCCCGAAACTCGATCACCTTCACCCGAAACCACCCGATCAAAGCTTGTTCACGGTCGGACGTGGGTCGCCGGCGCTAGCACCCGAGACCATCAGTTCAAGTTGTGGGTTGGTTGTTGAGAAACCGATGAACTTGACCCGCCCAATGAGCTATTCTTCCCTCATCTTCGGCCAAAAATCAGTAAGTCCAAACCTTTAAGTCCGTAGGATAGGCAGATTTCGGCCAAATCCATCAAGATCTCGGCCCGATATTTATAGATATACGGAAATATTGGCCAGATCTCATTAGATCCGACCAGATCTAATGAGATCCGACAATATTTTAGCCAAAATCCAGCCAGATTTTGCTCCACTCCGATAAACCCGAAACCTACCGATATGGACCCGAAACTGATACGACCCGAACCGACAAACTCGAAACACGAACCGGGTCAGTTGCGGGTTAAACTTTTCCTCCACCCGATGCATTTAGGTCGAGTCCGGGTTGGGCACAAACCCAACCCGTGAATAGCCCTACCTCGAGTAGAAAACTTACTACCACAATCATGTGACAGCTCTGAGTCCATAGGCTACTTCTTTCCTTGATCCATAACAACCACAAGTACTCCCACTTGTGTTTCTTTAAGCTCTTTATGCAGCAACTTAAATGATCATCAAGCTCTCGACATGAATCTTGATTCTCGATAACCCTAAGTATGTGTGAAGGCAAACACCTCTAAATCTCACAAAAGATTCACACACACAGCATAAACAACAACTAAAAAACGTGGCTAGGGTTTTTCCTTTTATACTTAAGGAAAAATATAAAACCCTACACGTCATATAGGCTTGGGCTGAGTTGAAAATTCTGCAGAAAAAAACATTCTACATGAGCTTCGATCGATCGAGTCTAACTTTCGATCGATCGAGCCTTACAGAAAGTCAATAGTAATTTTTTGTAATTACTTGATTCCAACTTTACATACAAATACTTTGAGCAAGCCTAAAACAAGACCTAAACATTTTGATCATGGTTTACCAACATTACATAATGAAGTTCTAATACATTTAAACCTAAAGTCTTAGAACCTAACAAACATTAATGGCAATATTCAATCTTTGAAAAAGACTCAACTTCCTTTGTTTCTGAAGTGCCTCATTAATTTTTTCTTGGAGTTGGATGTTGAATGTTCAAATAGTGTGTAAATCACCTATGAACGTTTAGACCCCCAAATTACAAATTACCAACACAAGCTTATATTCAAATAATGTATGTGCGGAATATGAAAATAAGCTAAAACAGAATTGGTAAAACAATCTAAACCATAATTAATCACAACCACACAGTAATTAAAAGGCAAAGATTAAGGGAAGAGAGATGCAAACACAAAAATAACATAGCGATGTGTTATCGAAAAGGAAACCGAAGTCCTTAGCGAAAAACCTCTCCGCCACCCTCCAAGCGGTCAATAATCCACTAGAGAATAAATTTGGGATACATAAATAGTAGAAGACCCTCCAAGCCTAATCTACCTAGTGCACCTAAGCCCTCCAAGCTTCTTGCTCCAACAGGGTTACGCCGAACCTTGTCTTCTCTAGCTTACTAGATCTTGCAATAGCCCATTGCATCAACCAATATCAATTGGTCCCTTCTAAACTGATTTCCAAGTACCAAAATACCTCCTCACAGATATGGGTATGGTGAGATAGAGATTTGGCTAATGTACCTCTCAAGGATGTATCAATGGAAAGGGTGAGAGTAGAGGAATTTGGATAATCAAAGGATGAAGATTGTGGATGAGTCAATCTTGTTTTTCTCTAGGGTTTCTCTCTCAAAATTCTCTCTGGAAGCTCTTTACATTTCGTGGGTATAAGGGTATTTATAGTGGGGTGAGTGAGGAATGCGAACAGTCAGGTTTTAACAAATAGAGCATTCTGGCAATTCAGGCTCGCGACTGGAACGAGTCACGAGTTTGAGTCGCGAGCTAACTGTCTAGCCAGACTAGAAGTTTTGTCCTGTAGTGCTCCAGCTGGCGTGACTCTTTAACTCCCCTGCATACTTCACACGTGTGCCTCCTTTGGCAACTCGCAAGTTGCGAGCCAGTCGCAAGATCCAGTCATGAGGCTTTTCTTAAGTGCACACTCTTGAGCTTTTCTTCACACTCTCTCACACACTACCCTTACATGATTCTCACCTAAATACAAGATTTCTAAATGTTGAATTCATAATTTTAAAAACCGGACCGGATTGGTCGTCCAATCGGTTCAACCGGGAACCGGGAGCCAATCTAGTCCAGTTAAAACCCCCAAAACCAGTCAAAAACCGGAAAACCAATCAAAAATTGGGGTTAAACTGAAAATTAAAAAAAACGACTTGATGCCCGATTCAGTTTTTAAAACCATGGCTGAATTACAAGCAAATTTGGCAGGGAATAAAGCCAAAAAAATGGTTGAATAAATTCAACTTTACAATCTCCCCATTTGGCTATTCCGTGATGAAACCCTAAAACAAACTCTAGACTTAACATGTGAGTTGGGAACAGTTAAACAAAACTCACTCACACCTAACTCTAGAATCTATGTAGCTCTTGAACCATACAGACAAGTATTTCCTGAAAACAACAACACAATACGATCATTGTATGCAGAAAACTTGAAATGCATATGGAGCAAGCATAATGCGATCATGCACAATGGAATGAAGCAATAAAGCATGGCTTGACCAAAAATGAACAATCACTATAAATAGTGACCACAATGATTATTCACACAAGGAATGAACATCCGGACATGCAAGCTAATAAGCTCAATGCAGGGTATCATTTGCATGTCCAACACTCAACCGATACAACAACACAAGGTAATTGTATCAAGGATATAAAATCCAACAAGGGCACAAGAGTGATTACTTAAAGAAATCCATAACATTTAACAACAAGTACTAAGCTACAAAAGCATGGGTACAAATACAATATACTGAATATAAACTTAAAACATTAAACCAAAGTACCAAAAGCTTTAAACACAAGCACTGTAACCATATCCAAGAGTTTATAAAACTATAAGCAAATAACTGAAAACTAAACTAGCCAATCAAAGGTTAGGCTATCCAAAAATATGTGTGTGTATATGTACTAGCTTCCTCCTCTTAAGCACACAACTCCCCCTATCACTATGCACACTTCCCTTTCTTATGTTGCTCTCCCCCTTACTATATGCTCTCCCCCTTTTTGGCACGAATAGCTAAAGGTTGTCCTCTAATTTGCACAGAATAGCATCTAGTTGTGTCTCAATGGTCGTGAGGCACATTTGGACTTGATTGTTGGTGGAGTAGAGAGCATTTTCAAATCCGGCAATACATAGATGCAGAGCCTCAAACAAAATACCCAACCTGTCAGCTTGATGGCTAGATTGTTCATGTTGAGTGCTAGTCGACTGTAGCTCAAGAGTAATGGGAAAAGCAGTCTCGGTATGCACAAGTGTAGTGTGAGTAGCTGAGCCAAAACCGAATGGAGTGGCCTGAGGAAAGGGCTCACTCTTGGGTGCTTTGGAAGAATGACTCTTGCTTGTTTGAAGAGATATCATGGATAATGGTCGAAGACATGCCAGTATTTTTCCATCTGTTGGTGGACGAACACCTTCAAGAACCATGTTCTTCATTAGGAGACTACAAAAAGGAAGACATGTTCGTGCTGTCGATCGAGCTACCATTTTCCCAATGATCTGAAAAATGTGGGCACATATATCAATCGGTACGCCAGTAATGAGATCACATAGGAACTGTGCTCTTCCAAGGTTGATGAAGCCGGTGTTAGACAGTCGGTAAAGGTTGAAAAACATTATCAATGTAAGAGTCTTCAATTCAGGTGCAAACTTTGCAGTGCCTATGGATGTGCCTTTGCTTGAAATATCTTGATCAGGCCCAAGAATTTGAAGAATGTCTTGTACCTGAGGAAGTCTATCATCATATGGAGTGAGGTCCACATTTGCTGGTCTAGTGATGCGAAGAACCTTTGCAATGTAGTCTAGATTGATGGAGAACTCTTTTCCTCGTACCCAACACTTCAACTCAACTCCGGTATATCTAGCATTTGAATAGAATTCCTTGACCAATTCATCAATCGGGTCCTCGAAGTTCCCAAACAAATCAGCCCAATCTTTTGCTTCAAATATTCTAGGGATAAATGTTAGTCCCAAGGTATCAAATTTTACCACCTGTTCCACCATAATAGGAGCATCTTCAAAGATGCTTGAGTAAGTCTGTGAATAGAGAGGAGTCCTAAATCTCTCAATGTTTGAGTCTTGAGGCGAACGACGAGTCCGTTTTGAAATAGGGGATGATGGAACATCAATAACAATCTCTTTTCCTTGAGAGGAACGACGAGACATCTACAAAAGAACATACAAACAGCAGAGAACCAAGTGCAAAACCACAAGACACAAACATCAACTTAATTAGATCCAAGTTAGTCAATGAAATAAGTACACATTGATATGTAGAAAAAGATATCACTCAACCACAATAAATGAACCAAGTTAGCAGTATTTAAGCATGTATTTGGTGTGCAAATGTGATGAATGTGCAGGCACAACTAAGCACAATGTAATCTATGAAACACCTCAGAGTCATAAGTAACTGTCATTGTGACATTCTACTATGAGCATAATATGCATAACATAGCACAAGCATGATACACAACTCACAACTAAGAATCAACCATGAAAACATGTGTAATAGGTATCGTATTCCAAAAACAACAAAACCCATTCAACAAACTTAACAAAATAAACCCAATCCATATTCGAACATCATATATCTCAAATCTCAATAACAACTCTTACCTTTTCTTGAAGATTGAAGTAGAGATGATGAAGAAAAATGGTGGATTTTTGAGAGAAACATGGTGAGTTTGTGAGAGAAAGAAGAACAGACAAGACAATGAACAGTCAAAATGTTCAAGGGAAAACTGAAAAGTGTTTTTAAAAAAAACTATCCTTGAAGCGCAAAACACACTTTTTTCGCGACTAAGATGAGTCACGAACAAGTCGCTAGACCAAGTCGCCAAAACTCCTGTGACAAAATTTTAAAAATTTGTCTAAGTGAGTCGCGAAACTTTCTATATAAACCTCGTAATTGGAGCTTCCACTCGCAAACAAGTCGCCAAACCAAGTTGCGAGAAATCTATAAACCCAAAGTTTTGGAAAATATTCTAAGTCTTTTTTGTGATTGGGACATTTACCCACCAAGTAGTTGCAAAAACCTTCTGTGTAAGCTCACGATTAGGGCATGCGAATGGCTTGACTCGCGAGGCAAGTCACCAAAACAGGGTTGTACAGTTTTTGACATTTTTGCAAAAAATAAAAAAATAAAAAAAAGAACTTTCCAAAAACAATTAAAATACTCGAAAATCTTTTTGTGTTTGATCAACATATAATTGAGCATGTGCAACACATTTTATCAAGTACAATCACACAAATGATAAGGCATTCATTGAACATAGACATGTGTGATGTGTGTGGGTATAAAAAATGAGATAGTCCTTAGTCTAATGTGAAGTTTCAATGATCAATTTAACTAAGTTATACACAATTAGCACTAAGAAGAGTGACCAATCTCAATTATAGAAATATGCATATATGACTTCCCACAAAACTTGATAACATAACTTTGAAGCTTTCCATTTGGTTCTATGTACATCATATCATTTGATCATTTTTGAATCAATATATCTCATTTTGAGATCAATGCCTGAAATTTTTGATATTTCAATTTGATGAGTAAGCCTTTGGCTTTTTGGGCATCATACATTTTATTTAAGTCGCTTTCCCTTTTTCCTAGTCAAATACTATTATGTGCAACGGATTTTGCAACTCATTATCTCTTTTCATTTGGAGATATACATTTGTTGAGCTCTTTAAACCAAAAAAAAAAAAGTGTGGGAGGATATATATGCACAAGTTTATGCAAGTCTCAAGATCAACAAAACCATTGACTAATCATTCATAAGAAATTTGAAGATCTATTTACAACAGC
This sequence comes from Quercus lobata, assembly GCF_001633185.2. Classification (NCBI taxonomy): domain Eukaryota; kingdom Viridiplantae; phylum Streptophyta; class Magnoliopsida; order Fagales; family Fagaceae; genus Quercus; species Quercus lobata. Next base: position 19,784,923 of record NC_044907.1, on the reverse strand, counting down.
CACATAGATGTCAAGATTTTTCTCACAATGATATGAGTGCATAGGGAACAAGTTACGCTCGTAAATGCACAAAGTCATTTGTATGAAGATACAAGGCAAAACATGCTTGTGACAAAACACAATAATGCCGATCAAACTTTTTGGATTTTCTACTTTTTATGTGTTTTTGGATTTTTGACGCAAAAGCAAGAAAAGATTGATAAAAAAAAAAATGTAAAAACATTTAAAGCAAATAACAAACAAACAAATTTTTTTTTTTTAAACCAAGCTAGCATGATAACAAAAAGCACACAACCAAGCAAAATCACAAAACATAGGAAGTATTAATGCATGGACATGTTGTAATGCTTATGCATGAGTACCCCTCTTCACCCACACAACACATGCGTTTGGGGTGATATCCTTAACGGATTGGGTACGAGTGTTGTGGCTTTCAAACCTTCTGGTGAAACTTACCAAACAGGTGGTGAATGTATCGATCATCTTCATTACATCAATCACTTCGGAATCACCATCTTGACCTTTTGATTGCTCCATAATCGAATTCCTTTTGTCATTTCTTGGTCCTCCTGACCTTTGATCACCTGCATTCTTCAATGCTCTAAGCTTATGACAATTTGGTCTGATGTGTCCTTGAAGTCCACAATGATGACAGAAATGTTTTATTCTCGGACCTCTTTGTGATTTTGGAAGTGATTTCCCTTTAGCTTCAGGTTTGACCACTGATTGGTTACGAGGCTTTATCAACACCCGTTGGTCATTCACATTTATCTTCTTCTCCACCTTCACTTTCTCAGCAGTAGTGGCAACCACCATCGGTTCCTTGGCTTTCACAAACTTCATTTCCTTGGATATATTGGTAGCCGAACTGCTCTCTCCGGTATATCCCAATCTGCTTCTGTTGGAGAAAGGTTTTTGATGAGCAAGGACTTCATCAAGCTTCTTGGAGGAAACCCGCTCTACTTTAGCATTCGTTTGAACCACCTCAAGCTCAAGGAATTTGATCTTTGTATACGCTTCGGTTAACTCTCCATTCAATGTTTCCATTTCACATTTGGTCTCCTTATATCACACTAGAAGACTTCTATAATCCTCCTCTGCCCTCTTCATCTTTTTAATGACTGCCTTAGCCATTCTTGCATATTTTCCTGACTTCTCAAGGAGGGAATTGTATGTTTCTTGCAATCCCACTTTTTTTTCATCATCCTCAACATCAAATTCTTCTAATACTCCCATTGATTCCTCATTAGTGTGCTCCCCAAGCTCTTCTACTAGCAAACTCAAATCATCCAATGATTCAATGGGAACAATGGTCATAAAGCGAAGTAGTTCCCTTCTCCATCACAACTTTCTTTCGAATCTGAATTGGAAGAGTCTGAATCACTGAGAGTAGTGGCATACACCTTGCCCTTCTCTCTCAAATAATTGGGACACTCTTTCTTGAGATGTCCATGTCCGTTGCATTCGAAGCATGTGATTCCTTGAGAGGATTGAGACTCCTTCCCATCTTTCCTCTTGAAGTCCTTTTTCTCCTTTTCGAAACTTGGGAATTTCCCCTTCTCAGCAAATTTTCCATTGTTCTTGAACTTCAAGAATTTTCGAAATTCTTCACAAGATATGCCACATCTTTCTCGACCACATCCTCATCCAATGAGTCGTGAGCTTCTACCCTCTCATTAATCATCTTAAGAGCAAGGGATTTGCTCTTTCTTTGTGATAGCAACGACAGCTCATAAGTTTGAAGTGAGCCAATTAGTTCTTGAACTTTGATATCATCAAGGTCCTTGTTCTCTTTAATTGTTGTAACCTTTGCACGGAAGCTCTTTGGCAATGATCGAAAGACTTTCCTCACTATCTTTGAGTCCTCCGTCTTCTCACCCAAGTTGAACTTGCCAATAACCACCTCATTCAGCTTGCCATAGAATGAGTCGAATGACTCGTCTTCACTCATTTTCAGCTTTTCAAATCAAGTAGTTAGCATCTGCAACTTAGTGTCTTTCACCTTCTTGGTGCCTTCATACGTGGTCTCCAATATTTGTCACACCTCCTTAGTAATTGTGACGTGAGATATCCTGTGAAACTCATCTGGAGATACACCACAAAAAATAGCATTTAGTGCCTTGCTATTTGCATTAGCCACCGCGAGGGCTGCCTTATCCCATGTGGATTTGGTAGCCTCCGGCCTAGTCCATCCAACATCAACCGCATCCCATACACTTTCATCAATTGAACACAAGAATGCCCTCATCCGGACTTTCCAAAAGGCATAATTGCTTCCATCAAAATATGGTGGAGCATTGAGAGATTGAGACCGGTACATCTCAAATGGGGTCAAGGATCACACTTAGGTAATTAAGCCATAGCAAGTGCACCCGCTCTGATACCAATTGAATGTTCAAATAGTGTGTAAAACACCTATGAACGTTTAAACCTCCAAATTACAAATTACCAACACAAGCTTATATTCAAACAATGTATGTGCGGAATATGAAAATAAGCTAAAAAAAATTGATAAAACAATCTAAACCATAATTAATCACAACCACACAGTAATTAAAAGGCAAAGATTAAGGGAAAAGAGATGCAAACACAAAGATAACACAGCGATGTGTTATCGAAGAGGAAACTGAAGTCCTTAGCGAAAAACCTCTCTGCCGCCCTCCAAGCGGTCAATAATTCACTAGAGAATAAAGTTGGTATACATAAATAGCAGAAGACCCTCCAAGCCTAATCTACCCAATGCACCTAAACCCTCCAAGCTTCTTGCTCCAACAAGGGTTACACCGAACCTTATCTTCTCTAGCTTACCGGATCCCGCAATAGCCCATTGCATCAACCAATATCAATTGGTCCCTTCTGAACTGTTTCCCAAGTACCAAAATATCTCCTCACAGATATGGGTATGGTGAGATAAGGATTTGGCTAATGTACCTCTCAAGGATGTATCAATGGAGAGGGTGAGAGTAGAGGAATTCAAAGAATCAAAGGATGAAGATTGTGGATGAGTCAATCTTGTTTTTCTTTAGGGTTTCTTTCTCAAAATTCTCTCTAGAAGCTCTTTACATTTCATGGGTATAAGGGTATTTATAGTGGAGTGAGTGAGGAATGTGAACAGTCAGGTTTTAATAAACAAAGCATTCTGACGACTCAGGCTCGCGACTGGAACGAGTCGCGAGCTAACTGCTTGGCCAGACTTGAAGTTTTGTCCTATAGTGCTCCAGCTGGCATAAGTCTTCAGCTCCCCTGCATGCTTCACATATGTGCCTCCATTGGCGACTCGCCAGTTGCGAGGTTGTTCTTGAGTTCACACCCTTGAGCTTTTCTTCACACTCTCTCACACACTACCCTTACATAATTCCCACCTAAATACAAGGTTTCTAAATGCTGAATTACAAGTAAATTAGACACAGAATAAAGCCAACAAAATGGTTGAATAAATTCAACCTTATAGATGTAACCACTCATCTAGATTGCCATTTTCCAAGAACTCGTATGCCAATGCCTTAAAATCATGACCTTGATAGTCAACGCCCGAACATGCTGTGAGCACCTTTACAAGATTTTGGTGTCTAATGTTTCATAGAACCTCACACTTAACTTTGAAACATTTGGAAGCTCCATGGCACCCTAAGTTCAGCACGTTGATAGCAACAGTATGTTTATATTGATCAAGAATACCTTTATACACTGACTCGAAACTACCCACACCAATTAAATTAGTAGAAGAGAATCCATTAGTAGCATTCAAGAGACTTTGGTAAGACACGTTCACAAGCAAATGTATAGAATCACTTGAGGTATTTTCTTTCCTTTTTTTTTTCTTAAAGAACAAAGAAATTGAAATGATAGGACCAAATTTGCTCCAATAAGCCCGAAAGTATTAACATCAATGTAAGAGTCAACTTTCTCTTCTTGGATTTTTTGTTTTTGCATTTAGGAAGTTGAAAATTTGGTATGCCCCCACAAAGCTCATCATTTCCCTTAATCGAAATTGCACTTGCATTCATGAAAACTCCATTTGATGGTACCTCACCCTTAAAATGGTTGTATGATAGATTTAATAATTGCAAGAAATCAAAGCTCTCCAAAAATTTTGGAATCTTTCCAGAAAAATTATTGCCGGAAAGGTCAAAATGTTCAAGGCCTCTTAATGATTCCAAAGATGAAGGAACATCCCCTTGGAAGAAATTTCTTCTCATGGCTAGAAATTCTAGCTTTACACAACTTTTAAGAGTTGCAGGAATTTCAACAACAACAAGTTTTTAGAAATATCCAAATGTTCTATATTTATTAAATTCCCTATTTCCATGTGAATGAAACCAGTGGATTGGTTGCCAGACAAGTCAAGGCTATTTCGTGAAAATGAGAGACCAATAACTTGCAATGATATGTTACCGCTAAGATTGTTATTAGAAAGATTAAAAATTAACAAATTTCGACATTGACTAAGACTTGAAGGGATGCTTCCTTGAAGATTATTGTAACCTATATACAACTCCAACAAATTTGTTAAATTTCCAAGAGATGAAGGAATGTTCCCAATGAAATTGTTTTGAGATAAATCCAAAAATTGTAATTTCTGAAGGTTTCCAAGTATAGAGGGAATGTTGCCTGAAAATTTGTTATTCCACATTTCTATGTCTTCCAAGTTGATCAGATTTCCTATCACACCAGGAATATTTCTAAATATTTTATTATTGTTCAAATAGAAAAAGGTAAGAGTAGTTGAGATGTTGCCAATGCATTTAGGCAACTCCCCTTCAAAGTTGTTGGTATTTATCTCCAAATCTCTTAGGTTGATGGAATTTGACAAAGAAAAGAGAAAACTCAAGTCATTTGCTCCTCCATTTCCAACAGGTTTTTGGCAATGGAAAACAACCTCAATCTCTTTAGTTTCTCTAAAGAAGGAACTTTTCCAGCCAGTTTATTCATAGCCATATTTAGTATATGTAAATTTGAGGCATTTGATATTGAAGCAAGGATAGATCCAGTAAGCAGGGATAGATTCCTATTGTCCATCCAGCAAGGCCCTTTTTTTCCTTGTGAAGCATTGTGGGCGAATGTGAACCCATGTAGCATGCCAACAAGCCAATTGCGTCTGTCCAATTCTCAGCCAAAATAGACTTCGTCTCCTCTGTTTAGGGCTTGAGGCTTTAAGCCCATTTTAGTTGCCCCCCAAAAAAAGACTCTTTTAACAATAATTAATACTAGTAAAATTCTGTAAGGCATTCATAGATTTTGAAAATAATTTGGTCTTTTTATATCACTAAGAGAATTGTTATAATAAATATTTGAACATTACTATGATTATTATCATTTTGGTGTATTATGTCATTATCTTTTAACTATTTTTTATTAATCTCTTGTCCATTTGTGAGATTTTCATCTAACTATTTTATTATAATTTGTTCAGGTTGACGGGAAAGAATAACTACTCGTTGAGAGATTCAAAAAATAAGCTCGGATAGAAGTGCCTTTTACTAGTTAAGTTCTGGTTTTTGAGGGGTTGAATGAAACCAACCGCGAATCACAAGTTTGCAAAAAGAACAGAGTGTATATAATCCCAAATTACCTCCAAATGCTATTCAAGATGCTTAAACATGATACATATTGATCAACTCCAAGCAATATTAAAGCTCGATTCCAATAACTATCTTTGTAAGCATATTGACAATCACAATATTCTGAAGAAGAACATTTCCCTCAGTCAACAGAGTATTTCTAAACTTTGGCCAAACACAAGCAACTAGAGAGCTACAAATTATTTGCTTCATTGTTATATAACATAATCTTGGCCTTCAAAAGAAGTCATCAGTCTTTTGCACCTGTGGTAAAGGAAGATAAATTTTTAATTAAAAGAGTCAGGTTTTCTCTATTGTAACAAGAATTTAAAAGGATTTTCTTTAATTCATTAGCTACAATTTAGTAAATTAAGTATCAATTTTTTTTTTTACCTTTGAGAAAATTTACAACACAAGAAAGCTCATTTGTGCGAGAAATTAGGAATGTTAAATCCCATTTCATTCAATATTTATGCAATTGGCAATCCATTTACTTAGGAAAATATTTAGAATTTTCTGTATATAAATAAATAAATAAAGGATAGCAAAGTTTTTACAACAAATTACTTAACTTTTAAGTCTTTGTAATGTCAACAATTCAGTACTTATAGAAACAATTTAAGCTTATGTCATTGATAGAGACCTCTGTCTAGAGTAATAGGATGTTAGCCAGTTCCTTGTAATCTCAATCACTCCAATAGTGGAAATCAACCAAATGAAAATACACATGTTTAGGTATTATAGAAAAGTAATTGGGCTCATTGCCAATACTTTGTATAGTAGAATGAGTTTATAGAATCTCAATGGGTTCTAATCTCCATAGGATTCCCTCGCACCCTCTTCCCTAATATACTTGGACTGGCCTTATTATGGTTAGATCATATGGTTTGGTAGATACGTTATCAAATTAAATCTACCAAAGATTTAAAAAATAAAAAATAAAAAAATACCTGTTGCTTGTACTCTGTCTGAGTAGTGTGTATACGGGTTCTAAGAAAGTTTTGCCGAATTGAAAGCAACTCAACTACAACAGCACTGATATTCATCCTTTCTCTCGAAATTTCAGTGGAACAAGCAACTCCAATTCCAAGTATCAAAATTAAGCATTCATGAACTTTGGAACTTCCATTTCGATTCCCATTACAAGTGTCATTCATCCTTCTTTCTCCCTTTTGTCTTTCCCCGAGAACAGCAGGATCTATAATGTCAATTATTTGTTCCGGCAAAGTTTCTTTGACAAAGCCACGAAGACTTAAGCTATCGTGGAACATGTTATCTGTTGGTCTTTTTCCAGTGAAAATCTCTAATAATAATATACCGTAACTATAAACGTCACCATATATTGACACCTCATTTCCCATTCCATATTCTGCAATTGCACATAACATATATTGTAATCGGCATACTTTCAAAACATCAAAAATGGGAAATAAAAATTTTTAGAAGATTTAAAGAATGTTTTCAATGGCATAAAAAAAATAAAGATATCTAGAAATTTTTGATATAATACTTTCTATCTTTTGTATACAATACATCCTTATTAAAACCATATTTTCAAGCTTAAAACTAAAGTAGAAGATATGGAAAAAGGAAAGCAATTAAATTTAAGAAATGTAAAATAAATTTACCTGGAGGAGTATAACCAATCGTTCCTCTAACCCCAATGGAGCTTATTTGATTAGTAGAAGAATCTTGGATAATATCATGAAGGTATCTTGCCAAGCCGAAATCACTTACATGTCCAACCATTTCATCATCGAGAAGAACATTGCTAGGCTTGAGGTCACAATGAACAATTGGTGTTTCACAATGATAATGAAGATATTCCAATGCACTAGCAACATCAATAGCGATATTCAATCTTTGAAGAAAACTCAACTTTCTTGGTTTCTCAAGAGCATCATTTGTTCTTGGACTTGGATGTAACCACTCATCTAGGTTGCCATTTCCCAAGAACTCGTATACCAAAGCCTTAAAATCATGACCTTGATTGTCAATGCTCGAACATGCTGTGAGCAACTGTACAAGATTTCGATGTTTGATGTTTCTTAGAACCTCACACTCGACTTTGAAACTTTTGGAAGCTCCATGGCGCCCAAGGTTCAACACCTTGATAGCAACTGCATGTCTATATTGATCAAGAGTTCCTTTATACACTGACCCAAAACTACCCACACCAATTAGATTATCAAAAGAAAATCTATTAGTAGCATTCAGGAGACTTTGGTAAGATACATTCAAAAATAAATTTATTGAATCACTTGAGGTATTTTCTCTCTTTTTTTTCCTTGAAGAACATAGAAATAAAAACGATAGAACCAAAGTTACTCCAAGAAGCCCGAAGAGTATAAAGATTATCCGCTTCAACGTAAGAGTCAACCTGCTCTTCTTGGATTTTTTATTGTTGCAGTTAGGAAGTTGAAACTTTGGTATGCCCCCACAAAGCTTACCATTTCCCTTAATTGAAGTTGCACTTGCATTCTTGAAAACTCCATTTGTTGGTACCTCACCCTCAAAATGGTTGTACGAGAGATTCAATAATTTCAAGAAATCAAAACTCTCCAAAAAATTTGGAATCATGCCAGAAAAATTATTGTTAGAAAGGTCTAAATGTTCAAGACCTCTTAATGATTTCCAAGATGAAGGAACAACCCCTTGGAAAAAGTTTCTTCTCATGGCTAGAAATTCTAGCTTTACACAACATGCAAGACGTTCTGGTATTTTACCAGACAACATATTTTCAGAAGTATCCAAATGTTCTAAATTTTTCAAATTTCCTATTTCCATGGGAAGGACACCAGTGAATTGGTTGCCAGAGAAGTCAAGGCTATTTGGTGAAAATGAGAGACCAATAACTTGGGAGGATATGATACCGCTAAGATTATTACGGGGAAGATGAAAAGTTATCAAATTTTGGCATTGACTTAGACTTGAAGGGATGCTTCCCTGAAGATTATTGTCTCCTAAATACAACTCCAACAAATTTGTTAAATTTCCAAAAGAGGATGGAATGTTCCCAATGAAATTGTTTTGAGATAAATCCAGAAATTGTAATTTCTGAAGGTTTCCAAGTATAGAGGGGATGTTACCTGAAAATTTATTGTTCCACATTTCTATATCCTCCAGGTTGATCAGATTCCCTATAACACTAGGAATATTTCCAAATATTTTATTATTATTCAAATAGAAAAAGGTAAGACTAGTTGAGATGTTGCCAATACATTTAGGCAACTCCCCCCCAAAGTTGTTGGTATTTATCTCCAAATCTCTTAGGTTGGTAGCATTTGACAAAGAACAGAGAAAACTCAAGTCATTTGCTCCTCCATTTCCAAGCTGGTTTTCGGCAATGGAAAACAACCTCACTCTATTTAGCTTCTCTAAAGAAGGAACTTTTCCAGTTAGTTTATTCTCAGCCAAATTTAGTATATGTAAATTCGAGGCACTAGATATTGAAATAGGGATAGATCCAATAAATTGGTTGTTGCTGATGGTAAATGTTTCTAAATTTGGTAGAGTGATACCTATGTCCGATGGAAGATGCCCTTGGATTTGGTTAACTGCTACATCAATCTTTGTTATTGAAGAGATATTGAAGAACAAGGGAGGAATTGTACCAGACAACCTATTTGAACCCACAGCAAAGATTTTAAGTTTGGTCAATTGGCCAAAAGAATCAGGGATACTCCCACTCAGGTTATTATAAGCTACAGAAAAACCTTCTAGAGATGATAAGTTTCCAAAAGAAGGTGGGATGATTCCTATTAGATTATTTTTATGAATAGCAAATGTTTGAAGCTTTGACAAGGTGCCAAGCTTTGTGGGGATTTCTCCAACCAGATTATTAACAGCAGCATGAAACACTGAGAGTTTGGTACAATTGGATAAATTGCTAGGAACCGTTCCACTTATTGTGTTATTGTTCAATAGCAAGACTTGTAGTCTACGCAAACGGCCAATTTCTTGAGGAATTTCATTATAAAAGCTATTGTTTTCAAGGTTTAGCTTCCACAAAAGACTTAAATTTCCAACATTTGGGGATATAGAGCCTACCAGTTTTTGAGAGTGCAGGTCCAACGCAGTGACCCTTTGATGTCGGCGACCACATGAAACACCTTTCCATTGGCAAAAGTGGATGCTATCATTCCAAGAGTTCATGACCCCAAGAGGATCTTTACTAATCTTGGCTTTGAAGCTGAGCAATGCCAACCGGTCTGTCTCATTATTCTCACCAAGCACAGAGGTGAGAAAAAAGCCAAAGCAGCAGAGAAGGATAAAAGTGTGCATGGAAAAAGATGATGATGGTGTAGCTGAAATCAGGTGTGAACAAGGCCCCGCGCAATGTGGTTGAAAAGGCTTTTGTTTCACTAATACGTTTGTTTATTAAATTTTTGAAATGGATGTTTATATATGGTTGTTCTGCAGCCGATAAAGAAGCAAATTTATAGCAAGGGAAAGAAGACAAGTAGTCCAAGAAATAGTGATGTTCGGACCCACTTCTAAATTGAATAAAAGAACCAAACAAATAACCTTGTGGGACAATATTAGAGACCGTAAGGAACCGCGTGGACAATAATTAGGTATATCAAACTGGGGTTCTAGAAAAGTATGTTAAAGAAAACTCTGTTCTTTAAATCAATATCATTATAATTATTCTAGAACAAAATTTAACTACAAAATTAGTTGTAACCTAACGTTATAATCTTACTTAATAAAATAAAGTGACGACATGTTAGAGATTTGACCACCCTATCAAAGTGACTAAAAGCAATAACTTTAAATTTCAATGTCTAAAATCGTTGATGGTCTAAAATTTAGGAAGCAAATGATGCATTTAAAAGGTAATATTTTTAGGTAACACAGTTCAAATCAATAAAAGTCCTACTTATGATTGGAGCCAATACTCGGGATTCTGTCATTCATGCATGGGGCCATGTTTTATGCCCAAATTACACTCACAACTTTCTGGTCTGAGTTGACCAATCCTGACTCCCATGCATCTTAAGATTGGTTCATGCATGGGGCCATTAAGAGAAAAAAAGAGAGAACGACAAAGACCAGGACCATGTCAATGTTTCACCCAAGTCTTTAAACACGGAAAACTACAACCAATTCTGATTCAATTAGATGGACTTTAAGAATAATTAGTTGTTTTGAGAATAAACACAGATAAATAAAGAGGGAGAAAGAGATTTCTGATAAACTTTATATACATGCAATTTATAATTTTACAATACAATAATGAGTAGGTTATAGAATTTAGAAGCTTTTGAAATTTACAGCTGCTATTTGAAGGTTACATTATTTGAATTAATTGGATTCATCCAAACGCAAAATACTTTTATTATGTCATCTTTGATCGCATAAGATTTTTAACATCTAAAATTCCTTTATCAATTTGATTACTAAAAACGTGAAACAACTTCAAAGCATTGTATCACTGTTATTTGTCAAATACTATAAAATAATAATGATCAATTAAAGCTCTCTGTCACAAAAATTCTATGAGTGCATTTGGTTGGAGTAAAAGGTGGGTGGATGGAAAATAAACAAGAGAAAAGTATCGAGAAAATGGTTGGAGTTCCTGTTTGGTTGAGGAGGAAAAATGGAAGAGATTTTAGTAAGCCTCGGAGTTTTCTCTCTTAATTCACCTAAACATAATCTCCCCAAATTGGGGAGAAAATAGGAGAAAAAAGAGGAACAAAATCTTTGGACAAAAATGCCCTTCTAACTATGCTTAAATGGTTCTTTTTGTTCTTTTCATTTTCTTCATTTTCCTATTTCTGTTTTATGTTTTCGTCTATTTGTTCTTCTTCTACTACTTTTCGTTGTTCCCTTCTTCTTCTTTCATTTCTTTTTTCTTTTTCCTTCATCTTTCTTGTGCGCGTGTGTTCATATCTTTTGTTAATTTGTCTTTTTTTTTTTTTTTTGGACTACTTATCATTCCTTATTTTTCATTCCTTTTTTTTCTTATATATTTTGGGTTATTGTGTGCGTCTTTTATTTTTTATTTTTTAATGAAGTTCTCATTTATGCGCAATTTTTTAATAAAAATATAATGTATTTTTTTTTTAATCTAATAGAGGTGTATGAGTAAATTTATATAAACTCTATTTTCTATTATTCCTTTTTTTTTTCTTTAATCGAACAAAAAAGGTTTTCATCCCTCTAATTTTCCACTCCCAACAAAACACAAAGGAGAAAAAGAGGAACAAAATCTTTGGACAAAAATGCCCTTCTAACTATGCTTAAATGGTTCTTTTTGTTCTTTTCATTTTCTTCATTTTCCTATTTCTGTTTTATGTGTTTCGTCTATTTGTTCTTCTTCTACTACTTTTCGTTGTTCTTTTTGTTCTTTTCATACTTTCTTCCTATTTCTGTTTTATTCCTCATTATCTTCTAAACTCTATTTCTATTATTAATTTTCTCCCTCTAATTTTCCACTATCTTTATGCCCTTCTAACTATGCGTTCTTCTTTCATTTTCTTCATTTTCCTGTTTCGTCTATTGTTCTTCTTCTACTACTTTTCGTTGTTCCCTTCTTCTTCTTTCATTTCTTTTTTCGCTTCATCTTCTTGTGCGCGTGTGTTCATTACTTTTTTTTTTTTTTTGGACTACTTATCATTCCTTATTTTTCATTCTTTTTTTTTTTCTTATATATTTTGGGTAATTGTGTGCATCTCTTTTTTTATTTTATTTTATTTTTTAATGAAGTTCTCATTTACGTGCAATTTTTTAATAAAAATATAATGTATGTGTTTTTTTTTTGTTTTTTTTTTTTTTATCTAATAGAGGTATATGAATAAATTTATATAAACTCTATTTTCTATTCTTCCTTTTTTTTTTTTTTTCTCAATCAAACAAAAAAGTTTTTCATCTCTCTAATTTTTCACTCCCAACAAAACACAAAGGAGAAAAAAGAGGAACAAAACCTTTGGACAAAAATGCCCTTCTAACTATGCTTAAATGGTTCTTTTTGTTCTTTTCATTTTCTTCATTTTCCTATTTCTGTTTTATGTTTTCGTCTATTTGTTCTTCTTCTACTACTTTTCGTTGTTCCCTTCTTCTTCTTTCATTTCTTTTTTCTTTTTCCTTCATCTTTCTTGTGCGCGTGTGTTCATATCTTTTGTTAATTTGTCTTTTTTTTTTTTTTGGGACTACTTGTCATTCCTTATTTTTCATTCCTTTTTTTTCTTATATATTTGGGTTATTGTGTGCGTCTTTTATTTTTATTTTTTAATGAAGTTCTCATTTATGCGCAATTTTTTAATAAAAATATAATGTATTTTTTTTTTAATCTAATAGAGGTGTATGAGTAAATTTATATAAACTCTATTTTCTATTATTCCTTTTTTTTTTCTTTAATCGAACAAAAAAGGTTTTCATCCCTCTAATTTTCCACTCCCAACAAAACACAAAGGAGAAAAAGAGGAACAAAATCTTTGGACAAAAATGCCCTTCTAACTATGCTTAAATGGTTCTTTTTGTTCTTTTCATTTTCTTCATTTTCCTATTTCTGTTTTATGTTTTCGTCTATTTGTTCTTCTTCTATTACTTTTCGTTGTTCTCTTCTTCTTCTTTCATTTCTTTTTTCTTTTTCCTTCATCTTTCTTGTGCGCGTGTGTTCATATCTTTTGTTTGTCTTTTTTTTTTTTTTTTTGGACTACTTATCATTCCTTATTTCATTCTTTTTTTTTTCTTATATATTTTGGATTATTGTGTGCATCTCTTTTTTTTTTTTTTTTTAAATTATTTATTGAAGTTCTCATTTATGCACAATTTTTTAATAAAAATATAATGTATGTGTTATTTTTTTTTTTTTTATCTAATAGGGGTTGTAAGGACCAGATTTTGTTCTTAGCTCAAATGATGTATGGACTCAGGCCCAAAAAGCCCAAAACAATAAATTTGTAGGGAGTGAGTTGGAAAACTGGGCTAAAATGAGTTGGATGACAAATAAAGTGGGTTCAAATGACAAGAATAGAAATATAGATTGATTTAAACTAAAGGAAATCGTCCTCGGCACAGTTCGAGGAGATCAATTCTTATGTATTTCTCTTAAGTTTGATTACAAGTCAGTTTCCTGATTGCTACAATGTTTCTCTCTTCATTTCTCCATCTCTCTCTCTCTCTCTCATTGCCCTCTTCTTTCTTTATACTATCTTTCCCTTTCATCTCTACCCTTCACGTGCAGACCAGATGGTTGGTCTTGATACTTGTTCCATTTGCACCTTCCTGAAGTCTTTAGTTGTAAGGCTGAAAAACCACTGTTCAGGTATCACTTCCTCATTAATGTGGCCAGAGAGTTAGCTGCAAAACATTTAATGCGATGGTAACAGCTTTCCCTTGAGATATTTCATGGTCTCCTTTTGTCTTGTTCCTTCTAGATACTTATTCACATCAATGGAATCATCTAGGATGTTGCTCTTGGTGTCAGGCCATACATTCTAACCTCGACTTTACTCAGCCGAGGAAGTATTTATCCTGGGACCGTCTCCTTAGTTGATTGTGGTCAGACTTCAACTATTCACTTACCAATATGGACTCTTATAAAGATATTTACCCATCCTCAGACGACTTAATGTCCTCGGATTGGGCCCTTGGCCCAATATACTTTACAGATACCTTCCTCTGGGCCTATCACCCCTACAGAGGTATATGAGTAAATTTATATAAACTCTATTTTCTATTTTTCCTTTTTTTTTCTCAATCAAATAAATTTTTTTTTCATCCCTCTAATTTTCCACCCCTAACAAAAAACAAATGAGGAAAACTAAAATATTTTCGAACCTCATACTTTTTCATCCTCCAACCAAATGGACCCTACAAGACTTTGTGTAAGTTTGTGGGTTTTTTTTTTTTTTTTTTTTTTTTTCCAATACTTGAATATATAATCTGGGCTTGGGATATTGGTTGTCCATTAGCCCATGTTGTCCATCTAGCAAAGCCCATATAACGATAGTGATACTAGAGTTTTAAACTAGGTTTATAATATATTACATAATCAAAATATAACTACAAAAGGGCCTAACATTTGTAGTTATAGACTGGAGTTATAAACAACAGACACTAAACACACACGACCAATGTCGGATAAACATTCCTTTTTTTTTTTTTAGTAAATAGTAATACTTATTAGAACACACAAGAAAATAGTAATACTAATGTACTCTAGTTATGTAATGTATTATAAACCCAGTTCAAAATTTTTTATATTTGAAATTTTATCTTTAGACAAAAATAAATAAATAAAAGAGATAAAAAAATCATATTATATAAAAATTTTCTATACATTACTCAGGTTACTAACTAGTTATATATAGTACAGTGTGCACCTAGAATTATCATTAACCCACCAAATATGAATTTTTATTAAACGAAAACATACATAAAATGAGATTATCATTTTTAAGAGATTCTTTTTTATTTACTAGTAGAGGGTGAAGGGATTAGAAATTTGAAACCCTACATGTACATAACGAAATAAGTCCCTCAACATTAATAAGTTGATTTACAAAACTCTGGACACAGTAGACCCCTTAACATTATTATAATAATCAATGACCTAAGTTGTAAGTCTTTACTCAAAGCTATTGCTTAAAAAAGTCTTTACTCAAATCAATGACTATAATGTTCTTTTACCAAAGTTAATGCTCCATAATACTAATATTTACCAATTTTCCAAAATAACACTACAACAAAATGTGCTTTCAGTGAGGAAAAAATTCGTCACTAAAAGTCTAGTTTTTCGTCACTAAGAACTTTTAGTGACGAAATCGGACTTTTAGCGACGAAATTCATTTCGTCGCTGTAGCCCCGTCGCTAAAGGTCTTGGCAACGAAAAATTTCGTCACTAAAAGTCCGATTTGTTTAAAAAAGAAAAAACTTTTAGCGACGAAAACGTTTCGTCGCTAAATATTTTCCTCGCTAAAAACAGTATTCAGTGACGAAAATATTTCGTCACTAAAAACACTTTAGTTTATTAAATCATATTTAGTGACGAATAATTTCGTCACTAAAACTATGTTCGGGTACATATAGTGACGAAAAAGTTCGTCACTAAAACTATTTTTAAGAAAATCCAAGCACATATAGTGACGAAAATTTTCATCACTAAAACCATTTCTTACAAAATTTTGCTACATTTAGCGACGAAATATTTCGTCACTAAAAAAATTTTTTGTTGCTATATTTGTGACGAAAAAATTCGTCGCTAAAACTTATTTTTTGTTTTTATTATTTTCGTGGCTTTGATATTAACCTGTAACCTGTCATTGCATTATTAAAACCTCACATTTGATTAACACATTTATTTCAACAACACATTTATAAAAAATCGATCCATACATTCCCCAAGTAAAAAATAAAACAAGTATCCAATTCAAACTCTTTCCATACAATAATTGTTTGTAATACATACAATAACTCAAGATGTTTTATAACAATACAAAAAGTGTAGCATAACGGAAGATGTCCTCATGTCTTCAAGTAATGCCAAAAGTAAATCCCCTAAAAGCCACCAATAAGAAATCTACACAAATATAAAAACAATACTACATTAAAATCGTAAAGTAAAAATATTAACTATGTTATAAGAAACATTTCTAACAATGCATTAAGAGTAGCTACACCAATGAATTAAAATCACAACTCCTAATGTATAAGTTGTAGAAAGAAAATATAGATTTTCAAGTGTAATATAATACAATTAGTTTCAAATAATGCATCAAAAAAAGTAATCACACCATGTAGTGTGAGTCAATTGCTAAAAAAAGTAATCACACCATGTAGTGTGGGTCAATTGCTAAAATAAATATGTTGGACATATACATTAGACTAACAAAACATTGATGAGAGTTCATAAGCAATAGCATTTCCTCCCTCTAAATACAAGTATTTTTTTTCTTTTTTATTATTAAGTTACATAAGTACCCAGTGAATTTTGAAACATTACCTCACCCTCAACCTCTTTTTTTTTTTATGAAGGGAGGAAGTGCCATGTGAGCTTAGAGCTCATTGACTACATAGATGTAACCAACATACTACAGCCCAATTCTTATTAGACCAAAATTAGTAACCAAAACCTACAACTCAATCTGAAAAAATGCATTCAACTAATTGCATATAAAAATAATAAGGTATTCTTGAATCAAATCAGGTTCAAATGCAAATCATGGTTACATGAATTAACATACAAGTGTCAGAGGAAGTCAATTCATATATCCACTCATCCATTATCAACATCATCCAACCCCCATAAGTTTCTAAACATTCTTACAACATTCATTAGAAGTAAAAAGTACATAATATAATCCCATTTATAAATATTTTGACTATTTCAACTGTCATTATGGTTCACACATTCCATAAGATATCTATAATAAAGTAATCACCAAAAGCATTTTATTCAATGAAATTATTATGTAAATTTCAAAATTGACGGCATGGAAGTCCAAATTTAATTCTTGTAAATGTTACAATGTTTGAACATTTAAGGGATTGAAGATTCTTCAATTTCATGTTGAGCTGGGCATAAGTAAGAAGGCACTTTCACTAAACACATATTTGCCAAGAAAACGGAGGAGAAGGAATTAAAACCTTGTAACAAATTCCACTTCTTTCACTTTATAATCATTATGGAAAACATTTACTCATAAATAGAGATGAAATTCACTACCGATGCTCCCCTCCCCCTATTTAACAAGCCAAAACAGTAAAAATTAACTAATCCCAACAACTTGTGCTAGCCACTGAGCCTAGACTCCTAGTCACCTATTAAGCATGGACAAGATATGGGTACGGGTACAGGTGCAGGTGCAACACGAGTAATTTCTGAAAAATTACAAACATCACAGGTACAATGCTTACAAGTATTGAAATCGAATAAAGTAATACTGATCACATCTAATTAACAAGTTTCATTCACATTAGCAAGAAATTAAAAACACTCCCAATATGAATTTAAACCACCTTATAACACCATGCAAGCCACCCACTTGCTCCAACACAACAACGCATCACAAAACCAATCACAAACATCACAAGCATAGAGTGTTTACAAGTATTGAAATCAATTAAAGTATTATTCATCACATCTAATCAACAAAGTCCATTCACATTTGCAAGAAATTAAAAACACTCCCAATATGAATTTAAGCCACCTTATAACACCATGCAAGCCACCCGCTTGCTCCAATACAACAACCCACCACAAAACCAATCACAAACATCACAAGTACAATGCTTACAAGTATTGAAATCGAATAAAGTAATACTGATCACATCTAATTAACAAGTTTCATTCACATTAGCAAGAAATTAAAAACACTCCCAATATGAATTTAAGCCACCTTATAACACCATGCAAGCCACCCGCTTGCTCCAATACAACAACAACCACCACCACAAAACCAATCACAAACATCACAAGTACAATGCTTACAAGTATTGAAATCGAATAAAGTAATACTCATCACATCTAATTAACAAGTTTCATTCACATTTGCAAGAAATTAAAAACACTCCCAATATGAATTTAAACCACCTTATAACACCATGCAAGCCACCCGCTTGCTCCAACACAACAACCCACCACAAAACCAATCATAAACATCACAAGTATAGAGTTTTATAGGTATTTGAACAGATTTTACTTACTATGATCAAGCTAAGAGTACAAGTCTAATTTGTTGGCTAAGCTTTGGTCTTTGGCTTTCACAGATTTAAGCCTCTTTCTATTCCCCCACAGCAACCCAAACAATCACTAACCTTGTCATCACATTCAACCAAAAACCATTAAATTTCTAATAATACAGTTCTCACTCCTTGCTACCAAAGCCACCAAATACTCCAACTACAACGTACAAAATGAATATCAATATGAGTATAGCATAAAAAGCATGGGCACAGCAATGTTTAAGACTAAACCAAAAAATCCCAACTTCTAAAAATCCAATATAATGAAACAAAATTCTAAATATATTACACAAATTTTAGCATAATATTTTCATACATAACTTAATAATTTTTTGTTTCTCCCAAAAAAAAAAAAAAAAAAAAAACATTTAGGAGAATTTACTATTTTCCTTAACTCACATACCTTTTTTTCTAAGGACAACAATGTGAAAGTCAACTAATACTCTGTTATGCTTTCATTTGTCTACAATCTTTTCTAAAGGAATAATAATTTGTTAGTAAAACATAGGCATTTCCAAGCAATGAAAACACACCCACACACGTGTGTTTCTAAAGTGAAAATCTGCAATGGATAGCCTTTGCCACAAATTTTATCATATCTCCCCTTACTCCTTTTTTTTTTTTTTCTTCAGTTAAAATGCAGTGGCATAAGTTCCATAAAATTAAATAAATAAATAATCCCATCAAATTTAGAAGCAAGCACTGCAATACCCATTTTATAAATTCAAAAGAAAATTACCATCCACATATTATCAAATTTATAATAAAAATAAAAAATAAAAAACCAAAAGAACAACATAAAATAAAACTAAAAAAAATCTTAAAATTAATTTTTATTTTCAGTTCACCAACATTAAAAGAAGATGAATAGAAAGTACCTACAGTCGAAGATCAGGAGATTGAAAGCGTGTCTTAGCTAAGAAATGCTCGGAATCGTCAACCGTCGCGAGAATGGGTGTGAGTTACGAAGTCGACGGTGGTGACGACTTCGAAATCGTCGCGAATGGGTTCGTATCGACGTTGGTTGCCGGAACCGTCGCGAGAATGGGTGTGAGTTTCGAAGTCAACGGCGGTGACAACTTCGAAACCGTCGCGAATAGGTTCGTATCAGCATCGGTGGTCGAAACTGTCGCGAATGGGTTGGGTTTCTTCTTATCGGAGACGCTTGGCTTTCTTCTCATCGGCGACGGTTTTATTTCTTCTTATTAGCGTCGGAGATCGGAACCGTGGCGAATGGGTTGGGTTTCTTCTTATCGGTGATGCTTGGGTTTCTTCTCATCGGCGACGCTTGGCTTTCTTCTCATCGGCGACGGTTTCTTTTGGGATCGGCGACGCTTGGGTTCTCATCGTGACGCTTGGGTCGGCGACGCTTGGCTTTCTTCTCATCGGCGACGGTTTCTTCTCATCGGCGAAGCTTGGGTCGGCGAACTCAGGCGACGGTTTGGTGGAGAGAGTGAATCGGATTTGTTTAGGAGTATTTTTTTTTACCAAAAACTCTAGAAGAATGGCGCTGATAGGTATTGAAATGGGGCTAGTTTGGGAGTATTTATAGTGGTCTTTAGTGACGAAATGTTTTCGTCACTATTGCCCACTTCTAGCGACGAATTTCGGTTTCGTCACAAAAGGAGCTAGAATTTGTTACACTTTTAGCGACGAAATTCAAATTTCGTCACTAAAGAAACCATATTTTGTTAAGATTTTTAGCGACGAAATTCAAATTTCGTCGCTATAGAATACTTTTAGTGACAAATTGTGGTTTCGTCGCTAAAACTGTGAAATGAAAAACCATGATTATTTTTAGTGACGAATTTTTTTCGTCGCTAATTCTTCCTTATTGTGACGAAAGGATTTTCGTCACTAATACTATCCACAGCAATACCTACTGTGACAAAATATTTCGTCACTAAAAATTTCAACTTTTAGCGACGAAATATTTCGTCGCTATAGATTAATTAAACTCGTGCTAAAGTTTCCCTCTAATAGCGATGAAATTTATTTTTCGTCGCTAAATGTTATAATTTTTTTCATTATTAGTGACGAAATTCATATTTCGTCACTAAAGCTGTATTTTTAGCGACGAAAAATATTTCCTCACTAATTTTCGTCGCTAAAAATACATTTTGTTGTAGTAACCTCCACTATTAGATTCCCCTATCTGAGCCCAAGCTTCAATTATTCTAACGTTGAAAGTTGACACACTTCAGCCCTTTCAAATTACCGCACTGGCAATTGTTCAATGGTACAGGTACACCATTTTTAAATTACTCAAGATAGTTTGACGTTGCCTCATACGCCAACTTAAAAGTTTATGGGATTTTCATGATATTTCATGAGTAATGAGTGGAATAATCTATCCAAAATTAACATGATTTCCATTCATTATATGATTTTTATTTCTATAATGAGTATCTAACTGAATTTTACCCCCAAATAATACTTGCAATTTTGTAGTGGGTTTGAACATCACTCAAATTCCTGCACTAATTTTACCTCTCTTGATGCAGGATGCAAAAACGTCAAGAAGCAGAACACGTCTACTTCTAAAAAAACAGAAACAAAACACGTTTGTTTTTTAAAATAACCTCGAATCTACAAGGGATCTTTGAACCCACAAGGGTTTTTGAATCCATAAGGAGAAAAGGTTTGGAATCCTCTAGAAATTAGAAAGACAAAAGTTTGAATTTTACTGATTGAATAATTGTTAAAAAAATGTTTACACACTTAGGGGTCTATTTAAGGGTTTCGTAAAACTTCACAGACTAGAAAATATATTCTAAAATAACTCCTAATTAATACTTAACTATAACAGGAACCAAATTTGATCTAAAAAACATTAAAGACACCTAAAAACAAGGAAAGAAATGCCATAAACCTAAAATAACGAAAATTGCATAAAAATACAAAATATAACAAATTACAGAAATTAATTTGAAGATTCTATCCTACATCAAACCCCTCCACTTAAAACAAACTCGTCCTCGAGTTAAGGGTTGAAATCTTAAATATCGAATTAACAGAAACAAAACACGTTTGTTTTTTAAAATAACCTCAAATCTACAAGGGATCTTTGAACCCACAAGGGTTTTTGAATCCATAAGGAGAAAAGGTTTGGAATCCTCTAGAAATTAGAAAGACAAAAGTTTGAATTTTACTGATTGAATAATTGTTAAAAAAATGTTTACACACTTAGGGGTCTATTTAAGGGTTTCGTAAACTTCACAGACTAGAAAATATATTCTAAAATAACTCCTAATTAATACTTAACTATAACAGGAACCAAATTTGATCTAAAAAACATTAAAGACACCTAAAAACAAGGAAAGAAATGCCATAAACCTAAAATAACGAAAATTGCATAAAAATACAAAATATAACAAATTACAGAAATTAATTTGAAGATTCTATCCTACATCAAACCCCTCCACTTAAAACAAACTTGTCCTCGAGTTAAGGGTTGAAATCTTAAATCTTTCATGCCCAAAGAACAAATAATTTGAATGTTTGAGGCCCTTGATCTTCTTTCCATATTTGCAACTCATCAATGGAATAAATAAATCAACTTGAATTTTTGTTTCCTTGGTTTTCATGTAATTGAAGAGATTTACCAAATAAGAACTAACAATCGAATTAACTCTGTCAACCCCAATAAAATCAATAAACTTCGGTGTATTGCTTACCACCAAAATAAAAGGATCTTGAAATTGAAAATCATATGATTTCATTTCATTGAGATCCTTGAAACTTTCCTTTTCAATTTCTTCTTCAATGGTCTCTACGGCATGATGTATAATAATCCAGTTCTCAAATCCCCTTCTTTCATATTATTCACAAACACAAAATTCCCTTTCTTCATAAAAAATTTAAAAGTTTAGTGGAGGAAAGCTTAGCAAGGGTCATTGAAATTAATTTTGGTAGCAAAGATTTCAAGCATATCTAGATTACCCTCTGCGACAGTGGGAATAGTGATAATATCTTCCATCCGTGTCACTTTGAATGATCGTTCAAAGAAAATATTGGGACATCAATTACGTTAGCTGAATGAGTAATAGACCGAGGAATATTGTTCAGTGAATAAAAAACAAGGAAAAAAGATGTGGGGGTTGGAAATTCAAATGATTAAGATTCTTCATAGTGACATCTCTCATGGTACACCTGTGATAGCGAGAAACCGAAGCCAGACTTATAGCATGAAAAAGAAGACCTGTCCTTGTTACACCAACTCCACTACAGATTAGAATCATTAGATGACACACCTGTAAGGAAGAAGCTAGAGAACCTATGGGCATGACAAAGAAGACCTCTTGTTACACCAACTCTTGATTACATGACACACCTTAGAGCATTAGCATCAGAAAATGCTACTCTATTATATTTTACCATCTCAAAAAACTATTTTATCAATTATATCATACCATTTTATAATACTTCCAGCATCCCAAACTTTTATTTTCCTATTCTACTCATTAAAATAATATATCTACACAATAAAATAATATTTCCTCCTATCACCATCATTAGTATTTCCCCTAATCATAATAAAATATTAGTTTTTTTTTAGAATTGTACTACAATGCAATTCTAAAGATAGAATTGCACTGTAGCACTATTGCAAAAAAATTTGCAATACTTAGCAATAACATTTCCTGATGCAATACATTTTGGGACTTGAAATGTTAAATATCCCTTACATTTGACATTAGCATTTTCCAATGCTAATGCTCTAAGGAAGGTAAAAATATCTGTATCGGATATATGTCTCCTCAACCGGTGGGCCCCAGTGTACCTTCTCGTAATGAAGAAGCTAGAGAACTTGCTTCTCAAAAAAAAAAAAAAAAAAAAAAGCTAGAGAACTTATGGCATGACAAAGAAGACCTGCTGTTACACCAACTCTGGATTTTTAGAAAGTTATAAATCGTGTAGGTGACAATTTGACCAAACTGGGTATTCTGGAACAGTTTGCCGCAGAAATGGGAAAACGTTTCAATAATAATAATAATAAATAAATAAATAAAAATAAAAATAAAATAAACTGGCTTTAAATTTGCACCTTTGCTTTCATACTAACTTGGCTTTATTCTGAAAAAAGAAAAAACAGAACATAGTAGTAAGTGATAACCATTGTAACAAATAAGACCGCCGACTCGACACAATTTCAAATTCAAGGTGATAACCTTTAAGTGAAACATTTTTCATATATAAACTTCAATGAGATGATAGTTATTTAATTTTAACTTTCTATTTTATAAATTCATATAAAATTTAGAAACCAAAACAATATTTTAATCAAAAAAATTATAATAAGAAAGTTAAATACTTATTATTTAATTGTTATTCGCCAAAAAAATGTCTTATTTTAAATTTTAAAGGAATTAAAAAAATATTACCATCATAACACTTGTGAAAATTTTTTTATTTCTAGTACTCCTATAAAAATATTTTAAAAAAAACAAATAGACTTTTATAAACTCGCCAATCATCACACTTAAGAACATAAATATCAAAACCGGCGTCACTAACTCTACAACTTGTTGTCAATCCCATCATGGGACTTTTACCAAAGCTAAGGCAGAGTTTTCTACTTCCGCCTACAATTTGAGACTTTGAGGTTCAGATGCCTCTTACGTTAATATCAATCTTATTCTTGCAATTTTGGATTACTGGGTCTGAACATCACCCAAGTTCTTGCACTAATTTCATCCTATCCCGTGCTATATATTTGCTTCTTCTTTAGCTGCTATACAGCCAAATTAGCCCTCTCAAGACAACATAGAGTTGTAACATCCCAAAAAACACATTACATGGGGATTTCTTCAAGCCTGAGTTCAGCTCCACCATCCTCATCTTTTTGCATGCATGCTGTTATTCTTCTCGGATGGTATGGCTTGTTACTCACCTCAGTGGTCAGTGGGAATAATGAGACGGACCGGTTGGCATTGCTTGAGTTCAAAGCCAAGATAATCCATGATCCTCCCAGGGTTATGAGCTCTTGGAATGACAGCATCCACTTTTGTCAATGGCAAGGGGTTACATGTGGCCGCCAACACCAAAGGGTCACCATATTGAACTTGCAATCTTTAGAACTGGTAGGCTCTATATCTCCATATGTTGGGAATTTAAGTTTTTTGAGGAATCTAAGCCTACAAAACAATAAACTTCATAATGAAATCCCTCCAGAAATTGGTCATTTGACCAGATTGCTAATCTTAGAACTGTACAATAACACATTACAAGGGGAAATTCCAAGCAATTTATCTGGTTGCAACAACCTTGTCGCCCTTCGTGTTGGTTATAACCAATTGGTAGGAGAAATTCCTACTACGCTGACCTCCTTGACAAAGCTCCAATTCTTTTCTATTCATATGAATAATCTTACAGGAATTGTCTCACCTTTTTTCGGGAACTTATCATTTTTAAAAGGATTTTCTGCAACTTATAATAATTTGGGTGGGAGTATCCCTAATTCTTTTGGTCAATTGATGAAACTTTCATTTTTTAGTGTGCAGAATAATAGGTTTTCTGGAACCATTCCTCGCTCAATGTACAATCTCTCTTCTTTATTGACTTTTTCTGTATCTGGAAATCAAATCCAGGGGTCTCTTCCATTCGACATTGGTATCACTCTACCAAATATCGAAGTATTTATCTTTGCTGACAACCAATTTACTGGATCTATCCTTGTTTCAATATCTAATGCCACAAATCTAGATACATTTGAAATGGGAATTAATAAACTAAGTGGAAAAGTTCCTTCTTTGGAGAAGCTAAATAGATTGACATTTTTAAGCCTTTTCCTCAACCATCTTGGAAGTGGGGAAACAAATGACTTGAGTTTTCTCTGTTCTTTGACAAATACTACTTATCTCACCTTTTTGGATATAAATGGCAACAACTTTGGGGGAAAGTTGCCTAGATGCATTGGCAACTTCTCAACTACTCTTTTTGCTTTTTATCTAGATAATAATAAAATATCAGAAAACATTCCTGCTGAGATAGGAAATCTGATCAACTTGGAGGATTTGCGGGCTTGGAACAATAAATTATCAGGTAATATTCCTTTTGAAATTGGAATTCTTCATAAGTTACAATATTTAGATTTATCCCAAAACAAATTTTTTGGAAACATTCCATCCTCCCTTGGAAATTTAACAGCTTTGACAATTTTGAAATTAGGAAATAATAACCTTCAAGGCAGCATCCCTCTAAGTCTAGGTCAGTGCCAAAATTTGCTAAGATTGTATCTTAATAATAACTATCTTAGTGGTACCATAGCCTCAGAAGTTATTGCTCTCTCATTCTCCCTAATTACTTTAGACTTGAAAGCCAACCAATTGACTGGTGTCCTTCCCTTAGAAGTAGGAAATTTAAAAAATTTAGAACAATTAGACATTTCTGAAAACATGATGTTTGGTACAATCCCAACAACTCTTGGAAGTTGTGTGAAGCCAGAATTTCTAGCCATGAGAAGAAACTTCTTCCAAGGAGTCATTCCTTCATCTTTGGAATCATTGAAAGGTATTGGAGTTCTAGATCTATCGAACAATAATTTGTCTGGTAGTATTCCAAAAATTTTGGAGTTTTGGGATTTGCAAATATTGAATCTCTCTTACAACAAATTTGAGGGTGAGGTACCAACAGAGGGAGTTTTCAAAAACGTGAGTGCAACTTTGCTTAAGGCAAATGATAAACTCTGTGGAGGCATACCTGAGTTTCAACTTCCTAAATGCAAATACTTAAATTCCAAGAAGAGGAAGATGGCCCAGACCTTGAAGATAATAATCTCTACAGCTTCTGGGCTTTTTGGAGTAACTTTGATTTTGCTGCTTCTATTTCTTTATTATTTACTAAAGAAAAGGAATGGAAGTACCTCAAGTGATTCAAATTTGAATGTATCTTACCAAAGTCTCCTAAATGCAACCAATGGATTCTCTTCTACTAATTTAATTGGTGTGGGTAGCTTTGGGTCCGTTTATAAAGGAATTCTTGATCAAGGTAGACATATGGTTGCCATCAAGGTGCTCAACCTTTTGCGTCATGGAGCTTCCAAAAGTTTTATGGCCGAGTGTGAAATTCTAAGAAACATCAGACATCGAAATCTTGTAAAGGTGCTCACAATATGTTCCAGTATTGATTATCAAGGTCGTGATTTTAAAGCTTTGGTATATGAGTTCTTGGGAAATGGCAACCTAGATGAGTGGTTACATCCAACTCCAAGAACAAATGAGGCTGTTGAGGAACCAAGGAAGTTGAGTCTTCTTTGAAGACTGCATATCGCCATTGATGTTGCTAGTGCATTGGATTATCTTCATCATCATTGCCAGACGCCAATTGTTCATTGTGACCTCAAGCCAAGCAATATTCTTCCTGATGATGAAATGGTTGGACATGTAGGCGACTTTGGCTTGGCAAAATTCCTTCATGATGCTACCCAGGATTGTTCTACTAATCAATCAAGTTCCATTGGGGTTAGAGGAACAATTGGTTATACTCCTCCAAGTATATATTAAATTCTTAAGTTTTTTTTCCCTTCTCTCCATGGTTCCTTACTATAGTTTCAAGCATGAAAAGAAAGTTTTAGTAAGGATGTATTATATCTAGAAAACAGAATATGGTATAATCTTTAAAAGTTGTTAGATTTTTTTCTTTCCCCACTTTTAATTGTATGACAACATGCCTATATTATAATTTTTTTTTTTTTTTTTTTTTTTTGTGCAATTGCAGAGTATGGTATGGGAAACGAAGTTTCAATATATGGTGATGTCTATAGTTATGGCATATTATTGTTAGAGATGTTCACAGGAAAAAGGCCAACTGATAGTATTTACCAAGATAACTTAAACCTTCATGACTTTGTTAAAGCAGCTTTGCCCAAACATATCATTGACATTGTAGATCCTTTTCTTCTTTGGGAAAGACAAAAGGAAGAGACAAGGAATGACTCTCAAAATGAGGATCCAAATGGAAGTTTCAACATTCAAAAATGCTTGATTTCGATACTTGAAATTGGAGTTGCTTGTTCCACACAATATCCAAGAGAAAGAATGAATATCAATGTTGTTGTAGTTGAGCTGCATAAAATTCGACAAAACATTCTTTAAACTAGCATACCCAACGCAACGACTTCAAGCCACAGGTAAATTTTGTTTTCTCATTGGGATATAGAATTTGGTAATGTCTCCACCTAGACCACATGATCTAACTTAATGAGGCAACTCCAAATGTTTATGGGAAGATGGGAATAAGGAATCATATAGTGATTAGAAGGCCACATTCTTTCATATTAGTGCTTTTTTTTTCCTAGCAAAACTGAGAAGAATGAAGCCACTTAAAAATTGATATGGTCATTCAGCTATACATACTACATAGGATTAGGAATGAGCCCAATTAATACCTAAATGTAAAATGTGTCTTTTGTCCTTTAAATATATAGCTTGTTTAAAAAAAATTTCAAGAACAAAAAATCCAAAGCGGCCTAAAATGCTTTGTCATTTGGGTGATTTCCACTATCGGAACGAGGGAGATCACAAAGTTAACTAATTTGTTGGACAATCATCTTTTTCTCAAAAGAAAAAGAAATTAAATTAATTTCTTGCTTTTTTTTTTTTTTTTTTTTTTTTTTTTTTTTTTTTTTTAGAACTTATGGCATCCACTCTATAATGATTAGAAAATAAACTTTATCAATTGAGCTAACTAAAATTCACATCTTGCTTGCTTATAATTCTAAATCTTTTTATTTAATGTGTTAATTCTAAATCTCCTAATTAAATAAATGAATTGCCAATTCCATAAATATAAAATGAGTTGAGATTTGATAATTGCACAAATTTGTTCTCTTGTACCATGAATTTTCTTTAGGTAAAATAAAAGTTGATACTTAATTTACAAATTAAGTTGTAGGTAATGAGTTAATAATTTTTTTTTTTTTTTTTACTGATTGGAAAGACCTCACTCACCACATCATCATTATTTGAATCCAAAGCTTATTATTATATTGGAATTTATCTTCTTTCAGCGGAGATGCACAGGTGCACATGGCTGATGACTTATCATGGAGGTTGCCATCATAGTTTGCCAAGTTTATGATTTGTAACATTGGATTTGGAGCAAATAATTTGTAGCACCCTAGTTTTTTAATTCAGCACTTTTTTTTTCCTGTATCAAGTTAGTATCCCCAGTACTATATTGTAAGTCATTCTCAGTCTCCACAACTAACTGGGTCTGTTGCTGATTTTTTTTTTTTTTTTTTTTTTTTTTTTTTTTTTTTTGAGAATCAACTGAGTCTGTTGGTGATGAATGTTATAAATTGTACATGATGTTATAGTTTATATATAAATTATATAATAAAATTTCTCCCTGTTGCCCATAATTTACATGCTCCGATTTTGAATAAAATTGATAACAAAAATCTGCAAAATAAAATTGATAACAGGCTGCCAGGACAGACAATTCCAATTAGATAATCTCAGCTTTTGAAACGTTGCATACGACCTATTGTAGATTAAAAAGTTGTACAGGCTAAATTAACAACTCTTGAAAATTTTGAGGGACTAAATTGTATTTTAACAAAAATATGTGAGACAGTTCATTTTCAATGCTTGGTGTGTTATGTACTCTAGACAATTTTTATTTAATATGATTTTCTCTTTCAACAAAACAGAAAATTGTCTCCTTTAAAATGTGGTTGGACAAAGTTTTTCTCTAAACTAATTTGAAGAAATCTCACCACTATGTGGAATTTACAAAATCATTTATGTGTATTAGTTAAATAAGTCATATAGCTCATTAAATAGGTCATATAACTAAAAATTTACGTAAATAATTTTACAAATCACTACTTTGTTGGATGAATTTACCACAAATCGTTTTGGAGGAAAAATTTTACCAATAAGCTTATGATTTGTTTTCCCTTTTTTTTTACTCTACCTTGTCTCCTCTGAATTTTATTTTTTCATATTACTGTTTTTTCCCTTAGTTTTCGATTTTAATTAACTTATCCTCCTTCAATTTTTTTTTTCCTACCTCTCTCACTAATTAATGGATCAAATAAGCCCATAGGCCCCATCTGCAAACCTACTCATAACTGGCCTGGCCCAGTATTCCAATTAGAATTTCAAAAAAAAAAAAAAAAAACCCCAAGCCTAGAACCAACTACGAATCCGAATGGGTGAAGAGGAACCAAGCCGAATCCAAAACCCATCAAAAAATATAAATGCCAGTATTCGTCTAAAATGAACCCGAAAAGATATTGGGTTGTACGAGCATGAACCATGCATATGTGTTTCTGGCAGCACAATAAAAAATTGAAAATTTTTTTATTAAAAAAAAAACTTGTTATTTTTTTTAGATAGTTTAAATTAAAACATCAATCAGTTTTTTGTATAGGCGGGTAATTTTCATTTAATCTAATTTCCTCTTTTAACAAAATAGAAAATTATCTTCTACATGGAATGTACATATCATTTGTGTGTATAATTTAAAAAATTCACATGATTGATTAAATATGTCATGTGACTTAAAATACACGTAAATAATTTTACAAATCACCGCATAATATAAGAATTTACTCCAAATCATTTTGAAGATTTTTTTTTTTTTTTGGTTAAAATTTTGAAGATTAACTTTTACCAATTAAGTTTATGATTTTGTTTCCCTTTATTTTATTTTATTTTTACTCTATCCTGTCTCCTTTAGATCTTTTTTTTTCATTTTATTGTTTTTTTTTTCCCTTAATTTTTTCTTTTAATTAATTTATCCTCCTTGGAATTGTGTTTTTTTTTTTTTTTTTTTTCCTACCCACTAATTAATGGATCAAATAAGCCCATAGGCCCCTTTTTGCAACCTACTCTTATCTGGCCTGGCCCAAAATCCAATTAGAAGTTCAGCAAAAAAAAAAAAAAAAAAATCAATCAATCCTAGAACCAACTCCTAATCCGAAGGGATAAAGAAGACCAAGCCGAATCCAAAACCCATCAAAAAGTATAAATACAAAAGCCGAAGCCAAAATCCGCAACAGCATAGTCTTCTCTCTCAAGACCTGCGACTATCCACCGCTCAATTCTTGATATTGCTGAGGTAATATTGGATTCTTAACTTTGATTTCTTTTCTGGTACTGGACTCAGAACTCATGTCATACCGTATTCGTACCTATATGGTGTCCATGTCCATGCTTCCTAAATCTCTGACGCTCTGTTTGTTTCAATGGAAAACCTTGTGTAAAGATAGTTTTCCGTGTTTTTCAGTATTTGGTAGCATAAAAAAAGATAAGTCAAAGGAAAACTATCTTTGGTTAACATAAAAAGTATAGCTTATTTTTAGACATTGTTTTCCATTAAATTTTTTTGGAAAACAACTTTATCTCACAGCAAGTTAAATAAGGGAAGTTAGGAAATTGTTTTTTTAACTCATTTAAAATTGCTACCAAACATTGGAAAATGAGATAATTTTATAGAAAATAATTTTTGAAAAATGACTCATTTTCTAGAAAACATCATTGCTGAAACAAACAGAGCGTACAATAAAGACCTATAGGCTACAGACCATGGTGTATTCAGTTTTCATCTCCTACTTTCTGTAGAACCCACTATAGCACCACTTACTGTAATTCTCCAATTACTTAAAACTCTAAAGTCATTTTCTGTTAATTTCTACAACACAAAAATACTGCTACTAAAGTTCTTATATACCAAAAGTTCCCTTAATTAGTGCCTATTTGGCTTTGTGCTAAGTACTAGGAGAAGGGTAACTAAAAACAGTGCGGTAATTTTATCAAAAGAGCTTTAAGGCCCTCCAAAAAGCCTTTAGCAAAAGCTCAATTTAAAGAAAAAAAAAAAAATTATAAGCTCATTTGTGGGTTTTTTTATTTTTAATAAAGATTAGAAATACTATTACTAGTTACGCTAACCACGGCCTGAATCTATACCCCCTAAATGCCCCAAACATTTTGTATTGGGGGAGATACCGACTCACCTAAGAAGTGCAGTGGTGCTCGTGCTATTAGAAAAACCATACTTCGACTTAAAATAAATAAATGAATAAATAAAAGATATCCAATATTCTCAGTTATATATTGTAAGTCATTCTTAGTCTCCACAACTAACTGGGTCTATTGGTGATGAATGTTATAAATTATGATGTTATATTTTATAAATTATATGATAAAGTTTCTCCATGTTTGCCAATAATTTACATGCTCCGAGTTTGAATAAAATTGATATCATCATTTTATTACTTGCATGGATTGGTTGCTTGAGCTGTGATCTTAAGGACTTATAACTTTGGCCTAAGATGGGCATAAGATTATATTATTACATGCAAGTTATATATCAATGTACTAAAAAACTCCACTGTATTTAGTTTTCCTTGTCTTTTTTCTTTGCATTCAGTTGCTTACTTGAAAGCCTAGGAATATTAGAAGTTTATGATATTGACAAAATTTTTGAAATGCAAGCTTTGACAAGAAAATTGGCACTTTGCTAAAAGCCTTACAGATCAATCGGTTGGCATCTCTTAGTGTTTCCAAGACATCCAGAATTCAAATTCATCTTTCTCATTATAACTGTCGAATTATCAAAAAACAATTACCACTTTCATCAGAAGTCTTATTTTTATATATGATTGATTTGTTTCACTTTCCTTAAAGTTTAATGGTTTATGAATTTTGTCAAGGCGATGAACACTTTAACAAAAACCTATGATACTGAAGTGAGTGTTACGGATTATGATGTTCATCCATGGAATCAGTTTTTTTTGGTAGTGTGCTTGTGTGTGTGAAATTATCAAACTAGATTTATTTATTTACGCTCCATTCTAATTTCTGTTTTTGAATAATTCAGGATTGAAAGAACTCTACGGGCGTGAGTGTGAAAATTAAAGAACTCTAATAATTCGGATTCATAAAGTATAAAATCTAGATTGATTTTTGTCTTTTTGGCCTCTTTTTTACGCTCTATACTTGGATGATGATGTGGGTTGGAAAATTATTATTATTATTATTTTTTTTTCCTTTGAAAATTTTAGTGAAAAGTGTGCACTTTACTGGCCAAAAAGTAAGGAATTATGTTTCTTCTCATTTTTATAGGATCAGGCTTGATCAACATGTGAATACCATATCAGGAATCCCAATCTAGTATTGAATTCTACAATGTAGTATGTAGGGGCGAGGGCCCAAAAGGACACTAATAAGTCCGAGGAGAAGATAGTTGTTTAATGTTCCCAATTACAGTCTCAAAGGTGGGAACAAGTGAAAAGTTGTCCGAGGAGGAACTCCTCCTCGGAAATGATGAATATGGTTCATAGCATGTACTCCATCAGTTAGCATAACCCTCCGAGAAGCTCCAACAATAGAGACATGCCTCACGAACATACGGGAAGAAAGGAAATCTAAAAATACCTAAGAGAAAGCTACCACCACCGCATTAAATGCACTGCAGCTACTTTTCTGGCCGCATTTATGTGGACAAGGCCTCTAAACAGTGCTGCCTTGACTACCACAACTCACAGAAAGTCAAAGGGGGTGTTTGATGGGAGAGGTACTCAAGTAGGGGTTCAGATGATCGACAAGTGTAGGACCAAGATGACCCAAAGGGAGCTATATAATATGAGAGACCCTCCATGAAAAAAGGATCGTAAAAATAGAGATATAATACTATAGCACCCAAAAACCATACTTGTATCCAACTGTGATTAATTTATATGATAAAAAACCTCCTCGGATGGTGAATTCATGCAGTTATATTTCCTTTACTCTTAGGGGTTCAGATGATCGACAAGTGTAGGATCAAGATGACCCAAAGGGAGCTATATAATGTGAGAGACTATACATGAGAAAAGGATCGAAAAAATAGAGATAGAATCCTGTAGCAGCCAAAAACCATACTTGTATCGAACTGTGATTGATTTATATGATAAAAAACCTCCTCAGATGGTGAATTCATGCAGTTATATTTCCTTTACTCTTACTTGGTCAACTTTTGAATCCATACAAGCCGTCGTCCAACTCATTAAAACCTAGTTCTTTAGCCCACTCTCTACAAATTCATTGTATTGGCCTCATTGGGCCAAGTTCCCATACACCTTGGGCTTGGACTGCAAATCACAACCCTACATAGTACATTAGTACTATTTTTTTTCTTTAAATAGCTCATGGATTCTAGTACTTCCTTGCTTTTCCTTGAGGATTTATATTGGGTTTTGTATAGCTTATAAATTACACTATAGCCTTCGTATTTTTATAAAATTTGGGTCTTTTACAATGGGATGGGCCTTTATTTCTAAGGGATAAAAAAAAAAAAATTAGTGGGGGCCTTAGGTCTAGGCCTAAGTTGCCTAAGCCTCGGGCCAGCCCTGATTGCACATATACATAAGAGCATTGCTTCTAAAGTAATGTTTGGGAGATGTCACTAGTACATTCCAAACCTTTTTTAAAAAAATTCCTTCTACATTTTCTCACTAACCAAATATTGCCTAAATGGTCCACTAAATTACTTAATATAAAATTATCTAGAAATCAACATATAAATTAAGAAAACAAATTGAGCCCTAATACAAATTGAGTTAAATTTTGTGTCTAAAAAACCATTAAAAAAGGGTACAAATTTATATTTGTTACAGTAGAGGAATCTTAAGAACAAGGGGGGAGTAACAATCAGCATATCATAGCACTCCAAATCCAACTTGGTAATGTAGAAGTCTCAATAAATGCTTAAAGGATTCCATAATTATATTATGGTGTAAATAATTCATGTTACATGATGTTTTTAAATTCTCTTATCCTATTGTAACTATTGAATTTATCTCAAAAAAAAAAAAAAAAAAAAAAAAAACAAGTTTAAACATCACAATACTGAACTTAGCCAAACTTTTTCCAAATTATAAAAGATACTAATTTTCATTCTTTGCAACATTATGATCCATGGACAAAACCATTATAGATATAATGCTATTAGTAAAAGCCTTTTGGAAGACTAAACAAATTATAAAAAACAATAGAATGATTAATACAACAAAACAAAACTCTGCAAAACTAATCCACACAGGCTGCCAGGACAGACAATTCCAATTAGATGATCTCTGCTTTTGATCCATTGCATGGATCTAATGTAGATGAAAAAGTTGTACAGGCCAAATTAACAACTCATGAAAATTTGAGGGACTAAATTGTATTTTAACAAAACTATGTGGGACAATTCTAGTAGGATGATCTCAAATTTTGGCTCATGCCGGGGGAGGGTATATGATGTAATCAATGTATGTAACGCACTAACGCCCCTTTCAAATAGAGATAGGTCTCATGCTTGTGAGGTCCACTCTCACATGAAAGGGGCACTATATATACCCATTACACAATATTCTTTTTTGATTCTTGTTGTATTATATACCCTAGACACTTAATTTTCATTTAATCTAATTTCCTCTTTTAACAAAATAGAAGATTATCTTCTGCATGGAATGTACATATCATTTGCAGTGTATAATTTAAAAAAGTCACATAACTGATTAAATATGTCATGTGACTAAAAATACATGTAAATAATTTTACAAATCACTACATGGTATAAGAATTTACTCCAAATTATTTTAGAGATAAACTTTTACCAATTAAGTTTATGATTTTGTTTCCCTTTATTTTTTATTTATTTATTTTTACTCTATCCTGTCTCCTTTAGATCTTTTTTTTTTTTTTTTTTTGATCCTTAGTTTTTTCTTTTAATTAATTTATCCTCCTTCGAATTGTGTTTTTTTTTTTTTTTTTCTTTCCCTACCACTCTCACTAATTAATGGATCAAATAAGCCCATAAGCCCCATTATGCAAACCTACTCTTATCTGGCCTGGCCCAAAATCCAATTAGAAGTTCAGCAAAAAAAAAAAAAAAAAACCAATCCTTTTTTATTCTTGGTGTATCATATACCCTAGACACTTAATTTTCATTTAATCTAATTTCCTCTTTTAACAAAATAGAAGGTTATCTTCTGCATGGAATGTACATATCATTTGCAGTGTATAATTTAAAAAAGTCACATAACTGATTAAATATTTCATGTGACTAAAAATACACGTAAATAATTTTACAAATCGCTACACGGTATAAGAATTTACTCCAAATCATTTTAGAGATAAACTTTTACCAATTAAGTTTATGATTTTGTTTCCCTTTATTTATTTATTTATTTATTTATTTTACTCTATCCTGTCTCCTTTAGATCTTTTTTTTTTTTTTTTTTTTGATCCTTAGTTTTTTCTTTTAATTAATTTATCCTCCTTCGAATTGTGTTTTTTTTTTTTTTTCCTACCACTCTCACTAATTAATGGATCAAATAAGCCCATAAGCCCCATTTTGCAAACCTACTCTTATCTGGCCTGGCCCAAAATCCAATTAGAAGTTCAGCAAAAAAAAAACCAATCCAAGAACCAACTCCTCCGAATGGATAAAGAAGACCAAGCCGAATCCAAAGCCCATCAAAAAGTATAAATACAAAAGCCGAAGCCAAAATCCGCAACAACATAATTCTCTCTCTCAAGACCTATCCACTGCTCAGTGCTCGATGTTGCTGAGGTAATATTGGATTCTTCACTCTGATTTCTTTTCTGGTACTAGACTCTGTACTCATGTTATACTAGTTTCGCACCTACCATGTCATTTTATAATTTTTCAGAAATTATTTATAGTGCCTGTGTCCCCGCTTCCTATTCATTTTTTGTCTTTTTGCCTTACACGATATACATTGATGATGATATGGTTCGTAAAGTTTTTGTTTTTGCTTTGAAAATTGTAGTGAGAAGTTTGCAACTTTATTGGTCAAAAAAGTGAGGAATAATGTTTCTTCTCATTTTTTTTATAGGCTCAGGCTTGATGAACATGCCAATTACCGGAGCTTTGGTCTTCTAAATTTTCAATGTTTTTTTTTTAGCTACTTTGAGAGTATAGTCTTGTATATATAGAAAGCCATTTTAATATGTACAGCTTGAGAATTCTGTTGCTTCTCATGGTTGAGTGGTTACCCAAAATTTTGAATGCTTTCAAAGTAAGTTCAAATATATTGTCCTGCTTTTGCTTTTCTTATAGATTTTTGTAGTTTTTTTTAGATACTTGAGAGGCTTTTCTTATAGCATTGTTCATACAAAGGTCCATTTCAATATGTACAGCTTGAGAAACACAGTTGCATCTCATAATTGAGTTGTTACCCAAAATTCTGGATGCTTAAAAAGCAAAAGTTGAAATATATTGTCTTGCTTTTTTTACTTTTTTATTTTTTAGTATTTTTATTTTAAAAATAATTTAATAGTTATAATAGAAACGAATTATTTGGACCACGTCTTTATTTAATAGTTAGGATCCTTCCAATTTGATTTCACAGAAAGCTGCTGCATAAATGAAGAGTACTGCTTGACAAACCACCACTGGCTCGAGATGTGCGCACTCCTTTTTTGTTTGTTTCTATTTTACTGTAATTCATTTTTGTTAGATTTTCTTTTAGTTTTAGAGCATTTTGTTTGATGTGTGATGTGGGGAAATACCAACTGGGTTTTCCATTTGTGTTACTGTGATGTAAAGTTCATTACATGTATCTCTATTGACCCATTTCGGGTACATAATTTAAAACTATAAATTTTGTAATTAGCTGTATGATTTAGTCTATTCTTTTTTCTTTTCTTTTTTTGATGAACTATGATTTAGTCTATTCATGAGGTTAGTGGAGCCCTTAATTGATAAAGCTGTATTCGTGGGATAATTGATATCAATCTCATGTATACGTTTATGTTAATTGCATTTTAGAGTCGGTGTCCTAATAAATTCATACTGATCGTAGGAACGAAACAAAATATTAATTATTAGGTGTCATTATTTAAAAGCAAATATC
The DNA here is from genome assembly GCF_001633185.2 of Quercus lobata. NCBI lineage: Eukaryota > Viridiplantae > Streptophyta > Magnoliopsida > Fagales > Fagaceae > Quercus > Quercus lobata. Next base: position 19,747,813 of record NC_044907.1, on the reverse strand, counting down.
AATCCATAAATCAAAGAGAAATGGTAGTTCTTTTCCCTTTATTCATGTATTCTAATTTTTTCAATATAAAAATCTTTTTAGAGCAGCTAAGCAAGGGCGTGATTTGGGCCCCATTCATTTAATTGTGTAATTTAAAGAGGTTTTGTCAAATAAGAAAATAAAGGGGGTTCTTATTGGTACTTGAAAACTTTAGTCTGGATAAAGAAAAAGTGGAGGATATGAATGTTTAATTGTTGGTCTTTCTTAAGTTGTCCATTCCTTTAATGTGGCTTTCTTTAAGAGTGCACGCGTGGCGTGGGTGGCGTTTGGAGAGTGCTAAATTGGGGTCAAATGTAGACGCATTGGAAGAATCTAAAAGTTGCTTGCTGTAATTTCTTTATTCTCACTTTAGCATTTTTTTTTTTTAATTTCTTTATTTCCTTGAAAATTAAACTCTAAAAGTGATACATGTAAAGCTTATATTAATAGTGTAAGGGCGGATTTTGGGGCCCAGGCCCAGTGAGCAGGCGATTCTGGCCCAAAAGACCCTCAACAATGAATTTGTAGAGAGTGGGTCGAAGAACTAGGTCAAGACAGAGTGCACGTAATTGTTAGTAAGCCATGCAACCATTTAAACGTGGGAACGTTTTATTAAATCTCCTGGGATAACGGTTCATGGAACAACAACTTAGGTTTTTCTTACAGAACTTCTCTCCTTTTCTCTCTCTTTTCCTTACTTTTTACTCTCCCTCTTCCGATCCCCTGATCATGGGGGTTTTCTTCTCTTATATAACATCCTTCGAATGATAATGGCCCTACACTTGTTGATCATCTAGGCCTCTACTTGAGTGCCTGTCTCATAGGACATCATCCTCATTTTCTGTGAGTTGCACTGGCCAAGATAATACTGTTCTCCTGTCCTCTCCACATTAATGCCACTGGAAAAGTAGCTTCCTTGCATTTAATGCGGCAGTTGTGGTTGCCCCCTTGTGCGTCCAGCATTTTCCTTCTACTTGGGACGGTTTCCCACTATGTGAAAGGTGTGTGTTGGACTCCCATTTGATGCGTCCGAGGAGATATTCCTCCTCGGACGCCTCTTAAACAGGCCCGGCCCGGCCCAACAGGATTGGACTGGAAGTCCTCACTTCCTAATATGGTTGGGCCCCGCATGGGTGCCAATGCCCACTGTTAACTGATGAACTTCACCCCCACAATAGCCCCTCAAAATTCCGACTCTTTCTTCTTGATCCGAGGAGGAAAGGCAGGATTTTGATACCCACTGGATGGTTCGCTGGGGGTCCCTGCTTTGCACGTGCGGAGGCGTGCCCTTACAGGCCTCATTAATGCTGCAGGCATTTATTGACCCTGGGAGAAGTAACTGCAGCTTTTGGGAGTTTTACGTTCTTTCAATCCAACGGTTGGAGACCGGATCAATGGTGGACAACATTTCATTTGCTCTAAGCGGGAGTGTGTCTGTCCAACTCCCTCTGAGTATATAAGGTTTTGGAAGGCGTTCCTTCCTCGCTTTTGACGAACACTCCAGTATTCAGAACACGTTAGAGCCTTCTCCTTCAGCACGTTCTTGCCTTCGCCGCCGTTCTCTTGAAGATTCCGTCGAGCTTTTTACCCGTAAGTGCACGCTTCTTCTTCGTTACTCTTCGTTAGACAAACTGCCTTCACACTGTCTAGGATTAGAGGGGATGGGTAGGCTTGAAAAAATGGTAAACTCTCCGGCTGGTATGGCGGGCTTCAGGGCGAAGTATCGTATCCCACCGGAGGTAGGTTTAGAGTATTGCTACCAGAAGGAGATTTTGTTCAAGAGAAGAACGGGGGAAGTCGCAATTCCAATGATAGCCTTCGTGGAAGGAGGAATGACAATTCCAATGGGGAGAATAACTAGGGACTACCTACGTGGTCATAGGTTGGCCCCACACCAGTGCACCGCGAACCTGTTCCGGATCCTAGGGTGTGCCGACGCCTTAAACGACCAGATGAACCTCATCCTTTCATGGCACGACGTGGTTCATCTTTATGAATGCCATAAGCTCGGCGACTCATATTACCTAAAGTCCAGGACTGACGAAGTGAGGTTGATATCCTGTCTTTTCAAGTCCAGCAAAGGCTTGAAGGACGACCATCTGATCGTCTCCGGACCATGGCATGACGGCCTTCACTGCCCGACTAGGGCAGGAGAGCCAGGTGGGGTGTCATAGAATTAGATTCCATGTGGAGGACCTTAGTTTCGAGCTCTCCCCCCTTTTTTTCTTTCTTTCTTTCTTTTCCTTTTTAAACTTGTTGGTTTGGTTGCATGCCTCCTCAGACTAACACAAACCCTTTAATGGCCTTTGCAGACAAGGAGCGAACATCCCCTCAGCTGAGCTTAGTCAACGTCCCGGCTCTAAATTTCCTCCTAAGATCTGAGATTTTCGTGAGCGAGGATGGACAATTACAGTCGACTCCTTTGATTTTGGACTACGTTCCTCTCACTCGATCCTTGGTGGATCCCGGCCAAGCTATAAGGGCTGGCAGTCTAAGATTAGCACGTATTGACGTATCCATACCGGGGTTCCTTGCTTCCACAGACTTACCCCCTATTCAGCTGCCTCCCCAACGTGCCTTTCCCCCAGTGGTTATCCTGGAAGAGGAGGCTGGTTCTTCGCATTCATCCTTGGAAGAACAAATAGACCAGTTTCATTTTCCTGAGGAAAGAGAGGTGTCGGCCAGGGTAGTAGAACTCTCGGACTCCGACGCCGATCTAGACCGTGCTTCAGCGGCTCCTGATACTGGCATCGCACAAGTTGACATTAGCGAAGAAATTGAAGAAGAAGGAATGGACTTGAAGCCGAGGACAGGCCTCAGGGGCCTTCTATCCAACAGGAGCAAAGGACAGTCCTCTAAGGATGTCCCGAAGGAACAAGCTGCCACTAAGGCTCCCGCTCTTCCTCTCCCTCCTTTCTCGTCAAATGTGGCGCTGCAGCCTATGACTAACTTAAGGAGAAAAAGGCAGGTAGAAGAAACGGGGGAGGGAGAGATTGGCCGTGAGAAGGCCAGGCCTCAGAAGAAGGGCAAGGAAACAAAAGAGCCCCGAGATAAGAGGACTAGGTCCACTGATACCCGAGATGAGGCAGCCACTCGTAGGGAACAACGAACATGGTCGCCTCGGATTGAATTGGACGGTGCCCCGATCCCTTGGGATGCGACCCTATGGGAATCCCAACGAGAGCAGGCATCGTACTTGGCCGAGGCCCTGCAGCAACCTCTTCTCTTGCCTCGTGATATGGAGGGGCTCAGAAAGACTCGCCAACTAGAACTTTTCATGTCCTTGAAGAGGGACATGGCCATGGTAAGTGGAATCTTCTATCTCGTCCCTATATTGCGCACTCTATTATCGTCATGTTTTAATAGGGTTTTTATTTACTTCCAAGCGCAGGTCACTCAACAGATTTTTGTTGCGGAGGAATGGGCCAAGAAGGCTCGCGAGGAGTTGCATAGGGAGGCTTAGTCCCGCTATGCCGCCGAAAAGGCTGCTGGAGATCTCAAACAAGATTTTGAGCATCAAGATAAAGAAATAAAGGAGGTGAAGAAAGCTCATGCGAGCGCGGAAGCCGGCCTTAAGAATGCCGAAAAACAAGCTGATGAACTGCGCATAAACCTCCGCCAATCTGAGGAGAAACTTACAGCGGAGCAGCATGCGGTCTCCACGCTCAAGGCTAAGCTTGCAAGGACCAAGGAGGAGGCCCGCTTGGCCAGAGAAGCTGCTGAGAAGGCTGTGGCGGCCTCCTATGAGCGTGGAGTTCATGATACTGAGGCTAGGCTGGCCGAGGAGGTAGCCATCGTCTGCAGGGAATACATCACCACGTCTTGGGGTGTAGCCCTTGATCGGGCAGCTGTCCCAGCGGATTCTGATCTCAGGAAAGCTGAGAACATCTTCTTCCCAGAGGAAGTACGCGAAATTCCTGATGAGGATGCCTCCAAAGAGCCTCTTCCAACAGACTCCTTTATTCTCGAGGCTGGGGGCAATGAGCAGGCCGCGCAGGACAAGCCACCCGAGGACAGCCTTTCCATCAAGGAGATCGTCGCACAGGCCAAGGAGGTTGCCCCGGGGACCTAAGTAGCTGATGGTCAGCCCACTCCTGCTCAGGCCCCTTAGGAGATTAGTGTAGGATTTATTTGTCTCATCTTTTATATTTCGTTTTGTTTTGCCTCGTCAGTGTTTGTAAACAGAACTGCTTTTATATTTTAATGACAAAGGTTATATTCTTTCAAATATTATTGTCTACCTCCCTTCCTTTTTTTTTTTTTTTTTAATCATGAATGGATGTTTATTTCTTCACTAACTATTGATAACCAAGCGTGAGTGAATACGTGAATAGAACGATAGTTAATAATTAGGCGCACTGGCTGCGAACCTTATTCTTTCAAGTCCCCGATCCGAAGAGCCAGATAGGATTTGGGCCCTTTTTATCACTTACGGAGAACTGCCTCGTGGTTAATTTCCCCCAAGTCTGTGGTCCGAGGAGCCAGGCAGGATTTCGGTTCTGTTTAACACTTAGTTGGAATTGCTTCGTGGTTAATTTCCCCCAAGTCTGTGGTCCGAGGAGCCAGGCAGGACTTGAGTTTTGTTTAACACTCGGCTAGAATTGCTTCTTTGTTAATTTCCCCCAAGTCTGTGGTTCGAGGAGCCAGGCAGGACTTGGGTTCTGTTTAACACTTAGTTGGAATTGCTTCGTGGTTAATTTCCCCCAAGTTTGTGGTCCGAGGAGCCAGGTAGGACTTGGGTTCTGTTTAACACTCGGCTAGAATTGCTTAATTGTTAATTTCCCCCAAGTCTGTGGTTCGAGGAGTCAGGCAGGACTTGGGTTCTGTTTAACACTTAGTTGGAATTGCTTCGTGGTTAATTTCCCCCAAGTCTGTGGTCCGAGGAGCCAGGCAGGACTTGGGTTCTGTTTAACACTTAGTTGGAATTGTTTCGTGGTTAATTTCCCCCAAGTCTGTGGTCCGAGGAGCCAGGTAGGACTTGGGTTCTGTTTAACACTCGGCTAGAATTGCTTAATTGTTAATTTCCTCCAAGTCTGTGGTTTGAGGAGCCAGGCAGGACTTGAGTTCTGTTTAACACTTAGTTGGAATTGTTTCGTGGTTAATTTCCCCCAAGTCTGTGGTCCGAGGAGCCAGACAGGACTTGGGTTCTGTTTAACACTTAGTTGGAATTGCTTCGTGGTTAATTTCCCCCAAGTCTGTGGTCCGAGGAGCCAGGCAGGACTTGGGTTCTGTTTAACACTCGGCTAGAATTGCTTAATTGTTAATTTCCCCCAAGTCTGTGGTTCGAGGAGCCAGGCAGGACTTGGGTTCTGTTTAACACTTAGTTCAAGTAACTGCACAGCAATACGGCACTAAAGATTACATCTTTCATTAATAACAGTACCTTTTCAGGTTGTTTACATTCCAAGGGCGTGGAACTACACGTTCATCCAAGTCTTCTAAAAAGTAGGCTCCTACGCCAGCTACGGAAGTGATACGGTACGGTCCTTCCCAGTTTGGTCCGAGCTTTCCCCATGCGGGGTTCCTCGCAGTGCCCAAGACTTTCCTCAGTACTAGATCTCCAGGCGCCAATGGCCTAGACTTCACCTTGGCGTCGTAACCTTGCTTGAGCTTCTGCTGATAGTTAGCTAGGTGGACCATCGCGCCTTCCCTTCTTTCATCGATGAGGTCCAAGCTCTTTTCTAGAAGTTTGTCATTGGTAGCGGGACAAAAGGTGGTGGTCCTCTAGGTTGGGAAGTTCACCTCCAGTGGAATGAAAGCCTCGACCCCATAGGTCATTGAAAAAGGGGTTTCCCCTGTGGACCTACAAGGCGTGGTGCGGTATGTCCATAAGACATGGGCTAACTCTTCTACCCCTCTTCCTTTTGCGTCATCTAGTCTCTTTTTCAGTCCGTTCATTATGGTCTTGTTGACGGCTTCTACTTGGCCATTACTCTGGGGGTAAGCTGGTGTGGAATACCGGTTGACAATTCCCAGCTCGCTGCAGTACCTTCTAAAGGCTTTGCTATCAAACTGGAGCCCGTTGTCCGATACCAAGGTGTGCGGGGTGCCAAACCTAGTGACTATGTTCTTCCAGAGAAACTTCTTGACATCGACATCCCTAATGTTTTTCAGCGCCTCAGCCTCTACCCATTTGGTGAAGTAGTCGGTGCCGACGAGAAGAAATTTTCCTGTTGCCTTAGGGAATGGACCAAGTATATCTAGGCCCCATTGTGCAAATGGCTAGGGACTGGACATTGGGTTTAGCTCTCCACCAGGCTGGTGTATGCTCGGAGCGAATCTCTGGCATTGGTCGCACTTCTTCACATAATCCAGGGCTTCCTTATGCATGCTCGGCCACCAATAACCCAGCGTTAAAGCTCTGTGGGACAAAGACCTACCCCCCGTGTGACTTCCGCAAATTCCTTCATGTAACTCCTCCAGGATGAACTCTGCAGCCTCTGGGTGCACACATAGCAAATACGGCCTTGAAAACGAGCGTCTGTAAAGCTTGGAGTCCTCCAATAACCAGAATCGAGTAGCCTTTCTCCTGATTTTGCCAGCCTCGACCTTATCGTCTGGCAAGGTGTCATGCTTTAAGTACAGAGCGATAGGGTCCATCCAACTCGGTCCTGCTCTGATGTTATGTATTCCAATCCCATTGGCCCTTTTTGTTGATGGACGGAGGACCTCTTCTACCAGAATGACTCGAGGTAAGGGTTGGGCCGAGGAGGTGGCCAACGTCGCGAGAGAATCGGCATGAGTGTTCCCGCTTCTAGGTATGTGCGTCAAGCGGAATTGATGAAAATGGGCCTGCAGGTGCTTAACCCGTACTAGATAATCTTGCATTTTTTCGTCATTTGCCTCCATGTCTCCATTTACCTGCTCCACAATAAGTCTTGAATCCGAGAACATGTCTACCGATTTTCCCCCCATTTTTCGAATCATTCCCATTCCCTCCAGTAGTGCCTCATATTCGGCTTCGTTATTCGTTGCTGTAAAACCGAGTCTCAATGACTTCTCTATTGTGATCCCTTCAGGTGAGACCAGGACAAGTCCCAATCCTGAGCCCCTTTGGTTCGACGCGCCATCAATGTATGCTTTCCACCAAGTGTTTTCATGCTGAGAGACTGCGCTGATCATCTTCTCATCAGTCCCTAGTGTTCCCGCCATGTTTTGTTCCTCTAGCGTGGGCTCCGCAAACTCGGCTATTAGGTCGGCAAGGACCTGGCCCTTTACTGCAGTACGAGGCATGTATTTAAGATCGAAAGCGCCCAGGATCGTTCCCCACTTTGCAATTCTGCTTGTGTAATCGGCGCTGCGTAGGACAGATTTTATGGGGAGTTGTGTTAGCACTACCACAGTGTGCGCTTGGAAGTAGTGGGGAAGCTTTCGCGTTGCCTGCACGACGGCCAAGATAGCCTTTTCAAAGGGTAGATAGCGGGTTTTTGCCTCCTGCAGGGATTTGCTAACATAATAGATTGGTCGTTGTGTGCCGTTGTCCTCTCGGATTAGCACCAGGCTTACTGCATGCCGGGCCACTACTATGTAGGCAAACAAAACCTCGTCGGCATTTGGACTGGACATAATTGGTGGTCGGCCGAGGTACTCCTTTAATTTTTGGAAAGCCATAGTGCACTCCTCATTCCACTCAAATCCTTTCCACTTATGTAACAGGAGAAAAAATGGCCTGCATCTATCTGCTGAGCGCGAGATGAAACGGTTTAAAGCTGCAACCATACCAGTAAGCTTCTGGACTTCTTTAGGGTTCCGAGGAGGCTGCAAGCCATGGATGGCTCTTATTTGGTCGGGGTTTGCCTCAATGCCTCTGTGAGTCACCATATAGCCCAGGAATTTTTCAGATCCCACTCCAAACGAACATTTGGTTGCGTTTAGCCATAGTTTATACTTTCTCAGTATTTGAAAAACGTTGCCGAGATCTTCAATATCGTTGGGGGCTAACTTACTTTTAACCACCATGTCGTCTATGTACACTTCAACGTTTTTACCCATCTGCTGTTCAAACATCCTGGTCATCATCCTTTGATAGGTTGACCCGGCATTTTTTAGGCCGAAGGGCATCACTTTATAGTGGTAATTCCCAACTAGGGTGACAAAAGTAGTCTTCTCTTGGTCTTCGGCAGTCAAAGGTATCTGGTGGTAGCCCTGAAAAGCGTCTAGAAAACTCATCCTTGGGTGTCTGACAGTTGAATCTACCAACCGGTCTATCCTGGGCATTGGGAAGGGATCCTTGGGACACGCCCTGTTCAGGTCCGTGAAGCCTACGCAGACTCGCCATTTCCCGCTCTTCTTCTTCACCACTACCATGTTAGCCAACCACTCGGGATAGAACACCTCCTTAATAGCCCCGACTTTCTTCAATCTTGCAACCTCTTCTCTCACGGCGTCGGTATGTTCTTTCGACGGTCGTCGAGGAGCCTGCCTCTTAGGTGTTATGGCCGGGTTCACATTAAGGTGGTGGTAGATGAAATCTAGGTCGACCCCGGGGGTCTCATAGGGGTCCCAGGCAAACACGTCTACATTTTTTCGGAGGAAAGCAGTCAGTGTTGTTTTCTCCTCGGGCGGTAGTTCTGAACCAATTTGAAAAAACCTCTCAGGGTCTGCTTCGACGAGTACTTTCTCTAGCTCCTCACACTTCACATCCGCGGCCGACCCTCCATTACACGTAGTCGGCGCAGAGATCTTTGATTGCTATAAGTCCCTCTCGGCTGAAGTGGAGGGCTCATTACTAAGACGTTGTGATATTGCCGACACCATGCATTGCCTAGCCATTTCTTGGCTCCCTATTATTTCCATGATCCGATCTCCTGAAAGATACTTCACTTTTTGGTGCAAGGTTGACGGCACAGTCCCTAGTGCATGAATCCATGGCCAGGCAACAGTAGCGGTGTAGGGTGAGTATACATCTACGACAATGAAGCTCACTTCTACCACGTTTGAATCTGTTTGCACAGGCAACTTGATCATGCCTTTCGGGATAACGATTTTTCCTTCAAAGCTGACCATGGGGTAATCGTATGGCGACAGGTCTTCCTGCTTCAAGTTCAGCCCCTTATACAAATCAGGATACATTACCTCCACGACGCTGCCCTGATCAACTAATACCCTCTTCACGTCATAACCCCCTATTCTGAGTGTGACTACTAGGGCATCATCATGGGGTTGAATAGTCCCTTATTTGTCTTCCTCTGTGAACCCGATTAATGGCGTGGCGCTCTTTCTAGCTCTCTTGGGTTCTCTGCCACTTGGCTCAGTTTGGAAACTGCTCACTGACATTACCCTGAAGGGGGCAGATCCTGTCCTTCCAGGTGCGGCGAGAATGACATTAATCGTGCCAATGGGTGGCCTCAATGTACTTTGTCTGGTTTCATTGTTCGATGGTTCTTGCCATCCTTCAGAGCGATGCAGCAGATGCCTCAGCTTCCCTTCTCGGACGAGCCGGTCTAAATAGTTCTTCAGGTTCCTGCAATCATCAGTAGTGTGACCGGGCTCCTGATGGTATGCGCAATACAGGTTCTGATTACGCTTCAAAGGGTCGCCAGCCATCTTGTTCGGCCACTGAAAGGAAGGCTCATATTTCACCTTCTCTAGGATTTTGTGAAGAGGTTCTCGGAACACAGCATGGACTGCCTGAGCCCCAGTAGATCCGAACTGCTCTACATAGTCCCTTCTCGGCCTGTTACTGTTGTTAAATCGTTCCGACCTGAAGTCCCTCCTCTCCTAAGGGACGACCTTCGCCTTACCCTCCCTCATCTGCTGGTCCTCCTCGACCCTTTTGTACTTGTCAATTCGGTCCATGAGTTGGCGCACGCTGGTGACCGGCTTTCCAGTGAGGGACTTTCTTAAGCCGTGTTCGGTCGGCAAGCCCCTTTTGAACGTACTGATGGCGACGTCATCATATTTCCCTTCGATCTCGTTATACATTTCCCAGTATCTATCCGAGTAGGCCTTCAGCGTCTCTCCTTCCCGCATGGACAAGGATAGGAGGGAATCAAGGGGCCGAGGGACTCTAGTGCTGGTGATGAAACGGGAACCGAAAGCCTGCGTCAGCTGTTTAAAGGAATCTATGGAATTCAGCTGGAGGGAATCGAACCATCTCATCGCCATGGGTCCCAAGCTAGATGGGAATATCCTACACATTAACGCCTCATCCCTGGCGTGGACGGCCATCCTCTGATTAAATTGGGTCACATGCTCCACTGGGTCGGTCCGACCATTGTATATAGCGAACGTTGGTTGATGGAATCGCCGAGGGAGTGCTGCCCTCTCTATTCTACGGGTAAACGGCGACTGGGAGATGCGATCCAAGGCCTTACTCATGGTGTCATTGGCCAGGCCTTGGTAAGATGGGCTTTTGCGGCTGCGTTTACGAGGTCTCTCTTCCTCGTAGGAAAAGGTCTCGCTCGGAGGGGTTCTTGATCTTCGTCGGTATTCGTTATCCTCGCCACTGCTTGAGCCCGAGCCGGGTGAAAGACGTTTCTGCCGTGCTCGGCGCAGCCTTTTCTTCAAATCATCAATCTCTTTTCGTAAAGCCTTTCGATCATTTTGCTCATAGGATGCATGATCTTTCCCCTTTGAACGGCTTTTAATCGTGTGAGAGGCGTTCACGCTTCCCTCTCGTTGGTTATGTTGGTCGTTCCCTCGTTCAACATTTAAAAAATTGTCCTGCCGTTGAGAATCTGCACGTCCGGTTTGGCGCGGGCCTGATCCTTCCATTTCTTACTGTTCACTTGTCGAGACACAAATTCTCCCCACAGAAGGCACCAATTGTAAGGGCGGATTTTGGGGCCCAGGCCTAGTGAGCAAGCGATTCTGGCCCAAAAGACCCTCAACAATGAATTTGTAGAGAGTGGGTCGAAGAACTAGGTCATGACAGAGTGCACGTAATTGTTAGTAAGCCATGCAGCCATTTAAACGTGGGAACGTTTTATTAAACCTCCTGGGATAACGGTTCATGGAACAACAACTTAGACTTTTCTTACAGAACTTCTCTCCTTTTCTCTCTTTTTTCCTTACTTTTTGCTCTCCCTCTTCCGATCCCCTGATCATGGGGGTTTTCTTCTCTTATATAGCATCCTTTGAATGATAATGGCCCCACACTTGTTGATCATCTGGGCCTCTACTTGAGTGCCTGTCCCATAGGACATCATCCTCCTTTTCTGTGAGTTGCACTGGCCAAGATAATATTGTTCTCCTGTCCTCTCCACATTAATGCGGTTGGAAAAGTAGCTTCCTTGCATTTAATGCGGCAGTTGTGGTTGCCCCCTTGTGCGTCCAGCATTTTCCTTCGACTTGGGACGGTTTCGCACTATGTGAAAGGTGTGTGTTGGACTCCCATTTGATGCGTCCGAGGAGATATTCCTCCTCGGACGCCTCTTAAACAGGCCCGGCCCGGCCCAACAGGGTTGGACTGGAAGTCCTCACTTCCTGTTATGGTTGGGCCCCGCATGGGTGCCAATGCCCACTGTTGACTGATGAACTTCACCCCCACAAATAGTATGTAATATCCACTCAAAAATATATATATATATATATTGACTCTCAAAAAAAAAAAAAATATATATATATATATATATATATAAAAGTAACTAATTGTTTTCAGTGTTATGGAAAAAATAAACACTCTTTACATAGTGTTAAACTATTTGCTTTTTGGTTAGTACTTTAGGTTAGTACTTTCTTTTTGGTTAGTACTTTATTTGCTTTCTACAACTTATATATTAGGAGTTGTGAGTTTAATTTATTGGTGTGGTTACTCTTAATGCATTGTTAGAAATGTTTCTTATGGCATTGTTAGAAATGTTTCTTATAATATAGTTAATGTTTTTACTTTATGATTTTAACGAAGTATTGTTTTTATATTTGTACAGATTTCTTATTGGTGGTTTTTAGGGGATTTACTTTTGGTATTACTTGAAAACATAAGAGGACATCTTCTGCTAGTTTTAAAATAGGGTTTAGGTAGAGTTATTGTATGTATTGCAAATAATTATTGTATGGAAGGAGTTCGAATTGGATACTTGTTTTATATTTTACTTGTGGAATGTATGGATCTTTTTTTATAAATGTGTTGTTGAAATAAATGTGTTATTCAAATGTGAGGTTTTAATAATGTAAAGACAGGTTACAAGTTAATATCAAAGTCATGAAAGAAATAAAAACAGAAAATAAGTTTTAGTGACAAATTTTTTCGTCACAAATATAGCAACAAAAAATTGTTTTAGTGACGAAAATTCCGTCACTAAATATAGCAAAATTTTGTAAGAAATGGTTTTAGTGACAAAAATTTTCATCACTATATGTGCCTGGATTTTCTTAAAAATAATTTTAGTGATGAATTTTTTCGTCACTATATGTACCCGAACATAGTTTTAGTGACGAAATTATTCGTCACTAAATATGATTTAGTAAACTAAAGTGTTTTTAGTGACGAAATATTTTTGTCACTGAATAGTGTTTTTAGTGAGGAAAATATTTAGTGACGAAACGTTTTCGTCACTAAAAGTTTAAAAAAAAAAAAAATCAAATCGGACTTTTAGTGACGAGGACTTTTAGTGATGGGGCTACAGTGACGAAACTCATTTCGTCACTAAAAGTCCAATTTCGTCACTAAAGGTCCTTAGTGACGAAAAACTGGACTTTTAGTGACGAATTTTTTCGTTACTGAAAATACATTTTGTTGTAGTGTCTTTTCGAGCTGTGTTTTTCTTCTAATGAATGCATTTGATTCTATTCCTGCTACGCTATCTCTAATAATCTTGCTTGAGCATTGTGCGTTATGAAGTAAGCATTGTCTTGTTTTGAACACAATTTACCACTTTATATCTTGCCATTCTGATTCTATGGCAATTTGTGTTTCAACCTTTCCATCTTAGCCTTTAAATGTACACACATGACTAAGATAGTTTCTGTTGGGTATCAATTGGTAATCAATCTTACCAACTCCTTCATTTATATTCTTAGTTCTTCATAATCACAATCAGGAATTCCAATCTAGTCTTAAATTCCTACAATGTAGTACAATACTCAACACTATTTTTTATATTTAAATACCCTCATTGGTGCATGTGACTTTTCGTTACTTCCAACTTTATTTGTGTGAAAAATGGTATCCCTTTGAACAACTTTTTCTTTTTCTTTTTTTTTTTCTTTTTCTTTTTTTGGGTGTGTGTATATTGAGTTGTAAATTTGAACAGGTTTTGTCAATTTATTGCCTACAAGGGCCATTCTTGAGTGACTCATTCCTCTGAATCCTATTTACAGGTCTTTCTCATCAAACTAAACTGTTGAACCAAATTTATAATGATCTAAGTTTTAGTGATTAAAGAATTGCTAGCAATGGAAGAAGCAAATATCCCCTTCTTTCATGTTGATATTGCATCTGAAATTTTGTCACGATTGTCTGCAAAGGATCTTTCTTCAAGCAAGTGTGTCTCTAAAGGATGGAATTCGTTTATTGGTAGTCCTTCATTTTTGCGTATACTTTCTTAACGGTTAGAACGAGAAGGACCTTCTAGGCTTTTCTTTCAAATGTTCAAGGATAATGTGGATTGTGTTTCTAGACCTATCACATACATTCCTATTCACAAGAACAAATCATTCATCCAAAATAACATATTGAATTTTCTTCCAGAGGAAGTTGTTATCATGTCTTCGTGCAATGGGCTTCTCTGTTGCCGGAGTCGCATCCATCCTATTGATGACATTTATAGAAGAGCGAAAAATAGGGAGGCAAAGGAACTGGTGATATACATTTGCAACCCAATGACTAAAGAATGGATTACATTGAAGCCAGAAGGGTGTGTTGTTGGTGATAGCATTGGATTAGCTTTCTATCCATTTGGTTATTCATTGAACACTCGCCCTATTTTCAAGTTGGTAAGCATTCAACAATCAAAAGTGGATCCACGTTTGTATTCATTTGCAGTGTACTCCTCACAGACAGGTTGTTGGACAACTACTAAAGAGGTTTGCCATAGCAGATATCAAATTTACAAAAACAATATAGTTTTCGTTGGCAAGATGTTCAATTGGCTAACTCAGAACCACCATATTTTGAGTTTTGATGTTGAAAGAGAGCTTTCTAAGGTGATTAAGTTACCTGGTGAAGCTTCAAGTTCACTCACTCTTGGATGTTCAGAAGGATATCTTCATTATGTGTGTGTGCATGGTGAAGATTTTAGTGTGTGGATGTTGAAAGATTATGCCTCATCTGAGTGGGTGCTGTATCAGGTGACATTGGTTGATATATGTTAAGAAAGTCATACAGATTTGACTCACTGTAATGTAAAAAGGCGCTTGCTTTTGGCTTTCCATGAAGATTTGTTGTTTATGCCAATGGATAGGTGTTTGTTCTCATACAATTTTAGAAGTAGGAAACTGCAGCAGCTTTGCTATATATCTATGCTACAAGATTTAATTTTGTCGAATCCAACTGTGATCCCATATTCCATTAGCTTGGCAGCTGCAGGGGTTTTCAAGGAAGATCAAAGTGATGAGAACAAGTCAAGTGAAGATCTAAGGGATGTTTCATCCTTGAAAATTTCAAAAAGAAAAAGGACGTGTTAGAATCCAACTTTGCTCCCATATTCTCTTAGCTCAGCAGCTGCAGATGTTTTCAAAGAAGATTGAAGTGATGGGGTACCCAAGTGATGTTTCATTTCAAGGAGGACCAAAAAGAAAAGAAAAACAACACAATAGAAGATTCCTCATTGTTAACTAGGATTCTGTTCCCTCTATTTTCAGGTAGTGGTGTTGGACATCGATTGAAGAGTATGAAAAGAAATTTTAATCTTTTTGAAAGGGCATTAGATTAGATAGTTAATTTTCCAATTTTTTAGAAAATATTATATTTGAATATAATGACCATATTTAATTTCATAATAATATTAGAATAAAAATTTCAAAAAATTTAAATTCTCAATTTTTTAGTATAATTATTTTAGAAAAATACATATTAAATTGTGTGAATATTATTTGATGAAATTGGGCTAAATCATTTAGTGTAATTTTTTTTATGCAAATAGTGCTTAATTATTCTAAATAAAAATTGCAGGAACAATAATTTTAGGAATTTTGGAAATTTACTCCTAGATGTGTTAAGAGTGAAGAGATTCATTACATTTAATGAAGAAGATAATTATATTTCAAAATATGAATGGAAAAATTAATTAAAATTAGAAAAATATATATATATATATATATATATAAGTCTATCATCCTTGACCTTTTTCAAAGTCTGTCATTCTTATTGAAATTTTGCAAGTTGAAAGTTTTGATATTGATTTTTATTCAAAAGAAATACATGATTTTTCATGGTCTTTTAGTCATCAACTTCTATGCAAAATTTGATAGTAGTGCTAGAATTATCATTGTTATGAGTGTACTATATTGAGGCCTTTGTTAACATGACATAGAAATTGATGTAGGGCAAGAAATCTTCCATGTGATAGAGTAAAAAAAATTAGATTCATAGTTTGAAATCTCAAAATTTGAGTCATTACCTAAGGGGTTTAACTATTCACAAATATGTGCAAGTAACATTGTTGAAACTTATAGTTTTGGGATTGTTGTGATGCATATAAGTGGTTATCTTTTTGTGGTGAATTGTCGGATTGAATGAGAGGCCTCTAGCTTTGGCGTGCTCTTTTGGCAAAGGAATGAAACAATTAGAGTGATCATTTTGTATTGTATGCTAATCATATTTCTTGTATTTACTATTTCGTACCAAGTATACTAACGCTTGGGATAGGGTACCCAGTATAACAAACATATGTAACACCCCTTCATATAGAATGGGTTATACACTTGTGGGGTTTGGAAGAGAATGATGGGTGGTGGATTTAAGGGGCAAGGTTGATGAAATCATTGGGTTCAAAGAGGGGCAACCACCCAACCATATACACTCTAAACCCTCTTTCTGAAATGGTTAAAGAGTGTGAGGAAGAAGGAGAAGCAAAGCCCTCACACAAATGGGGTTCACCCCATATAACAGAGACTTACTGACTTTTTTTTTTTTTTTTTTAAGTGTTATGTAACCTAGACACTTAATTCTTGTTTAATCTAATTCCCTCTTTCAACCAAAAGGAAAATTGTCTTCTTATAAATGCTTAAGCATATTCCATAATTATATTATGGTAGAGATAATTTACGCTACAAAATTTTATTATTGAACAGTTTAAACAACGCAATGCTGAACTTGGCCAAAAAAATTTCCAAATTATAAAAGCAACTAATTTACATCCATTGCAATATTATAATACTTGGATAAAACGCATATAGATATAATGCAAATTGTAGAAACCTTTTGGAAGACTAAACAAATTGAAGAAAACAATAAAATGATTACTACAACAAAACAAAACTCCGCAAAAAATCCACAGGCTGCCAGGACAGACAATTCCAGTGGGATGATCTTAGCTTTTGATCCCTTTTTTTCTTTTTTTGATGAAAGCTTTTGATCCATTGCATATGGCCTAATGTAGATTAAAAATTTGTACAGGCCACTTGCATTTCCTACCATCAGAACCAATCCCAACAGTCTCTAGGGAAATGTCAATGCTTCGATGTTCAACAGCACGTGCAATGCTAACACGCAATTGAATCTTTATGGCAGGACAGGCCTCAGTGCCAATTGCGGCCAATCTATCACCACTTGGCTTTCCTGATGCCATGGCAATTGGCTCACGGAAGGTAAGAATTGTTTGCGACCAATGTGTTTTCGGAGTGTATGGGGATGTGGACAACACAACTGGCATTTCTTTGCAGAACCTGCTGGTAAAACCAGTCTCAAACCACAAGACAACCCCATAACACGATCTTGTTTGACATTCCAAATCATTTGACATGCCTGTAGAACCACCAGAATATGGTTCCAGCTCAGCGCTTGCAGTGAAATCCACATCATCGTGATTCATTGTTGCCAAGTCAAACGTCTGAAATAAACAAAAAAAGAAATGCATTTAATTAAAATACTCAAGCAAGATATATAACTAAACAAAATTATGTAGGGATTAGTGCAGCATATAAGTAGATTCAGGCAATATAGTCGATATTTACAATTAGAAGTTTAGAGCCAAAAAGTTAGGCAAGGTTTACCCTTAATCTAGGAATTAGAGTTGGTTCCAGAATATACAAACCCATGGTCCATGGTGCCAAAATCAATTTTTTCATAAAGAATAGCGAGAGAAGTTTATGGAATCTACTTAAAAGAAATATTTTTTGGGCCCAAAATCTGGGTTACATAACAGGGGTAGTCCTTCCGATACACATAAACCACCCGACCTGGACAAAAGAGAGTTTTGATCCAAGGATGCTGATACAAAGTCCAAAAACTATACCAATTAAATTAGCAAGCAAGTCAAGGAAAATTTTCCAACCTCTTTTATGTCATTCTATAAAAGTTGTTAAATGTCTTAGAATTGTTTTGAACCCTGCAGAGCATGAACACCCCCCCTCCCCCCACCCCCAAAGCAGCTTGTGTGAAGGCATAATTTGATCAAAGAGCTCTAGAACAAAGCTAAAAGAAGATTTTACAAGTTCACATTTTTAACTTAAAGATAACTTTGCCAACCTTTTCCAATGTCTTTCCATAAAAGCTCTGTTATCTGTCTTAATGATCATGCTAGAAAACTTGGATACCCTTAAAAAGTTTTAGAAAGGGGTACAGGGTACTGGAGAAAGAAACCCATAAAAATAGTGAGTCTAAAGAAAGTAACTATTATTTCCCTATTTCTAAAAGTTTGGCAAGTCTTGAAGTGTGTTTAAGAATGCAGGTGAGCAAAAACTTAGGAAATTTATAATCAAGAACTTAAAATTGCGGTTTATGGAGAAATTTAAGAGAATCAAGATTCATTACAAAAGTCAAATTAAAAATGGCTGAAACCACCACCCACCAACCCCAACACCCCCCCCCCCCCCCCAAAAGAAAAAAAAAAAAAAAAAGTCAAATAAATTCAACCTTACATAGCCAATTACCAACATTTTAGCTAAACAAAGTTGAACCATATTCCATGGGACTTTCACCACCCTCATCTTTTTATGTGCATGCTTTTATTCTTCTTTGGTGCTTTTGCCTGTTTCTCACCTCTGTAACTAGCGGGAATTATGTGACAAACCAGTTGGCATTGCTTGAGTTCAAAGCCAAGATAACTCATGACCCTTTTGGGATAAATTGAAAAAGGATCTGAAACGGTATTCATAATATAGTTTCATTCCAATGGATAAACCGAAATAGGATCTGAAACGATATTCATAATATAATTTTAACAAAAAAAACATAAATAAAACAAGGTTGTTATTTTTAAGCAAATTTCTTTATGACAATTCGCTAGCCGAGGGTTAAAGAATTAGAACCCTTAATGTACATAACAAAATAAACCTTTTAACATTAACCAATTAAACTTTAAGACTCTTGGCATTAAACCCCTTAAAATTATTATTAGAGTCTCATTAACGGGTGCATTTAGTGAATTTTTTAATAGTCAATTTTAGAAAAATTTTGATATCATTTTCATAAGAAATTAAAAAAAAAAAAAAAAAAACTATCAAAATAATTAATTATTTTTTCTTTCCGATAAAAAGTTTCTAAAATATTTTTTAAATCACATAGTTCATTAACAAATTCTTTAAAAATGCCCTTAATAAGACTCATTATGGTAATATAAACGTAAGTCTTAAGTCTTGACTTAAAATTGTTGCCCAAAAAAGTCTTTACTCAAATCAATAACCATAATGGACTTTGACGGTTTGACCAAAGTTAGTGCTCCATACTGCTAATATTTACCAAATTTTCAAAACCTCCACCACTAACTTTCCCATCTGAGCCCAGGCTTCAATTATTCTAACGTTGAAAGTTGACACACGTCAGCACTTTCAAATTACTGCATTAGCTCTTCTCATAAAAAAAAATTACTGCATTAGCAATTGACGATGCCGCATACGTCATAAGTTGGTGTATACCTAGTGTTACCACATTCAATCCACCACATTATGAGATTATAGGATTTTAATGAGTAAAATAGTTGAAAATAACGGAAACCCAAAACAGTGTACCGATATTTATCGGTATTGAAAATTTTCATTCTAATGGATAAACCGAAATAAGATATGAAGCGATACTCATAATATAATTTTGACCAAAAACATAAATAAAACAAGGTCGTTATTTTTAAGCAAATTTTTTTTATGACAATTCACTAGTCGAGGGTTAAAGAATTAGAACCCTTGATGTACATAACGAAATAAACCTTTTAACATTAACCAACTAAACTTTAAGACTCTTGGCATTAGACCCCTTAAAATTATTATAAGAGTCCTCTATAAGGGTCGAATGGAACTCCTCGTCGGCGCGAATGTATCCTCTATAAGGGTCACCAGTGTGGTGTCTGCCATAACGTCTCCGATGCCAAAGTTAGAATAGAAAAGCACCTTATGAAATGAAAATGGAATAACAAGATAAAAACCAGAGTGCTCTCTCAAAGTGTGAATGTGTATGTACCTTCTGTTGAAAATGTGAGGGCTTTATATATGTGGCTTTGGGTGCTAGCCGTTGTGGTGGTTAATGCCCTTTCTAGTAACGCCTCTTGCCCAATAATGGGGCTTTTAATAGATTCCCAACGATCTGCCTGGATGATTTTGTAACTGCCCAGGTCATTGATCGACTACATTGAATGACTCCCTTACCTTCGTCAGGGATGACTGGTTTCTTCGTCAATCAGGATGACTTCATCATGAGTGTTATCTTCGTCATGAGCGTTAGTTTCGTCTATGGGATGTAACCTCGTCACTCCCATCAGTTGCCCCCTAGGTTCTGTGGTCGTCTATGACGTGTCATGAGGACCATAGAAGATGAAAAAGTTTTCCTTGGCTGTTTGTGACTCTTGGGGTTTTGTTCCGAATTTAATGCGTAGTGGCGGCGCTACACGCAATGTGGCCGCGTGGCGTGCGCTGATCCGTGGAGTTAATGGCATAACCCTTGGGTTTCTCGCTGGTTTTCCAATCGTTTTTGAGCCTTGTTTTGGAACTTCTCCTCTTCTAGTTTCTTTTGCTTTTCAGAAAACAAAACAAAAACTACCAAACACTGTTCCGAGCGATTTTCTCGAAGCTTCCTTCTGTCAATCTTTTCCAAACCAGTGTGCTGCGTCTTGGTGCTTCACCATTTGTGGAGGTATGTTTTCCTTTACATGTTTTTGTCTTTTCTTTCTATCTCACTGTAGTGTAGATTCTGATTCTCTTTTTCTTTTCTTCCTTTGCTTTTGTTGGTTTTTGATTTTCTTGGGGATTCAGCTTGTGTTGTCCTCCTTTGTCCTTTTTTGTATTTTCATGGTTAATAGTTCTGAAGTTAGGATAGCTTGCCCCTCAATTTCCTTTCTTTTTGCGCGCCTAGGGGGGTCTTTTGGTGTTTTCCCACACTTAGAAAATTTTGTTTTTGAGGGTAACTGCCTGGGTATTGTTTTGGACGATTTGCTGCCTTTGCTTCGTCAATCGCTCAGTTGGTTCGAGGGTTTAGCGAGAGGAAGAGAGGTGATGTCTGAGGTTAGGTCTAGTAATCTCGAGACTGGGTTGTTGTCTAATGGCGACCCGGTGGAGGGGGACATAGCCGTCTCTGCTCCTCGAGAGGTTAGGGCTTTTTATGCCCTCTAGGGGGTGTGTGGTTTGGATGCCGAAACTATGAGTAGATTCAAGGATAGGTTCCAATTTCTGGTGTGAGTTCGTGTTCGTCTACCCAAGGACGAGGATAGGGCCTGTCACTTTTTTTCGGGTGAGGTATGTTTTTATGAGTCGACTTTCACCTGCAGGCTTAGGCTCCCTATCCACCCGTTCCTGATGGAACTCTTAGCCCATTTTGGTATTGCTCCGGGGCAGCTCATACCCAACTCGTGGAGGATTGTGATCAACTGTATGCAAATATGGTTGGCCTCCAATGGAGATATGATCAGGGTAGGTGAACTCACCTATCTTTACCGTTTGAAAGAGTCAAAGGAGTGTGGGTATTATGAGTTAGTTCCTTGGGAGAGAAGAACAAGGATTGTCAAGGGTTTACCTTCGTCCTTTAGATATTGGAAGTCGCGCTTTTTCTTTGTGTCCGGGGATGATTTCGAGACTCAATCCAACAGTGATTGGGGCGATATCCCGAGGTTGCTTCGTCGGTGGGGAACCCCGACCTTAGGTGCGTCAGTATTTCTCCCCGTCGTTTCAGTTTTGCCACTCTTGATGCTTCAATATCACTAAATCCTTTATCTTCTATTTGGCACAGTTAAGAGACGGCCTAAGCTTAAGAGCAGGCACAAGGAGCGCATCGACACTGCAATCGGGTATGCAGAGACGATTGAGAGCTGGGACGATCTGGTTGATCCCCGGACCCTTGCCTTCTACAACCTTGGACCTGACCCGTCTCCTTACGTTCTTAGTAACCTTGGTATTGAAGGGAAAAAAAGTAAGTATTGTCATCGTTAGTGTTAATTCTTCTTATGTACACTTTGGGTTTTCTGCTAAGTGTTTTCCTCTTGCAGAGATGACGACCAAGTTTAACAAGGACATGTATGCAAAGATGAGGTCCAAAAAGGACGAACCGCTGTCCAACTTAGGGAAGAAAGCCGTGCGCATAACCGAGAAGGGCCCTGCCGTCAATCCCCTCGGCTCCGTCACTCCCATGGTTTCTGCTACTGAGATGACGAGGACGGTCTCTCCGACCTTGTCGATAGAGGAGATCCCTACTCCAGGCTCCAAAAGGCCACGCATGACTGATAAGGAAAAGGAGAAGGTTGATTCCCAATCGTCCACAATATGGGATGACGAGAGGCTGGCTGTGGATAAGGCTCACGAGGTTGTTACTCCAGCAGATTTGAGGGCCCTTTCTGACATGTCACTGAACGAGGTCGCGTCTCGTCATGTCCACAAGCTCGTCCAGGTACGGTGTTTTCCTTTCCTACCCCTTTTTTTTTTTTTTTTTTACTGACGACTTGATAATTTCTTTCCAGGTGTTGGGGGAGAGCCTTCATATCACCTCTGAATACTTCACTCAAGAGGCCAAGGTGGCATCCCTAACTTCTTGGATGGAGGCTTTGGAGAAGGAGAATTCTAAGCTGAAGAAGAATTTGATCGTTTCTATGGACGAGACAACTTCTTTGAAGGCAAAGGTGAAGACACTGGATGACGACCTCAGGGTCGAGCCCAAATTGACTCAGGAGAAGGATGAGCAGCTTCTTTCCGCCAAGGAGAAACTTAAAACCATTGCTGCCAGATCAGTTGAGGCCTTCCAGACCACTGACGAGTACAACACAGTACTTTTCAGTAGGTACTTCAAAGGCTTCGAGCTTCTTAGGAGGTATCTGGTCAAGCATCTTGCTGGGGTCGACATGGAAAGTCTAGACCTGAAGGAGGTTGATAAGGAGATGGCGATGGACGAAGCTGCTCAATCCTCCACCCCAGAAGGTGATGCCCCCGAGACTGCTATTGACGCACCGGCCGGTGAAGATGCCGTTGTTTGTCAGGTGTTTTGGCCATTTTACATTTGTCCATATTTTGCACTTAAACATGGACTTTTAGCTGCGATCTCTCTATTTGTCAATGATCTGTTACTTACTCACAATCATTTAGATGAGCTTGGATACAGCCTGAGTGTTGTTTTGATTTGTTGCAAGGTTCTTGTCCCTTTTCTTTTTCTCCTTTCCTTTTTTGTGGATTCGTTAGTAGCCTGAATCCGTCAAGTGAGATCTTGTCACTTGCACCTGCTGAAGGGTTGTGCCTGCAGTGGCTTGTTCCCGTCAGTGACTTGTTCCCGTCGAGGCGTGGCCTTCCCGTTTGACTTATACCCATTCAAGGGACATTTGTTGCGTTTATGGCTTCGTTGGTGACTTACATCCGTCAAAGCGGAATCTTATCCCTTAGCCATTTTTTGGTGACCTACATCCATTTAAGGAATCTTGTTACTCAGGCTATGTCAGTGATTTACATCCGTCTTAGCGGAATTTTATCACTTAGCTTTTATAGCCTTGTACCCGTTGGAGGGTTCGTCAGTAACTTATATCCGTCAAGGCGGAATCTTGTTACTTTAGTTTTTATGTCTTATACCCGTTGGAGTTATCGTCAGTAACTTACATCCATCAAGGCGGAATCTTGTTACTTAGTTTTTGTACACCCGTTGGAGGGATCGTCAGTAACTTACATCCGTCAAAGCGGAATCTTGTTACTTAGTTTTTGTATGCCTTATAATTGACTAGACCTGCTTACACAAAGACATCAGAAGAATAATTCTTTTATTAACTTCAAGAATGAACGTATTCATCTATTACATTTACTGGTGGTACTTTTTTAAATGCTCAATGTTCCATGGTCGAGGGAGTCTTTGTCCGTCCATGGTTTCCAAGTGGTAACTGCCTTGTCTTGAGTAGTGAATGACTCGGTAAAGTCCTTCCCATGTGGGACCCAGCTTTCCTTGGGTAGGGTCTTTAGTTGCTGTGGTGGTCTTGCACAAGACGAGGTCTCCTATGTCCAGTCGCCTGAGTTTAACCCTCTTATTGTAGTACTCGACCATCTTCTTCTGGTACTTCATCACCTTGCTGGATGCGTTGTCTCTTACATCGTCCAGACAGTCTAAGTTGAGTCGCAGTTCATCGTCATTGCACCCTTCGTTGAACGTTCCTCGTCTGACGCTCGTTACCCCCACTTCGACTGGGATTACTGCTTCTGTGCCATAGGTAAGCCTGAAGGGGGTTTCTCTTGTCGGGGTTCTTGCTGTGGTTCTGTAAGCCCACAGGACATTAGGTAATTCTTTTGGCCAGGCACCCTTCGCGTCATCCAGCTTGGTTTTGATAATCTTGAGCAGCGTTCGATTTCTCACTTCCGTCTGCCCGTTTGCTTGGGGATGCCCTGGAGACGAGAACTGATTCTTGATCCCAAGGTTTGAACAAAAATCTCTGAAGTCTTGGCTGTCGAACTGCCTCCCATTATCTGATATGATCGTCAAGGGAATTTTGAACCTGCAGATTATATTTTTCCACACAAAACTCCGAATTCGAGCCTCAGTGATCGTTGCTAGAGCCTCTGCCTCAACCTACTTTGTGAAGTAATCAATAGCAATAAGCAGGAACTTTACCTGACCTTTACCTTGGGGTAGTGGGCCGACGATGTCGATTCCCCATTGTGCAAATGGCCACGGGGAGGCTATAGTCGTCAGTCTCTCTGTTAGAAGCCGTTGTACATTCTCGTATCGCTGGCACTTGTCGCACCTCTTGACGATCTCAACAGCGTCTACCTGCATAGTTGGCCAAAAATATCCTGTTCGTACTACCTTGCTCACCAGGGATCTGGGGCCAGCGTGGTCGTCGCAAATTCCTCCATGGATTTCTTCCAGTATGTATCTAGCTTCTTCTTCGTTGACACACTTCAAGTAAGGCATAGAGAAGCCTCTCTTGTATAAGGCGTTATTAAGGATCGTGAACCTGGCCGCCCTCTTCTTGACCTTTTTAGCTTCTTCTGTGTTCTGAGGGAGGTGCCCGTCCCGGAGGAAGGATATTATGGGCGTCATCCAGCTGTTTGCGCTTTGGATGGTGAATGCTGTGATCTCTTCAATGTTGGGGTGTTTCTGGACCTCCATCGCCAAATCCATGCTAATCTTCCCTTTTTCTGATGACGCTAGCTTCGAGACTTCGTCTGACCCCATATTCTGACTTCTTGGGATCTGCACGAACTCCACTGTATCGAACTCCCGAGTTAGAAGTTTCGTCAGCCTGAGGTATTTCTACATCCTTCCTTCCTTCGCTTCATACTCCCCCCTAATCTGCTTGATCACTAACTTTGAATCATTTTGGATCAACAGGTTCTTAGCACTAAGTGCCTTTCCAAGCCTCAGTCCCGTCAGTATCCCCTCGTATTCAGCTTCGTTGTTGGTGGCCGGAAATTTTAGTTGGACCCCATATTTTAGCACTTCTCCGTCGGGGGTGGTTATGACAACCCCTACTCCCCCCTTCCTCTGGGTTGACGAACCATCAGTTTGGATCGTCCATCTATCAACTCCGTCGGTAAGGCTGTCTTCGTCCGGAAGGGTGAACTCTGCAATGAATTCCGCCAGAGCTTGCGCCTTGATCGCCGTTCTGGGGTTGTATTCGATGTCAAATTGACTAAGTTAAATCGCCCATTGGACCATTCTTCTGGCTGCCTCAGGTTTGTTCATCGATTTCTTGATCGGTTGGTCCGTCATTACCAGGATGGGGTTTGCCTGGACTCAGCCCCTTGGAAGGCTTGGTTGACGTAGTAAACTGGGAGCTGCTTCGCGCCCTCTTCTCTGATCAGGGCTGCACTTACTGCCGAGGTTGACACTGCCAAGTATAAGTATAGATCTTCCCCTTCTTTGGACGGGCTTAAGAGTGGTGGACTGCTCAGGTAACGCTTTAGTTCCTGGAATGCTGCTTCGCATTCGTCGGTCCAGGCAAAAGCCTGCTTCAAGGTCTTGAAAAAGGGCAGGCATTTGTTTGTAGCTCTGGAGATGAACCTGTTTAAAGCTGCTATCCTTCCAATGAGTTTTTGAACATCCTTGACAGTCCTGGGTGATGCCATGTCGATGATGGCTCGCACTTTCTCTGGGTTTGCTTCTATTCCTCTTTGGGACACCATGAATCCCAGGAACTTTCCCGAAACTACCCCAAAAACACATTTACTTGGATTCAACCTCATCTGGTGTTTTTTGAGGGTTGCAAATGTTTCTTTCAGGTCGTCTAGATGTGTGAGCTCTTCCTTACTCTTGACGAGCATAACGTCCACGTACACTTCCATGTTCCTGCCAATCTGTTGACTGAACATTTTGTTCACCAACCTCTGATACGTAGCTTCAGCATTCTTCAATCCAAAAGGCATTACCTTGTAACAGTAGAGTCCTTGACTCGTGATGAAAGCAGTCTTCTCCTGGTCTTCCTCAGCCATCCTTATCTGGTTATCCCAAGAAGGCGTCCATAAACGTCAGTAACTTGTGCCCGGCTGTAGAGTCCACGAGTTGGTCTATTCTCGGTAGAGGGAAGCTATCCTTCGGGCACGCCTTGTTCAGGTCGGTGAAGTCTACACACATCCTCCATTTTCCATTTGCTTTCTTTACTAAGATGACGTTCACGAGCCATTCAGGATAGTACACTTCCCAGATGAACCCTACCGTCAAGAGTTTGGTAACTTCCTCTGCAACTGTTTGATCTCGTTCTGGGGCGAAGGTTCTTCATCTTTACTGGACGGGCTTCCATTTCGGGTTCACACTCAACTTATGCTGGATGACTTCTGGAGCTATGCCCGGCATGTCCTCGTGGCTCCATGCAAAGACATCTAGATTTTCTTTAAGGAACCTTATGAGTCTTGCTCTCATCTCGGGGCTTAACGTCGTTCCTATCTTTGTCGTCATGTTCGCTTCTCCTTCTACCAATTCCACTGTTTCCAGGGCCTCCATTCTGTCTTCTTCCTTTTCTTCAATCATCCACGTGTGGTTCTCCTTCGCAGCCAGGACGGCTTGATAGCATTCTCTTGTCAGGACTTGATCTCCTTTCACTTCACCAATGCCATTATCTGTTGGGAATTTTACCTTCAAACAGTAGGTGGACGTCGCCGCTTTCCACTTGTTGAGTGTGGGCCTCCCGATGATGACATTGTAGGATGAGGGGCAGTCCACCACCAAGAAGTCTATCTGGCGAGTCAACTGCACCGGGTAGGCCCCCACCGTCACTGTCAATGTCACTATGCCCTTGGGGTATACCCGGTCTCCGCTGAAGCTGACGAGTGGAGAGTCAAAAGGGCGCAGTCTTTTTGGATCTAGTCTCAGTTGCTGGAAGGCTGGAAGGTAGATGAAGTCTGCGGAGCTGCCATTGTTGACAAGGATCCTCTTGGTATTGAATCCTTCTATATTCAGCATTATGACCAAGGGATCGTTGTGGGGCTGCTTCACTCCCATGGCCTCTCCTTCATTGAAGGACATTTCCTGGTATGTTCGTCGGTGCTTAGACGGAGATATGGTGTGGACACTATTTACCTGCCTCTGGTATGCCTTCTTGAGTGATTTAAAGGATCCTCCTGAAAATGGCCCTCCTGTAATCGTCTTTATCTCCCCGATCACCTTGTGCGGAGGTTGGGACGGACGGTTGTCATCCCGGGAAAAGGACTCATGTTGGCTTTTATTATCGTTCCTGAATTTACTATATTCTCCCTTCTTCACATATTTTTGTAATTTCCCTTTCCGTATCAACTCCTCTATCTGCTCCTTTAGGTCTTTGCAATCTTCCGTGTTGTGGCCGTGATCTTTGTGGAAACGACAGTACTTGTTCTTGTCACGGACATTGGGAGATGAGTGCAATGGTCTAGGCCATTTGAGATAATGCTCGTCCTTGATCTGCGTGAAAATTTTATTAACAGGCATAACCAAAGGAGTAAATCTTACCGTCCGAGGACTTTTATCATCTTTCCTCCTATTCCCGTCATTATTCCAACGGTCCGATCGCTCTCTCTTTTGCCCCCTACGGTCGTCTTCATTTGTTGCCGTGTCTCCTGGCTTCTCTGCATCCTTTATGGCCGCTAACCCATCTTCAGCATTCATATACTTCTGTGCTTTCAAGAGCATTTCCGCCATCGTCTTTGGTGGATTTTTTGCGAGGGAGGCCACGAGATCTTTGGACCTCAGTCTCGCTTTGAAGGTCGTCAGTTACACCTTGTCATCGGCTTCGTCCACCTCCAGAGTCTCCCGGGTGAAGCGTTTGACATACGACCTCAGAGTTTCCTTTTCTCCCTGTCTAATGGTGAGTAAGTAGTCTGTCGGCCTCTTTGGACGTTACCCCCTTATGAAATGGTGCAAGAAGGCATTATTCAATTGCTCGAAGTTGTCTACAGACGAGGTCGGCAACTTCGTGAACCATTCTCTTGCAGCACCTTTGAGAGTGGTGGGAAAGGAGCGACACAGTATCTCGTCAGGTGGTTGTTGAAGACCTAGAGTCGTCTTGAAGGTATTAAGATGATCCTGAGGGTCTCTAAGTCCGTCGAACGGCTCAAGTTGAGGTAAGTGAAACTTTGACGGTACAGAGCATTCAAGTACCGCCGTGGTGAAAGGTGAATCCGTAGCCCTTACCATTCTGTCTACGCTCCGGTCCGTCTTCTCCTTAATGGCGCTCCTCAGTTCGTCCATCTCCTTCCTCATTTCTCGAAGGAGATCTGAATTCTGCTCGTCCGGGGAAGTTGGCCTCTGAGGGGTACCCCTCCCGTGGCTATCCCCTTCTCCTTTTCCTTCCAAGTTACCCTTAGACCGGTTCTCTTCCTGTTAAGCCTGTTGGACCTGCTGGAGTCGTAGCTTCATTTCCTAATTTTGCTTGGTGAGTTCTTCAATGGTGGCTGCAAGGGCTTGAACTTGCTGGGCCAAGGTTGCTGAATCTAGATTGGGTTCCATCTGAATGTAATGGGTTGATGGAAACTATGTTTTCAAATATGAATTTGAAAATGTCGTCCCCACAAACGGCGCCAAACTGATGAAGTGTGAATTCGTCAATCAAAGTGGGCAGATGGAACTCCTCGTCGGCGCGAATGTATCCTCTATAAGGGTCACTGGTGTGGTGCCTGCCACAACATCTCCGATGCCAAAGTTAGAATAGAAAAGCACCTTATGAAATGAAAATGGAATAACAAGATAAAAATCAGAGTGCTCTCTCAAAGTGTGAATGTGTATGTACCTTCTGTTGACAATGTGAAGGCTTTATATATTTGGCTTTGGGTGCTAGCCGTTGTGGTGGTTAATGCCCTTTCTAGTAACGCCTCTTGCCCAATAATGAGGCTTTTAATAGATTCCCAATGGTCTGCCTGGATGATTTTGTAACTGCCCAGGTCATTGATCGACTACATTGAATGACTCCCTTACCTTCGTCAGGGATGACTGGTTTCTTGGTCAATCAGGATGACTTCGTCATGAGTGTTATCTTCGTCATGAGCGTTAGTTTCGTCTATGGGATGTAACCTCGTCACTCCCATCACTCCATACAACTAATATTTACCAAATTTTCAAAACCTCCACCACTAGATTTCCCATCTGAGCCCAGGCTTCAATTATTTAAAGTTGATTTTTTTGATAATCAGTCTTGACTTAAAATTGTTGCCCAAAAAAGTATTTACTCAACTCAATAACTATAATGGACTTTTACCAAAGTTAGTGCTCCATAATAATACTAATATTTACCAATTTTCCAAAACCTCCACTACTAGATTCCCCCATCTGAGCCCAGGCTTCAATTATTCTAACGTTGAAAGTTGACACACTTCAGCACTACTTTCAAATTACTGCATTAGCTCTTCTCATAAATAAAAAAAATTACTTGCATTAGCAATTGACGTTGCCGCATAAGTCATAAGTTGATGTATACCCAGTGCTATCACATTCAATCCACCATTTTATGAGATTATGGGATTTTCATGATATTTCATGAGTAATGAGTAAAATAGTTTGTTCAAAGTTGACGTAATATATGCATTCCCCTCCCTTAAGATTTTGAAAAAAAATATATAAAAAAAATTCTCCCTTCACATGTATCTAATCAAACTCTATTAAATTGATGTTAAAAATGTTGTAAACTAACACGTCCTTTGCTTAAGGGCAGGTTTTGAAAATTGTCATCCTTTTGAAAATCTACTTTCTCTATTTTACATAACCACTTTTTTTTATTTAAAAAAAAAATCTCATTAAATTATTTATTTTACGCTACATTTCATTTAAGTATTAATATTTCTTTAACAGTTTTTTTATTACTCTTCCAAATCAAGGATCTTTAAACCGAGGAGAATAAATAGCTAGATATACCAAACTTGTTTCTCAAAAAACAAAAAAGCTAGATATACCAAACTTGGGAGTTGGGATGCTGGAAACGTTTGTTGCATGCAGAAACCTTTTACGTCTTCGCTATTATGTTTGGCCGAGTTGGTTCCATCTTGAACAACAATATTAGTACTAAACATAGTAATAATCAATAACAAAAAAAAATTATGGGACATTAATTACATTTGCTGTATGAGAAACGGAAAATAATTGTGGAATTTTCATTAAAAAAAAAAATGTGGTTTCTTGATGTTTGGAATGGTTAAGATTTTCCATGGAAACATCTCTAATGCTAAGCGTGTGATGGTGATCAGACCAAGAGGAAGAAGCCAC
Source organism: Quercus lobata (assembly GCF_001633185.2). Classification (NCBI taxonomy): domain Eukaryota; kingdom Viridiplantae; phylum Streptophyta; class Magnoliopsida; order Fagales; family Fagaceae; genus Quercus; species Quercus lobata. Next base: position 19,717,644 of record NC_044907.1, on the reverse strand, counting down.
AGAACTTTACATCCCCAACGTACCCCAGATTTTTCAAAAATTATGTTTAGTATATATGTATACCCAAAAAATTAAAAATGTACCCCAAAATTTATATCTTTGACCCCCCTCCTTCAAAAATATTTAAAAATTGACCCATTAGACCCAAAAATAAAAATTTTCTGCCGGTTCATCCCTTGTCTAATTGCCCCATGAATAACAAAAAAATTCTCTAGTCAAAACAAACCCGATTGTCCCAAGAGTAATAAGAATAACGTCTAGATAAACCAAAGTTAGAAACAAAATAGAACATAAATCCAGTCTAAACAAACCCATAGCCCAAGAATAACAAGAAACTAAAATATTTTCTTTTGATTTTTTCAACAAAAAAATAATAATAATAATTCAAAAGCCAATATTGATGATGTAGACTTGCTAATCTCTCTAGTGTTGATGTCCTAAAATTTTAAAATCCTCAAACAAAATTTCAAAACAATTACCACCAATGAAATTAGTATTAGTTTATTGCAACATGATCTCTAGTTGCATCTACAAATATTGGATTGTAATGTATTAAGATGATAAAATTTAAAGAGTCCTCAAAAAAAAAAAAAAAATTTGTTTATACTTTGGCCCCTTAAGCTCAAATCCTGGTTCTATCCCTGTTTAATATCATTCTTAGCTTAATTCTGTAAAACAAGTAATAAATAACAACTAGTAATGAACATGTTGAACTTTAAGGTAAAACTCAAAATTACTCATTTAATTCCTGGAGGCTGAGTTTCATGCACCAATCATCAACTTTTTTTTTTTTCTTTAAGTATAACGAACCTCGGTTTAAATCAATGAAAGTCCTACTTATGATCCGTCATTCATGAATGGTACTATGTTTCCCATGCCCAAATTGCACGATTACAACTTACTGGTTCAAGTCAACCAATCCTGTACTCTCCCATCATCGTAAGGTTGGTTCATGCAAACTACATAATTAAGCCATTAAGGGTCAAGAGGGTTTAGAATTTCTAATCTTCTCTTATTATGGAATAACGTTTTTGAGTAAATGACCCACAGGGAACCAAGTTAGGGGTTGCCAATTGAATTCAAACATGACAATGCTTCTTAATTTTATGCCTAAGAACCATCTTTGGGGCTGGTTAGCACTGCTCTAATATTGTCTTAAATGGCATTATTATTATGTATAGATGTGTGAGTGAAATCTCACATTAAATACTTATAAGAATGAGTAGTTAAAATAATACAGTTGATTCCAAAGCCTTAAGTTTAAGATTTTGGGTTAAGTAATGTCCTAATATGTTCTCTCACTAGGTGTTAGAGCTGCAGGCAATGCGTAGCAAGGTGACAAGGTTAACAAAGGCCCCTTTCATAGTTGGGGACAAGGTGCGTATACCTGAAACACACCCAAGTGAGCATCGCACAACTGTGGCGTAAGGTTTCGATAGACATAGATGTGTGGACCAATTCCATGGATGAGCGTTTGGGTTGACATGTGGTTCCTATGGATGATGAGCTAGTGAAGGACTAAATTGTATTTTAACCAAAAAAAAATGTGGGACATTAATTAATTACTTCAGATGAATTAGAAATAGAGACCTGTGGAATTTTCATTCACAACCAAAAAAAAAAAAAGATGTGGTCTCTTGATGTTAGGGTATTATTAGGGTTGTAATCATGGAATGGTTAAGATTCTCCATGGAAATATCTCTAATGCTTCACAAGGGTGTGATAGTACGAACCTAGAGGAATAAGCCAGAGGACTTAAAGAATTAGAACCCTTGATGTACATAACGAAATAAACCTTTTAAACTAAACTTCAAGACTCTTGGCACCTCCTCATGCACAAAGAGCTTGGGGGTTTAGGGAGGAAAAGGTTCGAACTGCGGGGTTAGCAGCATGTTGTAATTATCTTAAAAAAAAAAAGACTCTTGGCATTAAACCCTTTAAAATTATTATAAAAATCCCATTAACTAGTGCATTTAATGAATTTTTTAATAATCAATTTTAGGAAAATGTTAATACCATTTTTATAGAAAATATAAAAAAACTATCAAAAGAATCAATTATTTTTTTCTTTCCCATAAAAAGTTTCTAAAATATTTTCTAAATCAAATAGTTCATTAACAATACCTTAAAAATACCGTTAGTAAGACTCATTATAGTAATATAAACGAACGTAAGTTGTAAGTCTTGACTTAAAATTGTTGCCCAAATCAATAACTATAATGGACTTATAGACCAAAGTTAGTGCTCCATAATATTTACCAATTTTTTCCAAAACCTCCACTACCAAATTCCCCCATCTGAGCCCAGGCTTCAATTATTCTAACCTTGAAAGTTGATTTTTTTGATAATAATACTAATATTTTCCAATTTTCCAGAACCTCCACTACTAGATTCCCCCATCTGAGCGCTTCAATTATTCTAACGTTGAAAGTTGACACACTACAGTACTTTCAAATTACTGCGTTAGTCCCATCAAAAAAAAAAAAAAAATTTACTGCGTTAGCAATTGACGTTGCCGCATACGTTATTAGTTGACGTATACCCAGTGTGTTTGGTATATTTCATGCCTAAATTATTTTTACGCTTACAACTTTTTGGTCCTAGTAAACCAATCCTCAGCATCGTAAGATTGTTTCATTCCAGCTACATGTAGGGCCATTAAGGGTCTTACGTTCAATATATAATGGGAAAACGTTTAATGGTAATGACTAAACACTAAACAGGGAAAAAAAGAGAAGACCACCAAGACCTGGACCATGTTAATGTTGTTCCCAAGTCTTTAAACACGGAAAACTTCAACCATTTCTGATTCAATTAGACTGGACTTTTTAAGAATAATTAGTGATAAACTAAATGTACATTAGAACCCGAATATTTTCAAGCCTAAGTATTTGACCAAAGGGGGACAAGGTGCCCTTGATTTTAGTCTCAATCAAGGATATGATTAGGCTAGAATCAATCTCTAGAACCATGATCTAAAATCTGCTATTTCCAAGAGAATGGTGGTTGTGCCGTGTCAGGATCTCCATAGAACCCAGTTAGGTCCCACAAAATGACTTTTGTGTTAACCAAAATTGTGGCATCAATGTGAACGTTAGCAACTCTTGAATTTTACCCCCAGACAATTCTGGCAATTTTGGAGTGGGTCCGAACATCACATTGAACTGATTTTCTCCTTTCTCTTGCTATAAATTTGCTTTCTGAAGTGCTAAATAGCCATATTAGCCCTCTTCCTCTCTGGACAACACACTGATGTACCGTTTCAACACATAGCCAATTACCAACATTTTAGCTAAACAAAGTTCCTTGAACCATATTCCATGGGACTTTCACCACCCTCATCTTTTTACATGCATGCTTTTATTCTTCTTTGGTGCTTTTGCCTGTTTCTCACCTCTGTAACTAGCGGGAATAATGTGACAGACCAATTGGCATTGCTTGAGTTCAAAGCCAAGATAACTCATGACCCTTTTGGGATTATGAGCTCTTGGAATGATAGCATTCACTTTTGTCAATGGCAAGGGGTAACGTGTGGTCGCCGACATCAAAGAGTCACCGTACTGAACCTGCAATCACAAAAACTGGTAGGCCCTATATCACCATTTGTTGGAAATTTAAGTTTTCTGAGGAATCTAACCCTTCAAAATAATAATTTTCATAGCGAAATCCCTCCAGAAATTGGCTGTTTGCGAAAACTGCAAGTCTTGCGATTGGACAACAACACTATCAGTGGCATAATTCATAGCAATTTATCTAGTTGCACCAACCTCATTGAGTTTAATGTTGGTTTTAACTATTTGGTAGGTGAAATACCTGCAAAGTTTGCTACCTTGTCTAAGCTCCAAATATTTGCTATTCCCAAGAATAATCTTACAGGAAGTATTCCACTCTCTTTTGGAAACCTATCATTTCTGAAAGGGTTTTCTGCAACTTATAATCACTTGGGTGGGATTATCCCTCATTCTTTTGGCCAATTAACCAAACTTACACTTTTTGCTGTAGGCTCAAATAGGTTGTTTGGTACAATTCCTCCCTCAATCTACAATCTCTCTTCATTAACACAGTTTGATATAGGAGACAACCAAATCCAAGGACGTCTTCCATCAAACATAGGCATCACTCTACCAAAAATCGAATTTTTTTCCATTAGCCGAAACCAATTTACAGGATTTATCCCTGTTTCCATATCCAATGCCTCAAATCTAAATACAATTTATTTGGGTATAAATCAACTAACCGGAAAAGTTCCTTCTTTGGAGAAGCTATATAAAATGAGGCGTTTTCTCATTACCCTCAATTTTCTTGGAAATGAGGAAGCAAATGACTTGAGCTTTCTCTGTTCCTTGACAAATGCAACCAATCTATGAAAGTCGGCTATAAATGGCAACAATTTCGGGGGCAAGTTTCCTGAATGCATTAGCAACTTCTCAACTGATATTACTGATTTATACCTAGATAATAACCAAATATTTGGATACATTCCTGCTGGGATAGGAAATTTGATCAATTTGGAGAGACTCGAAATGTGGAACAATAAATTATCTGGCAATATCCCTTTTGAAATTGGAAAGCCTCATAAGCTACAATTTTTGGATTTATCTCAAAACAATTTCTCTGGGAACATTCCATCCTCCCTTGGAAATTTCACAAATTTGATAGAATTATATTTACAAGAGAATAATCTTCAGGGAAATATTCCTTCAAGTCTTGGTCAATGTCAAAATCTGATTTATTTGTTTCTAGATCATAACATTCTCAGTGGTTCCATATCTCCACAAGTCATTGGTCTCTCATTCTCACCAATTAGTTTAGACATTTCTGCCAACCAATTTACCGGTACTCTTCCAATGGAAGTAGGAAATTTCAAAAATCTAGGATATTTGGATATTTCTGAAAACATGTTGTCCGGTAAAATTCCGATGAGTCTTGGAAGCTGTGTAAAGCTAGAATTTCTAGCCATGAGAAGAAACTTCTTCCAAGGGACCATCCCTTCATCTTTTGAATCGTTAAGAGGTCTTAAACAACTTGATCTTTCCAGCAATAATTTTTCAGGTGAGATTCCGAAATTCTTGGAGCTTTTTGACTTGCAATTACTAAATCTATCTAACAACCATTTTGAGGGTGAGGTACCAACAAAGGGAATTTTCAAGAATACAAGTGCAACTTCACTTAATGGAAATGGTGAACTCTGCGGCGGCATACCTAAGTTTCAGCTTCCTAAGTGCAAATACAACAAATCAAAAAAGAAGAAGTTGACTCTTATTGTGAAATTAATAATCTCTATACTTTCTGGGCTTTTTGGAGTAACTTTGATTCTATCTCTTCTACTTCTTTGCTCTTTAAGAAAAAAAAGGAAGAAAAATACCTCAATTGATTCAATAAATTTCCTTTTGAATGTATCTTACCAAAGTCTCCTAAATGCTACCAATGGATTCTCTTCTGCTAATTTAATTGGTAAGGGTAGCTTTGGGTCCGTGTATAAAGGAATTCTTGATCAAGGTAGACATATGGTTGCTGTTAAGGTGCTTAACCTCTCACATCGAGGAGCTTCCAAAAGTTTCATGGCCGAGTGTGAGGCTCTAAGAAACATCAGACATCGAAATCTTGTAAAGGTACTCATAGCATGTTCAAGTATTGACTATCAAGGTCATGATTTTAAAGCTTTGGTATATGAGTTCTTGAGAAACGGCAATCTAGATGAGTGGTTGCATCCAACTCCAAGAACAAATGAGGCTACTGAGGAGCCAAGGAAGTTAAGTATTCTTCAAAGATTGAATATCGCCATTGATGTTGCTAGTGCATTGGATTATCTTCATCATCATTGTGAAACACCAATTGTTCATTGTGACCTCAAGCCCAGTAATGTTCTTCTCGATGATGACCTGATTGGACATGTAAGCGACTTCGGCTTAGCAAGATTCCTTCAAGATGTTTCCCAAGATTGTTCTGCTAATCAATCAAGCTCCATTGGAGTTAGAGGAACAATTGGTTATACTCCTCCAGGTAAATATATTTTACATTTCTTAAATTTAATTTTCTTTCTTTTTCGCATCATTTCTTACTATAAATTCAAGCATGAAATGATAGATTCAATATGGATGTACTGTATCTAGAGATAAAATTAGGGCCAACGAAATACAATTTGATGCCTAAGGCAATAATTTTAAGTGAGATTTTTTGAATAGTTAAATATCGATCAAATAATATCTATTTAACTTTTTTTCTTTTTTAGATCAAAGTTTTTGCTTTTTTGAGATGCAAATTACTAATTCAGCTACGTCTCTTGTACAACTAATATTAATTAATTAACTTAATCAACACTCTCATATAAATTTTATTTTTGCAAAACTGTTAAGGGTTTCAATTTAATTGGATTTCTATTACCTATATTTTAGCGGCCTTCTTGGAGGTGTGAGAAAAAAAAATACAAAACCCACCTTTTTCCTTTTTTTTAAAATAATCTTTTGGAGCTTTGTTTTTTTTTTTGATGTGGTCCTTGGGACTCTTTTATGAAATTTTATGCATACAGAACCTTAGGCCTAGGCTTAAAGCTAACCCTAGATAAAATGTGTCATAACAAATTTTCACTTCTCTTTATTTTTTTTTCTTATTACTTGCCATTGAAAATAAACCTTTATTACTTGTGAGATTTTTTTTTTTCTTTCCCTTCTTTTTTTAGTACAAATATTTGCCTATCTTACAACATATGTTACATGCAATTGCAGAGTATGGTATGGGAAATGAAGTATCACTATATGGTGACACCTATAGTTACGGCATACTATTGTTAGAGATGTTCATAGGAAAGAGACCTACTGATAGCATTTTTCAAGATAATTCAAACCTTCATGACTTTGTCAAAGCAGCTTTGTCAGAACGAAAAATTCACATTATAGATCCTAATTTTCTTTGGGAAAGGTAAGAGGAAGAGATGAGGAGGATAAACAACACTCAAAATGAGGATCAAAATGGAAGTTCCAAAATTCAAGAATGCTTGATTTTGATACTTGGAATTGGAGTTGCTTGTTCCACAGAATTTCCAAGAGAAAGGATGAACATCAGTACTGTTGTAGTTGAGCTTCATAAAATTCGAGAAAGCATTCTTAAAACTAGTATACAAAGACAAGGAGTTCGCGCTACAGGTAAATTTTGTTTTTTCATTGATATATATATATATATATATATATAGAATTTGGTAATGTATCCACCCACACCACTTGATCTAACTAACTTAATAAAGCCATTCCAAATGTTTAAGGGAATCATATAGCAATTAGAAAGCCACTGTCCATCTTGCAAAACTAAAAAGATTGGAGCCACTTGAAATTTTATTAGTTCATTCTACTATACATAGGATTGGGAATGAATCCTCTTCTTCTCTTTTGTGAGTGTGTGTGAGAGAGATATTTTGGGTGATTTCCATTATTAAAGAGACATCACAAGAAATTGGCTTACGTCCCCTATTAATCTAGACAGAGATCCCTATAAAAGACATAAGCTTAAATTATCGGCACATGCATGTACTAAATTGTTGTGATAGACAAGTAAATGCTACAAATTTTAACTAATTAATTTATTGGAGAAATCTTTCTCGTTTAAAATTCCAAATTAGTATGTAATCTCTCATATATATATATATATACATACATATATATATATATATATATATATGTATCACAACAATTTAGTACATGCATGTGCCGATATATATATGATATTTTAAAATAAACATAATTAGATGCATATAACATTCTTAACTAAGTCTAAAAAAACTTTCTCAAATAAACATATAGTTTATGGGGTAAAGTGTGCATTCACATAGTTTAAGGAGGTAAATGTTTATTCTCATAGTTTAGAGGTGTAAGTGTAAAAGGAGATATAATTTAGTGGGTAAAGTGTAATTTCTCCAAAATGTCTTGCAAGGATGTTACTCGGTAAGAGTATGCAAATAGTTAATTCTTGATTGATTCATTAAATTAATTTTTGTTATTGTGATGCAATAAATTTATTTCACATTTACATTTTTCGATTAAAGATATCAAAAAAAAAAATTTAAAAACCATGGTAAAAAAAATTTCATTGAAATTTACATTTGAACTAATATTCAGTTTTTGTAAGAAAATCTAGATTGTATTTGTATATAGAACTATATATTTTAGTATTAGGTATTTATTACCACCGCGTACCCTTGGTGCGGTGGTCATTCCACAAGTATAAATGCTTGTGAGGTGTGAAGGGGCAAGGGCCGAGGTTCAAGTCTTTAGAAGGGAGCTTCACACACATACATATATACATAGATTAGGCTAGAGTAGAAATTCTATCTTGTGTAAAAAAAAATAAAAGTATTAGGTATTTATTATGATAGATATGTATGATCTCTTCTAAGTAAATGGATTGCTAATTCAATAAATATTAAAGGGTAAATTACACTACCATCCATTGACGTTTATCGTAACAACACTCCTCACTTAAGATTTATATAAATGCAAAAACTAAGTCCATGCCTCCCAAACTATGATTTCACTAATAGAATATTTCATTTTAAAAATATATTCTTATTCAAACTTGGAAAAAATGACACTCCCCTCCCTTGAGATATGTATTAGCTATTACATTTATATAAACCTCAAGGAATGAGTGTCATACTGTCATTTCATAAAACTTAAGAAGGGGAGTGTCATTTCATAAAATTTAAGGAAGGTGGCTGTAATTTAGTAAATATTAAATGAGTTTGGATTTCATAATTCTACAAATTAAATTTCTTGCATTTTAAATTTTCTTAAAGGTGTAAAACAAAAACAAAAAAACAAAAATTTGATACTTAATTTACCAATTAAATTGTAGCCTTGTTGGTAATAGCTTAATGAATATCTTTTAAATTGTAGGGGAACAGCTCAGTCACAAGTCACTACAACGTCATTTTTAGAAATTCAAAGCTTTTTATTATTCTTGTTCATTGAAATTATCTTCCTTTACCACAGGTGCACAAGGTTGATGACTTATTATGAAGGTAGACAGCATAGTTCGTCAAGTTTATGATATATTATATTGGAGCAAATAATTTGTGTAATTCAGCAATCATGTCTTTTAATGTACTATTTTGGTTAATTCAGCAATCATATTTCTGGCTTGGCTCAAAGATATGATGTATTTTCTCTCTGTGGTTTCAATAAAAATGCTTAGTCTTTAGACGCCTAAGAAATTTAGATCTGCCTCTATTTGAAGATTTTCATTTTATGAATTAATTGGATTTATTAAAAATATGTTCCACCACAATTTGTTTCTATACTTCAAACCGATTTAATCGGTTTTTCTTAATCTATTGGTCTATGTTTTCCCCCTCAAAAAAAAAAAAAATTATATATATATATATATCACTGTTATTTGTCAATAATTATAAATAAAAATTTAATTAAAAATAATCAATTAAAGATCTTTGTCGCAAAAAACTCTACAAAGTAAGCGTGTGTGTGTTTAATTTATTTTATTTGAATATAGTCTGGGCTTGAGAAATTGGTTTTCCTTTTTAATTATTTCACTTTGTCCATCTAGCAAGGTCCATTCTTTCCTTGTGAAGGATTGTGAATTAGTGTGAAGTGTGAACCCATTTCGTCCTAAGCCATTTATCAGCCCAAATGGACTTCGTATCTTCCGTATAGGGCTTGTGGTTTTAAGCCCATTTGCAGTTGCACCACCCCCCCCCCCCCCCAAAAAAAAAAAGACTCTTTTAATAATAATTAATACCAGTAAAATTTTCTAAGGCATTCATATATTTTGAAAAGATTTTGGTATTTTTATATAACCAAAATAATTGTTATAATAACCACTTTCCCTTTCCCTTATGTGTGTGTTTGTTTCTCAAAAAAAAAAAAAAAAAAAAAAAAAAAAAAAAGAAAAGAGAATTGTCATAATAAGTATTTCAACTTTATTATGATTATTTTTATTATTATCATTTTTGGTGTATTATGTGATTATTTTTATCTACTTTTATTAATCCCTTGTTCATTTGTGAGATTTTCATTTGAATGTGTTATTATAATTTGATTGAGGGTGCGGAAAAGGATAATTTCTATTTGCTAGTTGAGTGATTGAAAGGATAAAATAAGAGAAAAGTGTTTTTGGCTAGTTAAGTGAATAAAAATTTATTAAGAGATCTTATTTGAGATCCAATTCATCATCTCTCTTTCATAATATGATAAGATTAAAATAAATTTAAAGTTCTAGAGATATAGAATTTAATTTACCAAACGCACTAACGCAACTTCAATCATCAATAGAATTATCCAATAACCTCAACTAGTCCACTCTTTGAATCATTTGCTCACTGATGGTTGAATGCAAGAGTCCTCATCTATGTATTGTGATTAATGATTTTTTTTCAGGGATTCTCATGTTTAATGTTTCATGTGGGTTTCCGCCAATAGCTTTTGGTGTTTTGACATGGTTTGGTAAAAGGCATCTAACTTGCACATAACCAATTACAGTTGGGTTCCAATTAGCTCAGTTACTAAAAAAATTTGTTCTCGAATAAGATATCTAGGGTTCAATTCTCGTTTACACTAAAAACTAATTAGTGTCTAAGTTTAATGATAATGAGCGCTTATTAGAAGTGGACGACATAGGTTGAAACTATGGATGAAGTTGGATATGGACTTCGAGGGCAATGGCCCCTCCCCCAAATATTTTTTTATAAAAATGTTAGTATATTAATAGGTACTAATTTTAGCAATTTTGTTCAATAAAATTACACTTTGCTCCTCTTAAAGTGTCATTTATTCTTTTAAGAGTAATGTTATAGCCATAAACTTTTATATAATATTTTTACAAACTATTAAGGTAGCAAATTCTTATTAGTTCACTCACTTAAATCAATTTTTATTTACCAATAATCACTCACTACATTACTAATTTGTAAAAATTTTGTAGCTTTAGCATTTTCCACCTTTTAAAGGCCATAAAAAATTAATAGATTAAATTTAAAATAAAATATGTAAGTCCAAAAAAATTAGCTCAACAACAAAAATTACCAATAGTAAAGTTTTTTTTTTTTTTTTTTGATGGGAATATAGTAAAGTTTTTTAATATAAAATAAAATAAAAACTTTTAAGCCCAATCAACCAATTTTACCCAAAACAAACAACCTAACCCTCTAAAATGTTGTAAACAAAATAATTTTTTCCTTATCCAGTAAACATGCAACAAAGACACCAAAGAAAAATTCTCAGTGGTTAAGCTATAGAGTAAGAGGCCAGAGCCACCGCACCAGCAAGCAGTAAAGCCTCCCCCCTAACTCCAAGTCCTGGCTTCATTCCTGGTTGAAACTATCTCTAAAAAAAACTTGCACATGACTACCAATAAAAATAAATAAATAAAATTGTTAGTAAATTTTACACAACAATGGTGGCATTATATGTACTTAAGGGCCCCACTAGTTAACAGAGCGATTGTATTGACCACATTTGTAAACGTGGGGCAATAAATTGATAATTTTAAAACTTAAGGTACCAAATTAACAACTCAAGCAAATTTTGAGAGACTGAATTGTATTTTTAACCCAAAAAAAAAAAAAATGTGGGAATACGTTAGCTAAATGAGAAATAGACACTTGTGGAATTTTCATTCACAACCAAAAAAAGTGGTGTGTCTTGATGTTTGTGTTAGGCTCTAAGACTTTAGGAATTAATGTATTAAAACTTCATTTTGTATATGTTGACAAACCATGATCAAAACACTTAGTCTAGATTTAGACTTGCTCAAAGTTTGGTTTAATATTAGTTTGGAATCGAGTAATTGCAAGAAATTACTATTCAATTTCTGCAAGACTCAATCGATCGAAAATTAGACTCGATCGATCAAGAATCGTGGATCGGGAATTTTCTGCAGAATTTCTAAACCAGCCCAAGCCCATATGATGTGTAGGGTTAAGTGTTTCACTCCAAGTATAATAGGAAAAACCCTAGCTACGTTTTAGAGGTCTTTATTGAGTTGTGTGTTGAATCTTTTGTGAGATCTGAGAGGTGTATACTTTCAAACACACACATAGAACTATCAAGATCAAGATTCACATCAAGAACTTGATGGTTCTTTCAGTTGCTGCATAAAGAACTTTCACGAAGATCCAAAACCTTTGAGTGGAGTCTCAAAGTCACAAGTAGGAGAACTTGTGGTTGCTGCAAATCAAGGAAAAAAGTAGTTCGTGGACTTGGAGCTATCACGTGGTTGTGGTAATAAGTTTTCTACACGAGGTAGCAATAGGATGTTAGTAGTCTAAGTCTTATTGTATAAATTTCAATTTTTTCATAGTGGATCTATTTTTACTTTGAGGATAGCTAGGTTAAATCCTCCCCAGGTTTTTTACTGGTTTGGTTTTCCTAGGTTATTAGATCTTTGTGTTCTTTACTTTCCGCATTATATTTCTTTTACACATATTTTTTTCACCTAGATTTAACTAACAAACTTGTTAATCAACTTGGCTTATATATTAGGTTAAACATATTGTGTTAAGGGGTCTAAAACCTAACAAGTGGTATCAAAGCAGGTTAGCTCTTATGTTAGATCTCTTGATCTAAGAGTTGATCCTTGACCTCTGTTGTCATTGAACACGGTCACTCTCTTGTGATCCCTCCACACTTTGATGGGAATAATTATGCCTATTGGAAGGTTAGGATGAAAACCTTCTTGAAATCTATTGATGAAAGAGTATGGAATTTGTTGAATACGGATGGGAAAAACCGACTACTCCTGTTAGTGAGTGGTCTACTTCCCAAAAAGAAGCAACCGCTTTTAATAGCAAAGCCATGAATGCTATTTTTAATGCTATTTCTATGGAAGAGTTCAGGAGAATCTCAAATGTTGAGGTTTCTCATACTGCTTGGAAAATTCTCCAAACTGTGAAGGCAGTTAAAATAAATAAGTTGCAGCAGTTAACAACTAGATTTGAAAGTATTAAGAAGTCTGAGGATGAAAGTTTTGACGAATTCTATGCTAAGTTTAATGATATTGTTAATTCTGCATATAATTTGGGTGAAATTTATGATCAACCTAAGATAATTAGGAAGATTCTTAGATCCTTAACTGAGGACTTTAGACCCAAAGTAACTGTCATTACTGAAAGCAAGGATGTGGACTCCATCCTTGTTGATGAGCTTGTAGGATCTCTTCAGTCCTATAAGTCAAACCTACCCAAAATAAACAAATCCAAATCAATGGTTCTTAAGTCAGTTGATGATATTGATGATAATGGATTTGATGATGAGCTGTCTTCTACAGAGATTGCATATCTTGTCAAGAACTTTAAAAACTTTTTCAAGAATAACAATAGAAGGGCAAGAGGTAGAAATAATGTTGAACCTAAGAACTTTAAGAAAAATGAACCAACTAAAATTAATAATGCTGAAAAATCAAAAGAAAAATTTGTTGTTGAATTTGCTTGATGCTAATGAACTAGTTAATAAGGTGAAGACTGAAAATATTATGTTGTTTGATAGGATTAAGAATCTAGAACTAGAATTGTCTATTGCTAGAGAACAAACAAATAGGTCTGCTAATTCTAAACTTGATCACATGTTGACTATTCAGAAGTCTCCCTTAGACAAATCAAGTTTAGGTTTTGTTGATAGCATTTCTGTGTCTGAAACTCATTCCACAAACTTTGTTCCTTCTTCTAAACCATCTAAAATTGTTGTCAAACCAAAAGACGATGTTCTTGCTCCTAGGAATATTAGGGTTGATCTTAAAGAGTCTAAGCCTAAGGGTCCTAACTCCCTAAGGACAAGAAGCATGATAGACCTTTATGGGTTTGTCATTTTTGTGGAAAAGCTTGGCATACTCGCCCAAACTATTTCAAGTTTCAAACTGCAAAGCAAGCAAATAAGCAAAAAGTACATGTGCCTCAAGCACAAAATCCTATGGTTCTTATTGGTGAATTGGTAAAGGTTTTAAACCTTTATACCAATGTTGGAGTTGCTCATCATTCTAATATGAATAATAACTCCAAAATCAAAGTTGCCTCTAAGAGGTTATGGATGCAAAAGGCTCAATCTAATTGAGTCTTTCTGACATGATCCGTGGGCTTCAGCTCAAAATCCTTTGTGACCATTTTCTTGATTTTTTGTTTTCTTTTGTTTCTAGGATTTGCATTGCATTACATTCATACATTTCATATTAGCTTGTTTTTGTATGTTTCTTTCAAAAATAAAAATAAAGATAAAAATAAAAATAAAAAATAAAAATAAAAAAATAATGGAAAGGGGAATGTGGAAGGATGTGTTTTGTATTACATATCATGGATGTGTAGTTAAGGTTAGCCATATTATCTTTACATAACATGCATGTGAACCTTGATTAGATTGGATGAGCTTATTTTTCTGCACTTTGCTAGTTCTAGCTATGTAGTGCATGTTGTGTGTGAGTTGTTTATAGTTTTTGATCACATGATCTTGATTTTGAAGTCACATGCTTTTGATTGTAAGGACTAAAAAATCCTAAGAGAAAGACATAAATAACCATCTCACCATTGTTTACTAGCCAATCATGAACACCTTAGTGCATATCGTAAGATTTTGTGCTTGAAAAAGTGTAACACATGCACAAAAAGAAAATAAGGTGTAGCCTTAAAATAAAAAAATGCATGTATACAATAAGGCTAAATTAAAGAAAAAAAAATGCATGGTTCAAGCTTGTTTTCTAGGAGATGTGGGAGCTATATGATGTAACTCTTTAGATGATAGTCACTTTCAAATTTATGTGATGAATAATGTAGAAATTGTGATTGATTACTATCTACATATCACCTCACATGTATCTCATGCTATTACTAGTTGCACACATTTCACAAGTTATTCTTTACTAAACTTAATACATGAAATTGTGTGTGAATTTGGTTTGGCCATCTAAGATTATATATTCTATGATTTTGATACGAAATATGTTCATGAATTGAAAATTTGGGGGTAAAAAGTGTGAAAATCTAGTTTTTGAAGTTCTAGGTTGAAAACAAATGTTTTTGAAAAACTTTTAAACTCATTCTCATGCATTTCATTCATGAAATTATTTGGATTGAGTGTTTTCTGCATAAACTTCTACTGTTTTTCAAATAATCCAGTTTTCCAGAATTTCAATTGATCGAATGTGTTTTTCAACCGATCAAAAATCCCTTAATTTTTAAGCTTGGTCTCGAGTTGGTTCGATTGATCCTCGATTGGTACTCGATCAATCGAATCTGTTTTTCAAATGGTTTTAAAGAAAACCTTCTGTCTGGCTTGATTGGTACCTGATCGGTACTCGACTGATTGAATTTTGAAAGGAAAGAAAAATTAAAAGCTTTTTCACCTCACCTGTTTTCACTTTTTCAAATATTCTTCTCTCCTTTTCGTCTTTTTCTCTCTTGACCAATCCAATGCAAGATTTTTTGTCATTTTCCTCCTCAAATTTTCAAGGGTTTTTGTCCTCAAGTGTCGGTAAGACCTAAATACCCTTCCTTTTTCAAATTATTTACATTTTTCATGCATTTTCATCATTATTTTCGAACTATGGATTTTTGGGGTTTTTGATTTTTGGGTTGTTTTTGTTCAAATCTGATCAATGGGTTTTTGTTCTTAGATAATATATAAATGATTCCCATGCATTAATTTGATCAATTTTGTGATTTGAGAAAGATTTGAAATTCTAGGGCTTGAGTTTTGCAAAATTAGGGTTTTTGTTAAATTGAGCTTAAATTGATGAAATTGACCTGTGAAATTGATGGATTAAGTCATTATATGTTGTTTTCTAACTAGTATAATGTTTAATTAATAATTTGATTTGGTTTTTGAAAGTTCAATTAGTGTGTAAAACACTAATGAATGTTTAATTTCAAATTAAACTAACACAAGCTTATACCCAAACAATATATGTGCGGAATAATAGGAACAAGCAGAAACTCAAACAAATAAACAACTCTACACCATAATTAACCACAACACAGCAGCAATTAAAGGGTAAGAGTAAATGTTAGAAAGATGCAAACACAAAGATAACACTGGCACTTGTTATCGAAAAGGAAACTGAAGAACTCGGTGAAAAACCTCTCCGCCGCCCTCCAAGCTGTAAAATGATCCACTAAAGAATAAAGTTGGGATACATTAATAGCAATAGACCCTCCAAGCCTAATCTACCCAATGCACCTAAGCCCTCCAAGCTTCTTGCTCCAACAGGGTTAAGCCTAACCGTGTTTTCTTTAGATTCCCGGATCCCGCAATAAGCCCATTGCATCAACCAAGTGAATTGGTCATCTCTAAACTGCTTCCCAAACACCAAAATACCTCCTCACTGATATGGGTATGGTGAGATAAGGATTTGGCAAATGTACCTCTCAAGGATATGTCAATGGAGAGGGTGAGAGTAGAAGAATTTGGAGAATCAAATGTCTAAGATTGTGGATGAGCCAATCTTGGTTTTCTCTAGGGTTTCTCTCTCAAAATTCTCTCTAGAAGCTCTCTACATTTCGTGAGTATAAGCATATTTATAGTAGTGTACGTAAGGAATGTGAAAGGTCATTTTTCTACATAACAGGCCAATCTGGCGACTCAATCTCGTGAGTGAGATGAGTCACGAGTTTGAGTTGCAAGATAACTGTTTGGCCAGAGTGTACTTTTTGTCCTGTAGTGCTCCAACTGTTGTGACCCTTCAACTACTTGCATGCTTCACACGTATGGCATTTTGACGAGTAGTCAGTCGCGAGTCACTCGCAAGATCCAATTGCGAGAAACCTCCAAATGCACACATTCTTGAATTTCTTCACACTCTCTCACACACAACCCCTACATAATTCCCACCTAAATACAAGGTATCTAATTGCTAAATTACAAGCAAATTTGGCACGAAATAAAGCCAACACACCTTACAGTTTTGAAAAGTGGTTTTTCAAAATTTGGGGTTTTAGGTTAGAACTTTTTTATTCATGTCAATTGTTGGTAAATTTTGAAAAATTGAACAAGTTTTTGTGCATTAGAGCATGCATCATATGTGCATTCATTATATGCATCATATAGTTTGTTATTTGCGATATATATTGTGCTATAACCCTTTCTAATGCAGTCTACCCTTGGTTTTTGTGTTTTTGTGTTTTTTTTTTTAGAGTCATGGTTAGGAAAACTAGAGCTAAGAAAACCATTACCTCATCCTCTTCTGATTTTCAATCTTCTAGATTTTAGTTTAAATCTAAACAAGAAGCCTATGAGAAGTTGAGTATCTTTAGGTCTGTTTGGGCTGAGAGGAAAGTTATCCTAGATGAGGTTAATCCTGAGATTCGTAGGAACTTTGAGAGCCGAGGTTGGTTACCTCTTCTAGATGTTGAGCATCCTCCTCCGGCTGCTTTGATTAGAGAATTTTATTCAAACCTCTCTATCCACTCCGATGATTCCAACATTCACTATGTGAAGACTTGGAGAAGGGGTGAAGAGTTTGTCATTACCCGTGAGGTAGTGGCTTCTGCCCTTGATGTACCTTTGGTATAATAGCCTATGTATCCTTACACAGAGTTTCCTCCCATTGACGACATTATGTCTCTTCTTCCTAGTACTACCATTAGTTGGGGTACTAATCCTAGGATTACCACACATGAGCTTACTGAGCTCAATTATTTTTTGTTTAGGATTTCTTGTTATAGCATTTGGCCTATTTCTCACATACATACCATTCCCATTGAGAGATATGCGTTCTTGTACGCTCTCATCACTGATGCTCTTATCAGTTTTCCTGCTCTTTTCATTCGTTCTTTTCTTAAGGTTCATAGAAGTAGTGTCAAGTCTCATGGTTTGTTTTTCCCAGTTTTATACATAGGATTCTGTTAGATTTAGGTTTAGAGGACTTCCCCACGTCTAAGCCTGTTCATATCATAATTCCTATAGGTGCTACCTTCCTTCGACAAAAGGCTACTCAGTTAAAAGCTAGCTCTAAATGCCCTCGAGTCAAGTCTTCTACAGATGATGCATCTAGAGCCCCTCCAAATGCACACATTCTTGAATTTCTTCACACTCTCTCACACACAACCCTTACATAATTCCCACCTAAATACAGGGTATCTAATTTCTAAATTGCAAGCAAATTTGGTACAGAATAAAGCCAATACATGATTGAATGAATTCAATCTTACAATCTCCTCCTTTGGTTATTCCGTGAGAAAACCCTAAAACAGACTCTAGACTTAAAATGTGAGTTGGGAACAGTTGTCAAAACTCACTCACACCTATGCATGTCTCAAGATCAACAAAACCATTGACTAATCATTCATGACAAGTTTGAAGATCTATTTACAATAGTCACATAGATGTTAAGATTTTTCCCACAATGATATGAGTGCATAGAGAACAAGCTACGCTCATAAATGCATAATGCCATTTGTACGAAGGTACAAGGCAAAACATGTGTGTGACAAAACACAAAAATGCCGATCAAACTCTTTAGATTTTCTACTTTTTATGTGTTTTTGGATTTTTGACCCAAAAACAAGTAAGGATTGATTAAAAAGAAAACATTCAAAGCTATTAAAAACAAACTAAAGTAGTAAAAACATGCTAGAATGAAAAAATAAGCAAACAACTAAACAAAGTCACAACATATAGAAAGAATTGATGCATGGACATGTTCTAATGCTTATGCATGTGTACCCTTCTTCACCCACACGACACGTGCATTTAGGGTGATATCCTTAAAGGATTGGGTACTTGAGTTGCGATTCTCAAACCTTAGGGTGAAGTTTGCCAAACAAGAAGTGATGGTGTCTATCATCTTCATCACATCACCAATATCATAATCAACTTCTCGCCCTTTTGATTGCTTGAGGTTCCCCTTACCATTTCTCTGTCCTTTTGGCCTTTGAAAGCTGGCATTTTTCAATGCTTAAAGCTTGTGGCAATTAGGTCTAGTGTGTCCTTGGATTCCACAATGGTGGAAAAAAGTGTTGAGTTTGTGGTCCTCTTTGTGACTTCAAAAGAGATTTTCCTTTAGCCTTGGGTTTAGCCACTAATGGGTTTGGAGGCTTTGTCAAAATCCTTTGAGCAATCACATTTGGCTTATTCTCAAACTTCACTTTCTCAACAGTTGGAGTTGCTATCATTGGTTCCTTTGCTTTAACAAACTTTATCTCCTTAGACACATTGGCGCTTAAGCTACTTTCTCCGGTATATCCTAAGCCGCTTTTGTCAGAAAAGGCTTTTGATGTGCAAGCACTTCGTCAAGTTTCTTGGAGGCAACACGCTCCACTTTGGCATTTGCTTGATTCACTTCAAGCTCAAGAAACTTGATCATAGAATAGGCATCAGTTAGTTCTTCATTCAGCTTTTCAACTTCACATTTCTTTTCTTTGTACCGTAATAGAAGACTTTTATAATCCTGTTCAGCTCTCTTCATTTTTCTTATGGCTGCCTTAGCCACTCTTGCATACTGACCGGTCTTCTCAAGAAGAGAATTATAGGTTTCTTACAATCCCTTGGTACCTTCATAGACATATTCTTCATCTTCATCTTCATCTTCGAATTCCTCCCTAACTCCCATTGACTCCATTTCGGTGTGCTAACCGAGCTCTTCCACTAAAGCATTCAAATCTTCTGAAGAGTCCACGGGTGCAATGGTCATAAATGCAGAGTAGTTTCCTTCTCCGTCACAACTTTCTACAGTGTCTAAATTGGAGCTGTCCAAGTCACTAAGGGTAGCGGCAAATATTTTACCCTTTGCCTTTAAATAAGTGGGGCATTCCCTCTTCACATGCCCATGCCCTTTGCACTCATAGCACGTGACCGCTTGAGATGGAGAAGAATCTTTGGAGTCTTTCTTTTTAAAGTCTTTCTTATCCTTCTTGAAATTTGAAAATTTCCCCTTCTCAAGGGACTTCCCATCCCTCTTGAATTTCAAGAACTTACGAAAGTTCTAAGCAAGGTACACCACTTCCTTTTCAACCTCATCTTCATCCGAGGAGTCTTAAGCTTCCACTCTCTCATTGATTGTCTTTAGAGCAAGAGATTTTCTCTTTCTTTGTAATCGTAGTGATAGCTCATAGGTTTGAAGAGAACCGATGAGTTCTTGAATTTTAATCTCATCTAGGTCTTTGCTCTCTTCGATGGCAGTAACCTTTGCACGAAAGCTCTCCGGCAATGATCATAGAATCTTCCTCACAATCTTAGAGTCCTCCGTCTTTTCTCCCAAGTTGAATTTCCCAATCACCATTTCATTTAGCTTCCCATAAAATGAGTCGAATGACTCGTCTTCACTCATCTTCAACTCCTCGAAGCATGTGATAAGCATTTGCAACTTGGTGTCCTTCACCTTTTTGGTGCCTTCATAGGTCGTCTCTAGGATTTGCCATGCCTCCTTGGCAATTGTAACATGAGAGATCCTATGAAATTCGTCAGGAGAAACGGCACAGAAAGTAGCATTTAAAGCCTTGCTATTAGCGTTAGCTGCCACAAGGGCTGCCTTATCCTATGTGAATTTGGCAACCTCCAGCCTAGTCCATCCTACCTCAACAGCATCCCAAACATTATCATCAATAGAACAAAGGAATGCCCTCATACGGACATTCTAAAAAGCATAATTGCTCCCATCAAAGTATGGAGGAACATTAAGCGATTGAGATCGATCCATCTCAAAAAGAGTCTAGGATCACACTTAGGTAATGAAATCATAGCAAGTGCACCTGCTCTGATACCAATTGAAAGTTCAATTAGTGTGTAAAACACTAATGAATGTTTAGACCCCCAATTTCAAATTAAACCAACACAAGCTTATACCCAAACAATATATGTGCGGAATAATAGGTACAAGCAGAAACCTAAACAAATAAACAACTCTACACCATAATTAACCACAACACATCAGCAATTAAAAGGTAAGAGTAAGGGTTAGAGAGATGCAAACACAAAGATAACATCAGCACGTGTTATCGAAGAGGAAACTGAAGAACTCGACGAAAAACCTCTCCGTCGCCCTCCAAGCGGTAAAATGATGCATTAAAGAATAAATTTGGGATACACAAATAGCAATAGACCCTCCAAACCTAATCTACCCAATGCACCTAAGCCCTCTAAGCTTCTTGCTCCAACAGGGTTAAGCCTAACTGTGTCTTCTTTAGCTTCCCGAATCCCGCAATAAGCCCATTGCATCAATCAAGTGAATTAGTCATCTCCGAACTGCTTCCCAAACATCAATCAAGTGAATTTGAAAGGTCATTTTTCTGCATAATAGGGCATTCTGGCAACTTAGTCTCGCGAGTGGGATGAGTCGTGAGTTTGAGTCACGAGATAACTGTTTGGCCAGACTGTACTTTTTGTCATGTAGTGCTCCAGCTATTGTGACCCTTCAGCTTCCTACATGCTTCACACGTGTGACATTTTGGCGAGTTGCCAGTCACGAGTCACTCACGAGATCCAGTCACGAGAAACCTCCAAATGCATACATTCTTGAATTTCTTCACACTCTCTCACACACAACCCTTACATAATTCCCACCTAAATACAAGGTATCTAATTGCTAAATTACAAGCAAATTTGGCACAGAATAAAGCCAACACATGATTGAACGAATTCAACCTTACAGTTTTGAAAAATGGTTTTTCAAAATTTGGGGTTTTAGGTTAAAACTTTTTTATTCATGTCAATTGTTGGTAAATTTTGAAAAATTGAACAAGTTTGTGTGCATTAAAGTATGCATCATGTGTGCATTCATCACATGCATCATACAGTTTGTTATTTGTGATATATATTGTGCTATAACCCTTTCTAATGCAGTCTGCCCTTGATTTTTGTGTTTTTTTTTTTTTTTTCTACTTTTAGTGTCATGGTTAGGAAAACTAAAGCTAAGAAAACCACTACCTCCTCCTCTTCTGATTTTCAATCTTCTAGATTTCAGTTTAAATCTAATCAAGAAGCCTATGAGAAGTTGAATATATTTAGGTCTGTTTGAGGTGAGAGGAAAGTTATCCTAGATGAGGTTAATCCTGAGATTCGTAGGAACTTTGAGAGTCGAGGTTGGTTACCTCTTCTGGATGTTGAGCATCCCCCTCCGGCTGCTTTGATTAGAGAGTTTTATTCAAACCTCTTTATCCACTCCGATGATTTCAACATTCACTATGTGAAGACCTGGATAAAGGGTGAAGAGTTTGTCATTACCCGTGAGGTAGTGGCTTCTGCTCTTGATGTACCTTTGGTACAGTAGCCTGTGTATCCTTACACAGAGTTTCCTCCCATTGACAACATTATGTCTCTTCTTCCTAGTACTACCATTAGTTGGGGTACTAATCCTAGGGTTACCATACATGAGCTTACTAAGCTCAACTATTTGTTCTTCAGGATTTCTTGCCATAACATTTGGCCTATTTCTCACATACATATCATTCCCATTGAGAGATGTGCGTTCTTGTACGCTCTCATCACTGATGCTCCTATCAGTTTTCCTACTCTTTTCATTCGTTATCTTCTTAAGGTTCATAGGAGTAGTGCTAAGTCTCATGGTTTGTTTTTCCTGGTTTTTATACATACGATTCTGTTAGATTTAGGTTTTGAGGACTTCCCCGTGTCTAAGCATGTTCATATCATAACTCCTATAGGTGCCACCTTCCTTCAACAATGGGCTGCTCAGTTAACAGCTAACTCTAAACGCCCTTGAGTCGAGTCTTCTATAGGTGATGCATCTAGAGCCCATCCTTCTAGTGATCCTTCTGTTGAGGATTTTGTGGACCTCACTGCTACCGTGGATCCTCCACCATCTACATCATCATCTTCATCTATGCGTACTATGCTGGAGACGTGTCTCACCATTCAGGCGGCACATGGACAGATTTTGTTGGATTTGCTCAATGAGGTTGCGGCCTTACGAGCAAATTTAGATGATGCTAGAGGTGCTTCTCCACCGGCTCCACCCTCGGATGAGTCTTGATTGCATTTTGACAATACATCACAAAAAGAGGGAATGCATAGTGATAGGGGGAGATGAGGAGATGAGATATTTTTTGGTGTAGATTGTATTTTAGGGGAAGATATGAGATATGTTTTGATGATGTGTTGTACATGTTAGGGGGAGACCTTGTTTTTATATTTTTATGTTCTTGTTTTATTTATGTTTATGTTCTTATTTCACAAACTATGATACATTGGTTATGATTTATATTATGAGGTTATTCATGGCATATGTCTTTGTCTTTTATTTTATGTTTTGTGAAAACAAGAAATTTATTTTGGTTTACTTGTATTTTCCACACATGCGTTTATGGTTTGTTTAGTGTTTCAAGAATTTACTAGTTGATTCATTCGAAGCTACTGTCTACTTTTGCAACTGATAGATAGTAGTTAGGTTGAATCTTATTTTGGGCAACAATATGTTATTAGGCTGTTTTTACTTTGAGCATTTTATTTCGTGTAAAGTGTTTTGTCACGGATTGCCAAAGGGGGAAATTGTTAGGTTCTAAGACTTTAGGAACTAATGTATTAGAACTTCAATTTGTATATGTTGGCAAACCATGATCAAAATATTTAGTTTAGGTTTAGACTTGCTTAAAGTTTGGTTTAATATAAGTTTGGAATCAAGTAGTTGCAGGAAATTACTATTCAATTTCTGCAAGGCTCGATCGATCGAGAATCGTGGATCAGGAATTTTCTGCAAAATTTCTAAACCAGCCCAAGCCCATATGATGTGTAGGGTTAAGTGTTTCACTTTAAGTATAAAAGGAAAAACCCTAACTACGTTTTAGAGGTCTTTGTTGAATTGTGTGTTGAATCTTTTGTGAGATCTGAGAGGTGTATACCTTCAAACACACATATAGAGCTATCAAGATTAAGATTCACATCAAGAACTTGATGGTTGTTTCAGTTGCTACATAAAGAACTTTCAAGAAGATCTAAAACCTTTGAGTGGAGTCTCAAAGTCACAAGTAGGAGATCTTGTGGTTGCTGCAGATTAAGGAAAGAAGTAGTCCATGGACTTGGAGCTGTCACATGGTCGTGGTAGTAAGTTTTATACATGAGGTAGTGTTGAGGTCTGAAAAGGATCATAGTGAAATAAGCCCAAAAAGAATAAGTCAAGCCCAAAAGGAAAATTCAAGCTAAGCCCAAAGTAGTAGATACAGGAGACCCATGAGGGAATAAAAGAAAGGCCCAGAGGATCCTGAAGCCCAGACAAAGAAGTATCCAAAAAAAAAAAAGAACCACAGCAAGGGATAATAAGCAAGGATCCTCAGGAACCATCAAGAGGCGTAGATCCCTTCAAGCACAAAGACAAAGGAAGACTAGGACAGCTCGATAGAAAAAGAAAGAAGAAGAAAACAAGAAATAAAAGCAAAAAGAACGCGAGCGACCTCTCATGTCACAGACAGAAAAAGCCTCGGGGAACCAGAACAGGGAAGAAGAATGATAACAAACGACTTTCAAAAATGGCAGAACAGGATTCCGCCCAGATGGGAAAGAAAAGAGAAAAGTGGAAGACGCCAGAAATGGGGATGCCGAGAAGGGCATACCTCAGCACATCCCGAAGAAGATGGCCAACTAGGAACTTTCAAAAGAATCAGAGCTGAAAGAAAGAAAGAATGAGAAAAAAACGAAAACGGGACTTACCGAGATGATGGAAACAGGACGTGCTCTGTTTGCAAAAGGGCAAAACAGGGGAACCAACGTTTCCCCAGGAAGACCAAAAACCCCATTATAAAAGGAGGGGATGGGTTGTGAAGAAAAGGCAGCGAAAAAATAGAAAAACACAAGAAAGAAGAGATTTTCTAGAAAAACTATCAGAAAAATATGTGGTGAAGAAAAATACTAAGGGAAAAACAAACATTGCTTCCCGGTATCCTGTAAAAGCCACTATTGCACATACTCAGATTCGACGAGAATCAAACTTTGCAAGTTTTGAAGGCTGAAATAGCCATTCAAGACTGTAATTTTTAAGCTTGATTGAACCTTGTATCACGTCCTAGTAAGCTTTCTGTAATCAAACAGACAATGTATTAATGAAACATTGTTTCATATTTCCCAGGATCCCCTCAGCATTAATTTTTTATCGCTTTGCTAATCCTGTTTCTTTCCTTTTGAATTTACCTTGTTAATTTTTTGGCACTCTTCGATATCCTTGCTTGTCATTTTTTTATATATTGTCAGGAGAATCCTCTGTATACCACTTGATTCTTAAACAGCTCGTTAGCTGCGGTGAGTCAAGGCCCGGTTCACCAAATCCTTTTATTTAGGCCCGGGATCCTTGGGCCTAAGTGTCACAAGAAAGGCACTCTCACATTTTGGCGACTCCGCTAGGGATTGGGCAAAGAAGAAGAAAGAAGCAATCCCTTCACAGAGTATGCCTCCAAGTCAAAGAAACAGCAAAGGAACTAATGTGCCACCTACGGCCTCTGAGCCCGTAGGAGAAAACGAGGTAACTTCCAGGCAAGGAGGCGGGATACCCCTAGTAGAACAGGAGGTTGTGTCAGAACAAAGACACGCAAGGCAGGAACCAGACCTCATGACCAGGATGACAGCAATGTTGAAGAATCTGGAGCAAGAAGTTCGTCTTCTTAAAGAGGGCAGGACACAGGAAATCAGAAACAATGTTCCCCCTACTGGTCACCAAGATGGGACGCAGCCAGAAGGAGGGTCAGCAGTGGGAGGAAGAGCTAACCCTCAGTACTTAACACTGGCAGATGTCAATGCCCTCCTGGAGTAAGAAAGGGAAAAACTCTCAGGGATCCCCAAGCAATTCTCTCGGGATCCCCCGTTCCCTCCAGAACTTCTTGGCAAACCATACCCTAAGGGGTACGAACCCCCAAAGTTTCATCCTTTCAATGGAAGAAATGGAAGTGTCGTGGAACATGTTAGTAGGTTTGTCCACACTATGGGCCCCTATGCAGGAAACAGAGAATTATGTCTAAGGGAGTTCGCCAAGTCCTTAATGGATAGGGCATACACTTGGTACACCACGCTGAGACCCGGGTCCATCAAAACCTGAGATGAGATGATGGAAAAATTCTGCGCCAAATATTACCCTGGTGAAGATAAGATCACTTTCCAGAATTTGCAAATGGTGAGGCAGAGACCTGGAGAGGATCCCGTCCAATTCATTAAAAGATTTGAAGATGTGTCCCTAGACTGCTATGGGGACCATGAAGAAAAGGAGCTCGTGGAAATCTATGTAGCCAACATGCTTTTTGATTACAGGCTCAACCTTGAAAATCTATGTATCACGCAGTTTGCTGACTTGCTACAGAGAACCAGAAGGACGGCACAAACCATGAGGACAAAAAGGCTGCCCGCGTCCCAAGCTATGACAGCATCAGTAGGAGAAAAAAGGAAGAGACCAGATGGGAAGGTGTTTGAGGAACCACCAGTGATCCCATGTACAGCTGAGGAGTTAAGCCATGTCTTAGACAAATGGATCGGAGATGGGGTTGTTAGGACATTCACTGTGTCCAGGCCACCAACTGAAGAAGAAAGGAAGAATCCTTTATTTTGCAGAATCCATAATTATATCAAGCACTCCACCAAGGATTGCTGGACCCTTCGCAGACTCTTTCACAAAAAGTTGAGAGAAGGGACCCTGGAACTCACTCAGAAGGAGCCAGAAGTGCAGAGGAACTGTAACACCCCAATCCAATTTTTATAATTAAACTATATGTTTAAGTGGTTAAGTATGATTAATATTTTAAGCCACTTACTTACAAAGTATTTAATGAACATATTATTTTATAATGTTATTGAATAAGAATTTGTAAAGATTATAAATAATTGAAATGACTATTTGTATTATAAAATATATTTAGCATGTACAAAACTATATTAGGTGGTTAAGTTGTGAGAATATATATATATATATATATATATATATAAGTGTGAATGCAAGAAAGTTGTGCGAATGCAAGAAAGTTGAAAGTGGGTGGGATATTTCTTTCCCTAGCCATACACGTATCCACCCCAATTTTTCCACCTCTCTTATCTGATTTTGCTGCCCCAAAAGTCTTCACACTTTTCTCATTTTCTTGGCTGCATCAGATCAGAAGTCCAGTCCCTCTCTCTCTACTCCTTTTCCTCTTTCTTTGTTCTTCTTTCTCTCTTCTTCTGTTGCTTCTACACGGCAGCCCTCCCTTTCTCACCAACACAATATATTCCTCTCTAAAGATGAAATTAAACAATTAACCCTAAGGTTTCAGCTTCAAATTTTTGTGGGTAAGTAATTAAACCTCATCTGATTTTGTGTATTTGGATAGTATAATTGTTTTGCTTACTTTCCCTCTTTGTTCTCTGCTCTGTTTTTGGAAGTTGAATTGGTGATTCTGTTTTAGCGATTTGAAGGTTTAATGATATTATGGTTTATTTAATGTTTAATAACATATTTTAGTATGTTAATTATAGGTATAAAAATATCCAAATGAAATTAAGGCTTATTGCTATTTGTTGATGATTTTGTAAGAATATGTTCTGAAGCTGTCACTGTGACAGATTCTGTGTTCATGCATGTTAAATTATGTATTAAATTTTATATAGTGAATTTGGATGCTAGGGATAATTCCTATGAAACTTAAGACACTTTTGGTTGTTATTGAATTGGTCTCACAGCATTTGGATGAACATAAAATTAATGGTTTAATTTATAAGTTGCATGAATTTCTGACAGGACAGATTTGAGTATGCTGTCTTGCGTGATTTTTAGTAAATCATGGGTTTATGCTTTGACTCCGAAATTTTTATGGTATATACTGGACATACGGAGGAGTAGTTATGTAAAATTTCATGACAATTGGATGTGTTTGAGTAGCCCGTTTGTATTTTACAAATGGAGCCTATGCTGCTGGAATAGAACAGTGAATAGTAAGGGACATGCCCAACTTTGTGGATTTAATTATCGAGTTAGGGTGAATGTTTTGAGTTATAATTTAATATGCTTATCTTTTGGTATGTTTCGATCATAGATTAATTTTGTATAACTTGTTAAGAGGTTTAGTACCCAAAAGAAGGGGTTGTAAACCATGAGATGGTTGTATGTATGAAGCTGTTTTGCCCGACGTGTTGTATGTTATCATATGAATCTATATAATTACATGATCATGCTTAAAAGATTTTATATTTATGCATGCATTATTGCCCTAACCTTAAAGCACCTTTTGAAATAAAGTTAGCTCTTTTAGAGATATATGGGATTAATATAAGAATGTTGGTTTCTCTAGGATTTTGTACTTGTTGTTGATGAATGTATTTTGTTTGTGGGAACCTCGATGAGGTGGGATTAGGATTTCCTTAATTCTAAGAGATAGGCTTTGAGATGAATGTGAAGTTTATGGTAAAGAATTATGGATAGTAATAAGTTTTGATTTATGGTTTAGGTGTTACCAGTATTCAAGTCTAAGCTCCTTCGACTTTAGGCTCTCGGTTCCTCTGCTTTCAGGTAAGGGATAAGTTATATGGGCATTTGGTAAGTCATGAGGTTATTTTAAAGTATATTATGCATTAAAATGTTTTTGATTAGAGATATGGCATGTAATCATTATTCTGACAAAGATATGTTCGTGAGCTTTCGAAAGACTTATGTATATGATTTAAGCATATTGATGCTATTATTGATTTCACGAACATGATGTTTAATGAAAAGAATGGAAGTGCTATGATTATGAAATGTTATGCAAAAGAAGAAATTTCAGTATGATGTAAAGTATGAAATGTTTTCGGGTTATGTCCTCTGGTAATCTGAACTCAGTTAGTAGGGGTTAATTACTGGCTTTCCATGGAAATATGTTATCTGTTTGGCCATTTAAAGTAGAGGAAATGGGGCTGCCCGTAACTCTAGGCCATTTAAAGTAGAGGAAATGGGGTTGCCCGTAACTCTAATCTGATTAAGGCCTTCTCCCCAATGTGTACGGATGGCGGGGAGGAACAAAACCTGGAGGAGATGTGCCATCAGGCCTCTCAAAGGGGACAATATCATACACACGAGGTTATCCAAATGTGATGAGGCCTTCTCTATACAGCTTATCAGATATGAACTAACCAATATGATATGAACAGCTATGTTATGTTATTAATCATGAGAGAATTATTTTGTTTAAATGCATTATGAAAAGTTAAAAGCTCTCATGAAAATAAGAAGTTTCTGATGAAAAGAAAGTTGTTCATTAAAGATAAAGTTTCTGATGAAAGTGCAGGTTATGTTTAAAAGTTATCAGATATCTGTTTTTATGAAACGTTAAGTTTTATTATCATGAAAGTTATAGTATTCTATGAGAAGAAGTTTATAAAGAAAAGTTTTCTTATTAGTCAAGTTGTTTCTAGCTTAATACAAAGTTGCCGATTATTTGATTTAAGTTAAAATAATTATCTTGTAATGAGAATATATGTATGGCGACTTTGTAGGAAGTGAAAGAAGTTTAATCTGGAAGGTTTTGGTAATATTAAACTAATAAGAAAAAGGAGAACAATTATTTTCTATAAAGAGCGTATACTATTACTATGAATAATATTAAGTACTATGCATGAAAAGATGTTCTCCTATTCGAATATTCATAGAATGAAATGATCTGATTTACATGCATCCTTATTGAATTCTCATATATCTTACCTTTACTGAGCTGTGTAGCTCACCCCTTCCACTCTTTCAGTTAGCAGGTTTTATTTTGGAGCAGAGGGAGCCTTAGTCGAGTTTGGAAGGAGCTGGTCTTAGTTTTATATGTATAGATCCTAAACTAGCATTCTGACGTTTAGCGTTATAGTTATTGTGTATTCTAGGATCAAATGAAAGTTATGTACCTAAAAGTATTAAGAGATGTATTATGTAAAAGTATGGAAATCAAATGACTGGTGGATTATGTTATATTTTAAGTATGGTGTAGATGCTCTGACTATCAAGTGAAAAATTATATCAAGAAGTAAAGAAACAAGTATGAAAAGAAAAAAGAGAAGTTTTTGGAAAAGTTTTGTAAAGTTAAGTTAGTTCTTGTTAATATCAGGTTTAAACTTGATATTAGCATGCCGGTCATGGTCACAAATGCGGGTATCGGGTTTGGAGTGTGACAGGAACCCCTTGCCTAACCACAAAGGAAAAGGGGTGGTAGTAGTAGTAATACATGGGAACCCGGCAGAAGCAGGAGAATCTGAAGGATCCTTCCACCCGAGCACAGTCAGGACCCTCCAGAAGAATCCTAAGTTCAGGTCACTATTCAATCAATGAGGATTCGAACCAGAAGCAAGAAGAGTGGCCACAGAGTCTCTCATGAGCATAGCAGCAGATTCAGGGATGGAATGCTTTACAGCAGAGTCACATGCTAGTCGAGCTTTCCTGGAGACAACCAATGCAATAACCTTCACTGATGAAGACATGGAGATTGAGCACCCAGACTACCGTAGACCCCTTTATCTAATGGCCACCATAAACGGTGTTCAAGTCAGAAGAGCACTGGTGGGTACTGGGGCATCACTCAATCTCATAGCCTTGAGTACCCTGGAAGCTGTGGGTTTAGCTGACAGAAGGATCCTGGGCACTCCCATGGAAATAACAGGATTTGGAGGATCGGTGGAATCAACAGAAGGATACGTGTAGCTAGCCTTAAAGGTAGGGCCAATAGTAGCCCTAACAAGGTTTCATATGATTAATGCAGAAGTTTCTTATCATGTGTTGCTGGGACGCCCGTGGCTTCATAAACATCGCCTTATTCCATCCACATTCCATCAATGTATTAAAGGGAGATTGAATGGGAGGCCCATAAGGATCCCTGCCAACCATAATCCTTTCAGCCAGGGAGAAGTGAACTTTGCAGAAACGATGTTTTATAATGAATTGGAGCCAGATGTTGAGAACCCCGCCCTGGGGACCCCAGGGGCACCTATCCTAGAAGAAGAAGAAGGAGGGAGGGGCACCCGTGACCTGAGGAACCTTCTGGAAAGAAAAAGACAAAAAAGGGAGTCTATCTCTTCAGGATCCCGAGAATGTGTGGTGGTACGGGAACCCAGGGGAAGGCTAATCTATCGTTTGTGAAGGTGCGCGGGACCCGAATGCAGTATGCAGGAAGGTCCCGGACCACCAAGCTGCATGATGGCCCAAGAAGAAATTCCAGAAGAACCAGTTAAGGAGGCCCATATTCAACCTGAGGAAGAATTAAAGGAAATAGATTTGGGGATAGAACCGGGATCCCGAAAGCCTGTCTTCATTAGCAGTCAATTGGTGGCGCAAGAAAGAGAACAACTGGTAACCTTGCTTCAAAAATACAGAGATGTGTTTGCATGGACCTATGATGAGATGCCTGGTCTAGACCCAGGGTTGGTAGTCCATTCTCTTAATGTGGACCCAGGGATGAGGCCAGTAGTCCAACCGGCTAGGGTCTTCCACACTGAGGTCGAAGCTCAAATAGTTCAAGAGGTCAAAAAATTGCTAACAGCTGGTTTTATCAAACCCATCCAACACCCAAAATGGCTTTCCAACATTGTACCTGTGAAGAAGAAAAACGGTCAGATCCGTTACTGTGTAGACTTTCGCAACTTGAACAAGGCATGTCCTAAAGATGAATTCCCCTTGCCCAATATCGACCTCCTTGTAGATTTAGCTGCAGGAAGCTCAATGTTCTCATTTATGGATGGGTATAGTGGGTACAACCAAATCCGCATGGCAGCCAAAGATGCAGAGAAGACGGCATTCAGAACTCCGATTGGGAACTTTTACTACACTGTAATGCCCTTTGGCCTCAAAAATGCGGGGGCTACATATCAGCGGACCATGACAGCCATTTTCCATGACATGATGCATGAGGAGATGGAAGATTATGTAGATGACATTGTGGTCAAGTCAAAAACCAGAACAGGACATTTCCAAGTACTTGAGCAAGTCTTTGAAAGATGCAGGAAGTACAAGTTACGTATGAACCCCATGAAGTGCGCCTTTGGAGTGTCTGCTGGAAAGTTCCTTGGGTTCCTGGTACATCACAAAGGCATAAGTGTGGATCCAGCCAAGGCCACAGCTATCACCACAATGAGAAGACCAACTACTGTTAGGGAACTCAAAAGCTTCCTGGGAAGGGTCTCCTATATTAGGAGATTTGTGCCTGGTTTAGCCTCAGCTACAGCAGGTCTGTCCAAACTGTTGAAAAAGGGGAATGAATTTACCTAGGGGACGGAGCAGCAAGAAGCTTTTCAAAGAATTCAGGGCATCATGAATCATCTGTCCACCCTCCAGGCACCAGTACGTGGGCGACCTCTGTTGCTATACTTAGCATCAAACTCCCAGGCAATAGAAGCTTTGTTGGCACAAGAAGATGACCAAGGAAATGAGCAGCCTGTATATTATGTAAGCAGAACACTCAAGGATACCGAGACCAGGTACCCCAGAATAGAGAAAGCCTGCCTAGTGATCATTTATGCATCCCAAAGGCTGAAGAGGTACTTCTCAGCTCACCAAATCCTCTTGGTAACCAAGTCCCACCCCATAAAAGTACTCTGCACCAGCCCCTTCTTATGGGAAGAATAGCACAATGGCTAGTGTTGCTTTCTCAATATGATATAGGCATAAGAACTCCCAAGGCTGTCAAGAGCCAGGCTATTGCAGATTTGCTAGCTCAATTCCTAGGAAAGGAGGAAGGCCCGCTGAGCGAAGAAATCCCTGGAGAAGTAGCAGTAATGGAGATCCCAGGGAAGAAATGGACCATAAGGTTTGATGGGTCGGCTATAGCAACTTCAAATGGGGTAGGAATCGTACTAAGTTGTGAAAATGGGGATATCATGCCCTTGTTTTTCAAGCTTGGTTTCTCGTGCTCTAATAATGCAGCTGAATATGAGGCATACTTAACCGGGTTGACTATAGCACTCAGTATAGGAGTAAAACATATGAGAGTGTTGGGAGATTCCAATCTTGTAGTCTCCCAAGTGAAAGGTGACTTTGCATTACGGGAACAAAGCTTAACAGCCTACAGGACTTGGGCACAAAGGTTGGAGATGGAATTTCAGACCTTCAGCATAGAGTACAATCAAAGAAGTGAAAACAGGTTTGCTGATGCACTCGCCACCCTGGGATCCCAGATACCATTTAATGGGAGAGATACGCTGATAAAAATAGGAAGGCAGGAACATTCTATTGTAAGGATCCTCCAAGGGATGTACCCCGGAGAGTCCAAACAGTGGGACTGGAGGGACGAAGTCAAAGAAAAGATGAAAGAGGCAGGGCCTAGAAGGAACATCAAAGAGCTAATGGATTACACTCAGATAGAAGGAGAATTGTATAGAAGGCTGCCAGGAGGAATATTGTCCAGATCTATCACCAAGAAGAAAGGAAAGTTGAAACTAGAAGAATTACACGCCCAAGCATGTGGAGTTGCAGAAAAGGTCAGCTTATATAGAAGGATGCAACGCATGGGGTACTACTGGCCAGATATGGACAAGGAAGCAGCAATTATACAGGAGAAATGCCAGGAGTGTCGTTTGGAAATTGACAGAGAAGAAAGCTATGCGGTGTTTATTGCAGAAGATTGGCGGGTTCCTTTCATAGGATACCTGGCTTAGGGGATCCTGCCAACCGACAGGAAACTGGCCCGCAAGCTCAAAAAGTTAGCAGGCAGGTATTTCCTGCAGAACGACATCTTATTCAAAAAGGGATACCATGGGGATCCCCTCAGGTGCCTGGGACCAAAGGAAGCTAGAGAAGTAGTCAGAGAAGTACATTCTAGAGATTGTGGAAGTCACCCGGGGAAGAGAAGGCTGTACAAGCAGTTACTGTTGTTGGGATATTACTGGCCAACGATGAAAAGAGACTCTGAGGAGCTGGTCAAAACATGTCATACTTGCCAAGTCCTGGGAGATGCAATTCACACTCACCCAAATGTCCTACAGGATATGCCGATGCCATGGCCTTTTCATACTTGGGGGCTTGATCTCATAGGGCCTATAAACCCTCCATCCAACGGTTATATATGGATCCTAGCAGCCACGGAGTACTTTACAAAATGGGTAGAGGCCATCCCTTTGAAAAAAGCTATTGGAGCAGCTGTAGCAAATTTCATTCGAGACCACATCATTACAAGGTTCGGGATCCCCAGAAGATTGATCAGTGATAAGGAACCCCATTCATAAACAAAGATATGAAGGGGTTAACTGAAGCATACCACATCAAGCATGGAAGATCTACCCCATACTGCCCACAAGGAAACAGCCAAGCTGAAGCTACTAATAGGGTAATGTTGAAGATCCTTAAGAAAATGAAGCATGAGTATGGAGGGAAATGTAGTGACTATCTGGCAGATGTGCTTTGGGCATGTAGAAGCTCTGTAAAGACAGCCACAGGATTCTCCCCATTCTCTCTGGTCTATGAAACAGAAGCCATCAGCCCCGTGGAGTTAGTCATTCCTACACCAAGGGTAGTTCTGGATGAAAATCAAGGAGAAAGTGAGGACGCAAACAATGAAAAGAGGCTAGCAGATCTGGAAAGGGTAGAAGAAGAAAGAGAGCTGGCCAAGAAAAGGAGCCAGAGATACCAGCAAAGAATGACCAGAGCATATGCACAAGCAGTACGCCCAAGAGTGTTCACTGAAAGGCAATTAGTACTAAGGATGGCGGAGCACGTGAGGAGGAACCTGCCAGGGCCTTCCAAGTTCACCCCAAAATGGGAAGGGCCCTATATCATCAATGCAGCTCATGAGAGTGGGTATTATTACCTCACCAAAGAAGATGGGACAGCCCTGACAGAACCCATAAACGGGAAATGACTGAAGCAATACTATGCATAAGGACGAGGGGATCCCGGTACCTCAGGGTCCTTTTACCAGCTTCACTATCTGCTAAGTTTTTTTTATCTTTTTATTTCAGCCTTTATCATGAATTCTGGTCTAAAACGATTTTGTTCAGGAACATATAATAGATTGACACTTTGTAGTCAATACTGCACTAAATGATTTTTCTTTGTTCCTTAAAAAAGACCATGTTTTAATGAAGTTCCTGTTTCTTTAACATTTAAGTCTTTCTTTAAATACTGCAAAGACCAAGTTTGGATAGATTTAAGGAAGGATACCTGAGTCAAAAAAAAAGGGGTGTGTAATACCCTTTTACATATGGCCCAGGATCCACCTCACAGATAATTTCAGATATCCCACAGACAGTTCCAAGTGCATAGGTCTAGGATCACAGATAAAAGTAAAGTATCCAGGATACCTAGCCTAGCACTTGGTAAAAGGGGAACCTGTCAAAATTCATGAACTGGGACCGTATCTCAAAAAAAAATATAGAGGAAAGGATACCAGTGTACCTAGTTCAATACTTGCATAATAGATTACAGGGTACCTGGACCAGAACTTACAGTGAAGCCTGTGGAAACCATGATCCAGGACTCAGGAAAAAGGCAATATATATATATATATATATATCAAAGAGAAAGGCAGATTCACATACTAAGAAATGAAAAGCAGCAGTTTTGAAACACAAAAAAAAAAAAAAAAAAAAAAAAAAAAAAAAAAAAAAAAAACAAAGAGTAGAGCAATGTTCAAAAAAAAACTTATACAACCCCAAATTGTTTATGTAAATCTAAAATAAGTTAAGGAATGAGGCCGGCCAACAGGGAGACATCCGGAGAAATAACAGGCACAGTCAAAGTAGAAAGGATCCTCTGCCGCTTAACCTTCAAGTCTTGTAAAACCTTGTGAACATGAGCCAGAGCTTCCTCAGCAGCAGCTATTTCGGTCTCTATACTCTTGAATGATTGCCTCTGAAACAGCATATGAGCCAACAAATGCAAGTGATCCAACAGAAAAGACAAATTGAACTTGGCCTCCAGAAGGTCTTGGACCACCCCTCTCCACTCCAAAAGTTTTTCTTCAGACAAAGAATCTACAGAAGAATTCCTCAGGGAAACCAGCACAGCACATAGCAACTCCATCAAAATATTGCCCAGAAAAACGCCTCCCCTGAAGCCACTGGTGAAATCCCCGTGACTCTTGAGCAGACTCTCTAACAACAGCAGGCTTTCAACAGGAATAGAGAAGCGCAGGAAGCTACCATAAGAAGACCCAAAAACATGGAAATGGCTGGCAGGAAGACTGTTAAATTCCAAGAGATCAAAGCAAATCAGGAAGGAGGAAAGCCTTGAATCAAGATCTGAGGTAGCCACTTTCGAGGCGTCTCCCATCACTGTGTCACCACTTGCAGAGACAGGAGGGCTTGCAGCCTTTCGCTCTGGATGAAGGTCAGCAACTTGAACGGGTCTCGCAATTCCTTCAGGGATAACAGGCTCAGAATCTGCAAAGCCTGTATCAATATTCAAAAAAAAAAAAAAAAAAAGGAAGAACAGATTTATTCTTAAAAAAAAAAAAAGAGAAAAGGGGAGAAAGAAGGACAAACCAGTACTGGCTTCTTGGAGCAGAGCCTCTTCTTCCTGATCCCCTGACTTCCCCGAGGATTCAAGGAAAGAACATAAGGCAAGTTGAAGAAAAGGTGAAGGACCAATGGCAAAGTGGCTAAAGGAAGGAATAGATGCAGGGGGCTTCGCCATAAAAAAAAAAAGGGAAAGAGAAGGGCGAAGGGAAGAAAAGAGAAGAAAAGGAAACATAATGGGAGCAGCTCGCACTTACTTTCTGAGCTTTCTGATTCTAAAGAATAGGCAACACTGGGAGCGGATTTCTCACTGGTTTGACCTAAAAGGAGAAGGAAAAGGAGGAACTCAAAAAAACTGGAAAAGAAAATAGAGATGTAACGCTATTTCAAAGAAACAAGGCTTACCTGTTTGTTTGGATAAAAGAGTGTCTCCCAAAGCGCCTTTATTTGACAAGTCTCGAGGAAACATAGTCCTGATAGGACTAAAAGTGCGTTCAAGATGAGGACTTTGAGATGAAGGGATCCTAAAGGCTTTGGGATCCTAAGAATCCTGGGAACCTTGCATCGGTTGCCCGGTTTCCCCAGCCAGGCCACTAGTAGGGGGCTCCTCCCCCACAGTAGGAAAAGCAACAGAAAGAGCTGTGACAGTTTCCTCTCCCAGAGCCTTGCCAGTCATAGGAGGGGATACCTCCACCTAAAGGAAGAAAGAAGAAAAGGCAGTGCCAAGTAAAAAAATGAGGAAATACTAACAACACAATGTCAAAAAAAAAAAAAAAAAAAAAGGGGGAACACACATACCACGTCGTCACCAGAAGATTGGCTCTTACCCTTCTTGAAATCAGACTTACGTTTGGACTGCAAAGGAAATCACCACTCATCAGCAAAATAGAAATAAGTGCACCAAGGTGAACAAATGAAAAAGAGAGAAGAAGGAAAGAGGTCTTGCCCTTCTCTCTCTCTCTACAGATTCTCTGGAAGTCTTTTGCTTACTACGAGTACGCCCAGAGGGTCCTAAAGGAGGCTGGGATACAAGACCAAAGGATCCTAAAGAACCATGGACTGAAGCAGTCACAGGAACCTGGGAAAAAGAAGACTCTACCTTGGTCTTCTTCCGGGTCCTTGAAGCCAAAGGTTCCCTAGCATCCTTGCCTTCCTGAGATGCCAAGTGTGTTTGAGATTTCCCAGTTTTTCTTCTTTTTGTCTCAGAACCTATCTCCACACTTTCATCGACATCAACAACTTTCATTTTCTTCGGTCTGACATCCTTACCTTTACTCGGAGCAGTGGCAGCACTTATCGTCTCCACTGCACCTTTCTTGATGGGCACTCTAGAGGAAGCGCCAATGATGAGACTATAACCCAGCCAAGTCTCAGGAAAATCTTGTCCATAAGTCACCCAACCTCCCCTGGAGGCATGCCACTCTGCAAACCCAGTCTTACTGCTTGCAGCAGCAGAAACAATCCCAGCAGTAGGAAGGGATAAACGCCTATTGGATATCGGAGCAGAAACAATGCTAAGATCCGGGGTTTCCCGAACTGTACCAAAGCCAACATAATCAACAAAAGACTTCTGTACTCTTCTCCAATAACTGGTATAGCCACTAGAAGCAAAGACTCCTCTCTGGGAGCTAGGCACTGCAAATTGGGGGCTCCTCCGTGACCAATAAGAAAAGGCCTGCAGCCTCAGGAAAGGATCCAAGGAAGGAAGAGACGGCACCACATCCTTAAAAATTGGAGGAATGTCCTGATCAAAACCAAACTGTCGGAGCACCCGGTGTGCTGAATAATGAGTATATTTTGGGCCACTTGAAGAAGGCACAGGAAGCCAAGAGGGGCTAATGCAGGCAAGATAAGCCAGAATGCCCTCATCACCACGGCGCAAGTCAAAGGTATTACCTGTAGAAGATAAAAAAGAAGCCAATACAGAATCACACGCAAAGCCAGGGCCAAACTCACGAGGGGATCTCCAATGTAAGCTCCCTGCTTAGT
This sequence comes from Quercus lobata, assembly GCF_001633185.2. Classification (NCBI taxonomy): domain Eukaryota; kingdom Viridiplantae; phylum Streptophyta; class Magnoliopsida; order Fagales; family Fagaceae; genus Quercus; species Quercus lobata. The sequence continues at coordinate 19,679,386 of NC_044907.1, read as the reverse complement.
CAAATAACTCCACAAGATTGAGGCCACCACCTTTCAAGCTAATCCAACGAAAGATGATGGGAAAGGCATCAGTAGAATTGCCACAAAGACCCTTCACTATGTCAGGGGATCCTTGGAATTTGTCCTTCACAAATTTCAAATTCCTACACTTGGCCAAAGTAGCTGCAGAACGGTCCCACATGAAAATCTGAAGGATAGCACAGTGAAGAGATGAGGTAATCACATAACAAGAATCACCCTCAGTCTCATCTCCATGAAGCTGGTCCAATTGAGAGTAAACATGACCCAAAAACAGAGGGGCCAAAGGATACTGGGTACCTCGAGCCAACTTGATTGCCAACGGAAAAAAGGAAGACTTAACTCCGTACCCAAGAAACTCACTAAACAAGAATTTGCTAAGCCAAAAAGCCAGAAAACCGGCCCACCTCACTTCCTTATCTTTCTCACGAGAGAGGGTCATCACCCATCTCCCCATCCTAGCCGGCTTACCACCAGAAGAGGCAGCGCGACCACCAAAATGACCAAACAATTTATCTTCTATCACGAGATCCTCACCAGAAAGATTAATATCAAAGGGGTTCTCATCACCAAACACCGGAAGGAGGAAGTTATTAACCACATCTTCCAAGGTGATTGTCAATTCACCAGCAGAAAAGAAAAAAGTATGAAGGGAAGGGCACCAACGACATACCAGATGCCTGAGCCCTTTGGCGTCTCTGAAGCCCTTAAGGTTTTTAGAAATAGCCACTGCCTTCAGGATACCGGCGCGCTCCAAGCGACCCACAAACTCAGCATCAGACAGTTCCTTGTCTACCCAGATAGGCCAGCCCTGAATTTTTCCCAGAACAAAATCAAAAAAGATAGGAACCGCCTCTCGAATTCCTTGTCTAATCTGAAGATCAAAAATCTCTCTAGGGTCAGGAACTTGGGCGGAACCAGTGAAACCCGCTTGGCCAGAAAACATCTAAGCATGAGGAGATGGAGGAGCCCCACCATGAGATACATGAGGAAAAAATAAACTGAGAGAATACCAAGGATCCCGTAAAAGGAAGGCCGGACGTTCGGTAACCTCGCGAGAATCACTCGGAGCGGAACCAGAAGAACCTTCACCCTCAGAAGGACTGGGGGTACGCTCTCTCCTCTTTCGGGAAGAAGAAGAAGCCATTGAAACAACATGTACAATGAGAAGAAAGAGATTGAAAGTGCGAAAAGGGAAAAGACCAGAGTAACAGAGAAGAAGAGAAAAGGCAAAAGAAACCCAAAAAATGAAAGACTCAGAGAAGCAAAGTAATAAGATGAAACGGCTACAATAAAGGCACAAATAGCAGTTGGAGAAGACAGTTTATGGAAAGATGCGCCAGTTGCTAAAAAATTTAATTTGAAGAAGGGATTAATCAGCAGTTATTAAATGAGAAGTAACGGGAAATGAGGAAAGTGGGTAAAGGAGTTTTACCTCAAATACTCAACTGCCACGTCCCGTGTAAAGAGGAAACTGCAAAAAATAATGATTATAAGGGAACGCGACACGCAAAAAGGAGGTGACCAAAAGCAGCCGAAAAGGGCCGAGATCCCAAGTAAAAAGGAAGGGAACCCAGTAGAAGTTGGAGAAGGGGATCCTACGAAAATCCTAAAAAAAAAATAAAAAAAATAAAAAAGCTAAATCACTCACGCGTGGGCTTCAGGCAACCCATGAGCTCGGGGGGCTAAATGTTGAGGTCTAAAAAGGGTCATAGTGAAGGAAGCCCAAAAGAATAAGTCAAGCCCAAAAGGAAAAATCAAGCTAAGCCCAAAGTAGCAGATGCAGGAAGCCCATGAAGGAATAAAAAGCCCAGGGGATCTTGAAGCCCAGACAAAGAAACATCCAGAAAAAAAAGAGGAGCACGGCAAGGGATAAGAAGCAAGGATCCCCAGGAACCATCAAGAGGTGCAGATCCCTTCAGGCACAAAGACAAAGGAAGACTAGGACAGCTCGATAGAAAAAGACAGAAGAAGAAAACAAGAAACAAAAAGCAAAAAAAAAAATAAGAATGCGAGCGACCTTTCATGGCACAGACAGAAAAGCCTCGGGGAACCAGAATAGGGAAGAAGAATGATAACAAACGACTTTCAAAAATGGCAGAACAGGATTCTGCCCAAATGGGAAAGGAAAGGGAAAAAGTGGAAGGCGCCAGAAATGAGGATGTCGAGAAGGGCATACCTCAGCACATCCCAAAGAAGATGGCCAACCAGGAACTTTCAAAAGAATCAGAGCCGAAAGAAGGAAAGAATGAGAAAAAACGGAAATGGGACTTACCAAGATGATGGGAACAGGACGTGCTCTGTTTACAAAAAGGTAAAACAGGGGAACCAACGGTTTCCCGGGAAGACCAAAAACTCCATTATAAAAGGAGGGGATGGGTCGTGAAGAAGGGGGCAGCGAAAAAAGAGAGAAACACAAGAAAGAAGAAATTTTCTAGAAAAAACTATCAAAAAATCTGTGGAGAAGGAAAAATACTAAGGGAAGAACAAACATTGCTTCCCGGTATCCTGTAAAAGCCACTATTGCACATACTCGGACTCAATGAGAATCAAACTTTGCAAGTTTTGAAAGGCTGAAATAGCCATTCAAGACTGTAATTTTTGAGCTTGATTGAACCTTGTATCACGTCCTAGTGAGCTTTCTGTAATCAAACAGATAATGTATTAATGAAACATTGCCTCATACTTCCTAGGATCCCCACAGCATTAATTTTCTATCGCTTTGCTAATCCTTTTTCTTTCCTTCTAAGTTTACCTTGTTAATTTTTGGCACTCTTCGATATCCTTGCTTGTCATTTTTTTATATATTGTCAGGAGCATCCCCTATATCCCACTTGACTCTTAAACAGCTCGTTAGCAGCGGTGAGTCAAGGTCCAGTTCACCAAATCCTTGTTATTTAGGCCCGGGATCCTTGGGCCTGAGTGTCACAAAAAAAGGCACTCTCACATACGCTGATAAAAATAGGAAGGCAGGAACATTCTATTGTAAGGATCCTCCAAGGGATGTACCCCGGATAGTCCAAATAGTGGGACTAGAGGGACGAAGTCAAAGAAAAGATGAAGGAGGCAGGACCTAGAGGGAACATCAAAGAGCTAATGGATTACACTCAGATAGAAGGAGAATTGTATAGAAGGCTACCAGGAAGAATATTTTCCAGATGTATCGCCAAGAAGGAAGGAAAGTCGAAACTAGAAGAATTACACGCCCAAGCATGTGGAGTTGCAGAAAAGGTCAGCCTATATAGAAGGATGCAATGCATGGGGTATTACTGGCCAGATATGGACAAGGAAGCAGCAATTATACAGGAGAAATGCCAGGAGTGTCGTTTGGAAATTGATAAAGAAGAAAGCTACGCGGTGTTTATTGCAGAAGATTGGCGAGTTCCTTTCATAGGATACCTGGCTCAGGGGATCCTGCCAACCGACAGGAAACTGGCCCACAAGCTCAAAAAGCTAGCAGGCAGGTATTTCCTGCAGAACGACATCTTATTCAAAAAGGGATACCATGGGGATCCCCTCAGGTGCCTGGGACCAAAGGAAGCTAGAGAAGTAGTCAGAGAAGTACATTCTAGAGATTGTGGAAGTCACCCGGGGAAGAGAAGGCTATACAAGCAGTTACTGTTGTTGGGATATTACTGGCCAACGATGAAAAGAGACTCTGAGGAGTTGGTCAAAACATGTCATGCTTGCCAAGTCCTGGGAGATGCAATTCACACTCACCCAAATGTCCTACAGGATATGACGACGCCATGGCCTTTTCATACTTGGGGGCTTGATCTCATAGGGCCTATAAACCCTCCATCCAATGGTTATATATGGATCCTGGCAGCCACAGAGTACTTTACAAAATGGGTAGAGGTCATCCCTTTGAAAAAGGCTACTAGAGCAACTGTAGCAAATTTCATTCGAAACCACATCATTACAAGGTTCGAGATCCCCAGAAGATTGATCAGTGACAACGGAACCCCATTCATAAACAAAGATATGAAGGGGTTAACTGAAGCATTCCACATCAAGTATGGAAGATCTACCCCATACTACCCACAAGGAAATGGCCAAGCTGAAGCTACTAATAGGGTAATGTTGAAGATCCTTAAGAAAATGAAGCATGAGTATGGAGGGAAATGGAGTGACCATCTGGCAGATGTGCTTTGGGCATGTAGAAGCTCTGTAAAGATAGCCACAGGATTCTCCCCATTCTCCTTGGTTTATGGAACAGAAGCCATCAGCCCCGTGGAGTTAGTCATTCCTACACCAAGGGTAGTTCTGGAGGAAAATCAAGGAGAAAGTGAGGACACAAACAATGAAAGGAGGCTAGCAGATCTGGAAGGGGTAGAAGAAGAAAGAGAGTTGGCCAAGAAAAGGAGCCAGAAGTACCAGCAAAGAATGACCAGAGCATATGCACAAGCAGTACGCCCAAGAGTGTTCACTGAAGGACAATTAGTACTAAGGATGGTGGAGCACGTGAGGAGGAACTTGCCAGGGCCTTTCAAGTTCACCCCAAAATGGGAAGGACCCTACATCATTAATGCAGCTCATGAGAGTGGGTATTATTACCTTACCAAAGAAGATGGGACAGTCCTAACAGAGCTCATAAACGAGAAATGGCTGAAGCAATACTATGCATAAGGATGAGGGGATCCTGGTACCTCAGGGTCCTTTTACTAGCTTCACTATCTGCTAAGTTTTTTTTTTTTTTTTTACCTTTTTATTTCAGCCTTTATCATGAATTCTGGTCTAAAATGATTTTGTTCAGTAACATATGATAGATTGACACTTTGCGGTCAATACTGCACTAAATGATTTTTTCTTTGTTCCTTAAAAATGACCATGTTTTAATGAAGTTCCTGTTTCTTTAACATTTAAGTCTTTCTTTAAATATCCAGCATTTTTCTCAAAAAAAAAGTCTTTCTTTAAGTACTGCAAAGACCAAGTTTGGATAGATTTAAGGAAGGATACCCGAGTAAAAAAAAAAAGGTATATAATACCCTTTTACATATGGCCCAGGATCCACCTCACAGATAATTTTAGATATCCCACAGACAGTTCCAAGTGCATAGGTATAGGATCACAGATAAAAGAAAAGTATCCAAGATACCTAGCCTAGCACTTGGCAAAAAGGGGGAACCTATCAAAGTTCATGAACTGGGACTGTATCTCAAAAAATATATATATATATAGGAAAGGATACCAGTGTACTCAGTTCAGTACTTGCATAATAGATTACTGGGTACCTGGACCAGAACTTACAGTGAAGCCTGTGGAAACCATGGTCCAGGACTCAGGAAAGAAAAGAAAAAAGTCATAGGGAAGAAAAAGCAATATATCAAAGAGAAAGGCAGATTCACATACTAAGAAATGAGAAGCAGTTTTGAAAAAAAAAAAAGAAACAAAGAGTAGAGCAATGTTCAAAAAAAAAAACTTATACAACCCCAAATTGTTTATGTAAATCTAAAATAAGCTAAGGAATGAGGCCGGCCAACAGGGAGGCATCTAGAGAAATAACAGGCACAGTCAAAGTAGAAAGGATCCTCTGCCGCTTGACCTTCAAGTCTTGTAAAACCTTGTGAGCATGAGCCAAAACTTCCTCAGCAGCAGCTATCTCGGTGTCTATACTCTTGAATGATTGCCACTGAAACAGCATATGAGCCAACAGACGCAAGTGATCCAACAGAAAAGACAAATTGAACTTGGCCTCCAGAAGGTCTTGGATCACCCCTCTCCACTCCAAAAGCTTTTCTTCAGACAAAGAATCTACAGAAGAATTCCTCAGGGAAACCAGCACAGCACATAGCAACTCCATCAAAATATTGCCCAGAAAAACGCCTCCCCTGAAGCCACTGGTGAAATCCCCGTGACTCTTGAGCAGACTCTCTAACAGCGGAAGGCCTTCAACAGGAACAGAGAAGCGCAAGAAGCTACCATAAGAAGACCCAAAAGCATGGAAATGGCTGGCAGGAAGACTGTTAAATTCCAAGAGATCAAAGCGAGCCAGGAAGGAGGAGAGCCTTGAATCAGGATCTGAGGCAGCCACTCTCGAGATGTCCCCCATTGCTGTGTCACCACTTGCAGAAACTGGAGGACTTGCAGCCTTTCGCTCTGGCTGAAGATCAACAATTCGAACGGATCTCACAATTCCTTCAGGGATAACAGGCTTAGAATCTGTAAAGCATGTATCAATACTCAAAAAAAAAAGAAAAGGAAGAACAGATTTAGTCTTAAAAAAGGGGGGAGAGAGAAGGACAAACCAGTACCGGCTTCCTGGGGCAGAGCCTCTTCTTCCTGATCCCCTGATTTCTCCAAAGATTCTGGGAAAGAACATAAGGCAAGTTGAAGAAAGGGTGAAGAACCAATGGCAAAGTGGCTAAAGGAAGGAATAGATGTAGGGGACTTCGCCATAAAAAAAAAGAGAAGGGCGAAGGGAAGGAAAGAAAAGAAAAAGGAAACACAGTGGGAGCAACTCGCACTCACCTTCTGAACTCTCTAATTCTAAGGAAGAGGCAACACTGGGAGCAGACTTCTCACTGGTTTGACCTAAAAGGAGAAAGAAAAGAAGGAACTCAAAAAAAAAAAAAACTGGAAAAGAAAATAGAGATGTAACGCTATTTCAAAGAAACGTGGCTCACCTGTTTGTTTGGATAAAGGAGTGTCTCCCAAAGCGCCTTTATCTGACAATGTTTGAGGAAACACAGTCCTGATGGGACTAGGAGTGTGATCAAGATGGGGACTTTGAGATGTAGGGATCTTAGAGGCTTTGGGATCCTGAGAATCCTGGGAACCCTACATCGGTTGCCCGGTTTCCTCAGACAAACCACCAGTAGGGAGCTCCTCCCCCACAATAGGAAAGGCAACAGAAAGAGTTGTGACAGTTTCCTCTCCCAGAGTCTTGTCGGTCATAGGAGGAGATACCTCCACCTAAAGAAAGAAGAAGAGGAAAAAGCAGAGCCAAGTAAAAAAAAAAAACAATGGGGTAATGCTAACAACACAACACCAGAACAAAAGAGAAAGAACATAAAAAAAAAAAAGGGGAGGGGGGGGGACACACATACCACGTCGTCACCAAAAGATTGGCTTTTGCCCTTCTTGTAATCAGACTTGCGTTTGGACTGCAAAGGAACCACCACTAGTCAGCAAAATAGAAAATAAGTGCAACAAGGTGAACAAATGAAAAAGAGAGAAGAAGGAAAGAGGTCTTGCCCTTCTCTCTCTCTCTACAGATTCTCTGGAAGTCTTTTGCTTACTACGAGTACGCCCAGAGGGTCCAAAAGGAGGCTGGGATACAAAACCAGAGGATCCTAAAGAACCATGGACTGAAGCAATCACAGGAACCTGGGAAAAAGAAGAATCTACCTTGGTCTTCTTCCGGGTCCTTGAAGCCAAAGGTTCCCTAACATCCTTGCCTTCCTGAGATGCCAAGTGTGTTTAAGATTTCCCAGTTTTTCTTCTTTTTGTCTCAGAACCTATCTCCACACCCCCTGTACTTTCATCAACATCAACAGCTTTCATTTTCTTCGGTCTGACATCCTTACCTTTACTCGGAGCAGTGGCAGCACCTATTGTCTCCACTGCACCTTTCTTGATGGGCACTCTAGAGGAAGTGCCAATGATGAGACTATAACCCAGCCAAGTCTCAGGAAAATCCTGTCCATAAGTCACCCAACCTCCCCTGGAGGCATGCCACTCTGCAAACCCAGTCTTGCTGCTTGCAGCAGCAGAAACAATCCCAGCAGTAGGAAGGGATAAACGCCTATTGGATGTCGGGGCAGAAACAATGCTAAGATTCGGGGTTTCCCGAACTGTACCGGAGCCAAGATAGTCAACAAAAGACTTCTGTACTCTTCTCCAATAACTGGTATAGCCACCAGAAGCAAAGACTCCTCTCTGGGAGCTAGGCACTGCAAATTGGGGGCTCCTCCGTGACCAATAAGAAAAGGCCTGCAGCCTCAGGAAATTATCCAAAGAAGGAAGGGACGGCACCACATCCTTAAAAACTGGAGGAATGTCCTGATCAAAACCAAACTGTCAGAGCACCCGGTGTGCTGAATAATGAGTATATTTTGGGCCACTTGAAGAAGGCACAGGAAGCCAAGAGGGGCTAATGCAGGCAAGATAAGCCAGACTGCCCTCATCACCATGGCGCAAGTCAAAGGTATTACCTGTAGAAGATAAAAAAGAAGACAATACAGAATCACACGCAAAGCCAGGGCCAAACTCACGAGGTGATCTCCAATGTAAGTTCCCTACTTGGTCAAATAATTCCACAAGATTGAGGCCACCACCTTTCAAGCTAATCCAACGAAAGATGATGGGAAAGGCATCAGTAGAATTGCCACAAAGACCCTTCACTATGTCGGGGGATCCTTGGAATTTGTCCTTCACAAATTTCAAATTCCTGCACTTGGCCAAAGTAGCTGCAGAACAATCCCACATGAAAATCTGAAGGATAGCACAGTGAAGAGATGAGGTAATCACATAACAAGAATCACCCTCAGTCTCATCTCTATGAAACTGGTCCAATTGAGAGTAAACATGACCCAAAAACAGAGGGGCCAAAGGATATTGGGTACCTCGAGCCAACTTGATTGCCAACGGAAAAAAGGAAGACTTGACTCCGTACCCAGAAAACTCACTAAACAAGAATTTGCTAAACCAAAAAGCCAGAAAACCGGCCCACCTCACTTCCTTATCTTTTTCACGAGAGAGGGTCATCACCCATCTCCCCATCCTAGCCGGCTTACCACCAGAAGAGGCGGCACGACCACCAAAATGACCAAACAATTTATCTTCTACCACGAGATCCTCACCAGAAAGGTTAATATCAAAGGGGCTCTCGTCACCAAATACCGGGAGGAGGAAGTTATTAACCACATCTTCCAAGGTAATTGTCAATTCGCTAGCAGAAAAGAAAAAAGTGTGAAGGGAAGGGCACCAACGGCGTACCAGATGCCTGAGCCCTTTGGCGTCTCTAAAGCCTTCAAAGTTTCTGGAAATAGCCACCGCCTTTAGGATACCGGCGCGCTCCAAGCGACCCACAAACTCAGCATCAAACAGTTCCTTGTCTACCCAGATAGGCCAGCCCTGAAGTTTTTCCGGGACAAAATCAAAGAAGATAGGAACCGCCTCTCGAATTCCTTGTCTAATCTGAAGATCAAAAATCTCTCTAGGGTCAGGAACCTGGGCGGAACCAGCGAAACCCGCTTGGCCAGAAAACATCCAAGCATGAGGAGATGAAGGAGCCTCACCATGAGATACATGAGGGAAAAACGAACTGAGAGAATACCAAGGATCCCGTAAAGGGAAGGCTGGACGTTCGGTAACCTCGCGAGAATCGCTTGGAGCAGAACCAGAAGAACCTTCGCCCTCAGAAGGACTGGGGGTACGCTCTCTCCTCTTTCGGGAAGAAGAAGAAGCCATTGGAACAACACGTACAATGAGAAGAGAAGAGATTGAAAGTACGAAAAGGGAAAAGACCAGAGTAACAAAGAAGAAGAGAAAAAGAAAAAGAAACTCAAAGAATGAAAGACTCAGAGAAGCAAAGTGATAAGATGAAACGGCTACAATAAAGGCGCAAATAGCAGTTGGGGAAGACAGTTTATGGAAAGACGCGCCAGTTTTGAAGAAGGGATTAATCAGCGATTATTAATGAGAAGTAACGGGAAACGAGAAAAGTGGGTAGAGGAGTTTTACCTCAAATACTCAACTGCCACGTCCCATGCAAAGAGGAAGCTGCAAAAAGTAATAATTATAAGAGAACGCAACACGCAAAAAGGAGGTGACCAAAAGCAGCAGAAAAGGGTCGGGATCCCAGGTAAAAAAGGAAGGGAACCCAGTAGAAGTTGAGAAAAAGGGGATCCCACGAAAATCTTAGGAAACCTAAATCACTCACGCGTGGGCTTCAAGCAACCCACGAGCTCGGGGGGCTAAATGTTGAGGTCTGAAAAGGATCATAGTGAAATAAGCCCAAAAAGAATAAGTCAAGCCCAAAAGGAAAATTCAAGCTAAGCCCAAAGTAGTAGATACAAGAGGCCCATGAGGGAATAAAAGAAAGGCCCAGAGGATCCTGAAGCCCAAACAAAGAAGTATCCAAAAAAAAAAAGAACCACGGCAAGGGATAAGAAGCAAGGATCCTCAGGAACCATCAAGAGGCGCAGATCCCTTCAGGCACAAAGACAAAAGAAGACTAGGATAGCTCGATAGAAAAAGACAGAAGAAGAAAACGAGAAACAAAAGCAAAAAGAACGCGAGCGAACTCTCATGGCACAGACAGAAAAAGCCTCGAGGAACCAGAACAGGGAAGAAGAATGATAACAAACGACTTTCAAAAATGGCAGAACAGGATTCCGCCTAGATGGGAAAGAAAAGAGAAAAGTGGAAGACACCAGAAATGGGGATGCCGAGAAGGACATATCTCAGCACATCCCAAAGAAGATGGCCAATCAGGAACTTTCAAAAGAATCAGAGCTGAAAGAAAGAAAGAATGAGAAAAAAACGGAAACGGGACTTACGGAGATGATGGGAATAGGACGTGCTCTGTTTGCAAAAGGGCAAAACAGGGGAACCAACGGTTCCCCGGGAAGACCAAAAACCCCATTATAAAAGGAGGGGATGAGTTGTGAAGAAAAGGCAGCGAAAAAAGAGAAAAACACAAGAAAGAAGAGATTTTCTAGAAAAACTATCAGAAAAATCTGTGGTGAAGAAAAATACTAAGGGAAAAACAAACATTGCTTCCCGGTATCCTGTAAAAGCCACTATTGCACATACTCGGATTCGACGAGAATCAAACTTTGCAAGTTTTGAAGGCTGAAATAGCCATTCAAGACTGTAATTTTTGAGCTTGATTGAACCTTGTATCACGTCCTAGTAAGCTTTCTGTAATCAAACAGACAATATATTAATGAAACATTGCTTCATATTTCCCAGGATCCCTCAGCATTAATTTTTTATCGCTTTGCTAATCCTGTTTCTTTCCTTCTGAATTTACCTTGTTAATTTTTTGGCACTCTTCGATATCCTTGCTTGTCATTTTTATATTGTCAGGAGCATCCTCTGTATACCACTTGATTCTTAAACAGCTCGTTAGCTGCAGTGAGTCAAGGTCCGGTTCACCAAATCCTTTTATTTAGGCCCAGGATCCTTGGGCCTGAGTGTCACAAAAAAGGTACTCTCACAGGTAGCAATAGGATGTTAGTGGTCGAAGTCTTATTGTACAAACTTCAATTCTTTCATAGTGGATCTGTTTTTACCTTGAGGATAGCTAGGTAAATTCCTCCCCAGGTTTTTTACCGGTTTGGTTTTCCTGGGTCATCAGATCTGTGTGTTCTTTACTTTCCGCATTATATTTCTTTTACACATATTTGTTTAACCTAGATTAATTAACAAACTTGTTAATCAACTTGGCTTAATATTAGGTTAAACATATTGTGTTCGGTACATATTTACAAGAAATGTCTTGATTACATGACACAAAACACCAATGACTTTCATCAATTCTAGCTTTCTAGGAGCTATTAATCGTGCAGAAAACTTTTCAATCTTTGCTATCATGCTTGGCTTAATTCTGTAAAACAAGTAAAACTGATCAAAATTACTCATTTAATCCCTGGAGGCTGAGTTTCACCAATCATGAACTTTTTTTTTTCCTTTAAAACAAACCCTCAGTTTAAATAAATGAAAGTACTACTTATGATCCGTCATTCATGAATGGTGTTATGTTTTCCATGACCAAATTGCACACTTACAACTTACTGGTCCAAGTCAACCAATCCTGACTACCTGTCATCGTAAAGATTGGTTCATGCAAGCTACATAATTTAACCATTAAGGGTCAAGAGGGTTTAGAATTTCTAGTCTTCACTCATTATGGAATAACCCACAAGGAACAATGAAAGGGATGAGGAATAATGAAAACCTGTCCTTATGGCAGGATATGCAAGTCCTTAAAGAAGACAACCAAGTTAAGGGTTGCCAATAGAATTCAAAAATAACTATCTTCCTTGGATGCCTTAATTTTACCTAGAGGAGTATAACCAAGTGTCCCTCTAACTCTAATGGAGCTTAATTGATTAGTAGAAGAATCCTGGATGATATCATCATGAAGAAATCTTGTCAAGCCGAAGTCACTTACATGTCCAATCATTTCATCATCGAGAAGAACATTGTTGGGTTTAAGGTCACAATGAACAATTGGGGTTTCACAATGATAGTGAAGATAATCCAATGCACTAGCAACATCAATGGCAATATTCAATCTTTGAAGAAGACTCAACTTCCTTGGTTTCTCCAGAGCATCATTTGTTCTTGGAGTCAGATTTAACCACTCATCTAGATTGCCATTTCCCAAGAACTCGTATACCAAAAGCTTTAAAATCATGACCTTGATAGTCAATACTTGAACATGTTGTGAGCAACTTTACAAGATTTCGGTGTCTGATAGTTCTTAGAGTCTCACACTCAGCTTTGAAACTTTTGGAAGCTCCACGGCGCCCAAGGTTCAACACCTTGATAGCAACTGGATGTTTATACTAATCAAGAATACCTTTATACACCAACCCAAAACTACCCACACCAATTAAATTAGCAGAAGAGAATCTATCAGTAGCATTTAGGAGACTTTGAAAAGATACATTCAAAAGCAAATCTACTGAATCATGTGAGGTATTTTTTTTTTTTTTCCTTAAAGAACAAAGAAATAAAAATGATAGAACTAAAGTTACTCAATGAAGCCCGGAGAGTATTGAGATTGTTAACTTCAAAATAAGAGTCAACTCTCTCTTGGATTTCTTGATTTTGCACTTAGGAAGTTGAAACTTAGGTGTGCCTCCACAAAGTTCATGATTTCCCTTAATTGAAGTAGCACTTGCGTTCTTGAAAACTCCAATTGTTGGTACCTCACCCTTAAAATGGTTGTATGATAGATTCAATATTTGCAAGAAAACAATGCTCTCCAAAAATTTTGGGAACTTTCCAAAAAAATTATTATTAGAAAGGTCTAAATGTTCAAGACCACGTAATGATTCCAAAGATGAAGGAACATCCCCTTCAAAGAAGTTTCTTCTCATAGCTAGAAATTCTAGCTTTACACAACTTGCAAGACTTGCAGGAATTTTACCAAAGAACATGTTTTCATAAATATCCAAATAGTCTATATTTTTAAAATTCCCTATTTCCATTGGAAGGACCCCAGTGAATTGGTTGCTAGACAAGTCAAGGCTATTTGGTGAGAATGAGAGACCAATAAGTTGCGAGGATGTGTTACCGGTAAGATTGTTATTAGAAAGATTAAAATTAACAAATTTCAACATTGACTTAGACTTGGCAAAATTTGCCAAACAGTGAAAATTCTGAAAAATTTTAGCTGGACAGCACGCGTTGAAACTTATTTAGTTAGTTAGACTGTTTTTGAAAGTCGAGTTTGGCAAACTCGACTTTGGGCTGGAATACAGACACAATAGTGGCATTTTTTTAAGTGGCGTTTTTTCAAAAACGCCACTATAGGTTATCTATAGTGGCGTTTTTTATAAACGCTGCTATATCCACTAAAAAAACGCCACTATAGTGTTCGTTTTTCAGCCCAAAGTCGAGTTTGCCAAACTCAACTTTCAAAAACAGTCTAACTTACTAAATAACTTTGATCACGTGCCACACGCCTAATTTTTTCCCACAAATAGTCTGTTTGGCAATTTTTTCCCTTAGACTTGAAGGAATGCATCCTTGAAGATTATTGTCTTCTAAATACAACTCCAACAAATTTGTTAAATGTCCAAGAGAGGATGGAATATTCCCAAAGAAATTATTTTGAGATAAATCCAAATATTGTAATTTCTGAAGGTTTCCAATTATAGAGGGAATGTTGCCTGATAATGTATTGTTCCACATTTCTATGTCCTAGAGGTTTATTAGATTTCCTATCACATTAGGAATCTTTCCTAATATTTTGTTATATATCATTCAAATAGAAAACGGTCAAAGTAGTTGAGAAGTTGCCAATGCACTCAGGCAACTTTCCCCCAAAGTTGTTGGTATTAATCTCCAAATCTCTTAACTTTGTGGAATTTGTCAAAGAACGAAGAAAACTCAAATTATTTGCTTCTCTATTTCCAAGATGGTTTTGGGTTATGGAAAACAATGTTATCCTAGTTAACTTCTCTAAAGAATGAACTTTTCCAGTCAGTTTATTAACTCCCAAATTTAGTGTATATAGATTGGAGGCATTAGATATTGAAATTGGGATAGATCCAGTAAATTGGTTTCCATGAATGGTAAATATTTCTAAATTTAGTAGGGTGTTACCTGTGTCCAACGGAAGATGCCCTTGGATTTGGTTTAATCCTATATCAATTACTATTATTGAAGAGATATTGAAGAATAAGGGATGAATTATACTAGACAACGAATTTGAATTCACACAAAATAATGCATACACCCCAAGCTATCTCCAAATGTACCGAGAAGCAACAAATACACCCAAAGATGGTGCCAAACCCAAATTGGAGCTCATCCAAAAGAACAAAGTGTCCATCATCCCAAGTTAGGAGCCAAATGCACTTGAAAATGCTCAAACATGATACATATTGATCAAGTCCAATTTTCTAGAGAATAATATCTCCCTTACCAACAAATTACTTCTAAATTTTGGCCCACCACAAACAAGTGGGGAGCTACAAATTATTTGCTTCATAATAAGTCATCAGTCTTGTCCAAAACAAGTATCGATTTTTGTTTTACCTTTGAGAAAATTCACAATGCAAGAAAAGCTAATTTGTGTTGGAAATATCAGACCCCCATCTCATTCAATATTTATGGTATTGGCAATCCATTTAGTCAAATTATGTAGACCAGAATGATTTTAGGTATTATAGAAGAGTAATTCGGCTCATTCCCAATCTTATGTAGAGCCGAATGAAGTTATCAAATTTCAAGTGGCTCTAACCTTTTCAGATTTGTTAGAATTAGAAAATAAAATAAAATAAAAAATATTAACGGTATGACCTGTGACTTTGTAATCGCTATATGATTCTCTCTCCCCCTCTTTCCTAAAACATTTGCGGTCGCCTTTTTACTTTTTTTTTTTCTTTTTTATACAAGATAGAAATTTTGCTCTAACCTAACATAAGTGTATATGTGTGAACTTCCCTCCTGGAGACTTTTGCTCTAACCTAACATAAGTGTATATGTGTGTGAACTTCCCTCCTAGAGACTTGAACTCCAACTCTTACCCTCCCACCCCCCACAAGCACTTATACTTGTGTAATGACCATCGCATCAAGGATGCGCAGTGGTGGGATAGCCTTATTAAGCTAGTATATTACCAAATTATATCTACCAAAAATTTTATTTAAAAAAAATTTACTTGTAGCTTGAAGTCTGTGTTTGTCTATTTAGGTTCTAATTAAGAAGGTTTTGTTGAATTAAATGCAACTCAACTACAACAGCTCTAATGTTCATCCATTCTCTTGGAAACTCTATGGAACAAGCAACTCCAATTCCAAGTATCAAAATCAAGCATTCTTGGATTTTGAGACTTCCATTTCGATTCTCACTGCGGGTATCATTTATCCTTCTTTCTCCCTCTTGTCCTTCCCAAAGAAGAAAATGATCTATAATGTCAATTATTCGTTCTGGCAAAGTTACTTTGACAAAGTCATGAAGATTTAAGCTATCATGGAAATGTTATCAATAGGCCTTTTTCCTATGATCATCTCTAACAATAATATGCCATAACTATAAACATCACCATATAGTGATGCCTCGTTTCCCATGCCATATTCTTAAATTGCACATAATATATAGTGTAATAGGCATACTTTCATATCATAAAAAGAAGGGCAATAAAAAAATCTTAGAAGTTTTAAACGATGTTTTCTAATGGCTTGTAATAAAGACAAAAAAAAAAAAAAAATGATGTCCAGAAAATTTTGTTATAACACATTCTATCTAGAAAAATAGAGATATCTAAAAAATAGAGATAAAATACATCCATCTTAAAAACAAAAAATAAAATAAATTTAAGAGATTATTTTTACCTGGAGAAGTATAACCAACTGTTCCTCTAACTCCAATGGAGCTTAATTGATTAGTAGAAGAATCATGGATAATATCATGAAGGAATCATGCCAAGCCAAAGTCACTTACATGTCCAATCATTTCATCATCAAGAAGAACATTGTTGGGTTTAAGGTCACAATGAGCATTTGGGGTTTCACAATAATAATGAAGATAATCCAATGCACTAGCAACATCAATGGCGATATTCAATCTTTGAAGAAGACTCAACTTCCTTAGTTTCTCAAAAGCATCATTTGTTCTTGGAGTTATTGTGTTATTATTCAATAGCAAGACTTGTAGCCTGTGTAAACGGCCAATTTCTGGAGGGATTTCATTATAAAAGCTGTTGTTTTGAAGGTTTAGCTTCCACAAAAAAACTTATATTTCCAACATTTGGGGATATAGAGCCTACTAGTTTTTGAGATTACAAGTCCAACACAGTAACCCTTTGATGTCGGCGACCACAGGAAACACCTTTCCATTGGCAAAAGTGGATGCCATCATTCCAAGAGCTCATCACCCCAAGAGGATCATCACTGATTTTGGCTTTGAATTCCAGCAGTGCCAAACGGTCTGTCTCATTATTCCCGCCAACCACAGAGGTGAGAAACAGGCCAAAGCACCAGAGAAGAATAAATGTGTGCATGGAAAAAGATGAAGATGGTGGAGCGGAACTCAGGTGTGAACAAAGCCCCATTCAATGTGGTTGAAAAGGCCTTTGCTTAACTAAAATGTTGGTTAACTAGACTTTGAAATGGTACAACTATGTGTTTGGTTGCTTTGCAGCTCAAGAAGAAGCACATTTATAGCTAGGGAAAGAAGAGAATTAGTGCAAGAATAGTGATGTTTCGAACCCCTTGATATTCAAGTACTATTCGTCGTCGTGTAATGGACGGTGAGCCCCTTGATATTTCTTGAACAAATTCAGTGTACAAGTAAAAAAATTAGATAAGCAACAGTTGCGAGCTTGACTTCAAGTGCCAGTCCTAGAAATTTTTTCCGTGTATGTACCTCGTAGCCTAATTGATGGTTAAAATTAACGGTCACATGCAAGTCACTTGATCATGAACATTTAGAACATTAATTTATTATAAGGACAAAATAGAATTCAATTTTTATGGTCATATGAGGTGATCAGTAAAAACAAACAGTCAATCAAACCAGGGGTTGAATTTGTGACCTTTGAAGCTATTAATTTACATGAGCAATCCTAATGACAACACCTAATCTATCTATATATATCTAAAAGCTAAAACGTAGCATTTATTGTTGTTACGCTCCAGTTGAGCCACATTATCGACCATGTCACCTTTTTTTTCCCCCCCGTCATTTTTTAAACAATATTAATATATAGATAAAAAATGCAACTCTACACATTCTCTAACTCATTAAATCCAACTCACCATGAACAACCTTACACATTCTTTAACTCATTAAATCCAACTCACCATTAATTTATCCTTCTTCCAATTTCCTAACTCTTCATTTTCCCCTTCAAAACCGTTTAGCTCTTTTGAAATTCAAACCCTTCAATTGCCACTTCTGTGATTAACTATGTTATTTTTAGCACTATAAATTTACAGTTGCTCTCTCTACCTCCACAAAAGTTGCCAAAGTGGCATCAGATTTGGAAAGTCCCTTTGAGGTTGTTCTTTCCCTTCTTATTTTTCCTTTTCTCCCAACTTCGGTTTTTCCATTGGATTTCTAAAGTTTGTGGATGATATGCTTTTTTGTGGGTTGCCTACAATGTGATCACTTTGGGGCTATGGGTGGCTAGGATCGGTTTGTCGGTTATGAGAAGGGTTTTCAAGAATTAGAAATCTCTACAACAACTTCTTACTTCATATTCATGTTGTACAATTTTTATTTTATATTTGTGTTTTACCCGTTCAATTTGTTTATCTTTGACATTTTAGTTTTCTTACATTTGACATTTATTTAACTCTATGTAAAAAAAGGAAGAAAAGAAAACCAAAGTTTAATGTATTTACCTATAATTGTTTTGAAGGACAAAATTGCCAAATGCCCGTTTCGGGCAAATTAATTAGCATTTTGCCCTTCTTCCCAAACTAAATAGGGAAATGCCCCTCTTTTGAAACTCGACTTTTTCAAAATCGAGTTAAGCCCTATAGTGACGTTTTCAAGGACCTATAGTGACGTTTTTAAAGACCTATAGTGGCGTTTTATAACTCGATATCCATGAAATCGAGTTATAGGCAATAAAATTGCCTATAACTCGATTTCATGGATATCGAGTTATAAAACGTCACTATAGGTCCTTAAAAACGTCACTATAGGGTTCCAGAATTTTTTTTTTTTAAACTCGATTTTGAGAAAATCGAGTTTCAAAAGAGGGGCATTTCCCTAATTAGTTTGGGAAGAAGGGCAAAATGCTAATTAGTTTGGCTGAAAAGGGTAGAAGCCCATTTTGTCCTTGTTTTGAAACAATAATAGAGTATACGTTGTAATTATACTCCAATTACTGCTTTCATATTTTTGACCCAACAGTTCTTTTTTGTTGTGGAACCTTTCTCGATTTCTGTTTGGCTTCGACAAATATTATGTTTAGCCCACTTTTTCTTATTATGTGTAGCACATAATAATTTGATCTTGCAATCCAATAGAAAATAAAAAATCTACCTCAAAAGTTTGGTCATGAGAAAATAGAAAATCTCAAAACATGATTAATTGGGGGTTTTATTTTTATCTGATTTTGATAATGCTAAATGTGGAATTTGGTTCTTTTAGAGTTTAGAATCATTGACCTAGATACATGAGAGTTTGACAGTGAAGGTTTCTTAAGTGGCTAAAGACATTTCTAAGGAACTTTAGGAGAAGAAAGAATTTTTTTTTTTTTTTTTCAAAACTTCCATTATTATATATAGTACAGATATGTATAGACATTGTTTTTTGTTTTTTGTTTTTTATTCTTCATTGATTTCATGATTTAGTTATTAAGAAAAACCCAAAATAATAGAACAAAAATGGAAAATACTATTAAAAATAGTTCAATTTTTAAGGAGAACAAATTATTTTCAATAATTTTTAGAGAATAAATTATACATTATAGCAAATTATAGAATAATTATATATTCCCACGCATAGCGTGGGTCTGCGACTAGTTAAGCTAAAACGTGACATTTTATTCCAAAGTAGAGTAAGCCAAAGCTTAAACATCACACAGTTTCTAAACAAACCCCAAAATTGGTGTAAAATAGAACATCCCAAAAGGAGACTCTACCTCCTCAATTGCAGATCTTGAGTAAACATCACATCAATAACATTAGTACCAAACAATAGGAAAATTGTTTACTTCGAATTGGGTTCATTCTGCTGCAAATTGGTAAAGCCTCATATAATGTTGAAGCTCCCAGTTTCCACATCAGCCCAAAATAAAATAATCAACTCCACATAATTTTCTTCATTGGTTTTTTTATTTGGTTTTTTTTTTTTTTCACTTTTTAGTTTTTACCTTATCCCCTATCTATTTCTTGCCATTTTTTTTTTTTACTAATTTATCACATTTATCCATTACTTGGCACCATGATGTATCATCCAGCTCTTGAGAAAAAGAAAAAAGAAAAAAGAGGGGCATTATTAGACCGTGGAATATAGTTCTTTCACACTACACACAAAAGATGTGGTGTCCTAGTGTTAGCGTATTATTAGGGTTGGTAAATGGAGTGATTCATGTGACATATGACATCTCTAACAGTACTGCGTAGTCTACACCAGCAGACCAGCGTGTGATAGCGAGGAATAGCAAGGAAGAAGGAATAGTAGTTATGGCATGACAAAGACGACCTGTCCGTCAACATCATACCTACCGCAAGGCAATCGGAGTAGCAGACGGGCTAGCAAAAAGAGAGAGGGAGTAAAGCAGCCAACTTAGAATATATACACAATGTCCATATTCTGTTTCTTGTAAGTATACGCGGGACCTTTTGCAGAAATGCACTCCTAGAAAGTGCTTCATTGCTCCACGGTCAGTTTTGTAAATAGACACTAACCACAAGAGTCTAATGGACATACTTGATGTAAAAGGAATATACATGAAATTTTCAGGTATGTGAGATACAAAAATAGAGAAAAAATATACGCCAAAAAAAATAATCATAAAAGACAATATTTACATAGTTTGGCAATTTACTTAGGTTCACGGAGTTGCAAGAAGGAATTTCGCTATTCACAAAGAAAAATACAAGATGTGGCAGTATAGTTTTTCTCCCTAAAAAATAATACACAAAACCCTATTGACCCAAACCTCCGCTCCATGGACTACACCTCAAATAATCTCCCATTGATTACCATAGCAATTTTATTTCAAGTCTGACCATAATCCAAATCAAACACAACTAGACTACACAAAGCCTAACGTGATATACTTTGCTTTTAAATATAAAATAAATACCTATTTTTCACACATAAAATAAATAAATAAATAATAAAAAGAAAAAGACCTGTCCTTGTTACACAAACTCCACCACAGATTTACAAGAAATATCTTGAGTAGACTTATGGCATGTCAAAGAAGACCTGACCAAGAATAGCTCCATGACCCTGGTCTTTTTCTTTGTTAAGCATTGGGGCCTAGTTTAGAACCGTGTTTTTAGCAAGCCCATTTGTCAATCCAAATGGGCCTCATCTAGTCCATTTTGGACTTGAGGTTTCAAGCCCATTTGCAGTTGGGGAAAAAAAATATTAAAAAAAGTATTGAACAACAATTATTATCAGCTCCCATAAAAAATAAATAAATAAAATAAAAAACAATTATTATTAGCAAAATTCTGATGGTTTTTGAAAAGAATCTAGTATTTTTACATAATCAAGATAATTGTGGGGCCAGGGGCTCAGGGCCCGTGCCGAGGAGGTCGTGTGCCGAGGACGAATGATCACAGGCCGAGGTGTCAACGGGAACAGCTGAGGACGACCCTATCCTCAGCACTCCAGGACTTCAATGGGAAGAGCAACGTCTCGATGAAGGCTATCCCCGAACAACCCCCTGAAGGGGATGTGAGTGGAATGGGGCCCACATGGAGGTACAGTGCAAAATTGGATCAAGAAAAATACATCCCCTCCGCATTAAATGCACCCGCCAGCGTCCTGGTCATGTTAATGAGAAAAGACGTTTGAACGGTGTGACTTCGATCATCGCAACTAACAAAAAGTAAGAAGGGACAGCTGATGGGACGGGTACAAAAGTAAGCACCTGCCTGACCAACAAATGGAGGGCTAAGATCAACCAAGAAGGACTATATAATGTAAAAGTTAGGGCACCAAGAGAGGGGCTGGGAAAAATGGCCAAAAACCGAAGCCTCCCAACCCGCCTCTAGGAGAAGGACTCCTAGGGCGAAAACGACTTAACCATGTATAAACACCACGAAAAACCCACCGTCCGGTGACCAAGGCCTAGCCTTTCAAACCCACGCTCTACAAATGATATTGTTTGGGCCTTTTTACTTGCGAACCCAATATCGCTTTGGGTCGTTACAAATCGTGTCCTTACAATTGGCGCCGTCTGTGGCAAAGGCTTGTGTGTTGGCGTAGGCGGTAGGTCGAGACAGTTCCCTTATCATTTCTAACAGTCAGTTGTAGTATTCTAGTGTAAAGTTCCACTAGGGGCTATGTTTCTTTACTATGGGCTGCGCTTCGTGACGTCAGCCACACGGATGGTTCTAGGGGCTTGGCCGAGGAGCTAATTCCCCTAAAAACCAAGGTCTCATGCCATAACCGAGGGGTTAATTCCCCCAACTACTTAAATATCAAGTTTTTGACAGAACCAAGGTATTGCATGGTCCTCGGACTCAAACCTATGGGAAAACCAACTACTTAGATGAGAAAACTGAGTTTTGGACAGAACCAAGGTATTGCATGGTCCTCGGACTCAAACCTAGGGGGAAACCAACTACTTAGATGAGAAAACTAAGTTTTGGATAGAATCAAGGTATTGCATAGTCCTCGGACTCAAACCTATGGGGAAACCAACTACTTAGATGAGAAAACTGAGTTTTGGACAGAACCAAGGTATTGCATGGTCCTCGGACTCAAACCTATGGGGAAACCAACTACTTAGATGAGAAAACTGAGTTTTGGACAGAACCAAGGTATTGCATGGTCCTCGGACTCAAACCTATAGAGAAACCAACTACTTGGAAGAAAAACTGAGTTTTGGACAGAACCAGGGTATTGCATGGTCCTTGGACTCAAACCTATGGGGAAACTAACTACTTAAATATCAAGTTTTGGACAGAACCAGGGTATTGCATGGTCCTCGGACTCAAACCTATGGGGAAACCAACTACTTAAATATCAAGTTTTGGACAGAACCAGGGTATTGCATGGTCCTCGGACTCAAACCTATGGGGAAACCAACTACTTTAAATAAACCTGGGCACTAAGCAGGACTTAGCAACTACGCGTGACATCTAAAATGATGCCTATATCTTCGTTGAATGAGGGTTAGAAATGAGTTCAAGGCTCTGCAGGTGCAGGTAAGCTAAGGTTTTGAAGCATGATGTTAAATGTATCGCATGCATAGATATTCATACGTGTTAAGATAAATTAGTTCAAAATTAATAAACAATAGTAAGTATCGACAACTAACAAGTAGCCAAAAGGAAAAAGGAGAAAAGGATTTCATATATACATGTTCAACAGGTTCGAACCACTAACAGATCACAAAGTTTTCAAAATGAAAAAGAAACAAGTTAATCGATTAAACTAAAAACAAATACGGAGCCTAGCCAGGGTTTCTACTTCTTTAGTCTTGCGTCAGCCACATCCTGGGAAGGCAGGACGGAATCAGCTTCGACGCCCTGGAGGATAGTCCCTTCTGGGGAAGGCCGAACAGGGTCAGTATCGGTACTCTGGGGGACCACAGTAAGGGGAATTGCCTGTGGAAGCTAGGCAAGTATGGCTGGTTCCTCAACATTAGGCACCTGAATGCCAACCACGGGCTCAGTAACCCCTTTGGGTACCTCAGGATCCGAATGCTGAGATATTTCTATCACATCCTGAAATCCTCCTTCTTTGAGCGTCATGCCAAGAGAGCCGCCGACCTGTAAGTTTTCCGACTGAGTGGCCCCTTCCTCGGGTTGGTCGCTCATAACCACGGAGCTGGAGGAAGTGGCCTCACGGATGGCTGTAGGGTAGAATATGTTCTCCGCTTTCCACAAATCGGATGAAGCATTCACCCCAGCTCGCTTCAGTGCCTCTTCCCAAACCTGGGAGCAGTAAAGCCTGCATACTCCAAGAATCTGGGCTTTAAGGATGGCTTAGGTTTCAGCTACCCCCGCATTGTAACCATCATCCTCGATCGTTTCCTTGGCAACCTCAGCCTCATTTCGGGCAAACTCGGCCTCCTGCTTGGCCCTTGTGGCCTCGTCACGGGCATACTCCGCCACACCTTTGTCATGCTCTGCCACGGCCAGTTTTTTACTTAAATTCTTGATCAGCTCTTTAGCTATTTGCAACTGATCCTCGGTTTCTAGTAGACGTTTTGTTTGGTCCTCAGCTTGTTTTTGGGCGCTAGCCAAGCCCGCCAAGGCGCTATCCCTTTCGCGAATAGCGACTGTTAGGTCAGCCCTGGCCTTGGTGAGGTCCTCCTCAGAAGCTTGAAGAGTCTTTGCGGTCGTCAAGCGCTTGGTGCGTTCATTCTCGGCCACTTTACTCTTATTATTCACCTCTTCCTCCATCCTATAGGTGGCCTAGAGAGCCTGACAAGGGAGATAAATGCATAGTTAATGACAAACCAGAGGCAAGAGTTAATAAAGTTTCAGGTTTCAAGAAACCTTACCATGCCCAAGTACCTCTTAGTACTGAGGAAGACTTCCTGCATCCTCATTTTTCTCAATCCATCCATGTCAATGGGAAGCAGCATGGTTCTCCCTAGTGCGTCCACCATATAGCAACCCTCGCTATCTCCGAGATCCCTCATGGATGCAGTTTCCAGCAGTAGACCCCCGTGAAGCATTGAGGCAGGAAGCCAGGCGCTTGGAGAGGACTGGGCCTCGACCCCGTTTCCCTTGCCTTGAGAGGATTGGACTTCAGTCTCTTTACCTTTGCTTTGGTGCCCAATCTTCAGTTGTTTTGTACGCGGAGCCTCCTCATTCTCCTTAGAAGGTTGGGATTTTCCCCCGTCCATGGTTTCCTTGCCCTTGGGGCTCCTCTTTCTCTTTGAATCAGTGCCTTCCGGCCGAGGAGGCAGAGATGGTTGAGAGGAAGCAGGAAGTTTGGGGCGGGAGGATTGTGGCTGTGACTTGGTGGAAGATGACCTAGTCTGGACAATCTGGGGCTGAGGTGGTGAAGAAGGAGCATTGGGATGGGGCGTTCCCTGCGTATCCTTCTCAGGTTGACCCTCGAGGAGTTCGAGTAGGGGGGTCGGGGGCTTTCTCTTGAGTCCTATCTCGGCTTGAGAAGAGGTGCCTACTGACGACAATTCCGCCTTGGACAAGGCTGGATCACCTATATCACCAGAAGGATCCTCGGATTGGTTGGCTAGGTCAAATACCCCAAAACCTTCCTCTGGCTGGTCTAGCTCACCTTCGCCCTCTGCTACTTAATGAGACGAGGAGGGGCCCACCGGTGGGATGTTCTCGAGAATAGAGGGTTCCCGGGAGATTAGAAATCCTTTCTCAACCACGATAATTTTTGGAAGCCAAGGACGGCTGGCGCTGATCACGTGCCTTGCGTCCGCAAATGACTTCTGAACAGGAGGATACCCTAGTATTTTGTGAGTGGCTCGGACTTGACCATCTCTGTCATTTACAAAAACTGCCGCCTATAGAACAGTCTCCAAGTCCGCCCGGTTGACTAAGTGAAAATGGCGTTGATAGGCGCGTGGATCTACAAAAAGAAAAACACATATGTATGGTTAGTTACTGAACAACATCAGCTTAGAATGGCGTAAAGGGTCATCGACCTTCCATTCCCAGTACCCCACCTGGTTCTCCTTCTACTATGGGGCACGGATCGCCATCGTGCCATTCACCGAAGACGATAAGGAAATCTTTGTTTAATCCCTTGTTGGAATCAGGGAGGCACTGGATTAGCCGAACCCTCTCGTCTCTCGTCTTCATGTAGTAGGATTTTCCCTTCAAATTTTGGAGATTATAGCACCAATTCACGTCATGGTGGGTCAGTCTTAGCCCCATCTTTTCGTTTAAAGCGTCCACGCAACCCAGAATCCTAAACACGTAGCCGACGCACTGGGTGGGGGCTAATCGAAAGTGCCTGAGGTAACCCCTCGTTACCGGCCCCATAGGGATTCTCATACCCCCCTCTACAAAGGCGAGGACGGGAATTACTATCTCGCCCGTTTCCCTCTTCTAGTGCCACTCCCCCATCTTACAATGCCTCAGACTTACGTTTGGAGGAATTTTGTAATCGACGATGAACTTGTTCATCGCCTCCTCATTATCGACTAATTTCCTTAGTCTCGATTTAACCATTTCTATGATTTACTCAATAAACTCAACCAGCAACGGGAGAAGGAAAGGAACCAGAGAAAAATAAACCCAGAAAAGAAAAAGCACGAGTCAATGGAGGCAGGGAACTTACATAAAAGAGGAAAGGCGCTTCGGATAGGCTTTTTGTGCTGGAGATAGACCTGAGTTTGGACGAAAGTTCAGATGAACCCAGAATATACGCGCTAGAACTCTTAAGTGCAAAACTGAAGAGACAGATCCGTTACAAAAAATCTCTTATACTTTCTAAGGTAACTGCACAAATTTTCCCGCCCATAAAGACCAAGGGATCACCACCGTTCGATCTTCATCACGCCGTAGAACGTGGGAAACACAAAGTCGCCTGTATTTAATGAGGCCACGTTTCGCCTTCTAAGGGCTCTAGGAACGTGTCTAGGGCAGATAAAAAGTCTCGGGAACCGATAGGTGACAAGGATTGACAGACATTGGCAGATACCTGATGTCATCAAAACCCTTCTATCCTTCCGAGGAGTCGGATAGCAGGATTTTGAGGGGCTATTGTGGGGCCAGGGGCTCAGGGCCCGTGCCGAGGAGGTCGTGTGCCGAGGACGAATGATCACAGGCCGAGGTGTCAACGGGAACAGCTGAGGACGACCCTATCCTCGGCACTCCAAGACTTCAATGGGAAGAGCAACGTCTCGATGAAGGCTATCCCCGAACAGCCCCCTGAAGGGGATGTGAGTGGAATGGGGCCCACATGGAGGTACAATGCAAAATTGGATCAAGGAAAATACGTCCCCTCCGCATTAAATGCACCCGCCAGCGTCCTGGTCATGTTAATGAGAAAAGACGCTTGGACGGTGTGACTTCGATCATCGCAACTAACAGAAAGTAAGAGGGGACAGCTGATGGGACGGGTACAAAAGTAAGCACCTGCCTGACCAACAAATGGAGGGCTAAGATCAACCAAGAAGGACTATATAATGTAAAAGTTAGGGCACCAAGAGAGGGGCTGGGAAAAATGGCCAAAAATCAGAGCCTCCCAGCCCGCATCTAGGAGAAGGACTCCTAGGGTGAAAACGACTTAACCATGTATGAACACCACGAAAAACCCACCGTCCGGTGACCAAGGCCTAGCCTTTCAAACCCACGCTCTACAAATGATATTGTTTGGGTCTTTTTACGTGCGAACCCAATATCGCTTTGGGTCGTTACAAATCGTGTCCTTACAATAATTAATGTATTATTTCCTCAAAAAAAAAATGTATTAACTATTTCTATATTATTATTATTATTATTTTCATTGTTATCTTTTTGTTGTATTATATTACAATCTTCTAACTCTTTTTTAATTTATGTTTTGTATATTTGTGATATTTTCATCAAAATTTTCCATTATAAAAAAATTATTGTAATAAATTTATTTATTAGATCCAACTTAAGACTCTCTCTCTCTCTCTCTCTCTCTCTCTCTCTCTCTCTCTCTCTCTCTCTCAAAAGATAGATAGATAGATATTTTCTGGTAGATATTATTAAAAATAAATATTTACAAATTAGAAAAACACTATCTATAATATAAAATTGAAATATGATAAGAATAAAAATAATTTTAAAAGCGTAGATTAATCGAGTCTGAAGATCTTCAAATTCCACCTATCCCTTATAACTGTTGAATTATCAACCAAAAAGAAAAAAAAAATCTCCCAATAATTATAATTTCAAAGATTTTGGAAATGACTTTATTCCTATAATTATTGCTACTATTTGAAACATATATATGCTCGTGATTTTTGGATTGAGATAAGTATTGCACCTGGTGCAATAGCTCTTAGTAGCTAAGATTGAGAGTTGAAAAAAGAAACTTTCAATCTTAACTATTGAATAAAATAAAGTTAGACAAAGTTAAAATGTAAAAGAGTAAAAAAATTTGTGAGGGGTAATTAAACAATTGCACTAGCTTCAATACATATCTCAATCTGTGACTTTTAGCTCGCCTCTATAAATAATTCTTTCTAATGAAAGCAAAATTCCTCCCAACTCCCACCATAAATTCAACATAGTTAGGCGTGGCCTTGAAATTTGAGGTTTAAACAAAAAGTATTGAATCCAAAGTAAAAGTATTTCTCCTTTTTCTCAGAATATCTTAAGAAAACACCTCATCTATCGACACGCATTTGTTCACACTTTAATGATTTACATATTTGTAAATGTGTGATTGGATCATATCACTTATAAACAAACCCACAACTGATATTTAGCATAGAAGAAAAATCTATTTTTCAATTGTCATGTATCAAAATTATGTCAAAGTGTGTGGGTCCTAGATTTTTTTGCTTAAGAAAATCTTAATCTTTGTAAGGCATAGCTTATTATTATTATTATTAACCAAAGTGGAAACAATATTGATGAGTCGATGACTAATGTTAGGAGAATATTTTTCATAACTCCATGCCTACCCAAAGTTGGAGCTCTCATGCAAGAATGGCATGCTTAATGTATATCCTTAAAGATGACGAGATTCTGGCATCAATGTGTGAAGTGGAGGAGGATTACGCAAATTTAAAAGTCAAGAATAGGATGAATTTTGAACTCCCAAGACAATTAAAGGCCTATTTGGATTGAGGGAGCGAGGGGGAGCAAAGGGAATTGAAGTAGAGCAGAGTTGGCCATAAATTAGATTAGTTTCCAGCCAACTCTACTCTACTTTCCCTCTCATCTCTTCAATTCAAAAGGACCATTAGTATTAGTTAGAGCGTGAAATAAAATGTGAGCCCATTGATCATATTTCTTGACCAAATTCCGAGGAAACTTAGATATGTAACAGTTATGAGCTAGAATTCTGTGCCACTCCAAGAAACTCTTTTCATGTCTATACATATAACCTAGTTGACGGTTAAAATTACCGATCGCGTGCAGCTCACATGATTATAAATATCCAGTATATTAAGAAATTATTAGGGCAAAATAAAGAACTCAATTTTTAATAGTCATATGACTTGCAGGTGGTCGTTTAAAGAAAAACAGTCAATCAAAGCTAAGGGGTGGAATTTGTGACCTTCGAAGCTATTAATTTACAGGAGCAATCCTAATGACAACACCCAATTAAGCTTGAACATGACATTTTATTCCCAAGTTACGTAAATCGTAGCTTGAAGTAACATCACACAACTTCTAAACAAACCCCAAAAAGTGGTGTAAAATAGAATATCCCTTCACTTAATTCAATGGTTGTGCTCCTTCATCATTCAACCCCCTCTCCCTCTATTCCCCTAACTTAATAAATTAAAAATTAAAAAAATAAATAAAAAGAGTTTTGCCCTCAATTTAATATAAAAATCTTACAAATTAAGCATTGCATTCACGACATTAACACCAACAAAATAGAAATCTCCTAATTTTTTTTTTCGTTTGTTTTTATAAACCCATTGTTGAGAAATGAGAATTTGAACTTTGAATATCATCTTTGAACTCTCTCTCTCTCTCTCTCATGGTTGACATGAGTCTATAGAAAAATCATTAGGTACTTCCAGAGTACCATTGTGACTTGGGAGTACACAATACTTTCCCGAGCCTATAGCCCCTCATTCTGCAAACCAAACTAACCCGGCCTCACTCCAACATGACTGTACGAATCTATGACATTAACAATCAAAACTATTGGGCTTGTTTATAACCATTTGTAAGCAGGGGCGGAGCCACATAGTGGCTTGGGGGGGCCTCGGCCCCTGCAAAAAAAAAAAAAAAAAAAAAAAAATTCCATTAAAGTAGGTAGAAAAAAAAATTGGACCCCCCCAATATTGGACAGCCGGCCCCCCCATGCCCAATTCTCAACTATTCTCCCAAGCCCAGCTCAAATATTCTCCTAAGCCCAGCTTTAGTTTTAGGCCTTATCACCTTATGTACTCCAAATAAAACAAGCTGGCCCGCTCAAGTCCAAACACTAAAAACAAAACTTCACTTTCTCTTCACCTCAAAAAATCCACCCACTGACCCACGGAATCCCTTCCTTTACTTCTTATTCTTTTGTTTTGTCTTCTTTGATACATTTTCATTTGCACCGGTACCGTTGCCCACCTACCAGCCCCCAAAACTCCAGTCCTCTGTACTCACAGTCCGGAAAAAAAAAGAAAAAAAAAACTTGACCAATTTTTTCTTTCTTCATCAGCTTTAGTTTTGGAACTTGGTGACTGGTGAGTTTTCTTCTCTTTCTTAAGCATTAGACATTCATCTCTTTTTAGTATCTTTTTTTTATTTTCTCAACTATCTACACCTAAATATTCACATGCTCTTTATATTTTCATAGATTTTTAGAGAAATACATGATTGAAGGCATGAGGAGATTGTTTGTGATGGGTCTTGAAGGGAAGATCTAAAGTTGGAGGCAGTCAGGCAGAGGCAGTAGGCATTGCCACACGGGTGACCCATCTTTGCACTTTGTGAAAACAAAGTTTCTAAGGTAAAATTGTTTTGATTTATTACCTATTTATGATTAGTTAGCTATCATGTGGCTGTGGATGTGGCTGTGGGTGTTGTTAAATTGTTTGGTTTTGTGTACCAATACTTGTGTGTTTAATTTTTGTTTTTGTTTGAGGAGTTATTATTAATTAAAGTCGTATTAAAAATGGGTTGTATGTTTAAATTATAGTGGAAATTTTGTTTTTTCTTGAGTATGAATAACATCCATATAACTAAGTAAAAATTTCTAATTAAAATTTTATTTTTTAAACTTCTTTTCAGGTTAATTTTTGAGTCATATTCTTAAAGCTAAAAGAATTATGAGCAAATGAAAAACAATTGATGCATTCTTTAAGAAAAAAGATGTTAGCAATTCAGAAATTAGGACACCTGTGGCTGTAGAAACAAATGTTGATACTTCGATACCTGATGAACACCCTGACCCCTCCAAATGTTCAAGAATTCAATCTGAAGAGATAGATCGTGATCCAGGATCACGTAAACAAATATGTGAATTCCCTATCAACAAACAAGATGAAATCCAACAAGCTTATCTTAAAGAAGGTCCATATCAACCTAAAAATATAGACTATCCATACAACGATGATACTCATTGTCGTCGATTTCAACCTTCATGGTTCGAATCGGCCCCCCCATGTAAAAATTCCTGGCTACGCCCTTGTTTGTAAGGATAGGCCAATGAAACCAAAATAGAGCTCTCTGTCAAGGACATAAAGGCCCAACTACACTCTTTTACAGGAAAGAATGTTGTTACATCACTTGGGGTCATCCCATGCATTCACGACTCACCAAAGTTGAAGCTCCCACATGCGCAAGAACTCTATGCTTACTATCCTTAAAGATTGCAAGAATCTGGCATTGTTGTGCAAAGTGGAAGGAGAGAGAAAAATTAGAACTCAAGAAGGTTGTATTTTTGAACACCCAAGACAAGGGAAACGAAGAGAGAAAGGGGTACTTCTCATAAATTATCAATTTCCTCTCGTCCCGTGCGTCAATAAAATTAGATCTGGCGTCAAAACGAATCAAAGGCATGGGAGAGACAGAACTAAGGAGAATGAAGGCATCGATATCAACCAATTGGGCAAACAATTAAGCAGCATGTAAAACTTATTTTGAAAAGATTAAACACGTAGAAGCTTACATAAAAAAATAATAAAAACTAAGGGTGTGTTTGTTTGAAGGTGAAATAGGATGGATGAAAAACTTTAGAGAGAAAATGGGAAGGAAAACTTTTTTGGAGTGTGTTTAATTGGATGGGAAGGAAGGAAATAAATTGTGAGATCCAAGTATTTTATCCCCAAGTCCACCAAAAAATTCTCTCCAAAATAAAGAGAAAGTCAGAAAACTAAAGGGAGAAATTGGACATCATTTTTAAACGAAAATGCCCATTTACAATTACACATGGGCTTCACCCAAGTTGCTTTTCTTCACACAAAACTATTTCCCGGCCGTTGCTTGCCTCCACTTCCTCCCCCTTTTTTTTCCTCTTAGATGTTGCCTGCCTCTTCTTTTTTTTCTTTTTTTTCTTTTTTTTTTTAGATGTGATTTTTTTTTATGGACATTATTTTATTTTTTAATAAATTTAAGTGATTGATTTTTTTTTTTTTGGTTGTTTATCACTTTTTTTGTTTTAATTGGGCATCATTTTTTAACAAGAGTATATGCGTAAATTTATACAAACTCATTTCTTCTATTCCACTATTTTTTCACTCCCAACTAAACAAAAATAAGGGAAATTAAAATCTTTTCTATCTCTCACTTTTCCATCCTCTCACCATCTTCTATCCTCCTACTTTTCCATCTTTTCAACCAAGGACCCTAAGATTCATAACACAAAAGCCAAATGTTTTGCATGCACACCTCAGTATTAATAATATGCATGCTGTGCTTTTATTTTCCTTTGCCTTCTGTTAGTTTTAACTCTTAATACATTTCTCATGTTTTATGTTGGATATATGTGGGTTTCGGCCAATAGTTTTTGGTGTTGTACGTGACATTGTTTTACTATTTGGTGTTGTACGTGACATTGTTTTGGTAAAAGGCTTCCAACTTGCACATGACTCCATGATAATCAATAAATGAATAAATAAATAAATATATAAATTTGTTAGTAAAATTTACACAAAAATGGTGTCATATATGTACTTAATGGTGGCAGTAGTTAACAGAAGGATTGTACTGTTCACATTTTTAAACATGGGAAACAAATTGATAATATTAAAATTTTAAGTACCAAATTAAATTAGCCACTCAGGAAAGTTTTGAAGGACTAAATAGTATTTTAACAAAAAAAAAAATGTGGGACATTAATTAATTACTTCAGCTGAATTAGAAATAGAGACCTGTGGAATTTTCGTTCACAACCAAAAAGAAAGATGTGGTGTCTTGATGTTAGCGTATTATCAGGGTTGGAAAGATGGAATGGTTAAGATTCTCCGTGGAAATATCTCTAATGCTTCACAAGGGTATGATAGTGAACCTAGAGGAAGAAGCCAGAGCACTTATTGCTTGACCAAGAAGACCTGTCCTTGTTACACCAAGTCTTTCTTTGTTGGCCACAGATTTACAAGAAATGTCGTGATTGCATGACACACCACACCAGTGACTTTCACCAGCTCTAGCTTTCTAGGAACTATTAATCATGCACGCTTACAACTTACTGGTCCAAGTCAACCAATCCTGACTCCCTATTATCGTAGGATTGGTTCATGCAAGCTGCATAGTTGAGCCATTTAGGGTCAAGAGGGTTTAGAATTTCTAGTCTTCGATCATTATGGAAAACCAGTCCTTTGTGGCAGGAAAATTCCTTAACGAAGACAGCCAAGTTAAGCGGTTGCCAATAGAATTCAAACATGACGATGCTTCCGGAGATGCCTTAATTTTATGCCTAAGAACCATTTATGGGACTGGTTAGCATTATTCTAATATTGTTTCAAAAGATATTATTGTTGAAGTCCTATATTAATTAATAATAATAAAAATGAGTGGTTAAAATAATATAATTAGATCATGTTAGAGATATATTAGCCCATTAGTATAGAATATAGTAACACACGAGAGTTACGTGGTTCAGCCTAACGGCCTACATCCACGGAGGAAACCCTAAAGGGCTACATCAATAATATATTAGAGTGTAGTACAAATCCTGTGTTACAATGAATCATAACATGTGTATATATAGTAGACTAAACCCTAGACTAATAGACTTCTAGTACAAGTAGGAGACTTGGCTTGCACTCAAAGTAGAATTAGGTTTGGGCCTATACTAATGGGCTAATATATCTCTAACACCCCCTCTTATGTAAAATATTAGCATTGATACACCATGTTGAATATACTAGTATGGATGCGGAAGCGAAAGTATAAAGTATAGAACACAATAACACACGAGAGTTACGTGGTTCAGCCTAACGGCCTACATCCACGGAGGAAACCCTAAAGGGTTACATCAATAATATATTAGAGTGTAATACAAATCCTATGTTACAATGAATCATAACATGTGTATATATAGTAGACTAAACCCTAGACTAATAGACTTCTAATACAAGTAGGAGACTTGGCTTGCACTCAAAGTAGAATTAGGTTTGGGCCTATACTAATGGGCTAATATATCTCTAACACCCCCTCTCAAACTCAAGATGGAAGCTTGATGAAATCTTGAGATTTGATAAGGTTGAGAAGATCCCTTGAATGAAGTTTGGCTCTGTGACGGTAGTTTGAGGAAGGCAATGGTCTTGCAGTGTTGATGCGACTTCTAACGGTGGCTTGACTATACCGGAGAGTTTTGATGGTAGCAGTAGGAAGCCAAAGAAGATGAACGCAGCGAAAAAAAACACCGAGAAAGACAAAGATTGCTCTTAAATATACCGTAAGGACAGAAAACCATGGCCACAGGAAGGTGGCTCTGATACCATGATAAATATTAGCATTGATACACCATGTTGAATATACTAATATGGATGCGGAAGCGAAAGTATAAAGTATAGAACACAATAACACACGAGAGTTACGTGGTTTAGCCTAACGGCCTACATCCACGGAGGAAACCCTAAAGGGCTACATCAATAATATATTAGAGTGTAGTACAAATCCTGTGTTACAATGAATCATAACATGTGTATATATAGTAGACTAAACCCTAAACTAATAGACTTCTAGTACAAGTAGGAGACTTGGCTTGCACTCAAAGTAGAATTAGGTTTGGGCCTATACTAATGGGCTAATATATCTCTAACAGATCCAAACTCTTAAGTTTAAGCTTTTAGGTTAAGAGGTGTATCCATATATTACATTAACCTCTCAACAAAGTAGTCTCCCCAAGATGCTCTCTCTATAGCAAGTGGTGTTACAGTTGAGGGTAGTGCGCAGCAAGGTGACAAGGTTAACAGGGGCCCCTTTCATAGTTGGGGACAAGGTGTGTATACTTGGAACACGCACAAGTGAGCATCACACAAGTGTGGCGTAAGGTTTCAATGGAAATAGACGTGTGGGCCAATTCCATGGATGAGCGTTTGGGGTTGACATGTGATTAATTTCCATGGATAATGAGCTAGTGAAAGAAAATCTCATAAAGAAGAGGAGCTAGTAGGACTTGTTCATGACCCATACATAAAAGAGACAATGGTTAAAATAACATAATTGGGCTCAAATTTATATGTTTTAGCTCTAAGATTAAGTGGAATTTTTATATATTATATTAATTTCTCAACAAAAGAGTTTTCTCAAGATGTTCTCTCCCTAACATGCATCATTATCTTAATTTTTAAATAGCACAAAGATAGAGTGTTGTGGTAGTAGAAGTTTTGATATTAGTTTGTTGTGCAAAAGGACATCTAGAAGTTCTCCCACATAAGATAATTATTATAGATCTGAGAAGGAAATAATAATGATAAGAATAAGTGGTTAAAATAATATAGTTGAATCCAAACTATTAAATTTAAGCTTTTAAGTTAAGTGATGTTCCTATATATCATTAACCCCTAAACAAAGCAGTCTCCCCATGATGTTCTCTCTCTAGCAAGTGGTGTTAGAGCAGAGGGCAGTGCATAGCATGGCGACAAGGTTAACAAGGGCCCCTTTTATAGTTGGCGGGGACAAGGTGCGTATACTTGGAACACACACAAGTGAGCATTGCACGAGTGTGGCGTAAGGTTGTGATGGACATAAACGTGTGGGCTAGGTCCATGGATGAGCGTTTGGGGTTGACACATGGTCCCCATGGATGATGAACTAATGGAAGAAAGCTCATAATAAGAAGAAGCTAGTAGGACTTGTTCGTGGCCCATATATAAAGAGGCGATGATTAAAATAACATAGTTGGGCCCAAAGGAGTCTCCCCAAAGTGTTCTCTCACCAACATGCATCATCATCTTAATTTTTAAATAGCATACGGATAAAGTGTTGTGGTAGCAAAAATTTTGATATTAGTTTGCTGTGCAAAAGGATATCTAGAAGTTCTCCCGCAGAAAATTTTTTTTGAAAATTATTATAGATTTGAGAAGGAACTCACGAACAAATAATAGGAACGAATAAAAGTTAACAAATGAAAGTTCAAATATGTGTATAAAACACCCTTGAACGTTTAGACCCCCAATTACAAAATAACCAATTCAAGCTTTATGTCAAACAACTAGTGTGCGGAAAATGAACAAAAGCTATAAACAGAATTGGTAAACAATCTAAACCAATTAAAAACACATCCACAGCAGAAAATAAAAGGCAAAGATAAAGGGAAGAGAGATGCAAACACAAGGACAACACACGATGTGTTATCGAAGAGGAAACCGAAGCCCTCGGCGTAAAACCTCTCCGCCGCCTTCCAAGCGGTCAATAATCCATTAGAAAATGTAGTTGGGATATATGAACAGCAATAGACCCTCCAAGCCTAATCTACCCGATGTACCTAAGCCCTCCAAGCTTCTTGCTTCAACGAGGTTGCGCCG
Organism: Quercus lobata; assembly: GCF_001633185.2. NCBI lineage: Eukaryota > Viridiplantae > Streptophyta > Magnoliopsida > Fagales > Fagaceae > Quercus > Quercus lobata. The sequence continues at coordinate 19,643,478 of NC_044907.1, read as the reverse complement.
AACCTTTTTCTTTTCTAGCTTACCGGATTCCGCTATAATCCATAGCATCCGCCATCCTTGGCATCTTCCAATACTTCCCAAAACTCCAAAAACACTCAACACTCTAAATGGGTGTGGATAGTGTTTGGATTGAAATCTCCTCTCAATAGGTATGACAATGAGAGAGGGAATGAGAAGAGACTACAAAGATTTCTCTCTAAGAATGAGTAGCTCTCTCTAATTGGGTGGGTGTTTTGAAGAAACCTCTCTTAGGGTTTTTCTTTCTGAATAGCCACACCTATTTTGTGAGAATGAGGGGTATTTATACTGGTGTGAGAATGGAATGCAAAGAGTCAGTTTTTCCAAAATAGGGTTGGCTGGCGACTTGACCTCGCGACTTAACTGAGTCGCAAGTTCAAGCCGTGAGCTAACTAAATGGCCAGTCTGGATTTTTGTCCTGTAGTGCTCCAGCTGGCATGACTGTTCAACTCCCCTGCATGCTCTGCACGTGTGCAACTTTTGGCGGCTTGCAAGCCGCGAGCCTCCAGCGAGATAAAGCTGCGAGTCCCTGCTTCACTGTACAGTCTTGAGCATTTCTTCACACTCTCTCACACACTACTCTTACATGATTCCCACCTAAATATAGGGTTTCTAAGTGCTGTATTACAAGCAAATTTGTCACGGAATAAAGCCAACACATGGTTGATTAAATTCAACCTTACAACAAATAATAGGAATGAATATATATATATATATATATATATATATATATACATTCCTTAACGAGACTTCTTGCAAGTCATAAATGCCTCAAGTGTTAAACAAAAATTACAGCAAAACCAAAAAAGTAAAAAACAAAAAACAAAATGCATATTACCCCAATCTACCTCCAAATATACCAAAAAACGACAAATACACTTGCAAATGGTGTCAAACTAAAATTAGCTCACCCAAATGAACGAACAAAGTAAATATTATCCCAAGTTACCTCCAAATACGCCAATAGGCACCAAATGCGCCCGAATTCTCAAGCAGTATTGGCCTTCATAATTTTTTTTTTTTTTTTTCTTTTTTAGAATAAACGGCAGGTGTTGGCCTTCATAATTAATCATCGGTCTTGTACACCTATGGTGAGGGAAGATAAATTTTTAATTAGAATAATAAGCTTCAAAATTATTTTTAAACTATGCAAGGAGTGAGGTTTTTTCTCCTGTAAAAAGAATTTAAAAGACGTTCTTTTACTCATTACCTACAACTTAGTTATTTAAGTATCAAATTTTTTTATACCTTTGAGAAAATTCACAATGCAGGAAAGTTAATTTTTTTTTTCCATCTCATTCAATTAGTATGGAATTGGCAATCCATTTACCTGAAAGATAATTAGAATATAAAAAAGCAATGTTTTTACAACAAATTTGAAATTCAAGATTTCTACAACAAATTATTTAACTTTGTAGTCTTTACATGTCTGTGTCAAAAATTCAATACATGTGGCTATAATTTAAGCTTATTTCAGAGACCTCTGTCTAGAGTAATAGGATATAAGCCAATTCCTTGTGATCTTGATCACTTCGGTAGTGGAAATCAACCAAATTAAATTAAATTTTAGACCATTTTGGATTTTTCTTTAAGTATATATATATATATATATATATGATGAGTCAGGAAATCTTCCTTGTCCAAACATGATAATGGATGAGGAATGGGCCATAAATGAGACATTTAATGCCACCATTAATGGCCCCCCAATGGCTAGAAAGATAGAAGCCTATATAAAGTGCATCCAACCTAAGGCAAAGGTACAGTTTTCACACCTATCATCACATATACTCAACTATTGCTCTCTCTCTCTCTCTCTCTCTCTCTCTCTCTCTCTCTCTCTCTGCGTCTGACTTTGTCATCGGAGGTTTATTGGCTGGCACCACACCGTTGACCTATCTGATTTACTTTCTTCTCGTCTTGTAGGCCCCGGAACCATCTGGACGATCACAACTACTGACGAACTTAGCTTCATCAATTTGGCGCCGTCTATGTGAAATGCCTTTCTTTCAAGTCCTAAGGTCAGAAACATTGCCCTACCTTTGTTGACATCCAGATGGAATCCAGTGCACAACTAGAGTCAGCAGCCCTGGGCTTGCGGATCCAAGCCCTCACGGCCAATGTAGAAGAACTCACAAAGTAAAACCAAGAGATGAGACAACAGTTGCAATAGGAAGAAAATCGCTTGCCAAGAAGAATCGAGAACAACAAGAATGAAGATGAAGCATAAGACCTGGAAGGTAGCCAAGGAAGGGACGACTCAAGGAGAATAGAACGGTCCGATGAGGCAAGCAATGACCTTCTAAGAAGCATGAGGAGGGAAGTGGACGAGCTCAAGAATGCTATGAAGGAGAAAACAACAAAGAATTTGGATAGGATGTGTTGGGTTAAGATAGCTTAACCCCGATTAATTATTCAATTACCCAAGTTGATTAATTAAATTCAATTTGCATGCAAAATGTGAAGGCACCAACAAATTGCCAAAATACTAAGTGCAGCAGAAAATAATTTGACACGATGATTTGTTGACAAATGGGGAAAACCTCGCAAGGCAAAAACTCCTCCAGGTGATTTTAAGGTCACCACTCCCAATAATCCACTAAGCAACAATCAAGCGATTACAAGTATAAGGAATCTTACCAACTACCCTAGCATATCCCGAAATACCAACCTACAGTTGAACCTTTGCTCCAATACCCAATTGGACTTGATCTTATTGTAGCCTTCTTTCCTTTTGATGCACAAACCTCCAATTTGTGACTAACCCTTTGCACGGATCCCAGTATGTGACTAACTCTAGCAACTTAAACAGATGTTGTTGGCTACAAAGTTCTTCACTTCATCAACAATAAAGATCAGGAAGCACTTGTTACAAAACCCTATGGCATACAAACGCAGTAGCTCCACACAGAGAAAATAAGTCTCTTAGTCTCTATATCCGTGTGTGACGACTTTTAAAATAAGTCTTATATATATCTAAGGTTATGAAAAAAGAAACCCTAAACAAATATTCAAGCCTAAGTCGAATTTCAAATCTAGAAAACTAAAAATCGTAAATCTCAATAGATCGAGCTGTTGTCGGGCTATCTATCAAAGCTTCACATTAAGTCTCGATAGCAGGCATCTGTCGAGCTATCTATCGAGACTTAAAAAACAGCTTTTCTTCACTTGTTTCTTAGACCAATCTTCATATCTTTAATACTTGATTTGAACAACATGTTTTTTGAAGTAATAAACTCATCTTAGATCTACCCAATTACAAGCAAAGTGCATTTTGTCAAAGTATTAGCCAATTACAATAAAATATAACCCTAACAAGATGGTAAGAAGGATTGACTCACTGTTCACGCCAAAGGTCCTCGATTGTCCTTTGCCACCAAAGTTTCGACTCCCGCAACTTGAGTGATATGACGGGTTGAAAGACCCGCTAGATCATATCACTACCTTCAAGATGACTCTAAGCCTACAACAAACCCCGAATGAAATAGTGTGCCGATCCTTCCCGACCACCCTCAAGGGAGCAGCCCGAGTATGGTTTAGCAAGCTAGCACAATCTTCCATCTTCGACCAGCTGAGTAGCCTGTTTGTACGCCACTTCGTAAGTAGGCAGCACTAGAAAAGACCAGCGGATCACTTGATGACGATCAAACAAGGAAAAGGGGAGTTCTTAAGATCGTATGTGAAGCAGTTTAATAAAGAGGTGTTGAAAGTGGACAAGGCTAAAGACAAGGTACAGTTGACGTCGTTCAAGGCTAGGCTAAAATCCAAAGAATTCGTAATGGCGCTCGCAAAAAGTCCCACAATGTCGATGACAGAGCTGCTGATAAAGGCTCAGAAGCAAATAAATGCGGAAGATGCTCTCATAGCGATAGAGGGGGAGAACCTCAAACAACCAAAGAAGGTGCTCAAGACGACCTAAAAGGGCAAAAGAGGGAAAGGAAAGATCACTCATCCAACCATGACAGAAACAAGTGAAGGGACAATAAGACTCAAAAAATGGTAAATTTCACACCCTTGGTAATGCCCATTGACCAAGTTTTAATGCAAATTAAGGACGACCATCAGCTTAGGTGGCCAAAGCCGCTGAGCAATTCACCCAATGCCCGAAATAAGAAAAAGTATTGCCGCTTCCACCGTGATCATGGACATTACATGGACAAATGCAAAGATCTCAAAGAAGAGATAGAATCGTAGAAGAATTAATCCAAAGGGGAAAATTGCAGAAGTTTGTTAAGAAAGACACGTATGGACGGCCAAAGCAAGAGAATCAGACCAGAACAAAAGACAAGCCTAAAGACAACGATAAGCCACAAGAACGACCGAAGTGGTGGTTCAACAACAGGAGGCTCTTTCAAGTCCCATAAAAAGTCACAACAAAGACAGGTTAATAGTGTCCACACGATGCCACCTTCGAAGCACAGGAAAAGAAAGACCACAGAGTGATGCTCGATTGATCAAAGATCAGGCTCGATCGATCCAAAATCGCAGAAAAATAATTTCTGCAAAATTTAAATCAAGTCCAAACCTGCGAAAATGTTTAGGGTTTCAGTCCATTGTTCCTAAGTATAAAAGGAAAACCCTAACTACATTTTGAAGACTCTTGAAAGACTTATGAGTTAGTCCCGTGAGATCTAAGAGGTTTTGTATCTTCTAACTCTACAAGTGTCTACTGAAATAAGATCTACAATTAGGTACTGGTGGAATCTAGTTGCTGCAAGATCAACAAGTGGTAATCTGAAACCTTTGAGTGGGATCTCAAGTGATAAGTGTGGGAGCTTGTGTGCTGCAAATCCAAGAGAGAAATAGTCTGTGGATTCTGTAAGGTTGACTTTAATCAACCATCTTGTTGGCTTTATTCCGTGCCAAATTTGCTTGTATTTCAGCAATTAGTAACCCTGTATTTAGGTGGGATTTTTGTAAGGGTAGTGAGTGAGATAGTGTGAAGAAATGCTCAAGAGTGTGCAAGAAAAATAGAGACTCGCAACTGGATCTCGCGGGTGACTTACGGCTGCAAGCCGCCAGAAGTTGCACACATGCCAGGCATGCCAGAAGTTGAAGCATCATGCTAGCTGGAGCACTACAGGACAAAATAGGACAACTGACTGTTCAATTGTCTCGTGCCTGGATCTCGCGACTCAGTCAAGCCGCGAGCCAGCCCTGTTTTGAAAAACCTGACTCTTCACATTCCATTCTCACCCAAGTATAAATACCCCTTATACCTACAAGAGAAAGAGAACTTCCAGAGAGAATTTTGAGAGAGAAACTCTAGAGTAAAATAAGATTGATTCATCCACAATCTTCACATAAGAGACTCTTCAAATTCCTCTACTCTCTTCCTCTCCATTATTAAATCCTTGAGAGGCCTTTTACCAAAACCTTTTCTCACCATATCCATTACTGTGAGAGAGCTGTTTGGTGTTCTGGGAAACAGTTAGGAAGGAACCAATTTCACATTGGTTGATGCTATGGTCAAGTAGTGGAATCCGGGAAGCTAGAAAAGAAATAGGTTCGGCGCAACCTCGTTGGAGCAAGAAGCTTGGAGGGCTTAGGTACACTGGGTAGATTAGGCTTGGAGGGTCTATTGCTGTTCATGTATCCCAACTACATTTTCTAGTGGATTACTTACCGCTTTAATGGCGGCGGAGAGGTTTTACACCGAGGGCTTTAGTTTCCTCTTCGATAACACATCGTTGTGTTGTCCTTGTATTTGCATCTCTCTTCCCTTAATCTTTGCCTTTTATTTTCTGCTGTGGATGTGATTTTAATTGGTTTAGATTGTTTACCAATTCTGTTTATAGCTTGTGTTCATTTTCCGCACACTTATTGTTTGTCATAAAGCTTGAATTGATTTTTTTTATTATTGGGGGTCTAAACGTTCAAGGGTGTTTTATACACTATTTGAACTTTCATTTGGTATCAGAACGGGTACACTTTTATTGGTTTCATTACCATAGTGTGATCCTTAACCCCATATTGAGATGGACCGGTCTCAATCCCTAAATGCACCTTCATATTTTGATGGTAGTAATTATGCATTTTGGAAGGTTCGCATAAGAGCATTTTTATGTTCAATTGATGAATCTGTTTGGGATGTTTTTGATATAGGTTGGACCAGACCTGAGGCAGCCAAATCCACATGGGATAAGGCCGCACTCGCCGCATCTAATGCTAACAGTAAAGCACTTAACGCGATTTTCTGTGGTGTGTCTCCAGATGAGTTTCACAGGCTTTCTCACATTACCCGTTGCCAAAAAAGCATGGGAGATATTAGAGACTACCTACGGAGGCACGAAAAAAGTGAAAGACACTAAGCTGCAGATGTTGACCACTCAGTTTAAGGAGCTCAAAATGAGTGAGGATGAGTCATTTGACTCTTTCTATAGCAAGCTGAATGAGGTGGTTATCAGCAAGTTCAATTTAGGGGAGAAAACAGAGAATTCTAAAATAGTAAGGAAGATCCTTCTGTCATTGCCGGAAAGCTTTCGTGCCAAAGTTATAGCAATTGAAGAGAGCAAGGACCTTGATGACGTTAAAGTCCAAGAGCTAATTGGTTCTCTTCAGACTTATGAAATGTCGTTGCCCACTCAACGAAAGAGCAAATCTCTTGCTCTTAAGACCATTAATGAAAAGTTGGAAGTCCATGACTCATCGGATGAGGATGTGGTTGACAAAGATGTTGCTTACCTTGTGAAAAATTTCCGAAAATTCTTGAAATTCAAGAATAATGGAAAATTTGGTGATAAAGGGAAATTCCAAAGTTCAGGAAGGGAGAAAAGGGGATTCAAAAAGAATGATGGAAAAGAATCCCAATCTACACAAGGTGTCACTTGTTTTGAATGCAACGGGCATGGACACTTTAAGAAAGAATGTCTGAATTATTTGAAATCGAAAGGCAAAGTGTATGCCACGACACTGAGTGACTCGGATTCATCCAACTCTGATTCTGAGAAAAGCTGTGACGAAGAAGGGAATTATTCTGCGTTTATGACTATTGCCCATGTTGAATCTTCAGACGAGTTGAATTTGCTTGTACGAGAACTTGGAGAACATAGTGATGAAGAATCATTGGGAGTTGTTGAAGAATCAGATGCTGAAGAAGATGAAAGCATAGCCAATCTTCAAGAGAATTATAACTCACTCTTGGAGAAGTCGGGTAAGTACACAAGGGTGGCCAAGGCAGCTGTGAGAAAGATGAAGAAGGCAGAGGAGGACTATAAAAGTCTCCTAATTCGCTATAAAGATGCCAAATATGAGATAGAGACACTGAATGGTGAGCTGTCAGAAGCCTACAGAAAAGTGAGATTTCTTGAGCAAGAGGTTGTGCAAGCAAATGCCAAGATAGAGAGGGTCTCCACCAAGAAGCTAGATTATGTTATTTCATCTCAAAATCATTTTTCAGACAAATCCAGGTTGGGATATACTGGAGGGAGTAGCTCATCTGGCAATATCACCAAAGAAGTGAAGTTTATAAAGGCCAAAGAGCCATTTGAAGTTGACCCTACTGCTGAAAAGCCCAAGATGGAGGAGAAGAGGAATGTGGAGAACCAATGGATGTTGAACAACCCCTGGAATCAATCTATGGGCAGGTCTGAATCCCGAGCCAAGTCTCGTCCACGATCACAAAGAGGTCCTAGATCGAACTATATGTGTCATCACTGCGGACTTCAAGGGCATACTCGACCAAATTGTCAAAAACTGAGAGCAATGAATAGTGCAACTGCTCCAAGGTCACGAGGACCTAGAAATGACAGGAGAAATTGGGCTGGTGAACCATCAAGAGATCAAAGTGGTGATCCCGGAATGATGGACGTGATGAAGATGATTGGTGCTTTCACCAACTGCTTGGAAATCTTCACACAAAGGTTTGAAAGCCCTAACTCTCGTACCCAATCCTATAAGGAAATCACCCCAAACGCAAGTGACGTGTGGGTGAAAAAGGGTACTCATGCATAAGCATTACAACTTGTCTATGCATCAATACTTCCTATGCTTTGTGACTTTGTTTGATTATTTGCTTATTGATTGTGTGGGTTGAAATTTGTTTGTTTGTTTTTGCATTCTATCATTCAAAATTTTTTAAATGTTGCTTTTGATCAATCTTTTCCTTCTTTTGTGTCAAAAATCCAAAAACCATATAAAAAGTAGAAAATCAAAAAGTTTGATCGACATTGTCGAGTTTTGTCTCAAAACTTGTTTTGCCTTGTACCTTTGTGCTAATGGCTTTAAGCATTTACGAGCGTAGCTTGTTCCTTTGCACTCTTATTACTGTGGAAGAAATCTTGAAATCTATGTGACTGTTGTAAATAGATCTTCAAACTTGTCATGAATGATTAGTGAATGGTTATGTTGATCTTGAGACATACATAGACTTGTGCCTATATATCTTCTCACTCTTTATTTTTTTGCAAAAAAGAGCTCACCAAATGTAAATCTCCAAATGTAAAGAGATATAGAGTTGCAAAAGCCTGTTACACATACTAGTATTTGACTAGAAAAAAGGGAAAGCGACCAAAAATAAAGTGTATGATTTTTCAAAAAGCCAAAGGCTATCTCTTCAAGGTGAAATATCAAATATCATTCTCACAATGAGACGTGATTGTTTCAAAAGGATCTAAAAGATCAAATGTTATGATTGAAAGTAGAGTCAAATGTAAAGCTCCAAATTATGTAATCAAGTCTTGTGGGAGATCATATATGTATACTTCTATAATTGAGATGGGTCACATGATCTAGTGCTAATTGTGTATGCCTTAGTTGAATTGATCATTGAAGCTTCACATTAGACTAAGGACTATCTCATTGTTGATATCCACACACAACACACAAGTTTATGTTCAATGAATGCCATATTCATTTGTGTGATTGTACTTCATAAAATGTGTTTTCACATGCTCAATCTTTATTAATTCAAATACAAAAAGATTTTTGAGTGTTTTAGTTGTTTTTGGAAAGTATTTTGTTCTTCAAAAACTGAAAATTTCAAAAAACAGTGTTGTCCTGTTTTGGCTACTCAGTCGTGGGTCAGTCAAGTCGCATGCCTAAATTGCGAGCTCGCGAGTCAGTTTTGGTGACTTGTTCACGAGTGGAAGGTCTAGTCGCAAGGGGTACACAGAGACTTTCGCGGCTCATCTCGCGACTCCCTCGTGAGTGAGACTTCCAGTCACGAAAAACACTTAGCAAATTTTTCAAAACTTTTGAATTGAAGTGTTTTTGGCGGATGATGTTGGCGACTTACCTCAGTCTCGAAAAATGCGTGTTTTGCACAGTAAGGGCAGTTTTTAAAATCTTTTTTAGTTTTCCCTCAAACTTTTTGTGACTATTCACTTTCTATTTCGATTGAAACTGACCCAAACACTCCGTGTCACTCTCTACCAAATCCATTCTTGCTTCATTTCTTCTCAAATCTTCAAGAAAAAGGTATGGGTCTTCCCTTCCTCACTTCATATTTCATGTTTTGAGCATTATTTTCTTGCTTTTTGAGTTGTCACTGTGTTTTGGGTTATACTTTGTTCGAACATTTTTTTTCGATTGCTGGTTTTGGTTGTTTAAGGTTGGTTGTTTGTGTTGCTGATTTCATCTGCTATTATTTTTTTGTCTCATTGTACTAATCTTTGTCCTGAGTTTTGGCTTTCGTTAGTTTACATACTCATTTGGTATATGTGTTTGGAGTTTTCTGTGTTTTACTCCGTATGTCAGTTTGAATGTTTAAGAATGTCTGAGGCTTTGGATTGTTTATCTTATAATACTATGTTTTTTTGTTGCCATAATGTGTGTGTGCTTCTGTCTTGAGGGTATTTTTTATAAACATTCCATTTTTAGTAAGTTATGCCTCATTGACATATGCTCTATTTTGCATGTTTGTGGTTTCCACTGTTCTTACATATTGTTGTTTTATACCTGTTCCTGTCTTACTGTGGTCTAATTTGAGTTATCCTTCCTTAGTTCTCTACTGTGCTTGATCTGTGCATATCATGCTCATGGTAGATTATCTCAATGACAATTATTTGTAACTTTGTGTTATTCAGTGTTCTCTTGAACAATCACCATTTTGGTGCACCTACCTCATTCAATACTTCAATGTTGCTTATGATTTTGTTTGGTACTGACCTGACTCATGTTTGTGATTGTGTGAGATATCTCTGGTTCACATTTTTATCTAAATCTAATCAAGTTGATATCTGTCCTTTGTGGTGCTGTTTTTGGTTCTTTGCTGTGTGCCTGCTCTCTTGCAGATGTCTCGTCGATCCTCTGAAGGCAAAAACGTTGTAATTGATGATCCATCAACCCCGGTTACTAAACGAGCTCGACTCTCATCTCAGTCATCTAAAGACTCCAATTGTGAGAGGTTTAGAACCCCGCTTACCTCACACATCTACTCAAACATCTTTGACAGGGCATCTCCTATAGTGGAACATGTGGTTGAGTTTGACACCTTGGGGACAACTTTTGTCCCTTGGATCTTTGAGTCAAGAGATTGGGCAAACTTATTTGGGAATTTTGAAGACCCAATGGATGAACTGGTTAAGGAATGTTACTCTAATACAAGTGACCTTGGAGTTGAGCTAATTTGCTGGGTAAGAGGAAAGGAATTTATCATCACCCCGAACTCCATAGCCGAAATTCTCTGCATCACTAGACCTAAGAATGTGGATCTAACTCCGTATGATGATCAAACTCCAGAGACTCAAGACATTCTACAAGTTCTTGGACCTGACCATGAAGTCTCTAATATAGGCACATCCATAAGCACTGCCAAGTTTGCACCTGAGTTGACCACACTAAAACTGATCATGTTTTCCAATCTCTACCCACTGTCCAACACGACTTTCATCAATCTTGGAAGAGCTCAATTCCTCGATGATCTTATTACAGGAGCCCCCATTGATATCTGTGCCCACATCTTTCAAACCATAAGGAAGACCGCGGCTCGATCAGCAGCACGAGGATGTATTCCATTTTGCAGTCTCATCATGAAGTTCATTCTTCATGAAGTTATTAATCCTCCCTCAGATGGAAAAATGATGACTCATCCGCGTCTAATTTCCATGTTCACTCTACAAGCCAGCAAAAGTCATTCCTCTAAAACACCAAAGAGTGCACACATCTCTCCGGCTACTCCGTCTGCTCCTAAGTCAGAGACACATGTACTTACCACACCCACTTCGCATGTCATCCCTGAATTACAACAAACTAGCATTCCGCAAGTACAGTCTGATCCTCAAACTGATAGATTGGGTAGTTTGCTTGAAAGTATTCAGAAGCGCATTGAGGGAATGGTGACACTTCTCTACTCCACCAACAACCATGTCCAAATGCGACTCGAGACCATGGAGAATCAGCTAGAAGCTATTCAACAAAAGTTAGAATAAAACCTTTAGCTATTCGTGCCAAAAAGAGGGAGAGTATATAGTAAGGGGGAGAAAGTTCAAAGGGAAGTGTGCATAGTAATAGAAGGAGTTACACCACACATACTTTTGATTTGGTCTTACTTTTTAACTTATAGGATTATGTTATGGTTTTTGTTTGGTTCAAACTCATAACTCATGGATGGTTTTGAAACTTTGGTACCTTTTATATATTGATGTTTTTCAGTATTTAATGTGTTTGTACCCATGTTGCTTTTGTAAGCTTTTAGGGTTTTTTTTCATTATCTGTAGGCTTTATAGTCTGTACCATACTTTATGCAGCCTTTATGCTTTGTTAAATCAGTACTTCTAATTAAATGTCATGCATTTTCTTGTTAAGTATTGTCAATCTTGTGCCCTTGTAGGATTGTTCCTAGATGCATATACTTAGTGTATTATGCATTGGTTGAGTGTTGGGCATACAAGTGACTTGCATTGTTCTTGTTAGCTTGTATGTCCAAGTGCTCATTCCAAGTGTGAATGAGCATTGTGATCACTACCTTGTAGTGATTGCTTGTTTAATCAAGCCATGGTTTGTTTCTTAACTCCATCTTTGCTTGATCATATCATGCCTGCTTCATATGCATTTCATGCTTTTCTGCATACAATGATCATGGTGTATTGTTGTGTTTTAGGAGATTCATGTTCATATGATTCAAGAGCTTCACGGTTTCTAGAGTTAGGTGTAAGTGAGTTATGTTCAACTGTTCCCAACTCACATGTTAAGTCTAGAGTCTGTTTTAGGGTTTTGTCACGGAATAGCCAAAGGGGGAGATTGTAAGGTTGAATTTAATCAACCATCTTGTTGGCTTTATTCCGTGCCAAATTTGCTTGTATTTCAGCAATTAGTAACCTTGTATTTAGGTGGGATTTTTGTAAGGGTAGTGAGTGAGATAATGTGAAGAAATGCTCAAGAGTGTGCAAGAAAAACAGAGACTCGCGACTGGATCTCGCGGGTGACTCGCGGTTGCAAGCCGCCAGAAATTGTACACATGCCAGGCATGCCAGAAGTTGAAGCGTCATGCTAGCTGGAGCACTACAGGACAAAATAGGACAACTGGCCGTTCAGTTATCTCGCGGCTGGATCTCGCGACTCAGTCAAGCCGCGAGCCAGCCCTGTTTTGAAAAACCTCTTATACCCACGAAAGAAAGAGAGCTTCTAGAAAGAATTTTGAGAGAGAAACCCTAGAGGAAAATAAGATTGATTCATCTACAATCTTCACATAAGAGGCTCTTCAAATTCCTCTACTCTCTTCCTCTCCATTGTTAAATCCTTAAGAGGCCTTTTACCAAAACCTTTTCTCACCATATCCATTATTGTGAGCGGGCTGTTTGGTGTTCTGGGAAGCAGTTAGGAAGGAACCAATTTCACATTGGTTGATGCTATGGTCAAGTAGCGGAATCTGGAAAGCTAGAAAAGAAATAGGTTCGGCGCAACCTCGTTGGAGCAAGAAGCTTGGAGGGCTTAGGTACACTGGGTAGATTAGGCTTGGAGGGTCTATTGCTGTTCATGTATCCCAACTACATTTTCTAGTGGATTACTTACCGCTTGGAGGGCGGCGGAGAGGTTTTACGCTGAGGGATTCGGTTTCTTCGATAACACACCGTTATGTTGTCCTTGTGTTTGCATCTCTCTTCCCTTAATCTTTGCCTTTTATTTTCTGCTGTGGATGTGATTGTAATTGGCTTAGATTATTTACCAATTCTGTTTATAGCTTGTGTTCATTTTTCGCACACTTATTGTTTGTCATAAAGCTTGAATTGGTATTTTTGTTATTGGGGGTCTAAACATTCAAGGGTGTTTTATACACTATTTAAACTTTCAGATTCGAAACTTGCACGTGGTTATGACAGTAAGTTACTATTGGAGGTAGCAATAAACTTAAGGTTAAATCTTATTGTAAAAACTTTAATGCTCTATTAGTAGATTTGTTTACCTTGAAGATGACTAAGTCAAATCTTCCCCAGGTTTTTACCTTCAAACGGTTCATTTCATTGGTTTTCCTGAGTGAAAATATCTATGTGTTATTTACTTTTCCGCTGTTTGTATGATATGATCTTTCAGCATTCAACCTAGATCTCATAATTAACTTAAGTAATCACTTGGCTAATATATTTGGTTAAACAATTTGCTTTAAAAGTTCTAAATAAACGAACATGCATGATTCTAGCATTGTTGTGCATAATGGAAGAAGAGAAAGCAAAATTAGAACTTGATAAGCCAAGAATGTTTTGACCCTTTAAGTAAATTAACCAATTAATTAGCCAAGTGAATTAATTAAGTTAAATTAACATGCAATACACATGGTAGCACAAACAAATCACCAAATAACTAAATGTAGCGGAAATTAAATTTGACACAGGTGATTTGTTTACGAATGGGGAAAACCATCGAGGTAAAACCCCACCAGGTGAATTTAAACCACTCCTGAGAATCCACTATTATCAAAACAAGCAGTTACAAGTAAAAGGAATCTCAGTACCTTATACCAACCTACAATTGAACCCTTACCCAATACATAATTGGACTTGTAATGTAATGACAATCTCTCCTTTCAATGCACGGTTCCAAGTACGTGACTAACCAATCGATGTATGGATCCCGGTATGTGACTAACACACCAACTTGAGAAGGATGTTGGCTGCAAAGTTCTTCAGTTCATCCATACGATGAAGATCAAGAAGCTCCTTGGTTACAAAATCCTACGGCGTACAAACACAGCAGCTTCTCCAAGAGAAAGATGAACTAGGGCAGATTGTCTCCGGTCACAATATGCATGTAACAACAAGAACAACAACCTTATGACGACCCTTAAAATAATCCTTATATATATCTAGGGTTGTGAGAAAAGAAACCCTACACAAATAGCTTGGATATGGGTGAAAAACAAATCTGAAAATATGAATTTCCTAATTCTCGATAGATACAGCTGTCGAGCTATCTGTCGAGATTCAAATATTAAATCTCGATAAATACATCTATCGAGCTATTTGTCGAGCTTTAATGAACAGCACTTCTTCACTTGATTCTTGGACAGATTTGCATGGCTTCAATACTTAGACTTGAACTTTTGTTCCTTGAAGTATTAAACATATCCTAGATCTACTCAATTACAAGTAAAGTGCATTTTGTCAAAGGATTAGCCAATTCTATATGATATATGTTCATAACAAGTTCCACATATGTCCTAACAATCTCCCCTTTTGGCAATCCGTGACAAAACCACAACAAACAAATGAAATATGAGAGAAGTCATAAATCACTCAACTCATACTCACTTGTTGAATACAATAAAATCTAATTCTAACACAAACTCTTGAAAAACTTTGCAAGAAGAGACAGAGGAGTGGCGAATGATCCTTGTGATACCAGATGGAAAGATAAGCTTATCACGGGTCCTCGTATCCTTATACATATCTATAAAGGAGAGTATGAAGTGAGAGGGAAAATCAATAGTAAGGTCCTCAATGAGGGACAACAAAAAGCATGCACGAGGCTCAGTAATAGAATTATAGTGAGACAAGGGATGTAGAACAAATGTCATCACCATATTCAGGAACCTCAGACCTTTTGCAAAGCCAGAGCATGAGGTGTTTTGACGATCACCCCATGATGAAGGTATCTCACAAAAGAGAGACAGAAGTTCGTCTTTAAACATAGTCTTCAAACGAGGACATCGAGGGCAATCAGGATGCAATTGCCTCAGAACATGTAGTACATCGGAGATAAACTCTGGAGTGACTACTTTACGAGTACCTCAAACAGAAGTAATGAAACGAGGTATAGAATAATCAAAACTGTGCATGATGGAGTAAAACTCTTGTATGATCACGGAGGGACAACTCACGGGTATCTCACAAAGAGATTCCCAACCACGCCTGTGTATGACAGTCGGAAGAGTAGTATTAGAGAAGTCCGATAGGATAACGTGGTGTTCCAAATGAATGCCACGTTTGGAGAAGTTCTCCGAGAAGTCCTGACGGGCCTTCTCATCATGGAACCTGACATGGAGAGAAGTGGAATCAGAAGATGATACCCCGGAACGAAGAGGGTTCCGGGACGGAGTAGTTTTACACTTAGGTGCCATGCATAGACTATCCGAGAGAGAGAAAGAGGGAGACAAGCAGAAAAGCACCATCAAACATAGAGTACCAGAATATGGAAAGAAAAGGTATGTATGCATGAACAATGCATGTGACGTGCAATAAAAAAATCATCATGGGCTCAGCCCAATCCAAACCTACCAGCAAATAAGGTTCTAACATATAAAACACACATCTAAATGCATGAAACATTGTTAGAAATGCAAATGAAATGCAATGCATGAGCATAGAACATCATCTAAGCAAAACCTAACCCAAAAATTTCACAAAATATTCATCAATTTATAAAAACCCCAAAACAATTTCAAAAACCCAAAACCTAGGTCTAAATGCATGAGGAATGAGAGAAAGAAGGATCATACCAAAGAAGAAATGGTCACTCTAGGCCAAAAGCCAAGTGGGTTTGAGGTTTAGAGAGAAAAGAAAGTGTTTGGGAGGTGATAGGGTAGGTTTCTGTCGAAAGAGATCGAAAGAAATGAGATCAAATTTCGCGTTGGATCTATTTAAGGAAAATGCATCTCAATGGATCGAGGATCTATCGAGATTCTGTCGAGTACTAATTCTCAATAGATGAATCTATCGAGGTGCTGTCACGAATCTGTCGACGACAAAATACCTTGATGGATCGAGAAGCTATCGAGAATCTATTGGCCAAACAAAAAGTTTCTCGATGGATCGAGAATCTGTAGAGAAGTTATCGAGACAAAATCTAGAAAGCTTCGATGGATCGAAGATGCGTTAAGATCTGTCGAGAAAAAGAAGTCCAAGGGTCTCGATAGATAGCTATCTATCGAGATCAGTCGAGAAGCTGTCAACTTGATAAAAGTAGTTTTTCAAAGAGGAGAAAAACACAGAGATGAATGCAATCAAGCAAGCTACTCAATCAAAGATCCAAAAAACATTTTAAGCTTTCAAAAACATCTCTCAACAAGAAAAATGCAAAGCATTTAAGATCAAAAACACACACACACACACACACTAAACAAGTCTAACCAATTTTATATTTCAAAAACAAGTCAAGACAGTTTAGTGAGCATACATAAACACATGTATTCCTTGTGATGGCCAAATCACATTATACCTGCACATGTATCAAAAGTAGCAAAGAATTTTGCGTGTTGTGTGTGAAAAATATCGCAAGATTGCATAAGTGTCTCATGTTATTACGATTTGAGATATGAGAAAATCAATTTAACTCATACACAATCATAACTGCTTGATGGAGACTATTACCTTCGAGGTACATCCTATAACTCCCACATCTCCTAGAAACACGCTTGCAACCATATTTAAAAGCATTTTGATTCTTTTTGCTTTTGATTTTCTTTGCATATTTTTTTTCTTTTAAGCATATCATGCATGGGCATATAAGAGAGAGAAGACATACTCAATTATGTTAAGCTTTAATATCACAATTTTGCTATGCCGAAGCATACAGATGTTATGCATGATTGGCGGGCTTTAGTGGTGAGATGGTTATTTATGTCTTTCTCTTTGAATTTTTTTAGTCCTTCCCGTCAAAAAGAGTGATATGAATGTTAAGTAGAAGAGATTACTTAATCTTACTCATCATAAACACGAGCCACAAAGCTCACTTACTTACATGTGCATAGAGATGCTAATCTAAGTTACAAAAGATACAAAGTTTAAAAAATTTTGTTTCAAAGGCCATTCAAGGTACATAAGTACCAATGTACACAAAACACATACTATTTTTGTATTTTTCTGATTTTTCAATTTTTTTTTATGAAAAACAAAATGAAGCAAAACTGAAAACAAACAAACAAAAACATGTTAAACAAAGCATAGCATAAAACTAGACTGACTCAAAAACAAGAAGGTGAAAAGCACATTTTGGTCCCTACATTTTCTGCCGATTCCCATTTTAGTCCCTACATTTTACTTTTACCGTTTTTAGTCCCTATCCTGAAAAACGAGTACCATTTTGGTCCCTGCCATTACATCATAAACGGATATTGCTGATGTGGCAAACGGCATTGATAATTAATAATAAAATAATGTCTACAGTAGCCTATCTTGCCACTGTTAGTTACTCCCCGCCCTTAGTAGTCACGTGTCCCTCACGTGACGGTCCCTAACCCAAACAAAACCCCAAATCACCCAAATAGACCTAACAGCAGACTTGCAGAAAATCCCTAATCTCTTACCTTACCCGTTGCTCATCACAAGACCATAGATTTGCACAAAAAACCCACAAATCGGCAAGCTTCAGAGTGTTTATGCTGAGCAGATTGTGAAGGTTGTATTTCTCTCCAACTCTCTCTCTCTCTCTCTCTCTCGTTATGTTATGAATGCCATTTTAAGTGCTGGTAATCGTTCTGGGTCTGAATCTCAGTTGTTGGGTTTTGAGAATTTGGGAATTTTGAGATGTTGTGTTTTGTTATTGCTCTGGAATTTCAATCTATCTCTATTTCTCTCCCTTTATAGCTTTTGTAGTGGACATGATACTGACCGTGATAGTGGAATATTGTTGGGATTTGCATTGTTTGGCTGTTGTGTGTTGCTTTTGGTATTTGCAGCTCTGTTTGTTTTACTTTTTTTTTACTTTTGTTTATCAGGGACCACAATTCTGACTGTATTTTTGTTGGCAATTGCATTGTTTGTCTGTATTATGTGTCACTATTGTTTATCAGGGACCACTGTATTGACCTTTGATAAACCATGGAATCTTTGTGTTGGTATTTGCATTGATTGTCTGTATTGTGTCTTGCTTTTCAAGCAGTGGCTGGGTCCATGTGATCCCTTTGTCGGTATTGTATGCTTTTTTATTTGTTTATTAGCCTAACAAAGTATTATTAATATATGTTTTCATTTTCATTCTGTTTTCTTCCCGTGACTTGCATGCAGGATGAATGAGCTTTTTACTCTGCATGTCCACCATGGTGGGCATTTCATGTGGGACCCTCAAGTGTATGTGGGAGGGACAGTTGATATAGTGGATAATTGTGACTCAGATAGGTGGTCAAAAGTAAAGATTGAGAGTATATGTAGGGAGTTTGGTTACACTGAAGTAGATAAGCTATGGTTTAAAATGCCTGGTGTGAACCTAGAGCAGTCAAATTTCCATCAGGTGGTTGATGATGATGCTACTATGTTCATGACTGACTTGGTGAAGGGATATGGGGAGATTCATGTCTTTGTGGAGCATCCAGTGCATGAACCACTTGAGTTACCAGTGGAGGATTTTGATCCCTTAGCTGCTAGACTACCTAGTAGTGAACTAGAAGGTGTAGGTGTAGATGCTAAGGCCTTAGAGGTTTTTGTTAGTGACAGTGTGCTTCAAAATGATCACTATTATGAGTATGATAATGAAGAGTACAGACCTGATTTTTCACAATTTGGAGAACATGATAATGCTGAATTTATTAATGTTGACCATGGTGAGCCACATGAGGTAGATGCTGAGCAGGTTTGTTCTAGGAGGGCTGGCAAAGCACCAGTTGTTGATGACCAAGTTGAGGAGAGTATTGAGGGTAGTGAGGATGAGAGGAGTGACTTAGAAGAAGAGCCAGAAATGCAACCAATGAATATTGGTGAAGATAGTACTGACAGTTGGGACAATGAAACTGAAGATGATGAGGTTGAACCAGGACAAATGGGTGGTGGTGTCATGAATTCTGACTATGAGAGTGAGGAGTTGCTTAGCCTTGACGAATCATCATCAAGCAGTGAGAATGGTGATGATTCAAGTGATGATGACATCCCTATTGCTGAGGTTGACAATTCTATTAGGAGGAGCAAATACCCAATCTTTAGGCCAGTAGCCAAAACTGAGCACTTTGGTTTGAAAAGGATATGTTGTTCATCTCAGCTAAACAATTTAAAGATGCTATAACTGATTATGCAGTCCATGGTGGGTGGGGTATAAAATTTGTGAAAAATGACTTGGTGAGAGTGAGAGCCCGATGCCAGCCAGGGTGCAAGTTTGTTGCCTACCTTGCAAAGGTGCCAAGGGAGAAGAGTTTTAGATTGAAAACACTGAACATGGAACACACATGTAGCAGAAGTTATAGAAATCCAAGGTGCACAGCATCATACATTGGGAAGAAGTTAGTGAAGAGGGTTAGGAGACAGCCTGACATAAAGCTTAAGGACATTCAGGATGCTGTGCATGAGAAGTATATGGTTAACATAAGTGCAGGCAAGGCAAGTAGGGCTAGAGAGAAAGCTCAAGATGCTGTTGATGGGACCCACACTGCACAATTCAACCAACTATGGGAGTACTGTGATGAGTTGAGAAGATGCAGTCCTGGGAGCACAGTATTGATGAAGGTGCATACTTATAATGATGGTAATTTGGCAGCTAAGCATGGATTGGCAACTGGGATGCCATATTTTGAAAGAATCTACATCTGCCTGGAAGGTTGCAAGAAGGGCTTCTTGGCAGGGTGCAGGCCAATCATTGGTCTAGATGCATGCCATCTGAAGACCAAGACAGGTGGTCAGCTGATGTGTGCTGTTGGCAGAGATCCCAATGATGAATACTTCCTATTCGCATATGCAGTAGTCAAGACTGAAACAAAGGACACTTGGACCTGGTTTCTTAATTTATTGCTTGCTGACATAGGAGATAACAACAAATGGGTGTTCATATCTGACCAACAGAAGATATGATGGTAGCTTTATTGCTTGTTGAATTAATTGTAGTTGATGGTAGTTTCATTGCTTGCTGAATTAAATGATTGTGCTTTGCAGGGGTTGGTGAACATCTTTGTTGACAATTGGCCACAGTACGAGCACAGGATCTGCTGCAGACATTTATACCAAAATTTGAGGAAAAATCATCCTGGTGTCCTTATTAAAGACCTTTTTTGGAAAGCAGCCAAGGCTACCTATCAGCAAGCATTTGAGAGGGCAATGAATGAGCTAAAGGAGGTGGATGAAGATGCATTCAAATGGCTGCAATCTCACTCAACAACTATCTGGGCTAGGCACATGTTCAAAAGTGATGGCCAGAGTGACACAGTCCTGAACAACATGTGTGAAAGCTTCAACAGCATGATAGTTAAGTTCAGGAGCAAACCTATAATCACCATGGTATGCATAATTCTTCCTTTCATGTGCATTATGATCCATAGACCTGTGTAATTCATGAATGATTAATTCTCCCTTTCTCTCTATGTGCTTGCAGCTTGAGTGTATTAGGCTATATCTGATGACTAGATTTCAAGCAAACAGAGAAATGATTATGAAGGTGGAATCTGAGTTGTGTCCTAAGATAAAGAAGAGGTTGTACAAGGAGAAGTTGGCATGCAGCAAGGGGATAGCATGTTGGGCTGGTCGTACGAAGTTTGAAGTGAAGAATGGGCCGGAGAGTTTCATTATGGACTTGGAAGAGAAGAAGTGCAGCTGTAGGAAGTGGGACATAATTGGCATACCATGTTGCCATGCCATTTCTTGTATATTTTTCAACAGAGAAGATGCTGAAAAGTATGTCAATCCTTGCTACAAAAGGACTACCTACATTGATTGCTATGAACCCATTATAGAGCCTATCAATGGCCAGAATATGTGGGGACCTCGTGGACTGCCACCTGTGCAACCCCCTATCAAGAGGAGACCTCCTGGTAGGCCTAAGAAGAAGAGGGCATTGGAGCCTGATGAACCTAGAAGTCACAGAAAAAATAGAGAGGCCTAGGCATCTCAAAACAATGCAAGTTATGTGAGAAATTAAGACACAACAAGAGGAGCTGCAAGGGAGAAGTAGGAGGGAACTCCTCCTTGCCTGGGAGTGCATCCCAAGCCAGTAGGACCACTAGGAGGGTAAATATACTACTTTGACTTAGATATTCTCATTGTTTTGTTTTTCAGTTGGCAAACTATTAATTGTTATTGTGCTTATGCTTGCAGGTAGCCAAGGATGCTCAGTCAACAGTACATAGAGCACAACCAAGCTCTAATGATGATGTGACCACAAGCGCACCTCCACCCCCCACTGATAACCAGTCCAATCCAAGACCAAAAAGATAGAGGAAGAGAAGTGCAGTCACTACTGAGACCTTGAATGCAGCTAGGAATGCAGCAAGATATATGGCAGCAATGAGATCTGCTAAAAGATAGCAAACTGAAGCAGGACCTTTTTTTTTTTTTGTGCTATATGTTGAAAGCACTCTTCATATGTTTATGTAACTACTAGAACAATTGGCATATGTTTATGGGCTGACCAAGTCCTTTTTTGTATGAATGTGCTTGGTAGACTTTGTCCCATATTTTGTAATTATTGTGGTACACCAAAAACTATCATTAGTGTTAAATATTTTGTAATTATTCTCCCATTGTTATGATGATTCAACTTCCATTATTCAGATTTGCTGGTTTTTAGCTTTGGTTTTTAAAAGGCTTAAACTCAGATTTGCTGGTTTTTAAAAGGCTTAAAATATTTTGTAATTATTTTGTAATTATTCTCTCATTGTTTTTAGCTTTGCTGGGCAGTTTGGTGATTATGCAGGTTTGGTGAGCATTGGAGTTTAATGTGTTGGGTAGTAGCCAGTTTAATATGTAATGATGTAATGATGTATGAATTAATGTGTAATGATGTATGATGTATGAATCAATGTGTAATGATGTAATGATGTATGAATAAATGTGTATTATGCAAGTTTGGTAAATTATGCAGAAATTATGCAGGTTTGGTAAATTATGCAAGCTGCTAGTGTGCTAAATATATTACAGTCAGCTCCTTCATTTTGAGTGATGCTAAATATTTTGCAGCCAGCTCCTTTAATACATAAAGAGCTGCCTCTTTTATTTTGCAGCCAGTTGCTCTCTAAATTGCTGTCAAATTGCAGTGTCAAATTGCTGTTTCCATTCAAAATTGCAGTGTCAAATTGTTGTGTCAAATTGCAGTGTCAAATTACTGTCTCCATTCAAAATTGCTGTGTCAAATTGTAGTGTCAAATTGCTGTCTAAAACAGGATGCTATCTCAAATTGCACAGTTAATATCAAAATTGACAGTTGATGCACAGTTAATATCAAAATTGACAGTTGATGCATAGTTAATATCACAAACAAGCCTTTTATCTGTGTATGAAACTAAAAGTTTTGTTATAAACCTTTTAAGGCACTGTTCAAACTGCTTTGGCACAAACACTTCACAACAATGTAATAAATTGGTACACAAATCATAGATTAATTAAAAAGACCATATTTCATTGCTAAAGTCTCAGATTACAAAGAGAATTACACCAAAAATCAAGCCTTTTCCCACTAATACATACCAACACATTCCAACACAAATTATGGCCTTTTTCCACTAATACATACACCAAAATTCAGGCCTTTTTCCACTAATACCTACCCACCTAATGATCCATTCCACCCCCCCCCCACCTATTTAGCCAACCAGAAGAAGCATCAAACAAAGTAGCATCCCACTTATCACCAGAGACAGCCCCAGGCAAATGAGCAGCCTCTTCTCTTTCTTCCTGTAGCCTACAATGGCAGCTTCAAGGGTCAAAATCCGTTGCCTCTGCTCCGGAATCAGCACCTTGCCACGCTTGCAGATTTCATCATCAAGCCACTGAAAAAATTTATACTTGCGTCCAACCTGACACCCAAGGGCCAAATAAATGATGTTAAATAATCAACCAAAATCATGAAAAACAATAACAAATAGTATTAGCAAATACTACCTTACCAGAAACTAAAATAGTATTAGCACAATGTTCCAACACTTGTATTAGCAAAATACAAGAAACCAATTTATATTGTCAGCAACAAGCTGAGGTTTTTTTTTTTTTTTTAAGAAAAGAAATTCTGGGTTCCCAAGACAAGAAAACCAACTTGGGTTTTCTCTACGAATTAGCAAAAAAAATTTGGTTGTCAAATATTATGAAGCTGTTTGGTTTAAGATCAAAATGACGGTCTTAGCGAGACAATAATGAAAACTAAGAGAAATAAAAGGTCTGTAAATGAAAGAGAGAGGGGTTAGACTTAGACTAAAGGGGATTGCAAGATTGAAACGAAAATGAAGAAGGAAAACAGAAAGGCTAAAGGGAAATGAAATTGGAACCTGAAGTGCTTCCAAAGTTAAAAACCCAGAAATTTAAAAATATTTCAAAGAGAGATACTACCTTACCCAGTAATTTGGACACCCGTAGAACCTTCTTCCAGGGTTGTCAGGTGTCCACAAAATGACCAAAACGGGTTTCTCCGAGTAGAAGCATCGGGTTGGGCCCCTTTTCCTCAAACTTCCACTCGATGACATCGAGCTTGAATCCATGGAAAGCAGTTGATTTGAAGATGGTTTTCGGCTGTGTGGTGAGCAAGGAGCAATTTATTTGAAGGTGTTTTTGAGTTCGTGATAGGTGAGGGACTTCAATCCGTGTGGTGACTAATGAGTGAGGAGTTGAGGAAATTTGGGGGTTAGGGATTTCTATTTGGGTGATTTGGGGTTTTATTTAGGTTAGGGACTATCATGTGAGGGACACGTGACTACTAAGGGCGGGGAGTAACTAACAGTGGCAAGATAGGCTACTGTAGACATTATTTTATTATTAATTATCAATGTCGTTTGCCACGTCAGCAATATCCATTTATGATGTAACGGCAGGGACCAAAATGGTACCCGTTTTTCAGGATAGGGACTACAAACGGTAAAAATAAAGTATAGGGACTAAAACGGGAATCGGCTGAAAATGTAGGGACCAAAATGTGCTTTTCGCCAAAACAAGAAAGCAAAACACACAAGTAATGCATAATCAAAAAGAGAGGGAGAGAGAAAAAGTGACTAAATCACTTTGAGTTTTTTTCCTTCCACACGTTAGAAGAACCTTTCCGTTTAGCGAACCCTTGATCCGGAGGTGAGGGGGAAGAATTGAAACCGTTCAAGTTCAAAAGGAACATGAGGGCCTTAAGAAGATCTCCAAGAGGAGCAAAAGAGGATGGAAACTGATTCTGGTTTCCAAATGAGATCATAATGTTGCTTTGTTAAGTGGCTAACCACTTGTATCAATTAGGTCAAGTATGTCCAGTAGCTCCACGATGATGACAGAGATGCTACTTCTTTTGTTTAGACTTTTGGTTATTTCCCTTCTTAGTCCTAGGGTTTTTAGTCTCTTTCTTTTCAAGCTTAAAGGGTGCTCCTAAGATAAATTTACCCTTGTTTATGTTTTCACTAGCTAAAAAAGTTTTAACATCAGTGTTCTCAGAATCAACATTATTAGCAGGTGAAATAAACACAGTAGTACTAGAAGAAGCAATATTAGGAGAAGAGAAATTATACCCCAAACTGGTTCAATAAGAAGCAAATTTCTGAAAGCTAAGCATCTCATTAAACTTTGCACTCGAAGTCCTCTCCAACTGAGTTCTGACTTGAAACAGCTCCGCTTTAAACTTCTTGGTCATCTCAGCCAAGAAATTGTTCTCAAACCATAATGCTCCAATGGTCTAATTAGCTTCATTAACCTTTGTGGAGAGCCTTTCTCGGTCAAGTTCCACATCACTCAACTTCTTGGCGGCCAACCTATATAGTTTCTCATGCTCTTCAAAGACTTTGTATAACTTTGCATAGGCTGTATGAATGTCATCCTATTCATCCATTTTCTCAAACTTAGACTTCACCAAGTCCTCTTCTTCATCTACCTCTTCAACAATCCCCTCAATAGGATTTACCATGGCAATAAAGGCATTCAAGATTCCCTTATCATCATTGTCATCTGAATCATCCTCAGGTTCGGTGTTATTCAAAGTAGCAGTAAGGGCTTTGCTTTTCCCAATGGTCTTGAGATAAGTTGGACATTCTTGTTTCATATGTCCAAAACCTTGACATCCAAAGCACTTTGGTCCAGAGGGAATAGTGTACTGACCGCCATCCCTAGCATCCTTCTTCCATTTATCTTAGCTCTTGAACTGTGAAGAATTGGATTGCTTTCGGTCCTTGTAAAATCCTTTTGCATTGGCATTCTTCATGAACTTTTTTTAATTGCCTGGTGATGTAAGATTTCATTTTAGAATCTTCATCATCCAAAAACTCATCAATATCACTACTTTTGGCCTTCAGTGCCATGCTCTTGCTCTTGCTCGATTTCCTGATCCTAGACAAACCTAATTCATAGGTTTGCAAGTTGCCAACCAACTATGTTAAAGGAATTTGGTCAATGTCCTTTGATTCCTTAATGGCAGTGATCTTGGCATTGAATTTCTCAGGCAAAGATCTGAGCACCTTTCTAACAATCTTGGGTTTTGGAATGGTTTCTCCAAGATTAAATGCAGAGTTCACTATGTCCTTCAGCTTGGCATAGAACTCATCAAATGACTCATCCTCCTCCATCTTAATTTCTTCAAAGCTTGTAGTAGGCCTTTGAAGTTTTGAATCCTTGACAGCCTTAGTCCATTCATAGGTTGTCTAGAGGATGGTCCATGCTTCCTTAAAAGTTTCAGTGGAGGATATCTTCTTGAACTCCTCATTTATGACTGCACTAAATAAAGCATTCAATGTTCTACTGTTAAAGTTTGCCGCTTTGATCTTAGCACCATCCCAACCAGCCGGCGCTTCCTTTGGCTTGGTCTAGCCTATCTCTACAGCTTGCAACACCTTCTCATCTAAAGACTGCAAGAAAACTCTCATACATACGTTCCAGTATGCATAGTTAATGCCATCAAATAAAGGAAGTATAATATGAGATCGTCCTCTATCCATAACAAACAAGGGTCAATGGATCACACAGCAAAGATTAACCCTAATCAGAGTGTGTCCACTCTGATACCACTTGATAGGCCAAGAATGTATTTACCCCTTAGGTAAATTAACCAATTAATTAGCCAAATGAATTAATTAAGTCAATTTAACATGCAATACGCGTGGTAGCACAAACAAATTACCAAATAACTAAATGCAGCAGAAATTAAATTGAAACGGGTGATTTGTTTACGAATGTGGAAAACCATCGAGGCAAAACCCCACCGGGTGAACTTAAGTTCACCACTCCCGAGAATCCACTATTATCAAAATAAGAGGTTACAAGTAAAAGGAATCTCAGTACCTTATACCAACCTACAGTTGAACCCTTACCCCAATACACAATTGGACTTGTAATGTAGTGACAATCTCTCCTTTCAATTCACGGCTTCAAGTACGTGACTAACCAATTGATGCATAGATCCTAATACATGACTAACACACCAACTTGAGAAGGATATTGGCTGCAAAGTTCTTCAGTTCATCCACACAATGAAGATCAAAAAGCTCCTTGGTTACAAAACCCTACGGTGTACAAACGCGGCAGCTTCTCCAAGAGAAAGACGAATTAGGGCAGATTGTCTCCGGTCACAATATGCATGTAACAACAAGTGCAACAATCTTATGACGGCCCTCTTTATATATGTCTAAGGTTGTGAGAAAAGAAACCCTACACAAATAACTTGGATATGCGTGAAAAACAGATCTGGAAATCTGAATTTTGTAATTCTCGATAGATATAGCTGTCGAGCTATCTGTCGAGCTTCAAATATTAAATCTCGATAGATACATCTATTGAGCTATCTATCGAGTTTTAATGAACAGTACTTCTTCACTTGATTCTTAGACAGATTTGCATG
This sequence comes from Quercus lobata, assembly GCF_001633185.2. Taxonomy (NCBI): domain Eukaryota; kingdom Viridiplantae; phylum Streptophyta; class Magnoliopsida; order Fagales; family Fagaceae; genus Quercus; species Quercus lobata. The sequence continues at coordinate 19,616,391 of NC_044907.1, read as the reverse complement.
GGCCAGCATGGCTTCAATACTTGAACTTGATTCCTTGTTCCTTGAAATATTAAGCACATCCTAGATCTACCCAATTACAAGTAAAGTACGTTTTGTCAAATGATTAGCCAATTCTATATGACATATGTTCATAACAAGTTTCACATATGTCCTAACAGAACTCAAGAAGGTTTTTGAACACCCAGGACAAGGGAAATGAAGAGAGAAATGGGTACTTCTCATAAATTATAAATTTCCTCTCGTCCTGTACGTCAATAAAATTAGATCTGGCGTCAAAAGGAATCAAAGGCATGGGAGAGACAGAACTAAGTACAACAAAGGTAGAACTAATGTTGGATATCTGTGGGTTTCGGCCAATAGTTTTTGGTGTTGTACGTGACTTTGTTTTGGTAAAAGCCTTCCAACTTGCACATGAGTCCATGATCATCAATAAATGAATAAATAAATAAAATTGTTAGTAAAACTTACACAAAAATTATGTCATATATGTACTTGATGGTGGCAGTAGTCAATAGAAGGATTGTATTGATCACACTTGAGAACATGGGGAAGTGGGTTCCAATTAATTCAACTAGTAAAATCTCTGATAGTTGTATAAGAGATTTGGGGTTCAATCCCCGCCTACACCAAAAACTGATTGGTGTCTTGGTCTGATGATAAAGAGTTATCATCAGGAGCAGATGCCACAGGTTGAAACTCTCTCAAAAAAAAACATAGGAAACAAAATGATAATATTAAAATTTTAAATACCAAATTAAATTAACCACTCAAGAAAATTTTGAAGGACAAAATTGTATTTTAACAAAAAAAATGTGGGAAATTAATTAATTACTTCAGCTGAATTAGAAATAGATCGAGACCTGTGGAATTTTCATTTACAACCAAAAAAAATGATGTGGTGTCTTGATGTTAGCGTATTATCAGGGTTGGAATGATGGAATGGTTAAGATTCTCCATGGAAATATCTCTAATGCTTCACAAGGGTGTGACAGTGAACCTAGAGGAAGAAGCCAGAGCACTTATTGCTTGACCAAGAAGACCTGTCCCTGTTACACCAAGTCTTTGTTCGCCACAGATTTACAAGAAATGTCTTGATTGCATGACACGCCACACTAGTGACTTTCACCAGCTCTAGCTTTCTAGGAGCTATTAATCATGCACGCTTACAACTTACTGGTCCAAGTCAACCAATCTTGACTCCCCATCATCGTCGGATTGGTTCAAGCAAGCTGCATAATTGAGCCATTAAGGGTCAAGAGGGTTTAGAATTTCTAGTCTTCGATCAACCAGTCCTTTGTGGCAGGAAAATTCCTTAACGAAGACAACCAAGTTAAGGGGTTGCCAATAGAATTCAAAAATTGACGATGCTTCCGGAGATGCCATAATTTTATGCCTAAGATCCATTTTTGGGACTGGTTAGCAATGTTCTAATATTGTTTCAAAAAACATTATTGTTGAGTATACATATATGAGTGAAGTTCTACATTAATTAATAATGATAAGAATGAGTGGTTAAAATAATATAATTAAATCCAAACTCTTAAATTTAAGCTTTTGGGTTAAGTGGCGTCTCCATATATTACATTAACCTCTCAACAGAGTAGTCTCTCCAAGATGCTCTCTCTAGCAAGTGTTGTTAGACCTGAGGGTGGTGCGCAGCAAGGTGACAAGGTTAATAGGGGCCCCTTTCATAGTTGGGGACAAGGTGCGTATACTTGGAACACACATGAGTTAGCATCACACAAGCGTGGCGTAAGGTTTCAATGCAAATAGACGTGTGGGCCAGTTCCATGGATGAGCGTTTGGGGTTGACATGTGGTTAATTTCCATGAATAATGAGCTAGTGAAAGAAAATCTCATAAAGAAGAGGAGCTAGCAGGACTTGTCCGTGACCCATCCTTAAAGAGACAATGGTTAAAATAACATAATTGGGCTCAAATTCATAAGTTTTAGCTTTGAGGTTAAGTGGAATCTTTATATATTATATTAATCTCTCAACAAAAGAGTTTTCTCAAGATGTTCTCTCCCCAACATGCATCATTATCTTAATTTTTAAATAGCACAAAGATAGAGTGTTGTGGTAGTAGAAGTTTCAATATTAGTTTGTCGTGCAAAATGATATCTAGAAGTTCTCCCACATAATATAATTATTATAGATCTAAGAAGGAAATAATAATGATAAGAATGAATGGTTAAAATAATATAGTTAAATCCAAACTCTTAAATGTAACCTCGTCACTCCCATCACTCCATACTACTAATATTTACCAAATTTTCAAAACCTCCACCACTAGATTTCCCATCTGAGCCCAGTCTTCAATTATTTAAAGTTGATTTTTTTGATAATCAGTCTTGACTTAAAATTGTTGCCCAAAAAAGTATTTACTCAACTCAATAACTATAATGGACTTTTACCAAAGTTAGTGCTCCATAATAATACTAATATTTACCAATTTTGCAAAACCTCCACTACTAGATTCCCCCATCTGAGCCCAGGCTTCAATTATTCTAACGTTGAAAGTTGACACACTTCAGCACTACTTTCAAATTACTGCATTAGCTCTTCTCATAAATAAAAAAATTACTTGCATTAGCAATTGACGTTGCCGCATAAGTCATAAGTTGATGTATACCCAGTGCTATCACATTCAATCCACCATTTTATGAGATTATGGGATTTTCATGATATTTCATGAGTAATGAGTAAAATAGTTTGTTCAAAGTTGACGTAATATATGCATTCCCCTCCCTTAAGATTTTGAAAAAAAATATATAAAAAAAATTCTCCCTTCACATGTATCTAATCAAACTCTATTAAATTGATGTTAAAAATGTTGCAAACTAACACGTCCTTTGCTTAAGGGCAGGTTTTGAAAATTGTCATCCTTTTGAAAATCTACTTTCTCTATTTTACATAACCACTTTTTTTTATTTAAAAAAAAAATCTCATTAAATTATTTATTTTATGCTACATTTCATTTAAGTATTAATATTTCTTTAACAGTTTTTTTATTACTCTTCCAAATCAAGGATCTTTAAACCGAGGAGAATAAATAGCTAGATATACCAAACTTGTTTCTCAAAAAAGCTAGATATACCAAACTTGGGAGTTGGGATGCTGGAAACGTTTGTTGCATGCAGAAACCTTTTACGTCTTCGCTATTATGTTTGGCCGAGTTGGTTCCATCTTGAACAACAATATTAGTACTAAACATAGTAATAATCAATAACAAAAAAAAATTATGGGACATTAATTACATTTGCTGTATGAGAAACGGAAAATAATTGTGGAATTTTCATTAAAAAAAAAAAAATGTGGTTTCTTGATGTTTGGAATGGTTAAGATTTTCCATGGAAACATCTCTAATGCTAAGCGTGTGATGGTGATCAGACCAAGAGGAAGAAGCCACAGAACTTTACATCCCCAACGTACCCCAGATTTTTCAAAAATTATGTTTAGTATATATGTATACCCAAAAAATTAAAAATGTACCCCAAAATTTATATCTTTGACCCCCCTCCTTCAAAAATATTTAAAAATTGACCCATTAGACCCAAAAATAAAAATTTTCTGCCGGTTCATCCCTTGTCTAATTGCCCCATGAATAACAAAAAAATTCTCTAGTCAAAACAAACCCGATTGTCCCAAGAGTAATAAGAATAACGTCTAGATAAACCAAAGTTAGAAACAAAATAGAACATAAATCCAGTCTAAACAAACCCATAGCCCAAGAATAACAAGAAACTAAAATATTTTCTTTTGATTTTTTCAACAAAAAAATAATAATAATAATTCAAAAGCCAATATTGATGATGTAGACTTGCTAATCTCTCTAGTGTTGATGTCCTAAAATTTTAAAATCCTCAAACAAAATTTCAAAACAATTACCACCAATGAAATTAGTATTAGTTTATTGCAACATGATCTCTAGTTGCATCTACAAATATTGGATTGTAATGTATTAAGATGATAAAATTTAAAGAGTCCTCAAAAAAAAAAAAAAAATTTGTTTATACTTTGGCCCCTTAAGCTCAAATCCTGGTTCTATCCCTGTTTAATATCATTCTTAGCTTAATTCTGTAAAACAAGTAATAAATAACAACTAGTAATGAACATGTTGAACTTTAAGGTAAAACTCAAAATTACTCATTTAATTCCTGGAGGCTGAGTTTCATGCACCAATCATCAACTTTTTTTTTTTTCTTTAAGTATAACGAACCTCGGTTTAAATCAATGAAAGTCCTACTTATGATCCGTCATTCATGAATGGTACTATGTTTCCCATGCCCAAATTGCACGATTACAACTTACTGGTTCAAGTCAACCAATCCTGTACTCTCCCATCATCGTAAGGTTGGTTCATGCAAACTACATAATTAAGCCATTAAGGGTCAAGAGGGTTTAGAATTTCTAATCTTCTCTTATTATGGAATAACGTTTTTGAGTAAATGACCCACAGGGAACCAAGTTAGGGGTTGCCAATTGAATTCAAACATGACAATGCTTCTTAATTTTATGCCTAAGAACCATCTTTGGGGCTGGTTAGCACTGCTCTAATATTGTCTTAAATGGCATTATTATTATGTATAGATGTGTGAGTGAAATCTCACATTAAATACTTATAAGAATGAGTAGTTAAAATAATACAGTTGATTCCAAAGCCTTAAGTTTAAGATTTTGGGTTAAGTAATGTCCTAATATGTTCTCTCACTAGGTGTTAGAGCTGCAGGCAATGCGTAGCAAGGTGACAAGGTTAACAAAGGCCCCTTTCATAGTTGGGGACAAGGTGCGTATACCTGAAACACACCCAAGTGAGCATCGCACAACTGTGGCGTAAGGTTTCGATAGACATAGATGTGTGGACCAATTCCATGGATGAGCGTTTGGGTTGACATGTGGTTCCTATGGATGATGAGCTAGTGAAGGACTAAATTGTATTTTAACCAAAAAAAAATGTGGGACATTAATTAATTACTTCAGATGAATTAGAAATAGAGACCTGTGGAATTTTCATTCACAACCAAAAAAAAAAAAAGATGTGGTCTCTTGATGTTAGGGTATTATTAGGGTTGTAATCATGGAATGGTTAAGATTCTCCATGGAAATATCTCTAATGCTTCACAAGGGTGTGATAGTACGAACCTAGAGGAATAAGCCAGAGGACTTAAAGAATTAGAACCCTTGATGTACATAACGAAATAAACCTTTTAAACTAAACTTCAAGACTCTTGGCACCTCCTCATGCACAAAGAGCTTGGGGGTTTAGGGAGGAAAAGGTTCGAACTGCGGGGTTAGCAGCATGTTGTAATTATCTTAAAAAAAAAAAGACTCTTGGCATTAAACCCTTTAAAATTATTATAAAAATCCCATTAACTAGTGCATTTAATGAATTTTTTAATAATCAATTTTAGGAAAATGTTAATACCATTTTTATAGAAAATATAAAAAAACTATCAAAAGAATCAATTATTTTTTTCTTTCCCATAAAAAGTTTCTAAAATATTTTCTAAATCAAATAGTTCATTAACAATACCTTAAAAATACCGTTAGTAAGACTCATTATAGTAATATAAACGAACGTAAGTTGTAAGTCTTGACTTAAAATTGTTGCCCAAATCAATAACTATAATGGACTTATAGACCAAAGTTAGTGCTCCATAATATTTACCAATTTTTTCCAAAACCTCCACTACCAAATTCCCCCATCTGAGCCCAGGCTTCAATTATTCTAACCTTGAAAGTTGATTTTTTTGATAATAATACTAATATTTTCCAATTTTCCAGAACCTCCACTACTAGATTCCCCCATCTGAGCGCTTCAATTATTCTAACGTTGAAAGTTGACACACTACAGTACTTTCAAATTACTGCGTTAGTCCCATCAAAAAAAAAAAAAAAATTTACTGCGTTAGCAATTGACGTTGCCGCATACGTTATTAGTTGACGTATACCCAGTGTGTTTGGTATATTTCATGCCTAAATTATTTTTACGCTTACAACTTTTTGGTCCTAGTAAACCAATCCTCAGCATCGTAAGATTGTTTCATTCCAGCTACATGTAGGGCCATTAAGGGTCTTACGTTCAATATATAATGGGAAAACGTTTAATGGTAATGACTAAACACTAAACAGGGAAAAAAAGAGAAGACCACCAAGACCTGGACCATGTTAATGTTGTTCCCAAGTCTTTAAACACGGAAAACTTCAACCATTTCTGATTCAATTAGACTGGACTTTTTAAGAATAATTAGTGATAAACTAAATGTACATTAGAACCCGAATATTTTCAAGCCTAAGTATTTGACCAAAGGGGGACAAGGTGCCCTTGATTTTAGTCTCAATCAAGGATATGATTAGGCTAGAATCAATCTCTAGAACCATGATCTAAAATCTGCTATTTCCAAGAGAATGGTGGTTGTGCCGTGTCAGGATCTCCATAGAACCCAGTTAGGTCCCACAAAATGACTTTTGTGTTAACCAAAATTGTGGCATCAATGTGAACGTTAGCAACTCTTGAATTTTACCCCCAGACAATTCTGGCAATTTTGGAGTGGGTCCGAACATCACATTGAACTGATTTTCTCCTTTCTCTTGCTATAAATTTGCTTTCTGAAGTGCTAAATAGCCATATTAGCCCTCTTCCTCTCTGGACAACACACTGATGTACCGTTTCAACACATAGCCAATTACCAACATTTTAGCTAAACAATGTTCCTTGAACCATATTCCATGGGACTTTCACCACCCTCATCTTTTTACATGTATGCTTTTATTCTTCTTTGGTGCTTTTGCCTGTTTCTCACCTCTGTAACTAGCGGGAATAATGTGACAGACCAATTGGCATTGCTTGAGTTCAAAGCCAAGATAACTCATGACCCTTTTGGGATTATGAGCTCTTGGAATGATAGCATCCACTTTTGTCAATGGCAAGGGGTTACGTGTGGTCGCCGACATCAAAGAGTCACCGTACTGAACCTGCAATCACAAAAACTGGTAGGCCCTATATCACCATTTGTTGGAAATTTAAGTTTTCTGAGGAATCTAACCCTTCAAAATAACAGTTTTCATAGCGAAATCCCTCCAGAAATTGGCCATTTGCGAAAACTGCAAGTCTTGCGATTGGAAAACAACACTATCAGTGGCATAATTCCTAACAATTTATCCAGTTGCACCAACCTCATTGCATTTTTTGTTGGTTATAACCTTTTGATAGGAGAAATACCCGCAAAGCTTGGTACCTTGTCAAAGCTCCAAATCATTTCCATTCACAAGAATAATCTTACGGGAAGTATTCCATCTTCTTTTGGGAATCTATCATTTCTAGAAGGGTTTTCTGCAGCTTATAATCACTTGGGTGGGCTTATCCCTTATTCTTTGGGCCAATTGACCAAACTTACATTTTTTGCTGTAGGCACAAATAGGTTGTTTGGTACAATTCCTCCCTCAATCTACAATCTCTCTTCATTGATAACCTTTCATGTAGGAATCAACCAAATCCAAGGGCATCTTCCATTAGACATAGGCATCACTCTACCAAAACTTGAATATTTTTCTATTGGCCAAAACCAATTCACAGGTTCTATCCCTGTTTCAATATCCAATGCCTCAAATCTAAATACACTTGATTTGGGTATGAATAAACTAATAGGAAAAGTTCCTTCTTTAGAGAAACTAAATAGAGTGAGCCTTTTACTCATTACCCTCAACCACCTTGGAAGTGGACGTGAAAATGACTTGAGTTTTCTTTGTTCTTTGACAAATGCAACCAATCTAAGGAAGCTGGGTATAAATGGCAACAATTTTGGGGGCAATTTGCCTGAATGCATTAGCAACTTCTCAGCTGATCTTACCGATTTATACCTAGATAATAACCAAATATTTGGATACATTCCTACAGGGATAGGAAATTTGATCAATTTGGAGAGACTCGAAATGTGGAACAATAAATTATCAGGTAATATCCCTTTTGAAATTGCAAAGCCCCATAAGATACAATTTTTGGATTTATCTCAAAACAATTTCTCTGGGAACATTCCATCCTCCCTTGGAAATTTCACAAATTTGATAGAATTATATTTACAAGAGAATAATCTTCAGGGAAATATCCCTTCAAGTCTTGGTCAATGTCAAAATCTTATTTATTTGTTTCTAGATCATAACAATCTCAGTGGTTCCATATCTCCACAAGTCATTGGTCTCTCATTCTCACCAATCAGTTTAGACATTTCTGCCAACCAATTTACCGGTACTCTTCCAATGGAAGTAGGAAATTTCAAAAATCTAGGATACTTGGATATTTCTGAAAACATGTTGTCCGGTAAAATTCCAATGAATCTTGGAAGCTGTGTAAAGCTAGAATTTCTAGCCATGAGAAGAAACTTCTTCCAAGGGACCATCCCTTCATCTTTTGAATCGTTAAGAGGTCTTAAACAACTTGATCTTTCCAGCAATAATTTTTCAGGTGAGATTCCAAAATTCTTGGAGCTTTTTGACTTGCAATTACTAAATCTATCTAACAACCATTTTGAGGGTGAGGTACCAACAAAGGGAATTTTCAAGAATACGAGTGCAACTTCACTTAATGGAAATGGTGAGCTCTGCGGCGGCATACCTAAGTTTCAGCTTCCTAAGTGCAAATACAACAAATCAAAAAAAAAGAAGTTGACTCTTACTGTGAAATTAATAATCTCTATACTTTCTGGGCTTTTTGGAATAACTTTGATTCTATCTCTTCTACTTCTTTGCTCTTTAAGAAAAAAAAGGAAGAAAAATACCTCAATTGATTCAATAAATTTCCTTTTGAATGTATCTTACCAAAGTCTCCTAAATGCTACCAATGGATTCTCTTCTGCTAATTTAATTGGTAAGGGTAGCTTTGGGTCTGTGTATAAAGGAATTCTTGATCAAGGTAGACATATGGTTGCTGTTAAGGTGCTTAACCTCTCACATCGAGGAGCTTCCAAAAGTTTCATGGCCGAGTGTGAGGCTCTAAGAAACATCAGACATCGAAATCTTGTAAAGGTACTCACAGCATGTTCAGGTATTGACTATCAAGGTCATGATTTTAAAGCTTTGGTATATGAGTTCTTGAGAAACGGCAATCTAGATGAGTGGTTGCATCCAACTCCAAGAACAAATGAGGCTACTGAGGAGCCAAGGAAGTTAAGTATTCTTCAAAGATTGAATATCGCCATTGATGTTGCTAGTGCATTGGATTATCTTCATCATCGTTGTGAAACACCAATTGTTCATTGTGACCTCAAGCCCAGTAATGTTCTTCTCGATGATGACCTGATTGGACATGTAGGCGACTTCGGCTTAGCAAGATTCCTTCAAGATGTTTCCCAAGATTGTTCTGCTAATCAATCAAGCTCCATTGGGGTTAGAGGAACAGTTGGTTATACTCCTCCAGGTAAATATATTTTACATTTCTTAAATTTAATTTTCTTTCTTTTTCCCATCATTTCTTACTATTAATTCAAGCATGAAATGATAGATTCAATATGGATGTATTGTATCTAGAGATAAAATTAGGGCCAACGAAATACAATTTGATCCCTAAGGCAATAATTTTAAGTGAGATTTTTAAAATAGTAAATATCGATCAAATAATATCTATTTAACTTTTTTTTTTAGATCAAAGTTTTTGCTTTTTTGAGATGCAAATTACTAATTCAGCTAGCTCTCTTGTACAACTAATATTAATTAATTAACTTAATCAACACTCTCATATAAATTTTATTTTTGCAAAACTGTTAAGGGTTTCAATTGAATTGGATTTCTATTACCTATATTTTAGCGGCCTTCTTGGAGGTGTGAGAAAAAAAAATACAAAACCCAACTTTTTCCTTTTTTAAAAATAATCTTTTGGAGCTTTTTTTTTTATGTGGTTCTTGGGACTCTTTTATGAAATTTTATGCATACAGAACCTTAGGCCTAGGCTTAAAGCTGACCCTAGATAAAATGTGTCATAACAAATTTTCACTTCTCTCTATTTTTATTTTTTTTTCTTATTACATGCCATTGAAAATAAACCTTTATTACTTGTGAGATTTTTTTTTTCTTTCCCTTCTTTTTTTAGTACAAATATTTGCCTATCTTACAACATATGTTACATGCAATTGCAGAGTATGGTATGGGAAATGAAGTGTCACTATATGGTGACACCTATAGTTACGGCATACTATTGTTAGAGATGTTCACAGGAAAGAGACCTACTGATAGCATTTTTCAAGATAATTCAAACCTTCATGACTTTGTCAAAGCAGCTTTGTCAGAACGAAAAATTGACATTATAGATCCTAATCTTCTTTGGGAAAGGCAAGAGGAAGAGATGAGGAGGATAAACAACACTCAAAATGAGGATCAAAATGGAAGTTCCAAAATTCAAGAATGCTTGATTTTGATACTTGGAATTGGAGTTGCTTGTTCCACAGAATTTCCAAGAGAAAGGATGAACATCAGTACTGTTGTAGTTGAGCTTCATAAAATTCGAGAAAGCATTCTTAAAACTAGTATACAAAGACAAGGAGTTCGCGCTACAGGTAAATTTTGTTTTTTCATTGATATATATATATATATATATATATAGAATTTGGTAATGTATCCACCCACACCACTTGATCTAACTAACTTAATAAAGCCATTCCAAATGTTTAAGGGAATCATATAGCAATTAGAAAGCCACTGTCCATCTTGCAAAACTAAAAAGATTGGAGCCACTTGAAATTTTATTAGTTCATTCTACTATACATAGGATTGGGAATGAATCCTCTTCTTCTCTTTTGTGAGTGTGTGTGAGAGAGATATTTTGGGTGATTTCCATTATTAAAGAGACATCACAAGAAATTGGCTTACGTCCCCTATTAATCTAGACAGAGATCCCTATAAAAGACATAAGCTTAAATTATCGGCACATGCATGTACTAAATTGTTGTGATAGACAAGTAAATGCTACAAATTTTAACTAATTAATTTATTGGAGAAATCTTTCTCGTTTAAAATTCCAAATTAGTATGTAATCTCTCATATATATATATATATATATGATATTTAAAATAAACATAATTAGATGCATATAAACTTCTTAACTAAGTCTAAAAAAACTTTCTCAAATAAACATATAGTTTATGGGGTAAAGTGTGCATTCACATAGTTTAAGGAGGTAAATGTTTATTCTCATAGTTTAGAGGTGTCAGTGTAAAAGGAGATATAATTTAGTGGGTAAAGTGTAATTTCTCCAAAATGTCTTGCAAGGATGTTACTTGGTAAGAATATGCAAATAGTTAATTCTTGATTGATTCATTAAATTAATTTTTGTTATTGTGATGCAATAAATTTATTTCACATTTACATTTTTCGATTAAAGATATTTAAAAAAAAATTAAGAACATGATAAAAAAAATTTCACTGAAATTTACATTTGAACTAATATTCAGTTTTTGTAAGAAAATCTAGATTGTATTTGTATATAGAACTATATATTTTAGTATTAGGTATTTATTACCACCGCGCACCCTTGATGCGGTGGTCACTCCACAAGTATAAATGCTTGTAGAGTGTGGAGGGGCAAGGGTCGGGGTTCAAGTCTCCAGAAGGGAGCTTCACACACATATACACTTAGATTAGGCTAGAGTAGAAATTCTATCTTGTATAAAAAAAAAAAAAAAAAAAGTATTAGGTATTTATTATGATAGATATGTATGATATCTTCTAAGTAAATGGATTGCTAATTCAATAAATATTAAAGGGTAAATTACACTACCATCCATTGACGTTTATCGTAACAACACTCCTCACTTGAGATTTATATAAATGCAACAACTAAGTCCATGCCCCCCAAACTATGATTTCACTAATAGAATATTTCATTTTAAAAATATATTCTTATTCAAACTTGGAAAAAATGACACTCCCCTCCCTTGAGATATGTATTAGCTATTACATTTATATAAACCTCAAGGAATGAGTGTCATACTGTCATTTCATAAAACTTAAGAAGGGGAGTGTCATTTCATAAAATTTAAGGTAGCTGTAATTTAGTAAATATTAAATGAGTTTGGATTTCATAATTCTACAAATTAAATTTCTTGCATTTTAAATTTTGTTAAAGGTGTAAAACAAAAAAAATAAAAATAAAAATTCGATACTTAATTTACCAATTAAATTGTAGCCTTGTTAGTAATAGCTTAATGAATATCTTTTAAATTGTAGGGGAACAGCTCAGTCACAAGTCACTACAACGTCATTTTTAGAAATTCAAAGCTTTTTATTATTCTAATTCATTGAAATTTATCTTCCTTTACCGCAGGTGCACAAGGTTGATGACTTATTATGAAGGTAGCCAGCATAGTTTGTCAAGTTTATGATATATTATATTGGAGCAAATAATTTGTGTAATTCAGCTAGCAATCATGTCTTTTAACGTACTATTTTCGTTAATTCAGTAATCATATTTCTGGCTTGGCTCAAAGATCTGATGTATTTTCTCTCTGTGGTTTCAATAAAAATGCTTAGTCTTTAGACGCCTAAGAAATTTAGATCTGCCTTTATTTGAAGATTTTCATTTTATGAATTAATTGGATTTATCGAAAATATGTTCCATCACAATTTGTTTCTGTACTTCAAACTGATTTAGTCGGTTTTTCTTAATCTATTGGTCTACGTTTTCCCCCTCAAAAAAAAAAAAAATATATATATATATATATATACATATATCACTGTTATTTGTCAATAATTATAAATAAAAATTTAATTAAAAATCATCAATTAAAGATCTTTGACGCAAAAAACTCTACAAAGTAAGCGCGTGTGTGTTTAATTTTTTTTTATTTGAATATAGTCTGGGCTTCAGAAGTTGGTTTTCCTTTTCCATTATTTCACTTTGTCCATCTAGCAAGGCCCATTCTTTCCTTGTGAAGGATTGTGAATTAGTGTGAAGTGTGAACCCATTTCGTCCTAAGCCTTTTATCAGCCCAAATGGACTTCGTATCCTCCGTATAGGGCTTGTGGTTTTAAGCCCATTTGCAGTTGGACCCCACAAAAAAAAAAAATACTCTTTTAATAATAATTAATATCAGTAAAATTTTCTAAGGCATTCGTATATTTTGAAAAGAATTTGGTATTTTTATATAACCAAAATAATTATTATAATGTATTCGTTTGGATTGGGCGTCTGCGTTTATAAGTTTGCGTTTTCTGGCTTTTTTTTTCACGCGTTTCAAGGAGTAATGCGGCTATTGTTCATGAACAGTAGCCGCAAAAGTTGACTTTTCCACGGTGAACAGTGCACATTATTATAATGTATTCGTTTGAATTAGGCATCTGCGTTTACAAGTTTGCGTTTTCTGGCTTTTTTTTTTCATGCGTTTTAAGGAGTAATGTGGCTACTGTTCATGAACAATAGCCGCAAAGGTTGACTTTTCCACGGTGAACAGTGCACCTGTGCATGTTCATGGACCCATAAATTTCACTTTTCAGCAACTTTTTCATTAAAAATGGGTCCCACGGTACTATTCACATATTTAAAAATTATTATGCTACAGTGTTTTCAGTTTCAGCAAAAATAATAAGCTCAATTCAAACAGACCCAATAACCACTTTCCCTCTCCCTTATGTGTGTGTTTGTTTCTCAAAAAAAAAAAAAAAAAAATTGTTATAATAAGTATTTCAACTTTATTATGATTATTTTTATTATTATCATTAATATTTTGGTGTAGTATGTGATTATTTTTTATCTACTTTTATTAATCCCTTGTTCATTTGTGAGATTTTCATTAGAATGTGTTATTATAATTTGATCAAGGGGCAGAAAAGGATAATTGCTATTTGCTAGTTGAGAGATTTAAAGGATAAAAAAAGAGAAAATTGTTTTTGGCTAGTTAAGTGAATAAATTTAATAAGAGATCTTATTTGAGATCCAATTAATCATCTCTCTCTCTCTCATAATATGATAAGATTAAAATAAATTTAAAGTTCCAGAGATATAGAATTTAATTTATCAAACGCACTATCGCAACTTCAATCAACAATAGAATTATCCAATAACCTCAACTAGTCCCCCCTTTGAATCATTTGCTCACTGATGGTTGAATGCAAGAGTCCTCATCTATGTACTGTGATTAATGATTTTTTTTAAGGGATTCTCATGTTTAATGTTTCATGTGGGTTTCCACCAATAGCTTTTGGTGTTTTGACATGGTTTGCTAAAAGGCATCACTACCAAAAAAAAATGTCCTGTAGCCGCGTTTTTAAAACGCGGCTATAACTCCTAAAAACGTGGCTATAGAACAATTTGGCCTAGAGCCACGTTTTTTTAATCTGCATTTTCAATCGTGACCTAAAACTCATAACTATAGGCCAGGACCAATCGCCGTTTTTTTAGAAACATGGCTATAGGACATACTATAGCCGCATTTTTCAAATGGGGCTATAGGGGACAGGTATAGCTGCATTTTTAAAACGCGGTTATAATTCAGGTTAGAAACTCTATATCTTATATAATTTCTAAACAATCAAACTAACATTATAAATAAATAAATAAATAAATAAAAATCAATTGACAATTCGTAACAATTCTCTAAATTGGATTAAATTTAAGGAAATCAACTTAAACAAATACGCAAAATATATTCAATTTGATGGGAAAAAAAGAAGAGTAAACAAATACATACTTGTAAGGTTGTAGGTAGAAGAAGAGAACAATAGATGTTGTAAGTAAAAGAAGAGAAGAATAGCGCAAAAGAACCGTATGATGAGTATTAATTATGAATTATTTGATATATATATATATATATATATAAACACACACACACTCCACGTTGCAACCTTAGACAAAATAAACCAAAGAAAAGAACAAATAAAACACAACGTTGCTGTATTTTTATCCACTTAGAAATACTTATATATCCCCATTGAAGAATTTCATATGAACAAAAAGTCTAAAACTAATATTAATTGGATATAATTTTTTAAACAAAAATTCTAAACACTATGTTGCAACCTTAGACAAAATAAACTAAAGAAAAGAACAAATTAAACACTACATTGTTGTATTTTTATCCACTTAGAAATACAGCAAGTGTAATTCAACTTTAATCAAATTAAGATTTTTATTCACTTAGAAATTATAGTTGAAGAAAAATTATATATATTTTTTCTTAAAATCTAAAAATCAAAGAAAATTTCTGCAATTTGGTACCGCAACTTGGTGCAACCACGGCACCTAAACCCAATTTTTATTATATATAATATGATTTTATACATAAATATTTTATAAATAGTAATATTTTATATTTTATAAACTTAGCCTATAGCCGCGTTTTTTAAATGCGGCTATAGGTCCTCCTTTAAAAGTATATATATTTGGCTAAACCTATAGCCACATTTAGGAACGTGGCTATAGACTTAACCTATAGCCACATTTTAAAAACGCAACTAAAACCACTTATTAATGTGGTTAGAGCATCCACAGCAGGTGTGGCAAATGTGCCAAATGCCAAATATTTGGCACATTTGTCACACCAAACACAAAAATGGTGTTTTATGAGATGTGCCAAATCTCAAAAATTATACAACATGGCTACAATACCGTTAAAAATTTGCAACGATACGGACAAATGTTGCAAAATTTTTATTATTTTATATTCTCTTTTCTCTCTCCTCTCTCTTCATTTTTTCTTTTCTCTTCTCTCTTACTTTCCAGTTCCCTCTCTCTTCTCCCTGTATCGATTCCCTCTCTCTTCGACCAGTCCGAGATGTTCACCGGCAGCGACGACAGCGTAGTTCCGACAACGACAACGCACTCCGCCATGCTCTCTGGTTGTGGGGTTTTTTTTTTTTTTTTTTTTTTTGCAATTTGGGTTGATTTAATGGCCGGTGACAATGGCAGTGGTCGTGGGCTGTGGGGCTATCGGGTTTGGGTCATGGTGGAGATCGGGTTTGGGTCACAGTGGAGATCGATTTTGGGTATGGGTCACTGTGGAGATTGTGTTTGAGATTGGTTTTGGGTTTTAGTTGTCTCTCCCTCTTCAGTCGTTTGGGTTTCAGTTCCGGTGGCAATTGTTATTTCAGTGGTGGAGCCATGGCTTGAATCGGTTGGGGCTTGGGTTGAATCGGTTGCGGGTGATGGGTATTTGGCTTGGGCTGAATCGGTGTTAAGATTGGTTGGTGTTCATGGGTATTTTGGCACAAGCGACATGGGCAAGGCCACTCCAATCATCGCCATCATCATCGCCGATCGTCACGCCGCTCCAATCTCGTCGATCTCTCTCTCTTTTTTGGTAGTTGTTTGTTTTAATTTTTGGTGTAGGGGCTAATATTGGCTGTAGTATTTGTTTGAGTTTTTTTTTTTTTTTTTTTTTTTTTTTTTTTTTTTGTAGCAGTGGTTGATATTGGTGGTCGGTGGTTGATCTGTGAGGGTGGCCGGTGGTTGTGTGCTATGGCAGTTGATCTGCAGTGTGGGTTGTTGTTGTTGTTAATGATAATGGGGAGGGGATAATATATTATTTTAATGTATAGTAAATATTATTTTAATGTATAGGATTGAATTATAAAACATCTGATAAATGGGATGTTGTAAAATGATGTGATAAAATAATAAAGTAGGCCTTTGATGTGGTAAAATGGCATAATTTTTGCAACATCTGCTACGAATGCTCTTATAGACTTAACCTATAGCCGCGTTTTAAAAATGCAGTTATAGGTTAAGTCTATAGCCACATTTCATAAAAATGCGGCTATAGACCCGAATGTTTTGTAGTGCATCTAACTTGCATATAACCAGTTACAGTTGGGTTCCAATTAGCTTAATTACTAAAAAAATTTGTTCCCGAACAAGATATCTAGGGTTCGATTCTCACTTACACCAAAAACAAATTGGTGTCCTAGTTTAATGATAATGCATGCTCATTAGAAGTGGATGACATAGGTTGTAATTATAGATGAAGCTAGACATGGACTTGGGGGGCAATGGTGCCCCCCCCCCCCCCCAAAAAAAAAATTTTCTAAAAATGTTAGTATATTAATAGATACTAGTTTTAGCAATTTTGTTCAATAAAATTACACTTTGACCCCTTAAAGTGTCATCAATTCTTTTAAGAGCAATGTTATAGCCATAAACTTTTTTATAACATTTTTACAAACTATTAAGGTAGCAAATTCCTATTGGTGCACACACTTACGTCAATTTTTATTTACCAACAATCACTCACCACATTACTAATTTGTAAAAAATTTGTAACTTTATCATTTTCCACCTTTTAAAGGCCATAAAAAATTAATAAATTAAATTTAAAATAAAATATGTAAGTCCTAAAAAACTAGATCAAGAACAAAAACTACCAATAGTAAAGTTTTTAAAATAAAATAAAATAAAAACTTTTAAACCCAATCAATCAATTTTACCCAAAACAAATAACCTGGCCCTCTAAAAAGTTGTAAACAAAATAATTTTTTCCTTATCCAGCTGCATGCACGCAACAAAGATACCAAGAAAAAAATTCTCAATGGTTAAGCTATAGACTAAGAGGCCAGAGCCGCTGCACCAGCAAGCAGCAAAGCCGCCCCCCTAACTCCAAGTTCTGGCTTCATCCCTGGTTGAAACTATCTCTAAAAAAGACTTGCACATGACTATCAATAAAAATAAATAAATAAAATTGTTAGTAAATTTTACACAAAAATGGTGGCATTATATGTACTTAAGGGCCGCACTAGTTAACAAAACGATTGTATTATTTTGTGTGTTTTATGTAGTAAATTTTACACAAAAATGGTGGCATTATGTGTTTTTTTTCTTTTTCCTACCACTCTCATTAATTAATGGATCAAATAAGCCCATAGGCCCCATTTTGCAAACCTACTCTTATCTGGCCTGGCCCAAAATCCAATTAGAAATTCAGCACACAAAAAATTAAATAAATAAAACCAATCCTAGAAGTCTAGAACCAACTCCAAATCCGAATGGATAAAGAAGACCAAGCTGAATCCAAAACCCATCAAAAAGTATAAATACAAAAGCCGAAGCCAAAATCCGCAACAGCATAATTCTCTCTCTCAAGACCTGCGACTATCCAGTGCTCAATGCACGATGTTGCTGAGGTAATATTGGATTCTTAACTTTGATTTCTTTTCTGGTACTAGACTCAGTACTCATGCTCATGCCATACCGTGACGTATCTATCATGTCATGTAACAATTTTTCAGAAATTACTTATGATACCCGTCTTGTACTTGTACCTATAAGGTGTCTGTGTCCGTGCTTCCGAGATCTCAATTGATTTTTTGTCTCTTTGCCTTCGTTTCACGATATAAATTGATGATGATATGGTTAATTTGTAAAGTTTTTGTTTTTGCTTTGAAAATTGTAGTGAGAATTTTGCAACTTTATTGGCCAAAAAATATAGGAATAATGTTTCTTCTCATTTTTTTATAGGCTCAGGCTTGATGAACATGTCAATACCATATCATTTGGGCATGGGCTCTCTTCTCTTGGAGCTGTGTTTTTCTTCTAATGAATGCATTTGATTCTATTCCTGCTACACTATCTATAATAGTCTTGCTTGAGCATTCTGTGTCATGAAGTATGCTTTTTTTTTTTTTTTGTTTTGAACACAGTTTACCACTTTATATCTTGCCATTCTGATTCTATGGCAATTTATTTTTCAACCTTTCCATCTTAACCTTTACATTGTACACACATGACTAAGATAGTTTCTGTTGGGTATCAATTGGTAATCAATCTTACCAACTCCTTCATTTATATTCTTAGTTCTTCATAATTACAGTCAGGAATTCCAATCTAGTCTTATATTCTACAATGTAGCACAATACTCAAAACTACTTTTTATTTATTTAAATAGCCTCATTAGTGCATGTGACTTTTTTTTACTTCAAACTTTATTTGTGTGAAAAATGGTATCCCTTTGAACAACTTTTTTCTTTTTTTGGTGTGTATATTGAGTTTTAAATTTGAACAGGTTTTGTCAATTTAATTCCTACAAGGGCCATTCTTAAGTGGCTCATTCCTCTGAATCCTATTGACAGGTCTTTCTCATCAAACTAACCTATAGACCCAAATTTGGAATGATCTAAGTTTTAGTGATTAAAGAATTGCTAGCAATGGAAGAAGCAAGCATCCCTTTCTTTCATGTTGATATTGCATCTGAAGTTTTGTCACGATTGTCTGCAAAGGATCTTTCTTCAAGCAAGTGTGTGTCTAAAGGATTGGATTCGTTTATTAGTAGTCCTTCATTCTTGCGTATACTTTCTAAACGGTTAGAATGAGAAGGACCTTCTGGGCTTTTCTTTCAAATGTTCAAGGATAATGTGGATTGTGTTTCTAGACCTATCACATACATTCCTATTCACAAGAACAAATCATTCGTCCAAAATAACATATTGAATTTTCTTCCAGAGAAAGTTGTTATCATGTCTTCGTGTAATGGGCTTCTCTGTTGCCGGAGTTGCATCCATCCTATTGATGACATTTATAGAAGAGCGAAAAATAGGGAGGCAAAGGAACTGGTGATATACATTTGCAACCCAATGACTAAAGAATGGATTGCATTGAAGCCAGAAGGGTGTGTTGTTGGTGATAGCATTGGATTAGCTTTCTATCCATTTGGTTATTCATTAAACACTCGCCCAATTTTCAAGTTGGTAAGCATTCAACAATCAAAAGTGGATCCACATTTGTATTCATTTGCAGTGTACTCCTCACAGACAGGTAGTTGGACAACTACTAAAGAGGTTTGCCATTGCAGATATCAAATTTACAAAAACAATAAAGTTTTCGTTGGCAAGATGTTCAATTGGCTAACTCAGAACCACCATATTTTGAGTTTTGATGTCGAAAGAGAGCTTTCTAAGGTGATTAAGTTACCTGGTGAAGCTTCAAGTTCACTCACTCTTGGATGTTCAGAAGGATATCTTCATTATGTGTGTGTGAATGGTGAAGATTTTAGTGTGTGGATGTTGAAAGATTATTCCTCATCTGAGTGGGTGCTCAAGTATCAGGTGACATTGGTTGATATATGTCAAGAAAGTTATACAGATTTGACTCACTGTAATGTAAAAAGGCGCTTGCTTTTGGCTTTCCATGAAGATTTTTTGTTTATGCCAATGGATAGGTGTTTGTTCTCATACAATTTTAGAAGTAGGAAACTGCAGTAGCTTTGCTATATATCTATGCTACAAGATTTAATTTTGTCGAATCCAACTGTGATCCCATATTCCATTAGCTTGACAGCTGCAGGGGTTTTCAAGGAAGATCAGAGTGATGAGAACAAGTCAAGTGAAGATCCGAGGGATGTTTCATCCTTGAAAATTTCAAAAAGAAAAAGGACATGTTAGAATCCAACTTTGCTCCCATATTCTGTTAGCTCAGCAGCTGCAGATGCTTTCAAAGAAGATTGAAGTGATGGGGTACCCAAGTGATGTTTCATTTCAAAGAAGGCCAAAAAGAAAAGTAAAACAACACCTTAGAAGATTCCTCATTGTTGACTAGGATTTTGTTCCCTCTATTTTCAGGTAGTGGTGTTGGACACCGATTGAAGAGTGTGAAAAGGAATTTTAATCTTTTTGAATGGGCATTAGATTAGATAGTTAATTTTCCAATTTCTTAGAAAATACTATATTTGAATATAATGACCATATTTAATTTCATAATAATATTAGAATAAAAATTTCAAAAAATTTAAATTCTCAATTTTTTAGTATAGTTATTTTAGAAAAATATATTTTAAATTGTGTGAATATTATTTGATGAAATTGGGCTAAATCATTTAGTGTGATTTTTTTAATGCAAATAGTGCTTAATTATTCTAAATAAAAATTGCAGGAACAATAATTTTAGGAATTTTGGAAATTTACTCCTAGATGTGTTAAGAGTGAAGAGATTTGTTACATTTAATGAAGAAGATAATTATATTTCAAAATATGAATGGAAAAATTAATTAAAACTAGAAAAAAAAAATATATATATATATATATATATATATTTAAAAGTCTGTCATTCTTATTGAAATTTTGCAAGTTGAAAGTTTTGATATTGATTTTTATTCAAAAGAAATATGTGATTTTTCATGGTCTTTTAGTCATCAACTTCTATGCAAAATTTGATAGTAGTGCTAGAATTATCATTGTTATGAGTGTACTATATTGAGGCCTTTGTTAACATGACATAGAAATTGATGTAGGGCAAGAAATCTTCCATGTGATAAGAGTAAAAGAAATTAGATTCATAGTTTGAAATCTCAAAATTTGAGTCATTACCTAAGGGGTTTAACTATTCACAAATATGTGCAAGTAACATTGTTGAAACTTATAGTTTTGGGATTGTTGTGATGCATATAAGTGGTTATCTTTTTGTGGTGAATTGTGGGATTGAATGAGAGGCCTCTAGCTTTGGCGTGCTCTTTTGGCGAAGGAATGAAACAATTAGAGTGATCATTTTGTATTGTATGCTAATCATATTTCTTGTATTTACTATTTCATACCAGGTTTAGGCTAATGCTTGGGATAGGATATATGCTAACGCTTGGGAGGGTATCCAGTATAACAAACATATGTAACACCCCTTCGTATAGAATGGGTTACACACTTGTGGTGTTTGGAAGAGAATGATGGGTGGTGGATTTGAGGGGCAAGGTTGATGAAATCATTGGGTCCAAAGAGGGGCAACCACCCAACCATATACACTCTAAACCCTCTTTCTGAAACTGTTAAAGAGTGTGAGGAAGAAGGAGAAGCAAAGCCCTCACACTAATGGGATTCACCCCATATAAGAGAGACTTACTAACTTTTTTGTTTTTTAAAGTGTTATGTAACCTAGACACTTAATTCTTGTTTAATCTAATTCCCTCTTTCAACCAAAAGGAAAATTGTCTTCTTATAAATGCTTAAGCATTCCATAATTATATTATGGTAGAGATAATTCACGCTACAAAATTTTATTATTGAACAGTTTAAACAACGCAATGCTGAACTTGGCCAAAAAAATTTCCAAATTATAAAAGCAACTAATTTACATCCATTGCAATATTATAATACTTGGATAAAACGCACATAGATATAATGCAAATTGTAGAAGCCTTTTGGAAGACTAAACAAATTGAAGAAAACAATAAAATGATTACTACAACAAAACAAAACTCCGCAAAAAATCCACAGGCTGCCAGGACAGACAATTCCAGTGGGATGATCTTAGCTTTTGATCCCTTTTTTTTCTTTTTTTGGTGAAAGCTTTTGATCCATTGCATATGGCCTAATGTAGATTAAAAATTTGTACAGGCCACTTGCATTTCCTACCATCAGAACCAATCCCAGCAGTCTCTAGGGAAATGTCAATGCTTCGATGTTCAACAGCACGTGCAATGCTAACACGCAATTGAATCTTTGTGGCAGGACAGGCCTCAGTGCCAATTGCGGCCAATCTATCACCACTTGGCTTTCCTGATGCCATGGCAATTGGCTCACAGAAGGTAAGAATTGTTTGCGACCAATGTGTTTTTGGAGTGTATGGGGATGTGGACAACACAACTGGCATTTCTTTGCAGAACCTGCTGGTAAAACCAGTCTCAAACCACAAGACAACCCCATAACACAATCTTGTTTGACATTCCAAATCATTCGACATGCCTGTAGAACCACCAGAATATGGTTCCAGCTCAGCGCTTGCAGTGAAATCCACGTCATCGTGATTCATTGTTGCCAAGTCAAAGGTCTGAAGTAAACAAAAAAAGAAATGCATTTAATATAAAATACTCAAGCAAAATATATAAGTAAACAAAATTATGTAGGGATTAGTGCAACATATAAGTAGATTCAGGCAATATAGTCGATATTTACAATTAGAAGTTTAGAGCCAAAAAGTTAGCAAGGTTTACCCTTAATCTAGGAATTACAGTTGGTTCCAGAATATACAAACCCACGGTCCATAGTGCCAAAATTAATTTTTTCATAAAGAATAGTGAGAGAAGTTTATGGAATCTACTTAAAAGAAATATTTTTTGGGCCTTAAAACTGGGCTACATAACAGGGGTAGTCCTTCCGATAACACATAAACCACCCGGCCTGGACAAAAGAGAGTTTTGATCCAAGGATGCTGATACAAAGTCCAAAAACTATAACAATTAAATTAGCAAGCAAAGTCAAGGAATACTTTCCAACCTCTTTTATGTCATTCTACAAAAGTTTTTAAATGTCTTAGAATTGTTTTGAACCCTGCAGAGCATGAACACCCCCCCCCCCCCCCCAAAAAAAAAAAAAAAAGCAGCTTGTGTGAAGGCATAATTTGATCAAAGAGCTCTAGAACAAAGCTAAAAGAAGATTTTACAAGTTCACATTTTTAACTTAAAGATAACTTTGCCAACCTTTTCCAATGTCATTCCATAAAAGCTCTGTTATCTGTCTTAATGATCATGCTAGAAAACTTGGATACCCTTAAGAAGTTTTAGAAAGGGGTACAGGGTACTGGAGAAAGAAACCCATAAAAATAGTAAGTCTAAAGAAAGTAAATATTATTTCCCTATTTCTAAAAGTTTGGCAAGTCTTGAAGTGTGTTTAAGAATGCAGGTGAGCAAAAACTTAGGAAATTTATTATCAAGAACTTAAAATTGCGGTTTATGGAGAAATTTAAGAGAATCAAGATTCATTACAAAAGTCAAATTAAAAATGGCTGAAACCACCACCCACCCACCCACACCCCCTCCCCCCTAGAAAAAAAAGGAATTGCAACTTTTGACTATTTAATAATATATTTAAATGTATGAAAAAGAAAAGAATATCAGGCCAACTGTGGAAAAATTAGATAAAATAAAATAAATTTAGGCCAACTGTGGAATTGTTGACAATAAATAAATAAATAGTCCCTAATTCGCCTCTTCATCAAATTTGAGGCAAGAAAGTTTAAATAAAAACTTATTTAAATTTTGGGATTAGGTTGCCTTAATCTTGAAAGCAAATTGAGATCCCAAATTCTCTCTATCCTCCCCTTATCCTCCTCTCCTCTCCTTTCTCTCCAAATCCTAAACATGTTGATGACTTAACCATCATAAACCATTAAAAGGTTATCTATCCGTAGCCAAGTCATGATATAGCCTCGAAAGCAAATTGAGATCCCAATTAATGGAATATATACCTCAAAAGTTAATAAATGGGGTAATACTAACCTGAAGAACCGTAGAATTGGTCACTATGTCATGATTATCCACAATGTCAACAATTGGAATTTTAGCAGCATCGCCAACAAGTTCCTTGCCAATACAAGACATGTTGAAACCATATACATTTTCCCAAAATGGAACACTGGTACCACCTTTACCAAATCCTGCAACAAACTGCAAAAAAATTGGAAGAGAAAAATATTAGCTCTCTAGAACTTGAAAAAAGATTGTGACAAGTGAGAGGAACAGTGTAAATGACTCACAATAGTTGCTGTGTCAGGTAGGATTGCACCCCCAGGCTTCAACCATCGGTCCCGTGCAAAAAGCACTGAGCTAAGCATTGACTCATAAAGAAGGCAATACCCCATCCATTCACTCAATAATACATCAACACTGTGAGGTTGAATTTTTGAAGATTTATCAAGCTCTTCAACCATACCTTGAACCACTTCTATTACCCCAGTGGAGTGTTTATTACCTTCATTTTGGCTTTTACTACGCCAAAGGCCATTGTCCATTGCAATCTGCAACCAAAACCAACAAAAGGCACACAAAACTCTATGAGTGGAAATACAGAGGTACATTTAACAACAATAGAACTAGGAAAAAATTTTACCTGGGTGGCAACTGCAGCCATCTTCTCACTGGCTTCAACTGCAATTACCCTAGAGGCCCCAGCTTGAGCTGCAAATAGACTATTGAAAGGAATTGAAGTGAAAAAAAAGGTTAGATAAATTATTCTAGTAAGCAGAGAGGCATATTACAGAAAACCAACCTTATATATAATACCAATATGTGAAATTTTTTTCTTTCCAAAAAATGTTAATATAAGGAACTTGGCTAACAGCATCAGTTGCTGAACCCAACAATCTAATGTAACATCTAAAACTAAAAATCCAAGTTTTTTCCACATCATTCCATGAGAAGACTCATGACATACATGAGAAGATTAAGAAAGAGCAACAAAAAAAAAGTTCAAAATGATAAAGTCGTTTTCATTATATAATTGAGAATTGGTGCATCCACAAGAGTCCCAGTCTCAACTGCAAGAGCCACAATCATATGATCATGTGCAATTTCAGATAATAGCATTTTATGTTTGACCATAAACTATCCTAATTCAAAAATAATGTTGATCCAAGATGTTCAGATAACAGGAAAATCTCATAATAAATGTCTGCAAAACAAAGCATAGAGCCACAGGGTCAAATCATATTATCCTTTGTCACTTTGATCAAAAGTTTGAACTGCATAAGCACTAGGCAATGAACTATTGGACTATGATGAAAAAGAACAAACGGCTACAACTCAGCTAATCATAAACACAGTAAGACAGAAATCATATTTGTCATCTCACCTTAGGATTCCAGTCCCACAACCTACATCCATCACAACAGCATTATTCAAAAGAGAAGGGTTTTTCAAGATAGCTTGTCTATAAGCATCTGTTCTCACCTGCAATAACCAGAATATATGAGATAGCATTAACAAACAAGTTGCAATTTTTTTTCAACCCAATCTTTTGACACGAGTAAAATTCACTTCTCCAGGAAACCAAGAGGTAAAGTACAAACCTTATCACTTATCATCTCTCTGTGAATGCCATATGAACTATAAGCCCCAAAATAATTCTCATTCACATTCTTGATATCCTTTGAAAGAAGAGTTGGAAAAGAACCTCTTAAATGTTTACCCTTTGAGGCCTTCTCAGAGGAACCTGCTACATCTAAATGGCCATTGGAAGCAAAAGCGATCTCTTTTCTTCCATTTTTGTCAGAATTATCAGCATTATATACAATCATGTCCCCTGTATTCTCATCATCGATGCAAATCTCTTCATATTTCTTCAAATCCCTCATCAGTTCATCTTTGTCAATCGATGCACTGTAGTCATCTTCTCCTTCTCCTTCTTCATCTTCACCAAAAGTGTATAAGAGTGAGTCATCTTCCATGAAAGGTTTTAGATATCTATCGTCATCCCAGAGTGGCTTAATGTCTTCAATGCTGAATGTTTCATGTTTATGATTCTGCAGACCTTGGCTGGACTCGCAGGTAACACCGCAAATCCAGCATCTTCTTTCTGCCACCTGGTTCGCAAAATAAACGATGTATTATATTGACATATCACACCATGAGCTTTCAACAAGTAAATAACTTATTAACTTAGCAAATTGAAAAGAATGCAATCAAAACTCTTTCACTCAATGACTATTAAACTGAGACAACTCTAGTATTAGAGCACATAAATCCCAATTTTATTTGGTTAAAATATTATTTTCATCCCTATAACTTTGCATGAATTTCGTTTTTTTATCCCTAAACTTGAAAATTTTCATTTTTCCTCTCTCAATTATTGAAAATTTTACACTTATCAATTTTCAATTCAAAAAGTTTGTTTTTCATCCCTAAACTATTGGGAAAAAATCTCTTTAAAAGGTATAGGGATGAAAACAATATTTTAGCCTTTTTCTTTATTCTCCTTCATTTTCCCAGCAACCAAACAGAGAGTGTAAAGCAAACAAAAACATGCTTTCTCAATGCTGAGAATTGTGCTCAATGAAACAACAAAGTAGCTAATTTCAGCGTGAGTTTACAAAGACCCAACCTTTCATACACATTCTTCCATTTTTCACTCAAATTCTCAGCAACCAAACAAAAGCTCAAATCAAATAGCAAACCGACCTGAGACCGGACGTAATTGATGAGCTTAAACCCACCGTAGAAATCCAAACCCAGCTTCGTCCGAACTCCGCGAAAGTCGAAATGGTGCGACGAAATGCAATGGTCGAATAGCGCATCGCAGGAACCGTACCTGGAGTCGCAGAACAAGCAAAGGAGATTGGAATCAGAGCCTTCTTCATGGTCTCCATCTTCTCCGGCTTCGTCTTCAGCTTCCCAATCGCCCCAGCCTTCGAGCTCTTCGTCTTCGTTTTCTTCTTCTTCTTCTTCTTCATCGTAGAATTCGTTGTTTTTTGGTTCTTCTTTGCTTTGTGGGTGATTAGAAATAGTGGCCATTGGTGCTGTGTGTAACTTGTAAGGAATTGGAATATTGGTATGGTTCAGTTTCAAGTGTCTGGCGGTTTAACGTTGTAAGCGTTCACTTTAAACCCCGAGAATAAACCCTAGTTTTTTTTTTTTTTTTGGCTAAACTCTCTCTCTCTCTCTCTCTCTCTCTCTCTCTCTCTCTCTCTCTCTAACACTTTTTACCTTGTACTTGGTTAACTACTTAACTTTGTTAGGAATTGGGTTTGATGAGTGAAATTGTTCTATTCTAACCTTTTTTTTGTTTTGTTTCTTTTTTTTTTTTTTTTACAAACACTTTTACCTTGTACTTGGTTAACTTTATTAAAAATTGTGTTTGAAATTATGTGGACATTTTTCCTAAAACCTTTTATTTTTTAAAAAAAAAAAGAAAGAATAAGTGAAATTGGCTTTGGTTTCTTTGATTAAAGGTTGGAACAAATTGGCTTTGGTTATGTGATTGGGAAACGTATCTTGAAATTTAAATAATACTTTTTATTATTTTGTTTCTGTTTTTCTTTAATACCAATCCTAACACTAATATTGAGCTTATTATTATTATTATTAAATAATTCTATATAAAAAAAAAAAAAAAACCATAAAAAAAAAAAAACATATACTAATGATTTCCCCAATTTCTATACACCAAAATTTACAAGTTACTTAGAATTCTCTACAATTATCTGCGGTTTTTGTAATTTCCAAATTTATGCACAAATAAATTTATTTTTAAACAAAATAATAATTCACCTTTTAAAATGACTTGTTGACCACTCTATTGCATTGAAGGCACCAAAAAATCTCATAACAATAGAAAATATTAGACATGGCAAAACGGTCGGGTCGGGTCGGGTTCAGGTCGGGTCAATCGGGTCACGGGTCAAACGGGTCATTTTAAGCGGGTTGAAAACGGGTTCGGGTCAATCGTGTTGCAGGTCGGGTCGGGTTGGGTCGGGTTGACCCGTATTTTTCACATGAAATTTTTTATTTTTTATTTTTTTATTTTTTTTTTTTTTTATAAAGAAAACAATATGTATTTGCCATTTGGATAGTTATGCAACATATTACTTGATGTAAAATGCATTATTTTGAATTCACTACTTATATCAAGAATAAACTCAGTTAAACTTATTAATATTTATTCAATAATTTTAAAATTATACAAATCCTAACATTGCTATCTAAAACAAAACAACACAAAGATAAGTAAAACAAATATACAAGTTTTATTTTTACACAATATCAACATTCCAAAAAAAAAAAAATTACAAATGACTTATTGGATAACTCATTTGATAAAGAATAAAAACATATAAGAAAGTTACAATTTAAAAAATTAATTTTATAATCTATTATCAATTGTGATTGACACTCTATTTCAATTTGAGATATACATTAAAGTTTGATTGCTTACTTATTTATACCTAGTCTCTTTTATGAAGATCATATCATTGTTAAGCAGCACACACTCTAGGAAATATCATAATTTATTTTGAAAAGCCGTTTATTTTGAACATAAATTGTTAAAAAATAGATCTAAGCATTCATAATTTATGCTAATTTGATACTTTGGCTTTACTATTTTCACACTTGTGAATGTGTCTCACACATATTTACAATTTTAAATCTGTTTTTAACTTTACTGTAACCAGATTATCTTGGCATGTACTTTGCTATTTGATATCTAAAAATCTTTACTCATTATAGAATGCTCAACTATTTATTTTTCAATTAATTTGCATGCAGTTATGTAAATGTATCAATTGTTTCCTTAAAGCTCACAATAAACAATTAAACCAATATTGTCTTAATTTCACTATTTTTTTTACCAAAAAAAAAAAGTTTAAAAAAAATGGTTCAAGTTCGGGTCGGGTCGCGGGTCGGGTCGGGTTGACCCGCAAAAAAGCACGAGTCGGGTCACGGGTCAACCCGTTTTTGCTTCGGGTCAAAAAAATCGGGTTTGGGTCGGGTATTTTTCGGGTCGGGTCGGGCCGGGTCAAAAAATTCTGACCCATTTTGCCATGTCTAGAAAATATATATGATTTGAGTTCCAATTGCAATCTTAAACCTTGATCGTAACCCCAGCCCCCATTGTAATTACAACCCAAGCCCTAATCATTATCCTAGCTTTCTACATCTTCCTAGGCATCAAACTAACCTACTCTATCACGACCTCTTTGCCATTGGTTCAAGAATGTCAATCACTCTACTTTTCCTTCATTAAGCCTAAACTCTCAATTAACACTAGTTTGAGCTCATTGATAACATTGCATTCTCCATACTCATTAAGTTTGAGCTCATTGATAACATTGCATTCTCCATACTCATTAACTGATGAGAAGAAACGAAGAGATAGAGAGAATTGATGTATTTATAGAGGATAGGAATTGCTTAAAAATGAAAATTGAGAATAATTTGTCTTAGTGGTTTTCATTTTGACTATAGGAAATGTAAATTGCAAAATGTGTTACCCTAACAATGCATTTCATGGAACTAAAAAAAAAAGTACCAAACATCTCAATTTTTTTGCATTGCATTTCACTTCCTATTTCCTAATAAGGTATGAAATGAATTTTGAGTAGAAATGTCAAAGCACGAGTTATTAGACATTAAATGAGACAAGAAATTGTATATTTGATGTGGTCTTAAATATAGTTATACTTCTTACATGTCAAGTGCCATATGTTTTATATTAGGATTATTCATTTTTTTCCCTCTCCTTAAACTTTGCACGTCTATCCAAAGCTCATCCTTTATAGTATGTTTGAAAGTCTGGAGATAAATGAGACTAGAATGTGTGAGGGGGGAACGAGAACAAAATGAAAGAGAGGGGAGGGAACTGGTAATCTTCCCATTCTTTGGATGTTTTAAAATTTAAGTAGGATAAGAGGAATAGGTATCCCATATCCCTTCATTTAGTTTGGTTGTTTTAGAAAATGAAATGGGAGTGAAAGAAAATGGTATGACATCATATAAGTTGACAATTATAAATTTTTGTTCATTTAAAAAAATATATAAATTGACATCATAAGGACAAGATTGATAATTTATTATTATTATTATTATTAACGAATGTAAAAGCCCTCTCCTCCCTTCTCCTCTAAATTCTCCCAAGTTGGGATAATTAAAAATGAGGAGTTTTGGAGAGATATCTTCAAATCCCTCTCTCTCTCTTAAAAATAAAACAACATTAAACAAATTATTTAAAAAAAAAAAAAACTCCCAAGGTCAATTAGTTTAACATCTCCATCCCAGCCCTATCCCCTCAAATCCAAACACATTAATGTCTATCCTAGTTTTAATGGAAGAGTAGATGCCATTACGCTAAAACTTAGTAGTAATCATTTCCTTTTTTGGTGTCAGTGCTGACTATTTCTTAAAGTATAGTTTAGTAACATTTCATTGATAATAGTTTATCATTACCAACAATTGACTAACAGTAAGTTTTTTTTTTTTTGGATAAATGACTAACAGTTTTTTTTAGTTAATGGAGAATGATAAGTATATGGAATAATATTACCTTAAAAAGAAATAAGACTATTTCCAAAATATACCGTCCAAAGTATAATTTTTAACACAACTTCAACAAGGTTGTTACTTTTTATAGCTAGTGAGTAATGTATTACGGATTTTGTATAACTTGCCCCACCCTCCCTTAAAAGTTACCATGACTTTTTAGTGAAGTTGTAATGTGCCTTTGTGTTAGAATCTCTTTTTCTCCCCCTTGTATGTGTGTTTGTTTCTCAAAAAAGAAAAAAGAAAAAAAAAAAGAATGGGTAATTGTCTTACATTGCTTAAGAGAGAGTATCGTGTGTAGTATAACTTGTCACACCATCCTTTAAAAGTTATTATGACTTTTGAGTGGAGTTGTGGTGTGCTTTTATGTTAAAACCTCTTTTCCTCTCCCTTTGTGTAACTTTCACTTTAGTTTATGATAAAAACTTCTTTTATTATGTATACTAATTACAACATACTATATTAAATTTGTAAAAAATGGTTGCAAAAAAAAAAAAAAATTGTATCATTAGACTATATCATTGTCAACACAACCAACAATGTCATGTCACTTCTTAAAAAAAAAAAAAAAAAAAAAACCCATTGTCATGTCAATAATTATAAACAATTATTGTTTCTTAATTGGAAAGTCTAATTTTATGATTGCATTACTTACATTTTAATAATAATAATAATAATAATCATAATCTCAAAGTGGGAGGGATTGGTCTTAAATCTTAATAATTTTCTTTGAAGGAGGACACTTTTAAATTAATCTACTTGGCTGAAAACCTTGTAGATTAACTCTTTTTTTTTTTTGCTAAGAAACCTTGTAAATTAACTTACACATTGGTGTTTTAAACGGAAACATTGAAGGTTCAAATGCCTCTTTTCATAGCGTACCTATCAAATTATAAATCAATAATAATAATAATATAATGTACTTGAAATAGTTTGAAAGTGGCTACTATCACTCTCTCTTACTCATTTAATATATATGGTTTGACTTACCTCCATTACTTTTTTAACTGAAATCTCCTTTTATATTAACGAGAAACTGTCATATCACCCATTAACTAAATAAAATGTGGAGATTAAAACTCACTACTATTTGTCATAGTGTATTTAAAATAAAAGAAGATTTCTAGTTAAAAAAGTACTACAGGTAAGCCAAACATTTTCATATAATCTTGGTTTAATAAGAATTAGGCACTTAAATATTCCAAAAGTCAACAAGCAATATCAAACATAAATAGCATAAATGTCCAAAAGAAAAAATCAATTGCATTTAAAGTAATTAAAAATAGTAAAAGTATTATTCTTAAGCTGTATTTTTTTTTGTCTTAAAAATAATATGATGGCAAGAAAATTGAGGAGCACGATTAGATCCTAATTTTCCTTATAAAAGGGAAATATAAAATTCAATTTCTAAAAGGGCCTTGGTTTTATTGAGATAATTATAAACAATTTTTTATCAATAACAACAAAATCTCACAATAATAAAAAAGAAAAATTCTACCCAACCCATTACAATTTAAAATAAAGGTAGCGTACAAAATATTGTGAAATTTTATTGTATCAAAAAATTTCTCAATTTTAAAATTAGGTTAATCCGGTCTTTTATTTCTTCAATATCAAAATTAAGTATATATTCTAATTATAATTCAACTACTTTCGTCTTGATTCGTTTCTGTAAAAATATTATACTATTAAATATTTTATTTAATTCAAATTAGTTTATATTAAACAAATTTTAAATTGATAGTAAGCTTAATTAGACAGGTGAGAAAGTAGGGCATTTTGACAAAAATATCCAACAGAGCGGCGCAAAGCAAACAGTCAACTCGTGACAATAATTAAATGATTATATATTCCCTTTAATATTTAGCAGTAAATAATGCTGACAGCTCTCTTTTCTTTACTTTACCTTAAAAAAAAAAAAGGACAGCTCTCTTTGCCTCCACCAGTAAATCCCCTAAACCAAAAAAATAAAAATAAAAACCAAATTATCAATACAATATCCCTTCAACTTGAATTGGCTCATCTTTCTCTCTCTCTGCGTGTCAACAACTGGTTACCGGAACATTCGCCCGGAACCCAAAAACTCCACACCAGTCTTCATAACTGACCCTCTCAAATTTCAATCTTCGCGTCATTTTCCAACCTGACTCTCTCTCTTCCCTCTCTTTCTCTCTCTAAAAAAAAAAAAAAAAACGTTTCACATTTTGACTGCCATTCTCTTCACTTCCTCCAATCAAAGCAACCAAGCACCACTTCCCGTGAGTTTTTCCATTCACTTTCAAATCTCTCTCTCTCTCTCTCTTTTAACTAATAATGCTGCGTTTTTGCATTTTGGAGATCTCTAGGTTTGAGGTTCGTAGGTTCTGTTTGGTTGCCAAGAAAACTGTGCAACGGATCTCGTGTTAATAGACTAAGAAAAAAAAATTAGATTAAAATTTTTTTTTTTCTAGTTCAAGTTGCTTGATTTGCGTGAATATGCTATATCTGAATTTGTTGTAGTAGTAGAGTAGAGTATTAGCTGATTAATTGAGATCTAACTGAATTTGAAGCACGCAATATGATAAATTAATTTTGGTTTTTTATTAATTAAATTCAATTATTGCTTAGTGGATCAGATTGTGACATTTTTAATATAAATTATTGCTCAGGTTGTAGAGCTAGCATTATTGCGGAGCTGAAGTTAGTGTTCGATTTTTTGACATGGATGAGTATGTATCCATCTCTTTTGAATCTACTTTTTTTCAATCTCTATATATGTGTGTGTGCGAATAAGTGAATGTGTATATATATGTTTATGAATGGTGGAATGTATAAAAAATATAGGGAAAATGCTGTTGAGCTACTGCAAAGATACAGGCGGGACAGGCGGATACTTCTTGATTTTATACTATCCGGTAGCCTAATAAAGAAAGTTGTGATGCCACCTGGGGCAGTTACACTAGATGATGTGGATCTGGATCAAGTTAGCGTCGATTATGTTCTCAATTGTGCTAAAAAAGGTGGCTGGCCATTGTTCCCTTTTTGTGTGTTTTTTGAATTGTAATGTTTGTTAGGAGTTTTTTTTCATTCTTGTTGATTATTTTGAAATGTAGGTGGAATGCTTGAATTATCTGAAGCTATTAGAGATTATCATGATCACACGGGGTTACCCCAGATGGTAAGCTCATGAATTGCTGTGTACGGTTCATGATGTTTTTTATTGGCTATTTATTCGTTTTTAGCAATCGTGTAAGTGCATGCACATGTAAAAATACACTAAGGCTGGTTATATTTGTTACATATGCACGTGCGTCACACTTTCACTTTGACTGATATAGTTAGAAGTTATTTCTGACTTCTGACATTTAATATTTGATTGTAATTTCGCATGTTTTGGTTGTGATGTATACCTTCTTGCCAATGTGTGTTAATTAGTTCATCTAGAGTTTTTGTTTATCTTGTTCTTGCTGGTCAGTTTTGAACTTTAATTCTTTTTCCTCAACCAGGGAAGCACAGGTTATGCCGGGGAATTTTATTTGGTTACGAGTCCTGAATATTCA
Organism: Quercus lobata; assembly: GCF_001633185.2. NCBI lineage: Eukaryota > Viridiplantae > Streptophyta > Magnoliopsida > Fagales > Fagaceae > Quercus > Quercus lobata. The sequence continues at coordinate 19,582,153 of NC_044907.1, read as the reverse complement.
GGATCACCTCCAAAACGGGCACCACCACCTGTTCCTGCTTTCACACCACCTCCTGTTTACACACCATCTCCTGTTTCCACACCAGCTCCCATTACAACGCCACCTCCTGTTTATGCAGCATCACCGATTGTGTCAAGTGTGTCAAGATCGGAGTCTTTTAACTCCCAAGCTCAAGAACTAACTGTAGATGACATTGAAGATTTTGAAGACGACGATGATGTTGAAGAGATTAATAGTCTTAGAGTTTCAAGAAGGAATACAAATGATGCTTCTGAACTTGCGCTTAAATTGCCTTCTTTTGCAACAGGTAAAAATGATTGAGATCTAGAATCATATAGTGGGAGGGTAGATATAACTTGGAAAAACAGATAAATTATGCAATAATGGTAAATATCAGAAAAATGTGATTTACTTTAGATTCTTTGCAAGTATCTTTTTTGGCTTGCTCTTGTTCTTGGGGTGATTTTTATAGTGTGGAAGGCAAAGCCAACATGCATGAGATTTTTTTCATCAAGCTTTGTACTTTACTGCTTTCAGGAATCACTGATGATGACCTCCGTGAAACTGCATATGAAGTCCTCTTGGCATGTGCTGGGGCTACAGGGTATGCCCCTATCATCTTGTTTGGGTTGCATATTTATTTTTCAACGAGGGCTTACCATTTAAGTCTGGCGCCTACTTTGTTTATGTTTATTACCTTTTGCACCCTGTACTTTTTTTGTTCTTCTTTTTGATCTATTAATACGTAACAGAGGTCTCATCATACCATCAAAGGAGAAAAAGAAAGATAAAAAGTCTAGGTTGATGAGGAAGCTTGGACGTAGTAAAAGTGAAAATGTTGTGACGCAGTCACAGCGTGCACCTGGATTGGTTGGTTTGTTGGAGACCATGCGCGTCCAGATGGAGGTAATTAAGAAACAGAGTCTTTTCTGATGTGGATTTTCAGAACTCTACTTTTATTTGTTGTATTTTTGGCTTACATAATAACAACTAAAGTACTAATCACATATTATGCCTTGCATCCCATAAATAATTCTATATAGACTATGCTATTAGCAATTGTTTTAGCATTGTTTTTTTTTCATGGTATTCTGGACCTCAATACCATGTGACCTTGAAAACATATAGAATATCACTCTTATAATGATATCTGAAAATTTAATGTACCATGTTTCCGTAGAAGAAATTTTATTGATGGATTGTAAAAATTCATAGAATTGACTGAGGCATATCGTGTTTTGACTATATGAAATTGTTGTCTAGTCTGCTGCAAATAACTTTTTTGAAGCATAAAGTGTTAAAGAAATGTGTTGGAAATCATTTTATTTTTTTATACATCCTGTGGACTTTACCTTAAGGAATCCTCTTCCAAGTCATAAATGTTGTCATATTTACTAAAAAATGGAAGAAGCAATCTTGAAAACCATTCAGGTCCTGTCTTGGCGTTCATGTTCAATTGTTTTCCTCAATGAACAAATATTTATAGGTACTTGTATACATACATAAAATTTATAGGTAGAATACTAAAATTTCGTATAGCATTAGAGTGGGATCATGACTGACATGTTAATGATAGGAAGGCAAAGATTTAATGTAATACATTTGGAAGACTGAGCATTGACATAAGCTTCATAACAGTTATATGGATTAGATTGTTGATTATCACCTGATCATACTGCTTTTAGGACTGTGATCTTTTAGATCTCTGCTCGGCTATGTCTTCTATTTACCTTGAAATGGAATAAGTATCATATGAGACGGTCTTATGAGACCTGCCCCTCACAACGTGTGTGGATTCCACATGTCATGAGAGGGTGGTCTCATGGGACCATCTCATGAGATGCTATATCCTTGAAATGAGCCACTCAGGCACTTACCCTTCTATGTTTGAGGATGATTTCTCTCCTTTATGTTCTCTTGAAACTTTTTGCTTAACAAGAATGAAAAATAGTGTCTTTTTGTAACTTCTGTTTGCTTTGCCTGCAATAAAACTGTTTGCAGTTATCTCTTAAAAGAACATGGTAAATTCATCCAGTTTTCCTCCATGAATGTCTCTACCACTCCTATAAAAAAAATGAATTTGTCTCTGCCACTTATCCACACACAGACACACACATGCAGAAAAAAGAAAAAAAAAAGAATAAGAAGAATAAAAAGAAAAAAGAATAAAGGAAGAAGAAAATGAATAGAAAAATTGATGTTACAATAAAGCTCATAAATAGAGGAGTTATAGTCCACTTTTTTGATTTTGTAACTAATACTTCGTATCTTAATCCCAATGGGTAGCACAATTGGTTGGAGACCACGCCTCATGAAAAGGAGGTTACTAGTTAAAATCTCCCCTTCCCTCTCCTTGGGGCCAAATTTTACCTATATTTTTTTGCCCCGTGAGTGGCCATTTTACACGAGTTATTAATTTTCAGCCAGGATAGATGTTGTTAGTCCGAGGGATTTCATATTCCATTCTGGTTCTTTTATTTAATTCTGTCAAATCAGTTGTCTTTGGGATTGTGAGTGGTGATAATTTCTCTTTCATTCTTATGTATATGTACAGATAACTGAGGCAATGGATATCAGAACAAGACAAGGGCTGCTTAATGCTCTTGTGGGAAAAGTTGGAAAAAGAATGGATACCCTTTTGATTCCTCTGGAATTGTTATGTTGTGTTTCGCGCACAGAATTTTCTGACAAGAAGGCATTCATTCGCTGGCAGAAAAGGCAGGTAAGTTCTGCCCCTTTTGCAATCATTCTGTTTTTGGACTGTATAGGTTCTCTTCAAGGTAATTTGGAAGGGTGGTGATACATATCCCTAACATCCATGGTAAAAAATTTCAATTGTTTGTTGGTTCAGTTAAATATTTTGGAGGAGGGGCTTACTAATTACCCTGTTGTTGGATTTGGCGAATCTGGGCGCAAGTCGAATGAGTTGAGAATTCTTTTGGCAAAGATTGAAGAAGCTGAGGTATGTGTTTCGTTGATTAACATTTTTGACTGTTGCATGCTATATTAACATCAAACCTTGCTAAAATGTAGGTTACCTATGTAATTCTTCCATGATTGACTGTTGAAACTATCCTCTTGTAATATGTTTAGTTTTGATTTTTCATTTTTATGCTCTTTTACACACAGCAATTTATATGTTGAACGCATCTATTGATATGTGCTGTAAAAACTGGAAGGGTCAATGTAGTTAGTTTGTTGTTGGATATCCTTGGGAGTCTTAAGTTCACAAGTCACATGCCAATTTCTTGGCTGAAAGAGGAACTTTGGCTTTAAAGAATTTATAAGGCTCATATTTCCATCTTGAAGAGGTTTATTTAATTTAATTAAATTTTTTTGGAATTGTTTCTTGTTGGATTGGATTGGACCTTGTTTATTATCTCTGATTTTATCTTATTAATGGAGGTCTCCTTGGGCTTCTTTAATCAAGCCAAGCCTAACTGAGTATTGAATGTTTGAACTCGGTTTGGCAAGATTAACAGGGTGTTAAAAAGCTTGGCTTGAGCTTGTCTTGTGCTCACTTATAATGTTCAAGCTTGCGCTTGTTAAAATAAAATTTCAAGTAACTTGAGCTTGGCTAGTTTCATTAGTCAAGTCAAGAAGCCTCAAATCCAGCTCATGCTCAATCTTGCAAACAAGCTTTGTTAATGTTTTAAAAAATTCAAGTTAAAAAAAAAAAAGAAAAGTGAGAATAAAGTGCATCTAAGAACACAAAATATAGGAGGAATAATTTCCACATAAATATAGGGTTAAAAGTGAGCCGAGCAGTATGCTTGGATATTTAGTGTTTAATTTGTTTTCTATTTTTTCCTCCAAGCCCAAAATAAGCCTCATTACAAACTTAAGTTGAGTGTAGGCTTGGCTGGTTTATCCTTGCGTTTATACTTGTGAGGTTGTTCATGAAAAATCAATTTGCTTGGGTACAACTCGTTTACTAAACAAGTGTCAAAATTAGACTCAAGCTTGGCTTTTTTATAAGCAAGTGAACATAAAAAGGGAAAAAAAGGAAAAAAGAAGAAGCAGCTTTTTACAAGTTGAGCCCAAGTGGTTAGTTTACTTGGGTCATGCCCAAGGATGTAGTGGAGCTTCTAGCTAGCTGGCCAAGCAAGTTTAGTAAAGATAGAAATGGGGTGATTTGGATTTTGGTCCCTCATTGTCTGATGTGGGGTATTTGGAGGGAGAGGAATGCATGGACATTGGAAGGAACCGAGAGGTCAATTCAAGACTTAAAGATGTCTTTCCTCCAAACCTTGTTTGGGTGGACAAATGCTCCTGGAAATTTTCTCTTTTATTCTTTGTCTGGTTTGCTTGATAGAGCTAGTCTTTATATTTCTTAGTTCTGTTGTTGTTCTCCTGCTAGAGCTACTTGTTTTCACAGGGAATTTATGTGATTGGTCTTGGGCTTGTGGACTCACATTTAGTGATTCTCTCCCAATGTTTATAGATTCCCTTCATTCTTATACATAGCTTTGAGTTTGAGTCTTCATTGTACTTCCTTGTCTAACTCGTGTTCTTTTTCCATGTAGTAGTCATTTTTAATGAAATTTTATCTTTCCTATCAAAAAAATTATATGATGTCTTTTTGTTGATAGATTAGGCATTACCTCTGGGCTACAAGTTCATCCTTTCCTTGTTTGACATCTATTTATTTCAACTGTGTTGTTCTTTTTATGGTTGTATTTGTCACCATGCAGTTGTTGATGAAAACTAATATTTTCCTTGTATCTGTCTTAAGATTTTGAATTTATATTCTGGTAACTTAACCTATAGAAAAAATTCTGGAAACTTTTGTCACCTCTGCAATGCAGTTAAAATTTGTACTAAAATATTTTTACATTTTAAGGTGCTCCACTTTTGGCTAAATCGTTTTTCCTATGGCATGTGGAATGATAGAAGAGGATTTAGACCCACTTTGGAATCAGAAGTATTAGTGGGGCTCTCTCTTCCTCTAATCATCCTTCTATTTTTTGATAATTCAATAGTACAATTGATAGGGAGGATTTAAACCCTGGTGCTCCTATTCATCCATCTATTCTTACCGGATACGATTTTTTTGTCCATATTTCCTTACTTAAATGTCTTGTTTACTTTGTAGAGTCCATATAAAATATTTTAAAATTCTCCAAAAGAACTCCTAGATTTAATAAGGAAGTTTTCTGTTTTTGTATTGATAAAGGGGGTTTAAGTAACCATGACATGTGAATGCAGTAAAAGAATGCAGCTGTTAAATTTGGATTGTTAATGTGCCCCCATAGTACACGCCCAATGTACTCAGGTTGGCTTTTTGTTAATAATATATTTCATTACCTATCAAAAAAATTTTGGATTGTTAATGATGGAAAAACAAAATGGCACATTGGGATTTTTTTTAATAATTATTATTTTACTTCCTCCTTGGCATCTGTTTGAATAGTTTTCTTTCCTTTTTCTTAAATTTCTTTTTACTCATAATTTCAAGTGTATCGGCGATTGTTCTTGTTCATGCCTTTGCAATTATGATGCTCAAGTTTTGTTCCAAAACAATCTATGTAGGTCTATAAACAATCTTGCTCGTGTATCTCCTTAAATTCTTTGCTGTATTCTTAAACATCTGGAAGGTTTTCTTAAATGGCTATTTATCTTTATCTTTATCTTTTTAGATTTTATAAAACTGCTGAAATCATTTTGCATTTTCTGAAAATTCTGGGCTGTTTCTATGAAACAAACATATGAATTGCCTTTTCGGTTTCTTTTCTAGTTATGCAGTACTTAAGATGGTAATGTATTGCTCCATACTTTGGTGACTTTATCAAATCTTTTTGAAGCATAAATTGGTTTACATTTGCTATCTGCTAGTGATTTTGATAGCCTTTTCTTTTCTGATTTTAGTCTCTTCCATCTTCCACGGGTGAACTCCAACGAACAGAATGCTTGAGATCTCTCAGAGAGATTGCCATTCCACTTGCTGAGAGGCCGGCTCGCGGTGACTTAACTGGTGAAGTATGTCACTGGGCTGATGGTTATCACCTAAATGTTAGACTATATGAGAAACTGCTTCTCAGTGTCTTTGACATGTTAGATGAAGGAAAGCTGACAGAGGTTAGTAGTTTTTATTTTTTCAGGTGATGACAGCACCAAGATGGAAGCATTCAGATCTTTTTGAAATTTCAGATTTTCTTCATATTTTTGAGTTAGTTTATGGCTTCATATTTGAGTTACAGCTTTATGCAGTTAGGTTTTGGTTTTGAGTTCTGTTGGAATTTGCTTATAAAATTTTCTTTTTATTAAAAAAATGATAGTTGTATTTATAACAAACTCATTTTCATTTAGGGATGTTAATCAGATTCAAAAGATGATCCAAGGAATTGTTGTAAATTTAATATGATGATTCATTATAGATGAACTTTTCACAATTTGCTTGACTGGACCATCTATTTCTATCCACTTTTTCAGGAAGTGGAAGAAATTCTCGAACTCTTAAAGTCAACCTGGCGTGTTTTAGGAATCACGGAGACCATCCATTGCACCTGCTATGCATGGGTATTATTTCGTCAGGTATGGTAGTCATAAGCATAACACTTGTAATTGCCAAATGAAGCAGCCATTCAATCACTTTTCATATTTTTTCTACAAAAGAAAATGCTTTATTGTCTCACAAGATTTTTAAAATTGGTGATGAGATGTGGTTTGTCTCATTTTCTTATACACATGCTGCGACTGTTTTATTCCATCAATGCTTACGGGAAATTTTGGACTTAATGAACATAAAGGACTCTCTCTCTCTCTCTCTCTCTCTTTATAGATATAGATATATATATATGTATGTATGTATGTATGTATATGCGCCCATGACAGTTGGTATGTTAGTTTGTTTTGTCATTGTTAAACAAAACTTAATTATTGTTATTACCTTTTTTATATTAGTTTTTGTCATGTGATCTCAGTATGTTATGACAAGTGAGCAAGGAATCTTGCAACATGCCATGGAGCAGCTGACAAAAATACCATTGAAGGAACAACGGGGTCCACAAGAGAGGTCACACTTGAATAGTTTGCATTCCAAATTTGAGCAAGGGGGCTTTCGGGATTTGTCTTTCTTACAATCCTTTTTATCACCCATCCAGAGATGGGCTGATAAGCAACTAGGAGACTACCACCTGCACTTTGCTGAGGTGTGATTTACTTTTGGTAGCAATATATGTGGTTATCTAGTTTTATATGTCATGTGGCTGGTCCTAGTTTGTGTTACATAATAGTTTTGATCTGTATTATAAATAGCATATGTTTTCCCTGTACTATTGTTTTTGCTCATACAATAATAAATTACAGTGTGGTTTTATTGTAGCTTCTCTTATTGTTGCATCTGAGTATTGTTTTGTGTCTATGTTCATATCCTATATTTTTTGTTGGGTTGTGGTGCTACAAGACATCATTCAGTGCATTTATTATGTTAAATGATGTGTTTACCACTATGTTCTGGTATCTGCATCTCATCTTATTGCAGAAATACAGGGAATGATCCAAGACATGATCTATGTGTATGATGCACAAAATCATGCATGCAAAGTATGTCCTTTTTAGGGATAATCAAATGTAAATCACTTTAGAGCTTTCTACTAAAAACTTGGGAAGATATCTTTTGCTTTCGGTTGCCTTCTTTACTGAAAAAGATTCTTTGTTGTGCTTAATATCTAATGCTGTAAGTGTGGGATAAATCTGTATATACAGCCCATGCCCTTTTGGCATAATTTTTTCCCCTGTAATAACAACAGAGTTACTTGTGTTTTAAAAAACGCTGCTTTATATGCCTTCTAACTAGAAAGAAGCTTAGTTGTTGTTAAGTTCATTTAATTCTGAAACTTTTGTAAGCTTGGAATCTTTGTTTCTTCAATATATCTTGGTTATAGTGTCTTGGACTTTGTTTTTTCTTTTCTTTTTTTTGGTGAATTGTATTGCACTTCAGTTTCTTTTATTGTCTCATCTTCCTAGTTTTGCAACTCAAATTCTTGTATTTCTCGTGTTCCTTGCAGAGACCAGCGATGATGGGGAATATAGTTACAGTTGCAATGGTTGCTCGGAGGCTTCTTTTGGAAGAACCTGCAGTTGTACGTGTATCCTCTTTTCTTTTCTTTTTTAAAAATTTTTGTTTTTAATTAATGAATTTGTTTGAGAGCAAGTAATAGAGTCATGCAAGTATATAGGGTGTATATACAATTGGGGACCATTCAATCAAGCTTGCAAATTACAAAGCTCTATCACATCACAAATCAAACATAGAGAATAACTACGCACTGTTGACATCCAATCCAACAAGGTTTTAAAGAAAAATAATTTAAGATTCGGCAAAGTTCTCTCAGAATCCTCAAAATTCTAGTTATTCCATTCCCTCCAAATGAACCAAATCAAACAATGTGGGGCAGCCATCTCAATAAAACCATTCCGATGACCACCTAATCTCCTTTGCTAACAATCTTCGCCATCACCCAATAGACTCCAAACAAGCTAAATACCATAGTCCACAGCTCAGTGGCAATGGGGCATTGGAGTAAAAGTTGGTCTACTGTTTCCCCATTACATGTGCACATATAACACCAATCCAAAATCTAAACACTCCTCCATAAGATGTCAATCATCAAGATTTTCCCAAGGCTGCAGTCCATACAAAGAAAGCAACTCTAGAAGGGATCTTTGTCTTCCATATGCTTTTCCAAGTGAAAGACTGATCTCTAATACAAGTCAAGACCTGGTAATGGCCACTAAGCTCAAAACCCTTTCTCTTCGCTGGTTTCTAGCACATCTTATCCTCCCCACCTCCCCTCACAGGAACGCCATAAATATATCCTTGAAGTTCGACAATGACTCTAAAACCCAATCTTGTACAGTTCTAATGAAGCTCAAATGCCAAAGAACCCATCGATGAACTGCATATGATCTGTCACACAAGCATCCTTATCCTGACTGATCAGGAATAACTCTGGAAAACATATCTGAAGATGCCTCTCCCACACCATAAATCCTGCCAAAACTTCACTGTAGACCCATCCTCAACCTCATACTGAATGCGGCAAGAAAAATTGGGCCAGCCTCATCTTATAGTTGTCCACAAGCTCACTCCATAGGGATTGGATATTGAATTGGTACACCAGTCCCCCACTCACAGACATACTATAGTCTTTCTTCTCAAGGATTTTATTTATTTATTTATTTATTTATTTTTATTTGAAGTAAAAGTTTCTTGATGATGGACAAAACTATCTGTCCACTGTCTGGAGCTAATGTTTAATTTTCTTCTCAGCGCTTTATGTAGTGCAAAAGTTTGAAAGTTTAATTTCTCATTTTCTTGTAGGCAATGCAATCTATGTCCATCACAGATCGAGATCAGATAGAATCATATATATTGTCATCCATTAAGAATGCTTTTTCCAGGGTATGTGTTCAACTTGTTTGTAGCAAATTATCTAGATGTTGCTGTTTGGAGATTCAAATATTATTGTTACTACTTTGCATTTGTCAAGGAACTGGGCTTTCTTAAAGGGAATTTTTGACTGCTGGAGGCTTCTTGAGTTTTATATGCTACACCCTATCTCACTCTCTATAGAAGTATTTTGGAAAATTACGATTTACCTCCTTTTGGTTTGGCCCTATCACAATTTGTCCATAGACTTTCAATCGTTACAGTTGACCCACTAAGATTTGGACTAAAATGAAAGTATTAGGGTTCTGTCCAAAGTACCCCTAATAAATAAATTTTAATCCAAACCTTAGGGGTCAAAATTTAACAATTGAAAAAATCTTGTGGGACTAATTTGTGATTGGGTCAAGCCACATGGGGGCAATTTGTTTGTGCAAAAAAAGCAAAATCTATTAATTTGGACGGAACCCTAACAATTTCATTTCATTCTAAACTTTAGGGGGTAAAATGTAAAATTTTAAAGTTTGTGGACTAAATTTTCATAGGGCCAACAACGAGGGAGTAAATTATGATTTACTCCAAAGACTTTTCCAACACATGTCAAACTTTTTGTTTCTGTTTTATACTTTGGAGTGTAAATGGGTTCAAATGAGTAGTTGGCTATTTTGGCTACCTTCAGTGGCTGTGTAAGTTAAACGTTTTTGCTTGCTTGTTGAAACTTGAGATCAACTCTAATTGATGCAAATCATATATGCTTAGTGTAATTATTATAAATTTGAGCTATGCTTGGCTTGGCTTGGCTTGGCTTGCTTAGAAACTAGTTTAACAGATGAGTTTTAACCTTGCATGAAAGATTTATGGTTTCCGCCTTTCTGTTGCATTCATTTACATTAAGTATTGTATTTACTTGACACCCATTTTACACACAAAAAAAAAAAAAAAAAATCATATTTAATAAATAATTAACTTGATGATAATTCTAATAAAAGGCGAGATTGTGCAAAAGCAATTATAAAGCTTTACAAACATCCAAACCATGTTTTCTCACTTCTGTGGCTGTCATGTTTGGCAGTCAAACTTGGAACCCAAGTCTAGCTCTACTAGTTTAGGCTAATTTAAAGTCTTAAAAAGATTTTAATGACCTTAGCTTCACCAATTAGTTTGGTCTGCATGATCACAGACACACTCATACATACTCAGTTGATTTTCTTGCACATCACTACATCTCTTATTACATGCATTGAGTCAATGGTTCACCCAGCCTTGTGTCACTTTCAGCTGCATTTTTATTTTAATATTTTAATTAAGGATCCCTGATGTGATTTCTGTGACTATTAATAGTGGATTGCAAATTTGAGATACGACATTTATTATTTACTTTGTGGTACGACATGCATTGGGTAGTGGTTGCCAACAATGTCCTTGTTATAATTATAAGTTTCATTCCTTAGGATTTTGAAAAGCTTTTCTTTGTTCCTAAGTTTGTCCCCTACTAGGAAATTGAGCAATATTTGGGCTTAAAAAGGAAAAAAGAAAAATAGGTATTAATCTTATGACCTATCCCCATGATTGCTCCCACCCTCCCCCCTCTGCCCCACCACTCCTCTAGTCAACAACAACTTCCTCCACCTCCACCCCTAATACATACACAAGCCAATCCACCTTTTGTTAACTTCCCCAACCTTCCCTTGTTCTTCCCTCCTCCTCAAATCCCTTTCCCACAACCTTGTTTTTGGCCCAGTCAGTTTGGTCAATACATACCACACCACACGCCGACCCAACCATCCTTACCCCCTCTGAACCCTAATCCTCCTAAGCCGCCACCTTCTTCACAATCCAAGCCTTCACCTTCACATGGGGAAAGGGGAAATTTTGCTTTTTTTTTTTCGCATTGACACAAAGGCCTTCTTCTTGGCTTTTGATGGAGGACGTATGGATTCTTATTCCATTACAGAAAGACGGGGAAGGTACCATGGTTCTATCCAGGTAGGTAGATCAGGATTGGACTGGATCATTGCATGCTTAGTTGAGTTACGCAGTTGGGATTTTAGCAAGCAACATTTTTTCAAACGGTTTCATGAGAATTATAAAATTTTGGAGTGCTCTAGTAGGTTGAATAAGGGTGGCTGTTTTGTGGAAATCTCTGAGTATCACAATGGGGCTCGACGTGGTTGCTTGCGTGTTCCAGAAGGTTTTCATAAGGGTGGCTGGGCTTTTCTTGAAAGGAAGTTATGTGACTTTTTCCTTGGTAAACTTGTTTCTAGGCCGGGGAAGGAGGTGGTTGCCGGCGGTGGTAGGTTTGCAAAACCTACCGGTAATCCAAGAAACCAAGTTTGGATGGACTTTAATGGTCACGTGAAATTAGGAAGTGATTTAGATTTGGAGAAGCAGTTTCCTAAACTAGCTGGTACGTTAAACCAGAAGGAGGGATTTGGGGGATTTGATTTTATCCCAAAAACAAATATCTCAACTCACCTTGTTTCTAGAAGGCCAACATGTGTGTCTACTTTGAAGTGGACTAGAGCCCATTTTTCTCTACACATATCAGTGGATCTTGATGGAAGGGGTCAACGTGAGGTGAAGTGGGCCAATTTTGTTCAGCCCAAGTCTGTTTTAAATGATAAAACATCTACTGAACTTGGGCTTGTTAAGCAAGCAGATGGTGGCTCTTTTAAACAGGCCCAAGAGGCTCATTTTGGTGACTTAACCCAGCAGAAATCACGAGGATTGTCACGACACTGTGAGCGTGGTGAGGTATCGGGCTTACCAGTCAGCATCGAGAAGTCAAACTTAGGTTCCGGCGAGATGGGAGAGGAGTTTTCAACCTCTGATGGAGGTTCCGACACGGTGGTGCAGTTGGGTTTTGTTCAGAGGGGTGTTTCCGGCAAGATGGGAGGGGCTTCATTAATTCCCAACGAACCCAATAGGGCAGTGCAGAAGGTGGTTGCTCCAATGGGCTGTTTAGGTAGTGGCGCCGAGGTGGGGGCTACTTCAGGTGTATCAGTTGCCGGCGATCCAGCGACGGGAGGTCCGATAAGTGGGGCTGTGGAGGTTTCGCTTGTTTCGAGCTCCGGTGATCACCCCAGATTCACTGAGGCTGTGTCGGAGTGTTTGACGATACCAGAAAAGAGGACTGAGGTGTCTTGCCATCAGCCTTTACTAGAACATAACAGGTTTTCTCCTATTTCTGAGATGGTTTCAGATTCTTTTGATGAAGAGACGCTGGTGTTGAATTGAGTCAATCCCACGGAGTCGAATAGGGATGAGGAGGAGCTACAGTTGATGGAATATGTACCGTTGGCTCAATGGGATCCTAATGGGGGTTTAGCGTTAATGATTGAGGAAGTTGTCCCAGTTGACATCTCTGTGGAGGATGATTTGGAACCTTCGGCTTGGGTAAGTAAGAAGGTCAAGGGCTTCGGTAAGTGGGTGGGCTTCCCTATAGATTCCTGTGAGAGGCAGTGTGTTGAATTTTTTCAACGACTTGAGAAAGTATGGGAGAAACAAGCTGAGGCAGGCAGTCTTCGTCGCACTGCTTCTTCCTCTACAAAAGGTATGAGGGAATTACGGAATTTAATTTCTACAGTTAATTATGATGGTCAAGCTGGTAAACGAAACAGGGAGATTGTGAAATTCAGTGGGTTGGGCTCTGATGGTTGTCCATGATTCTGATACTTCTATCTTGGAATGTGAGAGGATTTAACAATCCTCATAAGAGGGATACTGTGAAGAACTTACTAAAAGAATGGAATTGTGAGGTTGTGTGTTTTCAGGAAACCAAACTGGACTGTACTAATTCTGCTGCTGTGAAAAGTCTTTGGGGCAGCTCTTTTGTGGACTGGGTGGCTTTAGATGCCATTCACACAGCCGGAGGTATTCTTGTGGTCTGGGACACAAGGGTGTATGAAAAAATTGATTGTGTGGTGGGTAGCTTTTCTGTTTCGGTCTTGTTGAAAGGGGTGGCAGATGGTCTTGTTTGGATTTGCACGGGAGTTTATGGCCCAAATGATGCCGGTTTGAGGGATGCTTTTTGGGCAGAACTTGATAGTGTGAGAGTGAGGTGGAGTTCAGCGTGGTGTGTTTTGGGTGATTTCAATATTATTAGATATCCGGCAGAGCGTCTTGGGTGTAATTCGTTTAGTCCAGCCACGTTCAATTTTTCGGACTATATTGAGAGGAATTTTTTGGTTGATCTTCCTTTGGTTGGGGGTGAGTATACGCGGTTTAGAGATTCAGCGAACCCTGCTATGTCTCGCATAGATAGAGTTTTGGTTTCAACTTATTGGGAGGAACACTTCTTGGATGTAATTCAAAGGCCTTTTCCTCGGGTGGTTTCCGATCATTGTCCTATTCTAGTGGAGGCAAGAGGCTTGGCGAGGGGGAAAAGTCCCTTTAAATTTGAGAACATGTGGCTAAAAGTGGAGGGTTTTGTGGATCGAGTTAGGGGCTGGTGGAACAGTTATCATTTTGTGGGATCCCCTAGTTACGTTCTTGCCTGTAAATTCAAGACTCTTAAAAAAGACTTGAAGCATTGGAATAAAAATATTTTTGGGGATGTGCATTTTAGAAAAAAATGTTTGTTGTCTAAGCTGTTGAATCTGGATTTGAGAGAAGGAATGCAAGTGCTGACTATGGCAGATAAAGCAAGAAAAATTGAGATTAAGGTGGAGATCGAATCTTTAGCTTCTTTGGAGGAGATTTCTTGGAGGCAGAAATCAAGGGCTTTGTTCTTAAAGGAGGGGGACAATAACACTAGGTTTTTCCACAAGCTTGCTAATTCACATAGACGAGCCAATACCATGAGGGATGTGGAGGTTGATGGCATTATGTATGAAGATGAATCAGATATTGAGGATTAGGTGGTGGGGTTTTATAAGAGTCTTTATCAGGAACCTGAGGATTGGAGACCCACTGTTGATGGGTTGGATTTTGCTAGCTTGGATGAGTTTGATAGGCTTTCTCTTGAAAGGGAGTTTGATAGGGAGGAGATCATTGCTGCTCTTCAGGAGGCCGAGGGTGATAAGGCTCCTGGTCCTGATGGCTTTACCATAGCTTTCTTCCAAAAGTGTTGGGGTGTGATAGAAGAGGATGTTATGGCTTTTTTTGCAGACTTTCATAGCCAATGCATCTTTGAAAAATCTTTGAATGCTACTTTTCTTTGTTTGATACCTAAGAAGTTTAAAGCTGTCAATATTAAAGATTTTCGGCCCATTAGCCTTGTGGGAAGTTTGTACAAACTTCTGTCTAAAGTGTTGGCTTCTAGGCTTCGAAGAGTTTTGGACAAACTTATATCCAACTCTCAGAATGCATTTGTAGGGGGAAGACAGATTCTGGATTCTGTTCTTATAGCAAATGAATGTTTGGATAGTAGATTGAAGAGTGGTGTTCCGGGTGTGATCATTAAGTTGGATATAGAGAAGGCTTATGATCATGTAAATTGGAATGCTTTGTTTTACTTAATGGAGAGGATGGGTTTTGGGGAGAAATGGGGGAGGTGGATGAAGGCTTGTATCACTTCAGTTCGTTTCTTAGTGCTTATTAATGGGTCCCCGGCTGGCTTTTTTGGTAGCTCTCGTGGTCTTCGTCAAGGAGATCCTTTATCTCCTCTTTTGTTCCTGTTGGTGATGGAAGTGTTGAGCAGGTTATTGAGGAGGACAGAAGAGGGTGACTTTCTTAGGGGGTTTCAGGCAAGCCTCAATGCAAGAGGAGGTTTGCATATCTCTCATCTATTGTTTGCTGATGATATCATTATTTTCTGTGACGCATCAAGGGAACAATTATTATATATAAGGATGGTGTTGATCTTTTTTGAAGCTATTACAGGCTTAAAGTAAATGTTGGCAAGAGTGAAATTGTGCCAGTTAGTGAGGTTGGGAATTTGGGTGCTTTGGCTCACATTCTATGTTGTAAGGTTGGGCGTCTGCCTATGTCTTATTTGGGAATGCCTCTTGGGGCTCATTTTAAGGATGCTTCGATCTGGAATCCTATTTTGGAGAGGGTGGAGAAAAAGCTTGTTGGTTGGAAGAGGTTGTATTTGTCAAAAGGAGGTAGGCTTACTTTATTGAAGAGTACTTTGTCGAGTCTCCTAACTTATTATCTATCATTGTTTACAATTCCGCAACACATAGCAAATAGACTAGAGAGGATTCAGAGAAATTTCCTGTGGGGGAGTTCTGATGTGTTTTCAAATATCCGCTTGTTGCTTGGGATAAGGTTGTTTGGCTGGTGGATATAGGGGGTTTGGGGATTCGAAGATTGGGCTTTTTAATCAAGCTCTACTTGGGAAATGGCTTTGGCG
The DNA here is from genome assembly GCF_001633185.2 of Quercus lobata. Taxonomy (NCBI): domain Eukaryota; kingdom Viridiplantae; phylum Streptophyta; class Magnoliopsida; order Fagales; family Fagaceae; genus Quercus; species Quercus lobata. The sequence continues at coordinate 19,566,464 of NC_044907.1, read as the reverse complement.
ATTTGGGAAGGAAGTTACTCATTTATGGCGTCAGTTAATAGCCACCAAATATGGAGAGGATAGTGGAGGTTGGTGCACTAGAGTTGTGAGAGGGACTCATGGTTGTGGGTTATGGAAGAATATTAGGAAAGGTGCAGGCAATTTTTTTAGTCATGTGGTGTATGAAGCGGGAGAGGGCAATTGTATTCGGTTTTGGCACGACCCTTGGAGCGGTCCTACTCCTTTGAAGGAATTATACCCAGAATTGTTTGCATGTGCTGTGGTTAAGGAAGCTCTGATTTCTGACATGTTAATCTTTGCACCAAACGGGGGAGGTAGGAGTTGGAACTTCCGTTTTCGACGTAATTTTAATGAAGGGGAGTTGAAGAGGTTTTATTCTTTCTATGGGCATGTTTCTGCCAAGATTCCTAGTGGGGAGGGGGAGGACATCTTGATCTGGCAATTGAATTGTAATGGTGTTTTTGATGTGCGATCCTTTTATATTGCTTTATTGAAAGCCCCTTTTGTTTCTTTCCCTTGGCAGAGCATTTGGTGTGTAAAGGTACCTAAAATGGTTTTTTTCTTTTTATGGACTGCTGCTAAGGGTGGGATTCTCACAATTGATAACCTGGTTAAGAAGACCTTGCCCCTTGTCAACTGGTGTTGTTTATGTAGGTGTGATGAGGAGACTGTGGATCACCTTTTGATCCATTGTAAGTTTGCATTTGCTTTGTGGAGTGAGGTCCTTAGTATGTTTGGGGTTCAGTGGGTGATGCCAGACACTATTGTTTCTCTTCTTTTTGCTTGGAGGAATTGGTTGGAAACTTACTCTTCAAAGGTTTGGAATTTGGTACCAGCTTGCCTTATGTGGTTAGTATGGAAGGAACGCAATGCCCGAACTTTTGAGGACGTTGAGAGTCCTATAGATAAGTTGAAGACCTTGCTTGCTAGGACTTTGTTTGAGTGGTCTCGTATTTGGGGGCTTACACATTGTAGTGCTTTGTCTGATTTCCTTAACTCTATTAGTCTTTCCTTATGATTTGACTGTATCTGTTTCAAGGGCAGTGTGTTTACAATTGTAAACACATTGTTCTTTTTCATCAATAAAACTCTTATTATCTATCAAAAAATAATAATTTTTTATGTTAGTATTGTTTTTTAATGCCTTCCTAGCTCTCTCTTTCGTGAATTAATTAGTGAAAGAGAATTATTTGAAATATCTACGTCCCTTAGCGACTATCCTACCAGTCGCACAGATTTGTGAGGAGGCTCATGAGAGCCAAACAGCCAGTTTCAATGTGAGATCCAGCTAGGCAGTCACTCCATAATCTGGCTCTCATGATAAATAATTCTATGTATATACATATCATTACCTCTTTGTGGTCCATTCTCTAATATGCGAGTTTCCCCCTGCAGTCTCTGTTGAAGGTTCATTTTTCATTTTCAAATATTTTTCTGTTCTTGGTACAGTTACTGCATGCTGTTGAAAAAGCAGACCCAATGCATGGACATCCTTTGGCATTGCTTGCCGATGAAACCAAGAAACTTCTGAAAAAGGATTCAACCATGTTCATGCCAATTCTTTCTCAAAGGCATCCACAAGCAGCTGTTGTTTCAGCATCACTTGTTCATAAATTGTATGGGAACAAGTTGGTAAGCTTATGTTTACTTTGTTTTTATAAGTAAATCTTCTCATCTTCTGTACATGAGATAGTCTTAATCATATCTTTTTTTTTTTTTTTTTTTTTTTTTTTTTGTTAAGTTAATCATATCTCTTATTTTCAGAAACCTTTTCTCGATGGGGCTGAACATTTGACCGAGGATGTTGTATCTGTATTTCCAGCAGCTGATAGCCTTGAGCAGTATATACTGGGTCTTATAATGTCTTCATGTGAAGAGGAGACTGGAGGGGTCTACTGCAAGAAACTAATTCCATATGAGGTAAGATAGGCGGATCTTGAAGATTCTTATTTTTCTATCTATTGTACTGGTGAGAGAGTTTAGCTACATCAAGCAATGATAAATGATGAAACACTGCTTATTAGGATGTACATTTGAAGTGCACAAAATGACACCAATTTATTAAATATTCAGGTGTTCTAAAACCCTCGAACATAATGAGTCATGTGATTTGGAATTTAATTGTCTAATGAGTGATGACTACATTTGAATCACAAAAGACATAAGGAATGAAAAGTCTGTGATTAATATTTGAGTTGCTTGCTTAATTCACTTTGCAATGCACTTTATAAATGGGACAATACATAGACATTATGAGGAAAATAGCCATGGCTTTCCTTTGCATTAAGTGAAACTACAGACACCTCCCTCTTGTTTTATCAAATTATTCTGACCTCCTTGTTATGGTGAATCTTGGAATGGTTATTATGTTGCAAGAAAGGCTTGCAATTTTCAGCGAGGGTGGTCATTCTGATATTGCTTGTCCACATTTTAATTTTGGGGCATAGATGAGGATGGTTACCTCCCTCATGCTTTCTCCGTGAACAAAAATTCTCCACCATATAGAAAATGTTGAGCAAGGATCATGAATGGTTTTCATACTTCTCGTAGCACTTTATAATATGCAGTGTTACATAGGGCTATAAATGAACAACAGCTTGGATTGGGCTTTGGTAGAACGCTTGTTTATTTGGAAACAAACTGAAATCTAGCCATACTGTAAGGCTTGTTTCTTAAATAAGCTGAGTTAACAAATTATTCTTTTTTGAATAACCTCCTGAACACTAGGCTCAAGAGTAAACAATCCAACCTTGAGCTTCAAATAGGCTTGCTAATAGGGCTTCATTTGGACTTGAGAAAAGCCCAAAAAAACTCAATTTTGTGAAGAGGTGCAACCCATGCCATGAACAAACCTAGTTCAAGTAATTTACTCTCTTATCTATCTCTTTGCTTCTGTTGTTAAGTTTCTTTATTCTTTCTACTCATGGCTTTCATCTATTCCTCCAAAATTGTTCCCCCCAAAAAAAATCATGTTAAAATTATATACCCACAATAGTCAATTCTTTCCTTTTCCTCTACTAATTGGATTTCTCCCAAAATATCATCTTGTTTCTTCTTTTTTTTTTATTAATTTTACTTCCAGTTGCTTCAACTAACAGTCTTAATTCCCAATCACTCTCAAACATATTCCCAATCACTCTCAAACATCTGAACCCTGTTCCAAGTACATCAGGGTCACTGCTAGATATTTTTACAGTAGTTGATGAAGATGAGAAGAGGATGCTTGCCAGACTTAGCTATTGTTTCTCATTATAAGCAATGCGTTTTCTTTTCTTCAATTTGTAAATTATTTTATTCCTTGTATGCAATAAGTATTCCAAGTAAGTTAATAAATATGATGAACTTTTTATCTGTTATTGATCTTTCGAAGAACACGTTGATCTCACCACAGGTCTCTCTCTTGAAAAGTTTTTGAGTTTTGGGTGTTTTGATTCGTGTTATGTTGTGTTTTGGGGTTAAGAGGTGTTTTTGTAATGGCTGGGCTTGAGGTGGGTTACGGAGATTAAAGGAAACATACCACAGGTGGGTTGAGTGATACTTTTCAAACCATGGATAGGCAAAGTGATTTTCGCCCAAATCACAGGTGGATTATATGTAATTATCCCATATATATATATGTTGTGAGTGAAGGGGGGGGGGGGTGGTGTTTTTGAAATACCAAGCCAACTCTGCCTCTGTTAATGATTAGAGTCATATTTTATTCACAGTTGGTTCTAAGCCCGAAGAGAGGAGAGTTGCAATAAGTCAAAGGCCAATGTAAAACTTAGTCATTTTGTTATGAATGGATCCTTTACAAATACCCTGATTAGTCTGTTGAGGTTCCTTAGTCAATCTCAAAGTTTTGGAACTGAGGTCTTATTTTTTGTTGTGTTGAGATAGCAAGCCAAGTTGAGTTAAACTCGAGCTTGTGTCAAATATTTTCAAGCTGAGTTTGAACAAGTAGTTGATGCTTGATCAAGCTCAAGCAGAGTTTGAACACTACTCTTTCGTGATCAAGCCAAGTCCAAACATTTAATACTTGGCTTGGCTTGATCGGCTTGGTTATAGCCCTAGCAATCTAACTATATTTTGCATTTTGAGATAGTTATACTTATATTTATGTATAAAAAATACGTAAATTATGTGACGAAACTTAGTTTGGTTTGCCATATATTATTTTGACTCTTGATAGTTTATGTTTTCCTTTTAATGCTATTTTTGTAATTTTTTTTTTTTTTAAATTCTTATTTCCATTTAGATTGAATCTATATCTGGAACATTGGTGATGCGTTGGGTCAATTCGCAGCTTGGAAGAGTTTTAGGTTGGGTTGAGCGAGCTATTCAACAAGAGGTAATTGCTCAAGTTTATTTCATTTTGCTTCCAAATCATGGCATAAGTGGTGTTTATTTGCCTGCCACTTGTTTGGAGTTGAATGAACATAATGTTGCTTGGTATTCCATTTTCTTTCTTCAGAATTTGTCCCCTACCATTTTTCTAAGTATAGATTCTGCTATTGTTTATATTTTTTATATTGTTTATATTTATAGATGTTTCCTTTTTGGGGCATAGTGCATTGTTCCGCTAAATCTAATCATGTAAATTTTGTATATGGAAAATTTAAATGAGTTTTACTGAATTTTAAAATTTCATTTCATGCATCATTGCTTTTATTTTCACATATCTATGTAAAATTCTTAGTTATGCTTCTTAATTGATGAGACTGAGATATTCCTAAACCATGGTGTGGTTGATAACTCATGTTGTTCTTTCTTCATTTAACCATTTTTGAAAGCATTTTGTTCTTTCTTCATCTTCTCTGTGTTGAGATATTTCACCCACCATGTAGCTCTCTTGTGTATCCTTTTTCAGAGGTGGGACCCAATATCGCCTCAACAGCGGCACGGGAGTTCAATTGTTGAAGTTTATCGAATTGTAGAGGAGGTATGCTTGTGTTTGTTCTTACATGCCCTTTATAATTTGTTTTGTAAATGTGCTTTCAAAATTTGTTCTATTTGGTTGGATTTGTATAAAGTTGATAACTAAAAGTCTGTTGGTTCATGTTTAATTGAAAGCTAAAGATGAACTGGATATAGTTTTGTCATCAGATGTCTTCTTCTTTTCCTGGACTCTTATCAAGGCACTGTGATACCTCCCCATCCCCACAAAAAAAGAAAAAAAAAAAAAGAAAAAAAAAAAGATGCAATAGAGTAAATTTTGCCCTTGAATCTTTTTTTTTTGGGGGGGGGGGTATAGATGTGGAAAGTTATCATGGAGAAATTATCACTTCAGTTATACATTTCCTTTTTTTGTTTTTGTAAGTAAATAGTTTCATTAAAAACAGAAAAAGTGGTACCCAAGTACACACTTCGTTGATAAATTTCGTGATTACCTGTCAAATTGGGTGGTTTGGGGATAAGAAGTGTGGCATCTTTTAATCAAGCTTTATTAGGTAAATGGTTGTGGCGGTTTGGGCATGAAGTTACCCATCTTTGGCGGAGAGTAATCTCCACAAAATATGGTGAGGGTCATGGGGGGTGGTGTACAAAAGTGTGCAGGAGGACTCATGGTTGTGGTCTTTGGAGAAGCATTCATGAAGGGTGGGAGAGTTTTTCTAAGCATTTGTCTTTTATAGTGGGTGAAGGCACCCGTATCCGCTTCTGGCATGATAGGTGGATTGGGGACTATACCCTAAAAGACCTCTATCCTGAGCTATATGTCTATATGTCTGTTCAGTAGCCAAGGATGCATGCATCTCTGAGGTTTTGTGGACTCTGGAAGGAGGTACTTTCAAAGTGTGGGACTTAAGGTTTTTTAGAGCTTTTGAAGATTGGGAGCTAGCTGCATCTTACTCTCTTCTTCACCTTATCCATCCTTGTACTCCTCGGGGGGATAGGAGGGATACGCTTCGATGGCAGCTCAAAAGGGATGGTAAGTTTGATACCCGATCTTATTACCAAGCTATTCAAGGTAATCCAAACCTTTTGTTTCCTTGGAAGGGTGTGTGGAAATCAAAGATTCCTAAGCGAGTGGCCTTCTTCTTGTGGACAGCTGCGCACAATCGGATTCTCACTTTGGATAATCTCATGATTAGGGATCGCATTTTGGTAAATCGGTGTTGTATGTGTTGTGGTGATGGGGAGTCGGTAGACCATCTTCTGCTTCATTGTCCTGTTACACATTCTTTATGGTCCTTCATGCTTCAGGCTTTTGGTGTGGGTTTGTTATCTTGCTGGCATCAATGGCTTGGGAAGCACAACTCGAATATTTGGAATTTGATTCCAGGGTGCTTAATGTGGATTGTTTGGTTGGAACGAAACCGTCGCTCCTTTGAGAACATGGAGAAGACGTTGGATGAGTTAAAGATTTTATACCAGCGTAGTCTTTTTGAGTGGGCTCGTTGTTGGGGCTTTATTGATTCTTCGTCTCTTTTAGAGTTTATGTTTTCCCTTAGTTTATCTTTCTGATTTCCTTATCTTTGGTTTTGTTGTTTGGTTTTTCTATTTCTTGTTGTTCATCATCATGAACTACTTGTACTTTTCTTTTTCCTCATTTATATCATTTCTCTGATTACTTATCAAAAAAAAAAAAATTTCGTGATTGAAATTACTACAGTTTCTGTCCTTGCATAACAGCATTTTTCTGACCTTTTTTCGTTTTTTGAGATACATTCAATGAAGTACAAGGGTTTCCTATTCTGCAAGTTTTGTAATTGCATGAATGCTTTTTTTGAGGGCAGATTGATATTAGAATGATATCACTTGATGAATGATATGTAAATAAAGGAGATTAAAGAATGAATTACGAGATGTTATTTACAGGAGGACAATGATTCTAAAAACTCAGAAATGGAGTTACAATTACTAAAACCCCACATCTGGGACTAATCAAACAACAATCTAGAAAACAATTCTATCAAATGTGTTCCTGAAATTTCCATATTCTCCACCCTCCCTAGTGTCTGCATCAAACATAATGGAACCAGATCTTGCCTAACCAATTCCACCATCCAAACAACAACTCAGTGACTGTTTTGGGTAGCACCCATGGAAGCCCAATGGTGCGAAAAATAATACTCCACGTCTTGAATGCAACATTACAGTGTAACAAAAGATGCTCCATGGTCTCCCCACTGCAACAGCACATACAACACCACCCTACTAAAGTGTATCCTCTCTTAATGAAATTATTACATGTATGGATCTTCCCCCATGCTACCGTCCAAACAAAGAAAGAAACCCTCCTTGGGGCCTTGACACACCAGATACTTCTCCAAGGGAAACTCTTAGCACAAGGCATCATAAAAAGTACACACATCAAAGTATCCATTCCCTTTCAACCACCAAACCCCTACCTTGGTCAGAGTATCTTTACTTTGATGAAAGAATTTGTTGATGGAGGTTTTGGATTCTTGCAGTTTTAAATATACTTGTGAGACCTGGTGCTTACGTCTTTTATGCACTTTTGCACTATAATCTATTATACACTTATGGATATGTTAGTAGTTCCTTCTGTGATGAATATTTTTGATGCAGACGGTTGATCAATTTTTTGCTCTTAAAGTTCCAATGAGGTCTACAGAGATGAATAGCTTGTTTCGTGGCATTGACAATGCATTTCAAATGTATGCGAATCATGTGGTTGACAACTTGGGTGAGTATCTGTGTGAAAATACATTCTTGAATGAGTGTTCCTTTTCTAAAGAATCAAGGCAACATGTTTTACATAGTAATTCCACTGCGTCAAAGAGAGGTGGACTTTTTTTTTTTCCAAGTTCTCTCCCCCCCCCTCCCCTTAAACCCAGTTTCAAGTTCTTAAATTTTGCTTTTTACATCAAGTTTTTATAGAGCTGTATTTGTTTTTAATGTTTATCAGGCAGTGAAAGTACCAAATGAATACTCCTGTATTTTTCTCTTATACTTTTTTATGGCATCTGAGACTCTAAGTTCCTTTTCAATAATGGAGAACTATTTGATACATCCTCGATACTCCTGTACTTGTGTCAAGCACATGTCGCATGTAAATGTTAGGCTGAAGATGGTCTAGGCTGGGTTAGGTTCAGGTTGGGTCAGCACCAGGGAATAAATATCATAGAGCCAGCCCTGGCCTGGTCCTAATGGAAAAATAAGGCCTAGAGGCCTGGCTTGGCTTTTTGAGTGGATTTTGTTGAAGTGTAGCATTAGTGGTTGAGGTTTGTGTAAATTCAAGAGATCCATGGTTAAGATTTAAGTTCTCGCAATTTTCTTTCCATTGGTTTTTTTCTTGCATATACACACATTATCATTAATAAAATAAAATATTAGGCCTGGTTCAAATTTTAGTGAGCCAAGGCCCATCCTCTTATTTGGTGATGCAAAATTTATTTGCTGCTGTTTATTTTAGGGACTTGTTCATATATCAGCTTGTGCAAATTCTGTGTCATATATGACTCTCTCTCTCTCATAATATCAAATTTACATTCTCCCTTACACAATGATGATGAAATATATCTTCATATGTTATTTTATCTCTCTAGTCTCTCATATGGTCAAATTTTCATTCTTGCATGTTCTGCTTCTAGCTTACTATTTTCCTTCAATTGTTTTGCCTTTTTTTTTAATATGTATTGGCCCTGAAGTGTGATTTTGATCATGTAGCTAGCAAGGATGACTTAGTTCCACCTGTTCCTATCCTTACACGATACAAGAAGGAAGCAGTTGGAATAAAGGCTTTTGTAAAAAAAGAATTATTTGACCCTAGGCTGCCAGATGAGAGAAGATCTATTGAAATAAATGTCCTGACGACACCAACCCTCTGTGTTCAGTTAAACACTCTATATGTAAGTTCAATACTAACTTGGTCTCTGCTCTCTAATGAACAATATCTAGATAATTATTTCTGGGAGTGCAATTTCCTCCCGCCTCCTCTCTTTTGCTGAATGTAATGATTGTTTATTCTAATGTTGGTATAGTCCATTCTGGATTTGGAGTTCATGGGTTCCAATTTCACTTTCTTATATTAGTCCTGTTCTTTTTTTCAAAATGAATTTGAAAGTTTTCTCTTTTTGCATTATTTATGTTTATACATGGCATTCGACCTGATAGCCCAGTGCTACTGGCATGCTGTGATGCTTTGGTGTTCAGGGTTCAAAAACCACCTCCCCCACCCCCCCACCCCCCAAAAAAGAAAAAAAAGAAAAAAATTACTTCACCCAAAAAAAGTTAATACGTGATTCCTTTTGATGTTAACTATCCCTAAGTTTTTAGCAATGTCATGGTTTCCTTGTTGGTTTTTTCTTTTGTTTTTAATTTTGAATGGACTGTCTTAACTAAATAATGGTCTAGACACTATCAATTCATGTATACACTTACAGAAGAGCAATTGAGCTAATTCAAAAATTACTTTTTGGTAAAAGTTAAGTGGTTTTCCTATAGAAAACATCTTTAAATTATGAGATGTCTGATTTGGAATAAATCTCCAATTTGGTATTTGATGGAATGATCTTTCTGAATATTGATGAACTAATAGTGAGGAAGCTTTTTTTTTTTGGTAGGTAATAGTGAGAAAGCTTTGTGCATTGGGTATGACCTTTTTTTATTTTTAATAGTAAGGAAGTTTAGATCTGTCCTGGGGTTTGAAGACTTTTAAGTAATTTTTCCTAGATTTACCTTAACAAAGTCCATGACTGGTTAATTTATTCATCATAAAAATATGGCTCATCCACAGGGAAGAGATATCTGCAAGGTCAATCTCATCATTTGCAAAATAAAAAATATTTATAAAAGAGTAACATGAAAGTTACTTCAAGAAAAACTTTCATGTTTTTTTCTTTGTTTGGTGTCTTTCTTATTGTCCAAATTAGTATCGAATATTCTTTGGAAGCACCATGCTGGAATATTTGTTGCCTTTTCACCAACCAAACTTAGTTGTGGAAACAATTCATGAGACAAAAAATCTTGTCAAATAAAAGATGAAACACTTGTCAGATCCTTGATTTCTATATAATAGTATTGTCGCTCTAATAATCATTTACTACCACTATTGCATCATATTTTAAACTTCTTTTTGTTTTTCTAATTCCTTGTCTTTTACTTGCAGAAAATTGCTCATTGATTTCTTTATTATATTACATTTTGATAAAGGTTTTGGTGCTATTAACAGTATGCAATTAGTCAACTGAATAAGTTGGAGGATAGCATTTGGGAGAGGTGGACAAAGAAAATGCCCCGTGAAAAGTTTATCAGTATGTGACTTAACAAATCAATCTGTTATTGTGCATGTGTGCGTGTGTTCTTTATGTGACTACATAATTTTTTTAATGAATGGATTCTTTGATGTAAGTTATATGAGCAAAATGACTCCTTACAGGATATTATTCTCTCTCAAAAGTGTCAGTAAAACAAAAGGGGAGTCCTGGGAACCATGGCTTGGACATGGCCTTACCTTTCAGCACATTTCCCAGTTACCTTGAAGGCTCAAACCTGCACTTTTGTGCTTCGCAAACCAAAGCTCTTGTCATTATATCAAATAATGAGCCCTATATCTTTTTCTCTAAGAGTCCGTTTGATTGTGGTGAAGACTAGGGGATAGAAAAAATGGGGGAGGGGTGTTAGGTCTGGAGGGGAAAAGAGAGGGGGGGGGGGGGGCGCTGTAGAGAATGGTAGGGCCTGGAAATTTTATCCCTGGGCCCACTAAAACACAATGTCCCCAAATCGGGGAGAAAATTGGAGGGAAAAGAGGGGTTATATTCTATGGACAATTTTGCCCCCATTTTGACATTGAGTTCCAGCCCTTTCTGTTTTGTTTTGTTTTTTGTTTTTGATTTCCAACTGTTTTTTATTATTATTATTATTTTTTTAAGTTCCAGCGTTTTTTCCTACTCCTATTCGAACTTTACCCCCTTTTTTTCATCTTTATCCAAACTTTACATACCAACGTTAGCCACAATTCATTTGGGATTTTTTTTTCTTTATTTTTTAATATTTTATTCTAACCAATTTAATAAAATAAAGTAATAGTTGTAATGTGTCACTTTTACAATGTGTCCAATTATTTCTTATATACTATGTAATTGGGGCATAGTAATAAATTCATTCAAAGTAGCTTATCTATCTTCTCACGTTTCTCCTCAAACAAACATATGAGTTTTCAATCCCTCCACTTTTGCACCTCCAACCAAACACCATGAGGGAAATCTAAAATCTCTTCTAACCACCCACATTTCCACCCCTTCAACCAAACGAAACCTAAAGCTAACAAGAGGGGGGAAGAAAAGAAAAAAGAAACACAATGAAAAATATCTTGACTAGTTAATGTTAAGAGTTTCTATGAGAGGTTCATGACTAGTTAATGTTAAAGAGTTTCTATGAGAGGTTCATACATATAGTATGAATAATTTGTACAATCAACTTGACAAGTGACTTTTTTAAAAAAAATAGTTATAAAGCAATATATGACCTCAGCCTCCACTACATTGGGCCCTTTTAAGTGGAAAGCATTTTTTTTTTTTTGGCTTTCAAAACAAAGGATTCTCAAATAATGTGATCCATGATTTATGCTGTTCCTTTGGGAGAGAGATCCACTTACCTGCCCCTTTACAATAGCTGATGTGCATTGTATCTCTTCAAGTGTTATTTGTAAACATTTAATGATAATTATAATTTGATAAAGCATGGTCCCCGGTACAACCTTTGCTTACCAGTGGCCTCCACCTCGTGAAACTTGATTCCAGCCACTGTAATAAACCATGGGGTTAAACATTTAACTTTTGCTTGCACAATCACTCATTGGTTCTACTTGATAGTATCTTCTTTAATAAGAGCAGGATAATGCCAATATTTTAAATCTTTTTGTTAGTGCTTATTATGCTAAATCTTTTGTCTAGAGAAATCCATTATCGAGAAATCTAAAAGTTTCACTCAGAAGGACACATTTGATGGGAGTAGAAAAGATATAAATGCTGCTATTGACCGGATTTGTGAATTTACTGGTAAGAAAAATATGCATTTTCCCTTGTCTATTTCCTTGATAAACAAAGTTGGTCAGTGAAAAATTTATTCTTTGCATGTTCCAGGAACTAAAATAATCTTCTGGGATTTAAGGGATCAGTTCATCGATAACTTGTATAAACCCAGTGTTAGTCTCTCCAGGTTGGAAGCTCTAATTGAACCACTTGATGTGGTAAGATTTTTCCCCTCATGAAACTACTTTTTAAATTTGTTTGATATTTTAATGCTGCTTAATTGGAATAGAGTAATTAAGAATTTGAAGTCTTTTGTTTTATTCCTTGCATGGTAAGTTTCATATGAAACTGCTCCATCTATATGATTTTGACAGACTTAATTTTTAGATCACCTCAGCAAACAGTGTTGCATAAGATTTTGAATGCACATGTGGACTCTAAATTTCATGAGGGTTGCATTAGGGCAAAATACCCGCTGTACCATGCGCTGGGGTTTAGTAAGGCTACAACTAAATTTTTTCTAGTTATAGGGAACTCACATTATATACAGACATTTTCTCTCTGCAATAAGTGTGCCAGATTCTTCTATTTTGTTTAAGAAAATTTTGTAAATAGATTCAGATATAGCTATTGATAAAACTTGACTCTTCAATGTAATCTTATGGTGACTTTGTCGATGCAAGATACAAGACCAATTAATAAGAATTTTAAGTGACCTTGTCAATGAATATTGGTTAAAATTTGTAATGACTGATATTGAGATCAGTTGCTTGTCACTGTCAACTGCTGCAGGAACTTAGTCAACTCTGTGATATAATTGTGGAGGCTCTCAGGGATCGCATTGTGACAAGTCTGCTTCAAGCGTCACTTGTATTTGCCTTACCTGTGCTATTTTAAACAAATATGTCACAAATACTATTAATGCTTATGACTGAAACTGGTGTCCTTTTCCAGGATGGCTTTCTTCGTGTTATATTAGATGGAGGTCCATCACGAGTTTTCTCCCCAGGCGATGCAAAACTATTAGAAGAAGATTTGGAAGTCTTAAAGGTGTTTGTGACTCTTTTGAGTGTTAACTGAACAAGAATGTGAAAATGCACTGTGGATTGCCTGAACCAAAAAATTGATTTCTAAATACAACAAGCCTGCAATTCTTTTGGACACTCATTTGTGCATCTCTTTCTTGTGACAAAGAGGCAGCTTAGTAGTTTTTAGCAGAACAGCCCTGGAAGAGAAATTTCCAATTTTAAGAAAGCTTTATAAACTCATTCCCCTTTTTACATTTTATTGCTTTACTTGGGAAGTTTTTCAACTTTGGTTGTGTAATATGAACAATTTCAAGTACTTCTTATAAGACAAAAACTAATATTATATTACATCAATGTGGCCTTTTTTTAATAGGAATTTTTCATTTCTGGGGGAGATGGGCTTCCTCGAGGAGTGGTAGAAAATCAGGTGGCACGTGTTCGGCATGTAATAAAGTTGCATGGCCATGAGGTTAGTTCTGCCTTTTATTTTTATTCATTACTTAAAAAAAAAAAAAAAAAAAAAGGTAACAGACAGCTGGAAGGCATTTGAGTTACTTAGCTTATACAAAATTTATGATGTCATTGTCCTACAACTCGACCTTTTTGTTTTATTGTCCTAACACTGCTAGCAACATTTGTAAGTCTTGTGACTGCTTGCCTAAAAAAATAAAAAATAAAAAAAGTTCATGTTAATGTGTTAGCACACTATGTGACATTTGTAAGAGGTGAGCCCCAATTTTCCCTTTGGCTTGACTTGGTTTGATTTGGGACAGTTAGCCACATCTGACTAACATTCTCCTTGTCTTATTTCGCCATCAGTTAGGTTATCAATTGCACCAGGGAAAATTTTCATTGAAATTGGTGTATCGCCATTAATTCACTAATATTTATTTTTTGCTTAGATATCTTCTATTTTTCATTGTGCTAGTATTGTTTTGTTTATTAGCTGAAGTTGGCTATTCTGCATTGATTCTTCCTGAGAGTCCATCCCAAAAGCATGTTATATAACTTCTTAATTGTTTGCAGACTCGAGAATTGATTGAGGACTTGAAATCTACCAGCGGCCTGCAAATGCAGGATGGCAGAAGCAGATTAGGAGCAGATTCAAAGACTCTATTGAGAATATTATGTCACAGAAGTGATTCGGAGGCCTCTCAGTTCCTCAAGAAACAATACAAACTACCTAAATCTTCTGCGTAGGTAATCCCTGTATCGCACAAAAATGGACACAAGGAAAGTTAAGGCAACATAAATGTGTAGTTTTAGCAACTTGCTTATGTAAATATGATGTCATTACTTCTAAGAGAAAACCATGGTAGTTAATTTTCTTGTTGTATGTATTTTTTATTTAATTCATTGTTTATTTTCTTGTATGTGTAACAACTACTTTTTGATTTAGCTGGTACTGTTATATGTTAGTTGAACTCTGTAACTGGTTCATTCAAACTCTAGTTTCAATGTCATCGACACTTTAGTTGCTGAGAAAATAAAGAAGAGGAATGTAAGCATGCAATATAATGGGTCTCAAGGCATATATACAAGTGTTCATATGCTATGTAGTATGTACGTATGTATCTACTGCCAGTCTTAAGGCATGATTATTGGTTTGCTTTTTAAGGCTTCTTTTGCCCCTTAATATGTGTTATATGGTATATGGGTCTTTGGCTACTAAATAATAAGGCATGGGCATTCTACTTGAGATAGAAGTTAATTCACTTTATCGTTTAGCTAAAAAAAGAAGTAAATTCACTTATAAATGACTTGTAAGAACGATTTGTATTAGTTCATTTACATCGAATAAAGTTTGTCGAAGTATTATTTCTTTGACATGTGACAATATAGTAAATTCATATATTAACTAAAAAAAAGGTATATTGTCTAGCATTACTTATCCAAAAAAAAAATTAGGAGTCTTGGCCAAGAAGTTTGTTGAAGTATTAGTTCATTGACATGTGACAATATAGTAAATGCATATATTAACTAGAAAAAAGGTATATTGTCTAGCATTACTTATCCAAAAAAAATTAAGAGCCTTGGCCAAGAAGCCCCACAAATATATGAACCCAAAAGCGTTCGAAGATGGTGTGTGTGTGTATATATATATATATATAAAGTTGAGAATGAATTGGATGGCCAAGAAGCCCCACAAATATTTGCAACTAAGCAAAGCACGATGAATTTTGAATGACTGAGATGAGATGAGATGCGCGGTGGAAAATTTTTCATTAGTGAATTACTCACTTACTTAACCTACCTTTTCTTTCAAGTAGGCCACTTTTTTCAGAATATAGTTCAAGATAACAGTGGCCGAGAATGTGTATATATATATATATATATATATTTTATGTTGACAATTTCAGAATGTAGTTCAGGATAACCGTGACCGAGAGTGTATATATATTTTAAATGTTATTATACGAACCAAGAACAGCAAACTAGCCTCAAACTGCAGGTCCACTTATTGGATAGTCTTGGCCCATTTGAGTGGATAGTCTCGGCCCATCTTAGCCTACTAGTTGAACTAAGTGGAATTGGCCGAGCACACGAGTCAAGTATCCCAAGACATGTCATGATCAAGAGATGGTGCATTGGAGGAATCCACCTACCGATCAACTGGTGTCAGGCACAAGTTACTAGAAAGTCATATCAATGACAAAAGCGAGTCTCCTTTGACCAATGATTTGATACGAAGGGACCCACTGAATATCCTCTCATCATGATAACTCCACTGAGAGGGGTATAAATGGAGGAGGAAATGTATGAAAAAAGGAGTTGGAAAATTTGGGAAGAGAGAGACACGAGAGTAGTGTGGAAAAACACATCTCGGGGAGAAGGAAATCCTACTTGGATTTCAAGGTAAGCTTGGCTGCCTAGTAGCCACCTCGGCTGATCTAAAAACTAGAGAGTTAGGTGCAAAAGTAACGATAAATCTCCATCAATTACCTGAAGAAACACTTCTTGGACCTCTCATTGTGAGATAAGCCCAAACTAGAATACAAGTAAATTGGGAGTTTAGGCCAAAAAACCCAAGGTTGTTGGAAACAGACCACCACAGTTGTCATTTTGAAATGTTCATTTCAACCATTGTTTCACTCACCTCCCAAAAAGCAAAGTTGGCTTAACCAGGAGGAGTTGAGATTTCAGGCTTGTAGAAGGAATCAATGAAGCAAATTGAGGGTACACTACTTTGAGGAGAAATCACTTGCTAAATGAATGTGCTTTTGATTAGTGAACGTAGAAACTATTGTGAATGCTTTCCAACCAAACATGTAAATCGGTTGAAGCAGGAGGTTATTGTGGTAACCAAGCTATGCCGAGGCCACTTTGGATAATCCTTTCACTTTTTGTTTGTTTCACAATTCAAATGGACAGGCTGGTAAAATGCTATGTGATTGATTGTTAAGTGCTTTCACTTCATCCCACACGAGGCTATATTTAAGTAGGTGATTCACTACCAATGTGAAGAAAATGCTAGATCAAGAAAAGGGGGTACTACGAGCCCTATACCCCACGCTATATAAAAAGGAGGTGGATGACTATAGTTAGAGGAAATTTAGAGAGAATTTGTATCCCTCATAAAAATTTTGACCCTATAATAGGAGGAAATTTCGATCCACTGCACTAACTGTCCATTATTTAGAGATTATAATGTAACAGTAGAGAACCACAACCATTTTGTAGTTTCTACAAGTGGAATGCACTAAAGTCCATGTTCTCTCATATTTCTTGCACCATCATATTTTATGCTATGTTTGGTTGAGGTGAAAAGGGAAAGAATTGAAAAGAGGAAAAATGGGTGGAAAAGAAGAATGTTTTTCATTTTTTGGTAGAGGAGAGAAAATGGAAAGAAAAGAGAGGGAAAAAGTAGGTGTGAATTTAAAATGACTTATATGCCTTAATCTAAGTCATTGTCAACCATTTTTCCCCCAATACAAGTTGTCATTTCTTATATAATATAATGGGAGTATAACAATAATTACTACAAATTATCAAAAAATTCTCTATCATTTTTCATCTCAACCAAGCAAAACAAATACATATTCATTTTCTATCATTCTGCTTTCCCACCCCTTCAACTTCAACCAAACACACAACAAAGAAAGCACAAATCATTCTTTTCTCTTAATTTTCTATCCTCCTATTTTTCAATAAAATAATTACAAGTTGTTAGTTGTTAAGATACATATAATAAAAATATGAAAGTTGCGTTACAGAATATAAATGCCCGTTCGGTAAGAGATTTCTAGTAATATTTTTTGTATTTTTTGGAAATACATGTGAGTGAAAAAGTGTGTGAAAATACATATAATGTTATTTAAACACTAAAAACTGCTATTTATACAATGATAACAAACAGGTCCTAAATTGTTCCATACTAAGTGATTGTAAATTTGAATTGCTCCACACTGAGCAATTGTTGTACCAAACCCGAAACTTATTAGTATTTTATCTATGAAAATAATAATTCCAAACATAATTCAAACACCACAAAAATGAGAAAGCTTCTCATATAAATTAATTGCAAATTTTATCACTATAAACCAGTCCAACATTATTAATTGCATAATTCATTACTATCAAACAAGTCCAACATTTTCCAAGTACAATGACATTACCACGAGGTGGTAATTCATGGCACGTAGAAGAAGATTTTTGTCCAAGTTAGGGTGAACCCACATGTCCAACACCGCTAGACATCTTTTCAACCTAAAATGACCAATAAATAAATAACTCAATTACTTAACATTATGAATAAATGTGAGAATAAAGGATGATATATAAAAAATGTAAAAGCATAATGTACTAAATGTAGTCATAACCTGGTTACTCGATCGTTGAACCGATAACGCCTGTGATTTTATTTTTTTATTTTTTTTGAGGGAAAAGGCCTGTGATTTTAAAGTAGCCATTTCTGATTTTAAAGTAGCCATCTCTATTTTTAGAGAGTCCATTTCTTCCTGTTGTTGTGTCATTGTCTCTTGTTGATGTACAATTGCCCTTTTAAGCTCGCAGATTGTTTCTTTATCTGTAGCTCTCTCTTCCTCTGAGGCTCTGAGTCCACCCTATGCCAAGACAAATGTATTGTAAGATATATGATAATTAACTCAAGACATTCCCATAAAAAATATAAAAACATCATTAAAAAAAATCAAGACATTTGATATCTAAAGCATATTTATTAATGTAAAATAAATTTATTATTGTCAGAAGTAATTATTCAATCTTAATTTATTACTATTGTAAAAAATTTAATAACTGAACATATTTATTGAAAGACAAATTTATTAGATATTCATTATTACCAATTTTAATGAAATACTAATTATCCATGCTAATGATGCTATACTAATTGCAAGACCATACTTCTCTATAGAAACAATATCCAATAAGGAGTTTTTTTTTTTTATTTTTTTTTATTTTTTACATAAGGAAATTTATAATTTGTATTATGCAAAACCCATGAAACTACCATATCTATTGATAAAACCAAACATGCAATCAAAGAACATATCCAAAAGCTCAATTTTGAAACTTGTTTTTTTGATAGATAATAAGAGTTTTATTGATGAAAAAGAACAATGTGTTTACGATTGTAAACACACTACCCTTGAAACAGATACAATCAAATCATAAGGAAAGACTAATAGAGTTAAGAAAATCAGACAAGTAACTACAATGCGTAAGCCCCCAAATATGAGATCACTCAAACAAAGTCCTAGCAAGCAAGGTCTTCAACTTATCTATAGGACTCTCAATGTCCTCAAAAGTTCGGGCATTGTGTTCCTTCCATACTAACCACATAAGGCAAGCTGATACCAAATTCCAAACCTTTGAAGAGTAAGTTCCCAACCAATTCCTCCAAGCAAAAAAAAGAGAAACAATAGTGTCCGGCATCACCCACTGAACCCCAAACATACTAAGGACCTCACTCCACAAAGCAGATGCAAACTTACAATGGATCAAAAGGTGATCCACAGTCTCCTCATCACACCTACATAAACAACACCAGTTGACAAGGGGCACGTTCTTCTTAACAAGGTTATCAATTGTGAGAATCCCACCCCTAGCAGCAATCCATAAAAAGAAAGAGACCCTTTTAGGTACCTTTACACACCAAATGCTCTGCCAAGGGAAAGAAACAGAAGGGGCTTTCAATAAAGCAATATAAAAGGATCGCACATCAAAGACACCATTACGATTCAATTGCCAAATCAAGATGTCCTCCCCCTCCCCACTAGGAATCCTGGCAGAAACATGCCTATAGAAAGAATAAAACCTCCTCAACTCCCCTTCATTAAAATTACGTCAGAAATGAAAGTTCCAAAATTCACCCAAAATTGCAATTGAAACTTGTTATACTAATAGATCATCTAAATTCACCCAAAATTGCAATTGAAGAACCAAATTGAAGTTTTGTATTCAAAATAGCAGGCTAGAATCAAATTATAAATTTACCAATATCTAAGCAATGGATTCAAACTCAAAGAAAAATATCAATAAACAGATTCATATAAGTTAAACAGACCAAATAATGATGTAGATAACCAAATATTGACCCACATTGCTCAAAACTTTACAATCAAACCCACCAAAACCAAAATTCAAAGTCCAAAATTGCAAACAAAACCACAATTATACCCCAGAATAATCTTTGATAACACAGAACATCAAAAACAATTTCACCCAATTTTAGGGTTTTACTAATGTGTGCCCTTAGGGCATACATTAATAAACCAATTTAGGAAAAAATTTATGGAAAAACAAAAAAGTTACCAACTTTTTTTTACAGTTTTTTCAATTCTCCATAAAATGTTTCCAAAAATGTATGACTTAATGTGTGCCCTAACCGGACCCTTCCTAAAAAGTCCCAAATTGACTAAAATAATTACCAGTCAATGTCATCTGCCAGGGGAAGCTCCTTGACCACACCTTGAAGGCCCACAGCACCAATTTGATTTGATTGAGGGGATGGTGACCTTGAGAAAAGGAACAAAGAAAAAAAAAAAGGAAAAAAAGAGAGTGAAGCTGTGATCAGGAGATAGAAAGGTTGTGAAAGACTACTAGGAATTTAAATAATCTTCCCTTCATAGGTTTACATTTTTGTGATTATACAAACTACTAAAACTTAAATCTAATTGACATAGGAAACCCTAACTCTAATTGACTAACAAAGCCAAATTCTAAATGACTGGTGAAATCCCAATTATTGAATCAGAAAAATACCATTAACTCTAGTAAAAGCAAATAATAATACTAAAAAATCTAAGTAACTATTAACACCTAAAATAAAATACAATTGACTCCAAATCAAACACGACTATATTAAAATAAATCTTCCATTGTGCTTCCCACATCATCCTCGGCTGGTATGAGAAAACTTCACCTCGAGACCTGACATGTGAAAGGAAAAATTCTAGGATGGAAAACTTGCTTCAACCCTTGAATCAACTTTATTAGCACTGATATGAGATAAACATTGCATTCCTCCACATCATTGAGTTCAGGAAGAACCACTGTATCTAACTTTCCCACTTCAACAAGCTTTTTATATTCATGCATCATGGAGGGTTGATCCGTAGCACATGCATCAAACTCATTCACAATATGTGCACCCTCCCATGTTTTGCTTTATTGAGGAACTCTCTCTTCAGCAAGTATAGCAGAAATGCAGAATCTTTCTTATCAACTGTAGGCAATATATCTGATTCATCGACAAGTTGAAATAAATCTACTATACAAGTTGCAGATATTTTATCTTGTGACTTACTCTACAATATGTTCTCCTTGTTGGCATGAACATTGAAGCAGCATCTGTTGTCACATAACTCTATTTCAACTCTGGGTTTTGGTGGCTCAACATGATTGTTCCCTATCTTTGAAGCATTATCTTGAGGTTATTGGGCATTCTTAGGAAGAAAGCCTCCAAAAAACTGTGGAGAGCATTTAAATCATTCATCGTAGTTTGAAACTTCCCAAGCCTTTCAGAGAGGTCTTGGATAGCTTTCCATAGATTCTCTAAGGTCTGTTCCATGGAATATTATGCTAAAGTCAGCTGAGGATTAGAGACTGAGCAAACACTCATCCCGTATTAAAACTGTGCAAGGTCAGTATCTTTGCCTAATGTTGTTGCTTCAATCTAGAAAATTGGCATGAGGAGATAGGGGTAGGTAATTCTGTTGATAAAACTATGGGAAATATATTATTCTAAAGTGGTCTTTCAATTTTCCCCAAGTAATTGAAGATCAATGCAATCTAAACTAAAAGCTCGCATAATAGTTCAATTACTCTAAAGCTCTACCAGCAACTTTCGTTTCAGCAAACCCAACTTTTTTCTTTGTCATCTAATAAACCCAATTGCTGAATGAATTGGTCCATCTCAAATAACCAAACGTGGAAATCAGGTCTTAATCTTGATAACCATAAAAACAGATGGCTAGAATATTACAATGGTTCACTAATATATATAGTCTCAGCAAATTATTGGAACAGAAACTTGGATTGCTAACTGGCTAATATGCTCTGGAGTGATCATGGTGAGGGCCTTGATGGGCATATGGCAAGAGCATATTTGAAGCATAGGAATTTAATTGTGTGGGCTAATGGACTTGATGGGTAGAAAGCTCTTTTTTATTTTTTATTTTCCCTTTGGATCTTGACCAAAGGAGTCAGGCTAAAAGCTAACCATTTTTTATTTAAACGGAGCAAGTCTTGATATTTAGTGATCCAGGGCCTTTGTAGGAAATTTTGAAGCAGTGACTGAAGACCTCGGTGGCAGCAACGCTTGCAGTGGCTTCTCAATGGACTTCTGGTTGTACGCAGTATTAGAGGACTCAGACAGTGAGCAGTGGCACAAAAGACCTTGAGACTTGGGCTTCCGGTGATGCTATCAATGCAGTTGCCAGTTCAACTTGGTATGATGCCGTTTCAAGGGCAAGTCTAACTCAAGGCTGCTGGACTAAGATGGGCTCATCACTTGGCATGGGTGAGTGGTCAAATTGGGTTCTAGAGTTGGGCCAATGATTGTGAGAGGGGCTATGGTGGCAAAGATGCGTACTTAGGAAACTGCATAGGTTTCATTGGTAATTTTTTTTGGTGAACCATGGGATGCTTGACAATAACATATTGAAGTTTCCTCACATACTAAAATTGATGCAGGACAAACCAAAGCAATGCAACGATAGATTTGAAGAAGGAAAATAAAAAATATGTAACCTAAGAGTTAGCAGCTAGGCCTGCTTGGAGTCAGTTCCATGTTATGCTGGTAGGACAAATGTTTTCAAGCATAAAATAAGGGAAAACATTCTCCATTATTTTCTGACATTTTACAAATTTATGTTCCAAGATTGACCTAAGTTCCTACCATCAAATGAATAGAAAATATTCAAGAAATCCATTTTCTTTCCTTTGATTACACATAAAACAAATAGAGCCAAAGTGCAATAACAATCCATTAGTTCTAATATGAGAATTCCCTGTCTAGAAACAAAATTAGAAAAAAATGAACATATATAAAATAATATTAGCTAGAGGAAGCACAAAAAGTTTCAAACCATTTTTTTTTTTTTTTTTTGATCGGTAATAAGAGTTTTATTGATGAAAAAGAACAATGTGTTTACAATTGTAAACTCACTGCCCTTGAAACAAATACAATCAAACCATAAGGGAAGTCTAATAGAGATAAGGAAATTAGACAAGGAACTACAATGCGTAAGACCCCAAATACGAGACCACTCAAAAAGTTTCAAACCATATTAACCAAGGATATCATATTTTGTTGTACATAAATTTAAAATGAGTATGTTATGAATTTTAACTAACCAAAACTGCTTCTTTCAACATGTCCAAAGAACATAAGAGACCCACATAACTTGTTAAAAATTTCCATGAACTTTATCATTATACGCTGCTGGCAGCAACACTAAAGACTTGTAAAAGGCAGGGAGGGCTCGTGCCAACCACAAATATGGGTTGAGGCCAAACATTTAAAATTTTTTTTCACCACATAACTGCAAGTGGTGTCATGACATTTTGTTATGGGTTTAGCATTGGAACTCGAGTTAATGATATAACTTAAATATAGTGTGCAATCAAAGGTTCCTCCAAGGGTAGCTTTCTTTTCATGGTCTGCCTCCTTAGGTAAGATTTTAACTACTGACAACCTTTGCAAAAGGCGTATTCTTGTTCTTGATTGGTGCTATATGTGTAAGAGTTGTGGGGAATTGGTCGATCACTCTCTTCTTCATTACCCCATAGCTTGTGAGTTGTGGTCATTGGCGTTCTGTTTGTTTGGAATTCACTGGGTTATGCTACACAAGATTATTGAGTTGTTTGAGTCTTGGTAGGGTAAGTTTGGGCGGCATCGCAACATAGACTTTTGGAGACTGTGCTGCATTGTTTGATGTGGTGTATTTGACGTGAAAGGAATGCTAGAAGTTTTGAGGGATGTGAACGTTCTAGTGTTCTACGCTAGAGATTAAGTCCTTTTCTTGCAAACTCTCCTTGATTGAAGTGTGGCTTTGTCTCATTTTTATTGTTTTTCCCTTCCTGTTTGACTTGTCGTTGTAATTTTGGTTCTTGATTTGTGCCCCATAGTACATCTCCAATGTACTTGGGTTGGCTTTATTTTTAATAATATTTTACGTTACCTATTAAAAAAAATATAGTATGCAAGGTCCTCTCTTAAACGACCATCAAGAATACTTCACATCATGTCATTTACTAATACACTGTTTTGAAATTGACATATTGTTTTGCATCAATTTAAATTAATATAACGAAAATGGTAACATATTTTTAGACTGAATCCAAAACAATATGTCATGTACAAAACACACTATCAGAAGGCAATGACAATATGTCAGAATGCAAGCCTCATGAAAAGAAACACATTTTCAGATTGAATATGGAGTAGATTTGACAAGGTCTACGTATAAATAAATAAATAAAAGTTGATAACAT
This sequence comes from Quercus lobata, assembly GCF_001633185.2. Lineage (NCBI taxonomy): Eukaryota > Viridiplantae > Streptophyta > Magnoliopsida > Fagales > Fagaceae > Quercus > Quercus lobata. Next base: position 19,542,559 of record NC_044907.1, on the reverse strand, counting down.
CATTCTTTCATTAATATTGATCGTTCCCTGCTAGCAAATGTCTAATCCCATCATCAACCACAACCACAAAAGGGAATTTAACAATTTTGACTAATCTTGTGAGCCATTCAAGAGCAAATAAATTAACATCCAGATGCAGTATATTTAGATTTGAAACTTAATGTTTACTTATAGCCACACAACAACATGTAATATATACCAAGAATAAGATAGAACTGTGGAAAGTTAATGATGAAATTTTGAGTTGAATCGAGCTTTTACCTGAATTTCCTCTTCCTGCTCACTACCCATTGGGAACGTACAACATTTGGTTTGTCGAGTAAGACAAGGTTCTCCACATAGTTATCAGTACAAAAATTAATTTTCCACCCAGGAATGCCCAAATTCTTAACTTGCTGGCTCTCAGGGTCATATGAAGAGAGCTCTGTATCATCTCCTATATCATTTCTTTGCCATTGTTCCATAAATAATACATGGCCGTTCTCCCGGAAACCGAATACCCTGCTAATATATCCACTGAGATCAACAGTGAACAGTTCAGTCCAGGACTTAACAATGCCATATTCTTTCATCACCCAAATGGAATAACAACACTTGTTTGTCCACAAGCTCATTAAATACTAGAGAAAGTGATCCCCTGAATCCATAAATATGAAACTTATTTTTCGCTCTGACTTTAGCCTTTGGCAATGCTATCCTGTGAAAAACCTCCTCGCTAAAATCAAATGACAAAACAAATGGACAAACTTTTAATCCATCAGTATAGCTCACCTGAAAATGGACAGCCCCATTTACAAAGGCCACTGCTGTGTGCCAACCATACTGAAACTCAAACATAATCCAAGTGCCCTCTTTGAATTTGTTAGTATTATATTTTTTTGATTATAATCATTGGTCCGGGAATCAAACTCGAATCCAGAACGACATTTAAGGGGTCCGTAAGTCTTGCGAAGGATAATAAATTTTCTAATACAGGGATTCCAAAGAATAAAGCGCTTGTCTTCAAAAAGGCAAAACAATCCATTTACCGAACCGATTAAGTCAAAAGAACTCGTTAGTGGGAACTCAACATTCTGAAATTGATGAAATGAGGAGTCATTATTATTGTCATCGTGGATGAATTTGTAATGCCTACAATCGCTGTCGTCGATAACAATTAATTTGTTGGAGTTGGAGGGAAGTGAAAGTGAACGAGTGAGGTGGGAATCGATGAAGGCAGGGGTAGTGATTAGAGATTTCCATGATTTTGAAACGCATCTTAATCGAATTAGAGATTTCACGGATAGTCTCTGCAGGATTTCTATCAGCACTTCATCTGGGAGATAATCTGACATTCCTTTCGATTCTTACTTCTCTTAACCCCAATTGAGAATTTGAGGGCTACTGATACTGGTGGGAAAAACAGGTCAGAATGAGTGTGGATTTAGCTACGGCGTTCAAATAAGTGAATAACTTAAAACTTATAAAGTTGTCTAGGGTTACCATCTTGCTTATACTAAAACCTAATTATTGCAATCATTAGAAGTTGACGTTATAAAGTCAAATTTTGTTTTTTTTTTAAAAAACCTTATAGGTGGGATGGTAGAGTTTACCATAAAAGTATAAATGTGAAAAGAAGAAACAACACACTGCCATACTTTAATAATTTTTCAAAAAAAATTAATTGCTCCATTTGTTTTGAAATAAAATATTTTATGGAAAATTATTTTCAATTTTTAGGTATTTGTTTGCATATAAAATGTGGTCAAATTTGTAGAATATTTTTCGTTGAGTGTAAAATCTTTTATAAAAAGCTGTAAAAATGTTTTACATTTAAAACAACCAATGAACTCCTCTGTAATTTTAAAACAACCAATGAACTCCGTTGTCCTAGAAGTGTCAATATTATGGCATCAAGAATACACCAACCAATGAATTCTAATCAATTCTTCAACAAATAAAGAAATAACAAAACACCCAAATCAAATCAATATCCTATAAAGAACCGACACAAATTTTCTCTCATTATGTACCATACTCCACAAACATAATTGCGTAGAAAATATTTTTGAAATTCATTTTCTTTCCCCCTGAGCATCCTTGAAACAAATATAGATAAAGTGCAATAGTAAGCTAGGAAGCACGGACACTTCATTTAGGATGCTATACCTGTGTCATATTTATGTTGTACCCATCTTATACCGGTGTTGTATTAACAATTTTAAATTATAATTTTTAGAAATTACTTATGTAATCATGTTGTACCCGTGTCCATACCCAAACCCGTGTCTATATCCGTACTTCCTAGTAGAAAGTAACTATCATGTATAAATAGTTCTATCTACAGGAAATGGAAAGTGTCAAACTATGTAACTCTAAGGGGTATATTATATTGTGTTGTGCTTGTACATACATTTGAAATGCATATATTCCGAATTTTTGCCAAACAGAAATGCTTCTTTCAGCTTTTCCAAAGAACATAACCAATTACCATAGATCTGGTTTTCTCCCTATAGCAACCAGACCATGTAACAATCAAATAATGTAAAATAAAAATCCTATTCTATACACAAATCTATTCCAAAATTCTATCCACAAAACTCTAATAAATTTCCATTGGTAGGCCCAAAAAATTATTTTAGAAGACAGTGTCCAATTTACCCTCCCTTCCCCACTAACATCAATATCCTTTCCATATCAACACACAACCAAAGTAAATCAATAGAGTGATGAAGATAAAAAATCTATAAGTCATATATTCAGCTAAACAAAACAACTTATTTATGGCCAATCACCACTTTTTCTCCTTAAAGTTTTTCCCATTTTTCAATTTGTTCCTTAGTGTAAGGACACGATTCTCTGGCGGCCCAATAAGGATGTTGGGCTCGCGCATGAAAGATCCCTCACAATATGATTTGTAGAGAGTGGGCTTGAAAAGCTAGCCGCTGGTCACGGGGCGATGTCCGATCCTGGTTTTAGAGGAATTCAGGTAGAAAAAGGAGTTGGGCCTGAACATTTAAGCCCTAAGACGTCGCACCCTATGGGATGGGGCTCCTCGGAGTTGATCCGAGGACCATTGAGGCCTTACCCCGGTTATCCAACGACGGACTTTCTTCAGTGAAGTCCGGTGTTGTTGAGATGTTATCCTCCAAGTGATCCTTCTCTTTTTGGGGGTGGGCTGGGATCCCCCTCTAGATTTACTTACTTTCTTCTTTTATACTCGTCTGTGTTAATTGTCCTTCGTCCACGTGTAGGGTCAATCTTTACAAGACTGATATTTGTCTCATCAGTCTAATCCCAGAATCGTTGGGTATGGTTGATAAGGCTGCAGAGTACGGCTCTGTCATGTGTTGGGTCTTATCTGGAAGGGTAGTATGGATAACTTCCCCAAGATATTTTGGATCTCCTTACAAATTCGTCCCTATACCAGTTTTACCTCTTTATTTCGGTGGGATTCAGGATCTGCCGAGGACCAAACTGTCCTCGGCTGCCTTCCAAAAATTGTTTTGTGCTCTGTACTGTAGAGCTTGGGCCACAGCTCTCCTCGGACTGGGCCTTCGGATTTTCCAGGAGCAATTGGGCTTGGTCCTTAAATCATTGGGCCCCACACTTAGAGTTTCAAAAGTAGCAATCAAAACCTTTAAAATTTGTAACGTAAAATAATCCAAATCGATCCTTAAACTTTGACCCATTACCCATTTTCTTCCTATTTAAATCCTTGTACTGTCCCAACATTAGATTAGAGAACTATTCAACAAATTCAAGTATAAAAAAGTGGAAATATTTTTTTTATTTTTTTGGTTCCATGTCAATACCATGTAGCAATTATAAGTGATCGTGGTGGCCACTCACTTGTCGTGTCCCTGTCAATATAACAATAATTACTACAAATTATCATTTTTTTTCCTAACATTTATTTAGCTCAACCAAACAAAGCAAATGCATATTCATTGTCTATCATTCCACATTCCCACTCCTTCAACCAAACACACATCAACGAAATTACAAATCTTTCATTTCTCTTACTTTTTTATCCTCCTACTTTTCAATAACATGATTACAAGTTGTTAAACTGCACATAATACAAATATGAAAGTTGGATTACAAAATATAAATTGCTCCACATTGAGTGATTTTTGTACCTACAACACAAGGATAAATTTATTAGTATTTTATCTAGAAAAATAATATAATTCCAAACATAATTTGAACACCACAATAATAAGAAATCTTCTCATATAAATTAATTGCATATTTTATCACTGTCAAACAAGTCCAACTTTATAAATTGCATATTTCATTACTATCAAACAAGTCCAACATTTTCCAAGTATAATGACATATTACCACGAGGTGGCAACTCTTAGCACGTTGAAGAAGATTTTTATCCAAGATATGAACCAACATCTCCAACACCGCTAGAAGTGTTCTCAACCTAAAATGACCAATAAATGAATAGCTCCATTACTTAATATTATGAAAAAAGTGAGAAAAAAGGATAATATAGATATATATATATATATATATATATATATAATGTAAAAGCATAATGTAGTCATAACCTGGTTATTCCATTGTTGAACCAATAAGGACAGTGATTTTAAAGTGGCCATTTGCGATTTTAAAGAGGTCATTTCTGTTTTTAAAGTGGCTATTTCTTCCTGTTGATGTACCATTGCCTTTTTGAGCTTGCAGATTGTTTCTTTATCTCTGACTCTCTCTTCCTGTTGATCTACCATTGCCTTTTTGAGCTTGCAGATTGTTTCTTTATCTCTTACTCTCTCATCCTCTGATTCCACCCTATGATAAGATAAATGCGTTGTAAGATATATAATATTTAACTCAAGACATTTAATAACTAAGCATATTATTAATGTAAAATAAATTTATTATTGTGAGACATAATTAATCATCCCTCATTTATTAAGCAAACATATTTATTGTAAAACATTTTAAAACTGAACATATATATAGTAAGACAAATTTATTATATGATATTCATTATTTACCAATTTTAATGAAATACTAATCATCCACTATACTAATTGTGAGATACTAAAAATACGGCCACTTCTTTATAATTCCCTTTCAATTGATCAACCATTTAGATGAGGAGTGGCCCAAAGTCAAAGTAATTATATAGTGCATTACCTACATTCAGAATATGAATGGTGTCATCAGCCTTCAAAAAGAAAAGAAAAAAGAAATACCACATTCCCTCTAAAACAATTCAGCAGTAAATGAAGGATGTTAATTCTCCACTTGCCACCACAGTATAATGAACTTGTAAAATTGAATAACAATCCCACATAATCAAAAACCCAACAAAGAGACAAGTAGAAAAACTGAACTTAATCTGTAATCCACAACAAAATGCCAAGTAATACTTGATATAGGAATAGAAAATAAACTATAGAGCACATAAGCAACACAACAGAACAATCAAAGAATATTTCAAATGCACTAGATTTTAGCAAAAGAAAAAAATAAGAGAGAAAAGGAAAAGCATACCCTTCACCACTCCCCCCCCCCCCCCCCTTTTTTTTTTCTATACCAGTTTAACTCTAACTGTACACCATAAAATGGAAATTATTACTTGACCAACTAGTCACTCACTCATGGAATGGTTGAGGAGACAGTGACCTTGAGAAAGAGAAAATCATGCCTAACCATACCATATAAAAACCATATCCAATAAGGCATTTATAATCCATATTATGAAAAGCCCATGAAATTACCAGGTCCATTGACAAAGCCAAGCATGCAATCAAAACACATCCAAAAGCTTGATTTTGCACTTGTTATCCTAATAGATCATCTAAATCTATCCAAAATTGCAATTAAAGCAACCAAATTGAAGTTTTCTATCCAAAACAAGCTACAATCAATAATAAATTAACCAATATCTGAACAATGGATTCAAACTCAAAGAAAAATATCAAAGAATGGATTCATATAAGTTAAAAGGACCAAATGATGTTGCAAATAACCAAATATTGGCCCACATTGCTCAAAACATTTACAACGAAACCCACCAGAACCCAAAATTTAAAGTCTAAAATTGCAAACAACCACAATTACACCCCAGAATAATCTCGGATAACACAGAATACCAAAACCATTACATCCAATTCCTCAAAAAACCCTAAATTGTCTAAGATAATTACCTGCCAATGCCACCCGCCAAGGTCAGCGCCTTCTTGACCACACCTTGAAGACCCACAGCACTGATTTGATCCGATTTTGAAAAAAAAAAAAAAAAAAAAAAAAAAAGCTTTAGGTCCAAGTACATATCAGACACTAAAAGGCAAAAAGGAAAATAAGAGAGAATGAGAGCTGTGATCAAGTGATAGAAAGGTAGTGAAAGAGAGAATCAATTTAGAGAGAGAGAAGACAATGTGAAAAGGGGAAAAAGAAGGTCGACTGCACCATTGGCAATGACCGACAACAGCGGTGTTGCTTGGATGACAGCATCCAATGAGAGAGAGAGAGAGAGTTGATCTGGGGAAGGGGGGATTTGATTTGTATGACCACTACTACAGAACCTAATTGGCCAGTGAGAATCGAACCTAATCATAAATATTGGCAAATCAAAATAATGCATAAATCAATAAACAAAATTTAAAAGAAAGTTCAGGATGAAATCAAAATTTAAAGAAGGCTAGATCAGTGAGAGTGGTGGATTGGCTTCTGTATCTTTCCTCTTGGGGACCCAAATTTAAAGCAAAGCAAAAAGAAGCAAATGCAATGCAACTATTAGAGAGAGAGAAAAGAGATAAATTGTGATCAACGTTATTTCAATAGAAGTAGAGTGGAGTGAGTTCTGTTGTAATAGTAGTGAGAACCATGAAACTAACCATACGTTAAAAACCACTACTAGACATTCAAATATTTTGTCTACATGTCACAAAACAGCGCCTACACATATAATCTAATAGTCTGTTTTTTTAACTGCTACTATAGGAACCACCTTTAGAACTCGCCTTTTTTTAAGCATAATTTTATCATTATTCATTAATTCTACCCATGTTATTTTATGTCTTGACTCAGAACAAATCAAACGATGCAACAGTAAAATTGAGGAGCAGAAATATAAAAGATAGGTAGCCTAAGAGTCAACACCTAAGCCTACATGGAGTCAGCATGAAACAAGAGAAAACCTCCGCACGTTAGCTTATAAGGTTGGTTGGAGTCAACACCAAACCATCGAGACAATTTCTAGAGAAAGTTTATTCATAAAAAATAATCCTCCCCCGGTAGGTTTATGTTGTGCTTATATAGACTACTAAACCCTAATTCTAACTAACACACTAATCCTAATAATGCCATATCTCCAAATTTCATCTCACACTCAAATTGAATCAACATATCCGCCTGTACATGAGATGAATTTGGAGATATGGCATTGTTTGAGTAATAATGCTAGAGATACAAACTATTTTACAATTGTCATTTCTAATAAGAGACCCACATCACTTATTAGAAAGTTACATGAACTTCATCATTGTACGCTGCTGGCAGCAACCACTAAAGACTTGTAAGAGGCAGGGAAGGCTATCTCCGACTACAAAGTATGGGTTTAGGCCAAACATTTACAAGTTTTTTTAACCACATAACTGCAGGTAGTGTCATGACATTTTGTTATAGTCTTAGTGTTAAAACCAGAGTCAATGATATAACTTAAATATAGTGTGCAATGTCCTCTCATAAACGACCACCAAGAATACCTCAAATCATGTCATTTACTGATACTGTGTTATGTACATGACATATTGTTTTGCATCAATGCAAATTTATGAAAAGGAAATAGTAACGCAATTTTAGATTAAATGCAAAAAAATATGCCATGTACAGAACACAGTATCAAAAGGCAATGACAAAATGTCAAAATGCAAACCTCATGAAAAGGAAACACACTTTTAGATTGAATATGGTGTAGATTTGACAAGGTCTGCATATAGAAAAAAGATGATAACATCAATCTTTCATTAATATTTATCGCTTACTGCTAGCAAATGTCTAATCCCATCATCAACCACAACCACAAAATGGAATTTAACAATTCCGACTGGTCTTGTTAGCCATTCAAGAACAAATTAACATCCAGATGCAGTATATTGAGGTTTGAAACTTAATGTTTACTTATATAGCCACACAACAATATGTAGTATATACCAAGAATAAGATAGAACTGAGTAAAGTAAATGATGAAATTTTGAGTTGAATTGAGCTTTTACCAGAATTTCCTCTTCCTGCTCCCTACCCAACGGGAAAGTTCACCATTTTGTTTGTCGAATAAGACTGGTTTGTCGAGTAAGACAAGGTTCTCCACATAATAATGAACACAAGAATAGCTTAGCCACCCATAAAAGCCCAAATTCTTAAGTTGTTGGCTCTGAGGGTCATATGAAGAGAGCCTCGCATTCTTTCCTAGGCCTGCTTGCATAAATATATGACCATTCTTTTGGAAACCTAACACACTTCTAAATTCTCCAGTGAGATTAATAGTATACAGTTTAATCCAAGACTTGACAACACCACATTCTTTCATCACCCAAATGAAACAACTACGTTTGTTGTCCACAAGCTCAATATATACTACAGAAAGTGATCCCCTAAATCCGAAAATATCATAATCAGTCTTCGCTCCGAATTTTGGCAATGCTGTCATGTGAAAAACCTCATCACTTAAATCAAATGACAAAACAGATGGACCAACTTTTAATCTAGGGGTATTGATGCAATCTCTCACCCCAAAATGGACAGCCCCATTTATAAAGGCATCCCTGCGACACGAAAGATCACGCGTAATCCCGGGCAAAAGCGAGGCGGCAGCACCAGCTTTTCTTCTCCAAGAGCCCTCTTTAAGAGAGTAAACCTCAACCAGAAGTGGTTTGGGAGTGTACGGAAATGCAATCCTCACCACCTTATAATCATTGGTCCTTGCATCAAACCCAAACACGGAACGAGATAAAACATGGTCGTAATCCCTGGGAAGGGTAATGAATTTTCTAATACAGGGATTCCAAAGAATAAACTGCTCATCTTGAATAAGGCAGAACAATCCATTCACGGAACCGATTAACCGAAAACAATTCGTTAGAGGGAACTCAACATTCTGATACTGATCAAATGAGGAGTCATTGTGGATGAATTTGTAGTGCTCTACTTTGGCTGCAATATCGCAGTGCCTAAATATTAATTTGTTGGAATTGGAGGGATGTGAAAGTGATTGAGTGAGATGGGAATCGATGAAGGCAGAGCTTGTGATTAGATAGTTCCATGATTTTGAAACGCACCTGAATCGAATTAGGGATTTAGCGGGTAGTCTGTGCAGTATCTCACGCACCACTTCGTCTGGGAGATAGTCCGACATTTCTCTTTCAATTCGAAGATTTGAGGGTTGAAACACTTGAGCTTGAGAATGGCGTAAGCATAAAGAGAGATGGACGAGTGTTCCCTGAACTATATGCCGTCTCAGGTTGTCTACTGGAGTATAGTTTAGACACTGTTCAGCAAACATGTTCGTAATCTTGAGCTGAAGTTCATTTTAAATCTTTTTTTTTTTTCTATTCTTTTCTTTAAAAAAAAAAAAAAAAAACTTTGTGTCAACCTGGTGGAAAAAATAAAAATAAAATAAAATGGGTAAAATACTGTTAACATTATGAGACTGGAGTTAATGTTATTTAGGTCCAAGACTTTTCAAATTTAATCAACTCAATCTCTAAACTAGTAAATCTAACTTGGACCTAAACTGTTACTCTTTTATATATATATATATATATATATATATATATATATCTCTTACAGTAGTTAGGGATTAAGTTGGTCAGTTTTGAAAAACTTTGGACTTAGTTAACATGAACCCAAACCGCAATGTCAACAGTATTTTACCCAAAAAAAAAACTCACGTGAGCTAATAGTTACAAAAATCCATAATCTACAATTTTTTGTTTAATAGTTAAAATTAATTACTCCCTCCGTCTCACTTTGTTTGTCTTGTTTGAAAAGTCAAACATTTTAAGAGAACATCATTTATTGTCTCGTCTGCCTTATAAAAATGTATAATGTAAGGACTCAATTTGTAACGATCCCAAACTGGTCTTGGGTTCGTACGTTAAAAGGCCCAAATAATAAAATTTGTAGAGCGTGGGTGTTCAAGAACTAGATTAACTTCTTTAAAAGTAAAAAAGACTCAACCCTCTTCATACCATCTTCACCACACACGTGTAAGTTAGGTTGAGGAGATCTCTTTCTGTCCCATCTAACACCTTCTGGAACCTCCTTCTAGCAGCTGTAAGGCTGCTTCATCACTGTTCAGGCATCACTTCCACATTAATGCGGCCAGAGAGTTGGTTGAGAGGCAATTAATGCAGAGGCAGCTGTTGCCATAGATATTTGTTTGCCTTCTCTCTCTTACCTTTGGCCCCTTATCCCACCTTTAATAGTGACGTAGCTCCGAAGTAGGTTTATAACAAGATGGCGCCTTGATCGTCCTCGGACTCATATTGCCAAGAAGAATTTTGTCCTCGGACGAATACTAAACTCACTTTTCGTAATATTCACTCTCCCTTTCATTTGGTTACCCCTTCAATCTGATATGGGCCTCCTCGGACAGGTTTGCATCCTCGGATGGGCCATAGGCCCAATTAACTTGACTTTAATAATTTTAGTGACCGACCGGCCCCCACATATAAGTTTATAAAATTACCCTTAAATAAATGTATCAGCTTTTTAAAAAAAAAAGTTATTCTTAATGAGGCTTAGGGGTATAAAAGGAATATTAGTAAACTAATAACTATTATTTTTAGAAACAGGAAAATATTTTGGGACATCTCAAAATGGAATAGATGACAAACAAAGTGGGATGGAGGGAGTAGATAACATAATTAATAGGCCAAAATGCAAAATTCATGCTATAAGTTTCATCACTTTTCATTTCAATCCTCTATAATTGCATTCTGTCATTTCAGCCTTTTAAATCTCAATCCTCCTCAATTCAGTCCTCCTTTAACATTCCGTCTATATCTGCCATTAACTTGCCCAACACAACGTCGTTTTGACCATAATTTAATTATTTATTTCTTAAATAAAAAATGTTAATTAAAATAAAACCCAAAGAAACTAAACCTAGAAAACCAAGAAAATTAAACCCTTACCCAAAGGTGTATTGATTGGAGTCGAGTACACCTCCTGGAGCAGAGCCACCGCATACACCTCCTAGAGCGTAGCCAAGCCATCGAGAAACCCTATAGCTAGGATGCCGAGAAACACCTCGCAATCTCTTTCTCCCTCTCGATCTCTCTTTCTCCCTCTCAATCTCTCACTTATTGAGTTAGGCTTGAGATTTTGGTGGTGTTGTTCATGTTCTTCAGATGAGGTGGGTCGGGCTATTTTAATTTCTAGGTTTAAAAAAAAATTGAGAAATAAATAATTAAATAAATATTAAATTATGGTCAAAACAACATCGTTTTGGGCAGTTATGGACAAAAAGTTAACAGAGGGCAAATTGAATTGAGGAAGATTGAGAGTTAAAGGACTTAAATGACACAATGCAAACATAGATGACTAAAATGAAAAGTAATAAAACTTAGGGAGTGAGTTTTGCATTTTGGCCTAATTAATACTACAATTTTTTCTCACGCAAAAAAGTTTAGTAACACAGACAAAGAGAGCTAATAACTTTTATGAACTTGAAATTATTAAGTTTGAAGTATGAAAAACACAAAGCATTTTTATTACTTCTTCCTTTGTAATCTCTCATCTAAATCCTCTATCAATTTGATTATCAAATATGGTTAACGCCTTCGATTATAAAAATTGGTGATTCAGATTCTCTAGACTAAATCAGTCTTTCAAAAAATAAAGAACACTAATATATTTCCATTAAAGTTAGACTATTAAATACTAATGCAAAAACACCCCCACCAATTTTTATGCTTATATCCTCAATCCAACAAATTCATTCCAACATCAACACCCTTAAGCTTCGTTTGGGAGTTCATAAGGGAATGGAATGAAATTGAATAAAATAATTATAAGGGAATGGAATGTATTTAAGCAAGGGAAATGAATGGAAAAGAAAAGAATGAAATGAAATGGAATTAAGTAATTTTAATTAGATGTTTTAAAATAAATGAATGGAAATGAATGAAAATGAATGGAATGTAAGTAATCTTATTTAAGAGTAACATAGAGGGAATGTAATAAAATCATTTTATGGCAATATTACTATTAGACCCCTATTTTAAAATAAATGGTTAAATATATATGGGTATTTTTGGAGTTTTAATTAAAAAAACTCATTAAATCTAATTTTATTCCCTCTCATTCCTCCCAATTTCGGAAAGAATGAAAATGTGAGATTTAAGGGAATAGAGAGGAATGAGTGTTCCTTCCTATTCATTCTATTTCCTCCCACTTAGCCAAAACTCCCAAAATACCCCTATATATTCAACCTTTTATTTTAAAATAAGAGTCTAATAGTAATATTGTCATAAAATAATTCTATTTCATTCCCTCTATAGCCCAGTTTGGATCCACGTTTGCGTGTTTGCTCTTTTTTTTTTTTTTAATGAACAGTGCACCAAGGCATATAAACAGTAAAAAAAAGAGTGAACAGTAATTTTTCACACATTTAAAAATTATTTTGCTACAATATTTTCAGTTTTCAGCAAAATAAGTTGTATCCAAATGGACCCTATGTTACTCTCAAACAAAATTACTTACATTCCATTCATTTTCATTCATTTACCTTCCTTTATTTTAAAATATCCAATCAAAATTACTTAATTCTATTCCATTCTTTTTCATTCCTTTCTCTTACTTAAATACATTATATTCTATTTTATTCTCTTATGATAATTTCATTCCATTCCCTTATGAACTTCCTTATGCGCAAAATTGAACTTCAATTGTAAGATCTAATTGGATTTTTTTCTAAGTTTTGCCTTTCATTCCATTCCCTTATGAACTTCCTTATGCACAAAATTGAACTTCAATTGTAAGATTTAATTGGATTTTTTTTCTAAGTTTTGCCTCTCTCTCTCTCTCTCGGTTTTACTTTCAAGAATTTTAAATTCGGAGACAATGGTAATTTGGTGATTTCGCTAGCCACTGAAATGCACCATATATTGGTGGGGCCATGAGTCTCAAAAATTGTACTTCCTATCCTATTTGGTTGTAGTAGTAGTTCCCAGCGTTTTTTTTTTTTTTTTTTTTTTTTTTTTTTTCACTTTTTTTTTTTATATTATAAAACATACTCTAAATTGCTTTCATCTTTGGCATAATTCCAATCCACCTAGGAGTTTTTTTTTTTTTTTTTTTTGATAACCAATCCACCTAGGAGTTGATTGAAAGAGTCCAACAGCTTTGGTTCTCCCTATAGCAAACTAGACCAGGTAACAATCAAATAATGTAAAATAAAAGTTTTATACATTAAAAACTGGTGAGGCCGAAGTAGAATCCTATTCTACAAACAAATCTATTCCAAAATTCTATCCACAAAACTCTAATCAATTTCCAATGGAAGGCCAAAAAATTATTTTAGAAGTAAAAGGTGTACAATTTACCCTGCCTTTTTCCCTCCACTAACATCAATAGCCTTTACATATCAACACAACCAAAGTAAATCAATAGAGTGATGAAGATAAAAAGTCTAAGTCATATATTCAGCTAAATAAAACAATACTTATTTATTGGCAAACACCACTTTTGACCCATTACCCATTTTCTTCCCATTTAAATCCTTGTATTGTCCCAACATTAGATTAGAGAACTATTCAACAAATTTACGTATAGAAAAGTGGCAATATTATCCTTCTTCTTTTTTTTGTTCCATGTCAATACCATGTAGCAATTTTAAGTCATCATGGTCGCCACAGGTCACTCGACGTGTCCCTGTCAATATAACACTAATTACTACAAATTACCATTTTTTTTCCTAAGTTTTCTTTTATCTCAACCAAACAAAGCAAATGTATATTCATTTTCTATCATTCCACTTTCCTACTCCTTCAACCAAACACACATCAAAGAAATTACAAATCTTTCATTTCTCTTACTTTTCTATCCTCCTACTTTTCAATAACATGATTAAAAGTTGTTAAACTACACATAATACAAATATGAAAGTTGCATTACAAAATATAAATTGCTCCACATTGAGTGTTTGTTGTACCTACAACACAAGGATAAATTTATTAGTATTTTATCTAGAAAAATAATATAATTCCAAACATAATTTGAACACCACAACAATAGGAAATCTTCTCATATAAATTAATTGCATATTTTATCACTGTCTAACAAGTCCAACTTTATTAATTGCATATTTCATTACTATCAAACAAGTCCATCATTTTCCAAGTATAATGACATATTACCACGAGGTGGCAATTCTTAGCACGTTGAAGAAGATTTTTATCCAAGTTAAGAGCCAACATCTCCAACACCGCTAGAAGTGTTCTCAACCTAAAATGACCAATAAATAAATAGCTCCATTACTTAATATTATGAAAAGAGTGAGAAAAAAGGATAATGATATATATATATATATATATATAAAATGTAAGAGCATAATGTAGTCATAACCTGGTTACTCCATTGTTGAACCAACAAGGACTGTGATTTTAAAATGGCCATTTGCGATTTTAAAGAGGTAATTTCTATTTTTAAAGTGGCTATTTCTTCCTGTTGATCTACCATTGCCTTTTTGAGCTTGCGGATTGTTTCTTTATCTCTTACGCTCTCATCCTCTGATTCCACCCTATGATAAGACAAATGCGTTGTAAGATATATAATATTTAACTCAAGACATTTAATAACTAAGCATATTATTAATGTAAAATAAATTTATTATTGTGAGACATAATTAATCATCCCTCATTTATTAAGCAAACATATTTATTGTAAAACATTTTAATAACTGAACATATATATAGTAAGACAAATTTATTATAAGATATTCATTATTACCAATTTTAATGAAATACTAATTATCCACTATACTAATTGTGAGATACTAAATATATGGTCACTTCTCTATAACCCCCTTTCAATCTAGGAAGCACGGACACGGACACGGGTACGGATACGAACATGGGTAAGACATGGTGACACGCGCAATTTCTAAAAAATTATAACATAAAACGGCCGGTACAACACCAGTATGACACAAGTACAGCACTCTAAATGAAGTGTCCGTGCTTCTTAGCTTTCAATTGATCAACCATTTAGATAAGGAGTGGCCCAAAGTCAAAATAATTATATAGTGCATTACCTACATTAAGAATATGAATGGTGTCATTAGACTTCAAAAAGAAAAAAGAAAAAAAAGAAATACCAAATTCCCTCTAAAACAATTCAGTAGCAAATGAACTTCAAAATGAAGGATGTTAATTCTCCACTTGCCACCACAGTATAATGAACTTGTGAAATTGAATAACAATCCCACACATAATCAGAAACCCAACAAAGAGCCAAGTATAAAAACTGAACTTAATCTGTAATCCACAACAAAATACCAAGTAATACTTGATATAGGAATAGAAAATGAACTATAGAACACATAAGCAGCACAACAGAACAATCAAAGAATATTTCAAATACACTAGATTTTAGCAAAAGAAACAACTAAGAGAGAAAAGGAAAAGCATACCCTTCACCACCCCCCCCCCTTTTTTTTTCTATACCAGTTTAACTCTAACTGTACACCATAAAATGGGAATTATCACTTGACCAACTAGTCACTCACTTACGAAATGGCTGAGGGGATAGTGACCTTGAGAAAGAGAAAATCATGCCTAACTATACCAAATAAAAACCATATCCAATAAGGCATTTATAATCCATATTATGAAAAGCCCATGAAATTACCAGGTCCATTGACAAAGCCAAGCATGCAATCAAAACACATCCAAAAGCTTGATTTTGAACTTGTTATCCTAATAGATCATCTAAATCCATCCAAAATTGCAATTGAAGCAACCAAATTGAAGTTTTCTATCCAAAACAAGCTACAATCAATAATAAATTAACCAATATTTGAACAATGGATTCAAACTCATAGAAAAATATCAAAGAACGGATTCATATAAGTTAAAAGGACCAAATGATGTTGCAACTAACCAAATATTAGGCCACATTGCTCAAAACATTTACAATCAAACCCACCAGAACACCCTAGAATAATCTCGGATAACACAAAATACCAAAACCCATTACATATAATTCCTCAAAAAACCCTAAATTGTCTAAGATAATTACCTGCCAATGCCACCCGCCAAGGGCAGCGCCTTCTTGACCACACCTTGAAGACCCACAACACCAATTTGATCCGATTTAGGGGGTGGTGACCTTGAGAAATTGAAGAAGAGAAAAAAAAAGCTTTAGGTCTAAGTACATATGAGACACTAAAAGAAAAAAATGAAAATAAGAGAGAATCAATTTAGAGAGAGAGAGAACAATGTGAAAAGGGGAAAAAGAAGGTCGATTGCAGCATTGGCAATGACCAACAACAGTGGTGTTGCTTGGATGACAGCATCCAGTGAGAGAGAGAGAGAGAGAGAGAGAGAGAGAGAGAGAGAGTTGAGTTGGGGAAGGGGGGATTTGATTTGTATGACCACTACTACAAAACCTAATTGGCCGGTGAAAATCGAACCTAATCATAAATATTGGCAAATCAAAATAATGCATAAATCAATAAACAAAATTTAAAAGAAAGTTCAGGATGAAATCAAAATTTAAAGAAGGCTAGATCATTGAGAGTGGTGGATTGGCTTCTATATCTTTCCTTTTGGGACCCAAATTTAAAGCAAAGCAATAAAAAGCAAACGCAATGCAACTATTAGAGAGAGAGAAGAGTGATAAATTGTGATCAATGTTATTTCAATAGAAGTAGAATGGAGTGAGTTGTGTTGTAATAGTAGTGAGAACCATGAAACTAACCATACATTAAAAACCACCACTAGGCATTCAAATATTTTGTCTACACGTCACAAAACCGCGCCTACACATATAATCTAATAGTCTGTTTTTTTAACTGCTACTATAGGAACCACCTTAAGAACTCGCCTTTTTTTAAGCATAATTTTATCATTATTCATTAATTCTACCCATTTTATTTTATGTCTTGACACAGAACAAATCAAACGATGCAACATTAAAATTGAGGAGTAGAAATATAAAAGATAGGTAGCCTAAGAGTCAAAACCTAAGCCTACTTGGAGTCAGCACTTGGTTGGAGTCAACACCAAACCATCGAGACAATTTCTAGAGAAAGTTTATTAATAAAAAATAATCCTCCCCCAGTAGGTTTATATTGTGCTTATATAGACTACTAAACTCTAATTCTAACTAACATACTAATCCTAATAGACTTGAGAAATCCCAATTATTAAATTACAAAACACCATTGACTCTAGTAGAATTAAATAATAATACAAATAAATTTAAGTAAATATAAATACCCAAAATAAAATACAATTAACTCCAAATTAAATAAGACTAAATTAAAATAAATCTTTCATTGTGCTTCCCGCCTCATCCCTGGCTATTTTGAGAGTTAATGTTAGTCACATCACTTTCCCAATTTTCAATTATCCTTATTTATAGGTTTATTCATTCCCCTCAATAGCTTTAATTCTCCACCCCCCCCCCCCTCCCAAAAAAAAAAGATATATAATCAAATCAACACATCAGAATTTTATTTGAAAACCAAAACGAATGCTCTTATTAACAAGACATCTATGTATTTTGACATGGAATGAACCACCAATAACTGGTTTGAGCAACTGAAGGTAACAATGATGAAGAGCCACTTCCACTTCCCAATTCACTAAAGCTGTGTTCTCTTCAATTTTCTATGTGCTTGGAAATGACAATTGATATTCAGAAAATAAAGACATTGATACTCTTCATCTAAAAAGAAAAAGAAATGCTGTTAACACATCTTCAGGCATTTCAATAACCTAGAAGTACCATGTGATGCTGGTATAATGTTTTCAAAGAATGAAATACAGGAAAACATGCTCCATTATTTTCTGGCTACAAATTTATGTTCCATGATTGACCTAAGTTCCTACCATCAAATGAATAGAAGATATTCCTGAGACATTCATTTTTCTTTCTCTAAATTATACATGAACTTCTTCATTGTAGGCTGCTGGCAGCAACCACTAAAGACTTGTAAGAGACAGGGAAGGCTAGTTCCAACACAAAGTATGGGTTTAGGCCAAACATTTAAAAGTTTTTTTCACCACATAACTGCAGGTAGTGTCTTGACATTTTCTTATGGGTTTAGCATTGGAACTAGAGTCAACGATATGACTTAAATATAGTGTGCAAGGTCATCTCATAAACGACCACCAATAATACCTCAAATTATGTCATTATGTCATTTACTGATACTGTGCTTTGTACATATATTGTTTTGCATCAATGTAAATTTATGAAACAAAATAGTAATGCAATTTTAAATTGAATGCAAAACAATACGTCATGTTCAAAAAACAGTATCAGAAGGCAATGACAATATGCCAGAATGCAAGCCTCATTAAAGGAAACACAATTTCAGATTGAATATGGAGTAGAATCGACAAGGTCTGCGTATAAAAAATATGAGAGCATCAGTCTTTCATTAATATTTATCGCTTCCTGCTAGCAAATGTCTAATCCCATCATCAACCATAACCACAAGCCATTCAAGAACAAATTAACATCCAGATGCAGCATATTGAGATTTGAAACTTAATGTTTACTTATAGCCACACAACAATACATAGCAAGAAAAAGATAGAACTGAGGAAAGTAGATGATGAATTTTGAGTTGAATCAAGCTTTTACCAGAATTTCCTCTTGCTGCTCCCTACCCATAGGGAAAGTGCATCATTTGCTTTGTCGAATAAGACTGGTTTGTTGAGTAAGACAAGGCTCTCCACATAATTATCAGCACAAGATTTGAATGACCGCCCATAAATGCCCAAATTCTTAACTTGTTTACTCTGAGGGTCATATGAAAAGAGTTTTGCATCGTCTGCTTCCACAATAACATGATCATTCTTCCGGAAACCTAATACCCTTCTAATAACTCCACAGAGATCAACAGTGCACAGTTTACTCCAAGTCTTAACATCGTCATATTCTTTCATGACCCAAATGGAACAAGAAGTTCTGATCCTATGTGTATAACATACTACAGAAAGCGATCCCCTGAATCCAAAAATATCAAAATGAAGCTTGGCTCTGAGTACAGACGTTGGCAATGATATAATGCGAAAAACCTCATCACCAAAATCAAATGACAAAATAAACGGACAAACTTTTAATTTCACCTGAAAATGGACAGCCCCGTTTATAAAGGCCGCACCTTTATAAGATTTAAACATAATCCCAGGCGAAAGCGAATCGCCAGCACTAGTTTTTCTCCAAGCGCCCTCTTTAAGAGAGTAAACCTCAACCAGACATCGTGTTTTGATTGCAATGCTCACCACCTTATAATCTTTGGTCCGTGCATCAAACCCGAACCCATGAATCACCGCTCTGTTAGTCTTGGGAAGGGTAATGAATTTTCTAATACAGGATTCCAAAGAATAATCTGCTCCTTTTGACAAAGGCAGAACAACCCATTCACAGAACCGATTAGATTAAAATAGTTGGAATAGAGTGGGAACAGAACATTCTGAAACTGATGAAACGAGGAGTCAGAGTCATTATTGTCATCGTGAATGAATTCGTAGTACTCTAAATTGGTTCTTAAATCGCCGTGGCTAACGATTAATTTGTTGGAATTGGAGGGAAGTGAAAGTGATTGAGTGAGGTGGGAATCGATGAAGGCAGAGGTTGTGATTAGGGAGTTCCATAGTTTCGAAACGCACCTGAATCGAATTAGGGATTTCACGGGTAGTCTGCACAGTATCTGAAGCACCACTTCCTCTGGAAGATAGTCCGACATTTCTTTCAATTCCTTCCTTTCTCATTCACCAAATTGAAGATTTGAGGGTTGAAAAACTTCGGACGAGTGTTCACAGAACTGTATGCTATATGCCGTCTCAGGTTTTCTAGTGTGGTGTGTACACACAGTTCAGCAAACATGTTTGTATTTTTTAATTTGGTTTTTTTTTTTTTTTTTAAATCAATTTTTTATTTGGTTAATTTGCAAGTTACATCTGTTTGGACTTTACAAGCCCTAAAATTTCATAATTGGATTTTATCTCCTGAAATTTAGAAGTATTTGGATTATACACTCTTACATTTCATAATTTAAAATTTACTCACTAAATTTTACTCCCACATCACCGATCAACCATCAAAACCCACATCACCGATCAACCATTTGTGGTGGGCTTTTTGTGATTTTGGGCTGAACTGCCTCATGCTGTATAGGACCCAGGTGTCCTGGATAAGAGAGTTGGGACCGGTCCAGCTGCAACTCACCCTGATCCAGCTTGTGCACAAACTATGCCTCGTTTGCTGAAACTTTTAGTTACATACCCATGACAGGCGAAGTTGCTACAGAAAAGTTA
The DNA here is from genome assembly GCF_001633185.2 of Quercus lobata. Lineage (NCBI taxonomy): Eukaryota > Viridiplantae > Streptophyta > Magnoliopsida > Fagales > Fagaceae > Quercus > Quercus lobata. The sequence continues at coordinate 19,522,058 of NC_044907.1, read as the reverse complement.
TGGCGGATAAACGCAATAAAACAATAATAAAAGAAACACTTTACTGTTAGGCAAAATAAGTAAGAGATCCTTAATTAAAACAAGTAAAAAGAGCACATATTAGGTGAAATTGCAAAGACAAGAGAAGAAACAATAGCAATAAATGGTAGGATCAATGAAAGGAAAGATCAGTTTGCCGTGCTTAATTGTATTACGGGGCCAAGGCCAAGGAGGGAGCCACTCCACAACGTAGGTAACCTCACAGGATGATTCTGCTATAGAAATTACCCACTTTAAAGAAACTAGAATTTGTAGTGAGAACTCAACATGCTAATGAAGTGAATGGTCATTATTTTCATCGTGGATGAATTTGTAGGTAACTACTTCATTTCTATAATCGTAGTCTTTAACAATTAATTTGTCAGAGTTGGAGGGAAGTGAAAGTGATTGAGTTAGGTGGGAATGGATGAAAGCAAAGCTTGTGATTAGAGAGTTCCATGATTTTGAAACGCACCTGAATCGAATTAGAGATTTCACGGGTAGTTTGTACAGGATTTGTAGCACCACTTCCTCTGGAAGATAGTCCGACATTTCTTTCGATTCGAAGATTTGAGAGAGTTGAAACACTTCCGAAATGGCGAAGAGACAAAGAGACAGACGGCAGTACAGTTGGTTTTGGTCAAAACGGGCCCTAAGTTTTTGGCACAAATGGTAATTAAGAGAGCTTTTGTGCAATTGTTCTTGAGCTCTTTCTTCTCAATCTCCTAGGAAGTTGACTCCATGGGTGATGACCTAAACCTTGGTCCATAAACTCTATCTTGAGCCATATAGTAAGGGTGTTGATGTTGGGATGAATTTGCCGGATTGATGATATAAGCGTAAAAATTGGTGGGGGTGTTTTTGCGTTAGTATTTTTTTATTTATAGCAAAAAATTTTAGAGTTCGAGTTATACCGCTTTTTTGAAATTCAAATTTAACAAACTCAAGTTACAATTAGTTCAGGTGCATATTACTTGGAATTCAAGTTTAACTTGAAACTTAAGTTCAAAGAGTACTACAAAACTAAATAACTTTTTTTTTTCTTTTTTTTTAAGCTATTAGAATATGATAAATTTAATCATTTAACCAATACTTCTAACAAAGAAAGAACTAACAAGTAACGTTTGGATGATCCAAAAAATAAAGAAATTTTTTTTCTTTGAATTATTCTTATATTATTTTTTCCCTTGCTTTGCTGTCTTCTCTTTCTACAAGAAAACAAGTAGCAAAATGGAAAATTTTACCAAAGTTTGGAATTTTATGTCATGACTTTTCTTGCATGCTATTATTTGTGGGTTAAAATACTGAAAATTTTAAGGAGAGTAATAATCTTGGATGATTTTTTTTTTTCTAAGTATCATTCGGATTAATGGGAAGAATTGCTTTAGTGTATTTTTTTTTTTCTCAAGAAAATAAATGGTTATTAAAATAGAAGTTTAACCAATTTAGAATTGTATTAATGGATTGCTGATATAGTAGTTAAGTAGTATCTTAACCATTTATTTTAAAAGAAATGTGAAGACTTAAAGTTATCTACTTTATAGAAGAACCTAGAAAATCTAGAAGATTTCAATCCAAAAAATGTATAACAATTTCAAAACATATATCAGTGCAATTTATCAAATGCTTTAAATGGACCTGTTTGGTCATCAATCTCAAATTCACATTTTCACATTTTAAACAATATTATACACATTTCCACACTTTTTTTTCTTTAAAATAGTATACAACATCAAGAGAAGAATTTTTTAAAAATTATATCTTGTATTTTATTATGGTAAAATATTGTTTTCCTTATTTTTGAATTTCATTTTTTTAAACCTAAACTATAAAAAGCTCATTTTTTATCCTTATACCTTTTATCGATCTTTTTTTCATTTGTTTAGGGATGAAAACAAAGACAAAAAAATAATAATAATAATTTAGGAATGGAGAAATAACTTTTTTAAAGTTGAACAATAGAAAATATAATATTTTCAATAGGTTAAGAATGAAGAAGAAGTATAATGATGAAAAAGAAACTTTATACAAACTTTAATGACCAAAATAATATTTTAGTATTTTAACCTTTGGTATTATATGACTAGAGAAAACTAAATTATGATATGACTAGACATTAGGGGAAAATTGTAACTTTTCTTGAATCATTATTAACTATAATATATTATAGATGGTATGTTTGGTTAGTAAAAGTTTGAGTATGAGTATCCTTATTTTTATTTTTCTAATTTAGTTAAAATAAAAAACTTATCAAATTAGTTGAAATTTAAAAGGTCTTTTATAGAAAGCTGACTCAAGCACTCAAATTGAATGAACATATCTGCGTGTATATCAAACACTCAAGGAAAAAGGTCTAAAATTATAAAATTTAGGGTTAAAAACAAGATTATCCTAAACTTAGAGTGTAATTTACATTTTAGTCTAAAATTTAAAATTATCCAATCCAAACAGGCTTTAGACAGAGCTTAGAATAGGGGAAAAAAAAAAAAGCTCTAGACATTAAGAACAATGGCTGCTACATTTCGCCACTGAATCCTTCTTTTCTATGTAGTGTTATTACCTGCAACAAAAATGACAATAATAAAAGATGTTAATCTTCGTTAAAAAGTAATTCTCAAATTAGCAGCCATACTCCAAAATCATTTCGTAATGACAAACACATTAGCAATACAACAACAAAACACAAGAATTGTCTCACATTACAAACCATATCTCATAATCACTTCAAAATCATAGTCACATGACCTATATTGTAATAAAATACAACAAATTATAAAACCAAAGTCACATTTCCTATATTGTAATAAACAATAACAAATTATACACCAAGCATTGTCCAAGAAGTGTCAATTTTATGTCATCAAGAATCCAAACAACCAATGAATTCTAATCAATTCTTCAACAAATATAGACATAACAAAACACCCAAATCAAATCAATATCCTATAAAGAAGTAAAGAAACGACACAAATTTTCTCATTATGTACCGTACTCCCCAAACATAGTTGCATAGAAAATATTCCCGAAAGTTATTTTCTTTCCCCTTATTATCCATGAAACAAACATGTACAAACTGCAATAATACTAATTGATTAGTTCAGGTAGGAGAATTCCCTGTCTAGAAACAGAATTAGAAAACAAAATTAGAAAGTAACAATTGTCTATTAAAAGTACTACCTAGAGGAAGTGGAAAAAGTGTCAAAACTATGTAACTTTAAGGGTATATCATATTGTGTTGTACTTCTACGTGCATTTGAAATGCGTATATTCTGAATATTTACCAAGCAAAAATAATTCTTTCAACTTTTCCAAAGAACATAGGAGACCCACATCATTAAAAATTAAAAAGGGAAGTGAAGTTTTATGGTCGTCTATGAGAGGACCTAGCATAGTATGTGATTTTTTTTTTTTTTTTTGATAGATAATAAGACTTTTGTTGAGAAAAAATTGAACATGATATTCATGATGGTGAACACTTTGAACAATAAAACAAATACAAAAAGATCAAGAGCTAAAGGAAATAGAAACTAAAAAATTAGATACAGCAGTACAGTTTGTACACCCCCAAACACGAGCCCAAAGAAACAGAGTACGAAAAAGTAAACATTTTAGATGTTCCAAGTTCTTGCCTTGTCTTCAAAAATGAGGGCATTAGGTTCCTGCCAGACTAACCACAACATAGTATGTGATATCAAGTATTATTATCTTAACAATGATTATTATCATTGTTAAGATAATATGCAATTGACTTGCTTCCAAGAATTTTCTGTATTTTATTTTAATTCGGAGTGAATGGTAATTTGGTGATTTCTCTAGCCACTGAAGTGCGATATGGTGGCATGAGTCTCAGAACTTGTACTTCCTTTTCCTATTTGGTTTAGTAGTTTCCAGCTTTATAAAAAAAAAAAAAAAAAAAAAAAAAAAAAAAGTTTCTAAGTTGCTTTCTTCTTTGGCATATAACTCAAATCCATCTAGGAGTTGATTGAAAGAGCCCAACAATTTTGGTTCTTCTGATTTGCTTACACTTTCATCATCTTCCTTCTATATAACATAACAAATTACCATAGATCTGATTTACTCCCTATAGCAAACCAGACCATGTAACAATCAAATAATCCTATCCTATATTTTTCTATCAGTACAATAAAAGTTTTAATGTTTTATACATGAAAAGGGGTGAGGCCGAGGTACAATCCTATTATATTTTCAAAATTCTATTCCATAATTCTCTCCGCAAAACCCTAATCAGTTTCCATTGAAAAGCCAAAAAAAAAATTTTTAGAAGTAGAAGGTGTCCAATTTACCCTCTCATCCCCATTAACATCAATAACTTTTCCATATCAACACACAACCAAAGTAAATCAATAGAGTGAAAGAAAATAAAAAGTCTACGCCATATTTCAGCTAAACAAAATAGTACTTAGTTTTGGACAAACACCACTCTTGGTCCTTAAAGTTTATCCCATTTTTCAATTTGTTCCTTAGACTTTCAAAAATAGCAATCAAACCCTTAAAATTGAAAAAATAATCCAATTTTTTCCTTTGGTCCTCAAAATTTGACCCATTATCCCATTTCTCTTCCTATTTTGTATTTTCCCGACATTGAAATAGAGAACTTTTCAACAAATTTGAGTCTAGAAAAGTGGACAATATATCCCATTTTTTGGTTCCATGTCAATACCAAGTAGCAATCATAACTTTTAAGCCATCATGGAGGCCACATGTCACTTGTAATATACCAAAGATTACTAGTGTAAAATTTATTTTTAAACCATTACTTCTACATTGCTCAGTAGCTCAAGAGTTAAAGAATATGGTGTGTTCCCTTTTTAGGGTTCATTGAGTCATGCCATTTAGTGTTGTGGAACTTATAGCAAGTTGGTTAGGCAAGTTTAATAGACTCAAAACTAAGGTACTTTAGAATATGATCCCTCATTGTCTTATGTGAGTCAGATGGAGGGAAATGAATACACGTACTTTTGAAGGGGATGAAAAGTCAATTCATGAGTTGAAACTTCTTTCAAGAATTGTTTGAATGAGTAAATGCTTCAGGTTTTGTTACTTTCATGTCTCTGCTTGACATGCTTGATTTTTGTACTTTCATTGCTGTTTAGTTTCTTTTTCTTTGTTGCCTTTTAGTAGGCTACTTGTGTATCTTGTTTAATCTTTTTGTCCTTATTTCAATTTCAATGAAGTTTATTATTCATCATAAATAATTCTTAAGCCATTTGGAACTTTTTTATTATAAGTATGCCCAATCACATGACATATTGGTGTCAAGATTAGCATGTAGACAACATTAGATCATTCTAAAAACTTTAAGGATTTGATTACTACTTTAGAAACTCTAGGGACCAAATTGGAAAATGAGGCAAACTTTAATGACTGGTGTTTGCCTATTATTTTTTTTATATTTTTAGAACAAATACTAGGGTTGTCACTAGGGTCACCCTGATGAAACTCCCATACTCAATACAATGTAATAAATTTAATCAGTCAAAACCCCAAGCAAAACATCATGACTCTACCTACAGTTACACTTACACAGTTACAACTTAAATGCTTCCCATCCCATTCCCATATTTTGTTGAATATACATTGATGCAAAGCAAAATGTAATGTACAAAACACAGTATCAGAAGGCAACCGATGGCTGATCATTATAGAAAAATATGAGCAATTCTAATGAATTGTAAGTGTAAAACACATTTTCATATTGAATATGGATTAGATGTGACAAGTTCAGCATCTACAAAAAGATAATAACATCAGTCTTTTGTTTATATTTACAGTTTCCTGCTTCCAAATTTCCAAGGTCTAAACCCATTATCAATCGCAACCGCAAGATCGTATATAACAATTATGACTATTAATACCATTCAAAATCAAATTACATCTAAAAGCCATATATTGAGATTTGCAATGTAATGTTGACTTATAGCCACACAACAATATCTAGTATACACCAAGAATAAGATAGAACTGAGGAAATTAAATGCTGAAATTTTGTGTTGAATCAAGCTTTTACCTGCATTTCCTCTTCCTGCTTACTCCCTCTCTTGAAACTGCATCATTTGGTTTGCGGAGTAAGACAAGGTTCTCAGTATAATTATCAACACATTGTAATGCCTTCCCAACACTCCCCAAATTCTTAAATTGTTGGCTGTCAGGGTCATACGAAGAGAGCATGTAAGAAGGTAATAAATCTAACTCCATATTTTCTTTTTTGAAGAAGTGGAACATGCCCTCTGGTAGTATAGACTCTATATCCTTCATTAATACATGACCATTCTTCCGGAGACCGATTACTGATAAATATCCTCCACTGTGATCAAAAGTAAACTGTTCAGTCCAAGAATCAACGACTCCATACTCTTTCATCACCCAAATAGAACATTTGCTGGGTGTATGCCTTTCGCATATTAGGGAAAGTGATCCCCTAAATACTGAAGCATTAATCCATCCATGTGTGGCTATACTATCTGGCAACGATATCACATGAAAAACCTCATCCCTCAAATCAAACGACAAAAAAGCTGATTCATTAGAATTCGGCATAACCTGTACTGTGAAATGGATAGCCCCATTTAAAGAAGCTGCCGGACATTTATATCCATTAAAACGAATATTAGGCGGAAAAGAGGTGCTAGCATCAATCATTTTCCAAGAACCCTCACTAAGAGAGTAAACCTCAACCAGAGTTGGCTTCTTTTTCATATAATACGGATTATCTGGAAGTACAATTATCACCACCTTATAATCATTGGTCCGTGAATCAAACCCGAATGCTGAATGACATTGAACATTACCGTCCGTCTTGATCTTAATGCAATGCTTAGGTAGGATAATACATTTTCTAATAGAGGGATTACAAAGGATAAAGCGCTCTTTCTCATAAAGGCAGAACAAACCATTCACATAACCGATAAACATACATTTGTGAATACGACTACGACGACGAGTCGTTAGTGGGAACTCAAGATGTTCAGTTCGATCAAATGAGTCATTGTGAAATAATCTGTACTGATGTACATTGGGTTTAGAAGCGAAGTCCCTAACAATTAGTGTGTTGTTGGAATTGGAGTTGGAGGGAAGTGAATGTGATCGAGTGAGGTGTGAATCGATGAAGTCAGAGCTTGTGATTAGAGAGTTACATGATTTTGAAACGCACCTGAATCGGATTAGGGATTTGACGGGTAGACTGAGTAGGATGTCACGCTCCACTTCGTGTGGGAGATAGTCTGACATTTCTTCTTTCTCTTCACCCAGTTGAAAACTTTGAGAGTTGAAACACTTCGGAATGGTGTAAACTAGATGGATGAGTGTTCAGAGAACTATGCAGTCTCAGCTCGTCTAGACACTAGACACTGTCCATCCCTATATTTTTGGTTTAGTTCAGCAAAACAAATTGTTTTTCTTTTTCGGCCAACCAAAAAATCACTATATATATATATATATATATATATATATATATATCCGTCTAACTTTCATCCTAAAATTTTAAATTTACTAGTCATTTCCATCTATTCTTTTAGAAAAATTTTAGTAATACAAAATTTTTTACAATTTTTTTCCACAGCTGTAACGTGGTGTGATTGATGAAGAAAAAATATTGGGTCCAAGTGTAAGGGATGACTGACCACTCATAGCCTGCCACATTGGAATTGTGGTTAAAAAAATTATGGAATAATTTGTGAATCTACTAGTACACTTCTCCTTCTTACATATATCGGTTGGCCTTTATCTTATCTTTATCACTTTCCAAAATAGAAAGGTTAGAAGTTAAGAAAAAAAAAATGTTATAGAAATTAATTTTCACAACATTTAGTTTGCAATTTTTTTTATTAGTTTACATTCAGGCGAGCATTAACATTATTTTATTATATATCATTAATAACATGTCATCTCGATAATTGACAATTGTGAAATATTTTGATAATATTTTTTGTGGCTCCAGGCTTATTACAACTTTGTCTTTTCCCAATTGTTAATATATTCTATTGTGATTATAATAATATTACTTTCACCTTGGTCTAATACTAATGTCAATTTTTTTTTTTTTGTACAAATTACAAGAAGTCATATTGTTGTGTCCATGCATTTATTGTTTCAAGGATTTTGTAATTTATTACTTTTATAATTATATATAATTCTAAAGTTATAAAAAAAAAAAAAAAAATAGTAGTTTGGAAGAGTCTTATCATTCAATTAATACTTTATATATATACTAGCCTTATCACATGCACTTTGCGCATGTAATAAGGCCTTATTTTTTATTTTTTATATTGTAATAATTTTTCATTCATTCTAATTTGAGATTTACACGTTTTCTCATTATTATTATGCATTTAGAACTACTAATACAACCAAGAATGTCATGAGGCTCTTCTCAAAAAAAAAAAAAAAGTCATGAGGCTAGTTTCAAAAAATGAACAAATATTACACATTTATTTTGTAGCAAAAAAAAAAAAAAAAAAAAAACCTGCATTTTTATTTTGAGAATCTAATTTCAAAGTAGATAAAACAATTTGAAAATTAACTGGAGAGTGACTCTATTTTTTAGACAATGTTCTATTAGGAGTTAGAGTTGTATTTTTACCAGATTGTCTTTTAGTTTTGTTTATACTTAAACATAGAAGTGTAGAAACATTTTTTAACCAAAAAAATGAGGACCCAAATAGGAGAAGCCTTTTTAATAGTAGTAGTAGTAGTGTATATATGTGTGTGTATATAATATATATATATATATATAATCTTTTTTTCTGAAGTCCTCCTTAAATTTGGTAGCCATATATACACCCAAAATGCTTAGATGGTTGAGAATGAATTTGACATCCAGAAATAACCACAAAACATCATATTAGAAAACAACCCATCATTGAAATCCTCATAATCAAAATTTTAAAATAAATAAAAAGGCAAATAAGGTCTTAAGTTCAAACTACCACACTAACTATACATGGAGTTTTAGAAATATCTCATAGGCAAGAAATGGAATAGTCTAGTCAAAAGTTAATACTACTTCACAACTTTTTTATATCAAGAAAAAGAGAGAATGCTTGAAATCTTTTGGTCCAAACTTGTCCAAAATTAAGAGACCGTAATGTGATGAAGTAAAGAGACACAATCATGTTCGGGGTTTCTACAAGCAAGTGGTATGCACTATGGTTCATGTTCTTGTATTTCATAAACCATTATATGTTTGATTGGAGTGAGAAAGGAAAGGACGGAAAAAGGGCGGGGGAGGGGGGATGTAATCTTCCCTGAATAGAGAGAAAAGAAGGGGAAATTGGATGTGAATTAAAGATGAGTAATAAGCATTTATCCAAGTTATTGTCAATTATTATTATTTTCTTTTTACTACAAATTATCATTTCTTATATGGTACAAGTACAAATGGTAATTCTCTTAAAAAGTATCATTTATTTCCTTTCACTTTTCCTCTCAACTAAACAAAGCAAAGCTATATTGATTTTTTATCATTCTACTTTTTTATTCCTTCAACTAAACACACATCAAGAAAAATACAAATATTTTCTTTCCAATAACATGATTACAACAAGTAGTTCAAATACACATGAATACAAGTTATAACAAGTTGTTAAAATACACATAAAACAAATATGTCAACAAGCTTCTGAACTGCAAGTCGGTTCCTAAGCCCCCTGCAATTCCATGCTAAGATTTTCATTGTTGTCGACAGGGCTGATCATTAGCCACCACCGATTCATCAATACCATAAACTGCCCTTCTTTTATGACTGCCCTCCACTTCCTCCATCTCCTCATCCGAATCCCTATTCACCCTTTTCATCAACACTGACTCCCTCACTACCTTGGGCTCCCGTTGGTGCTTTTGCTTGTGGACATGTTTAGAAACCCCAACCCGAGAGGACCCCACCTTACTACCCATAGCAAAACCTGAAGTCAGCCCACTAGGAACAAAGAAACTCTTAAGGAATTGTGCTGAGCTTGCCATTTTCGACCCCTCTGAAGGCAGGAGTGACTCATTGCCCTTCAAGACACCACCCTCATCATTATCAAACTTTGCCAACTCCCTGTCAATGCTATCCATTTGCTCTTGAAACTCTTGATTAGGACCATCCCTGATAACGATATTCTGATAATGAGGGACAACCCTTACTGGGGGTGTTAGCATCAGACCTGCCTCAGATGGTTCCCTAAAATCCTCACTGTCAAGCTCAATCACAATCATGGCGGCAACTGAAGGCGAGGCCGAGCCCGTTTCAGGTTCATTTGCTCCGTTAGCACCAACCTGCCCTTCAGTACCACCCTTCGTCGTATCCATCTCGGACCCTTGCTCATCCAACTCTTCATCAAACCATGCAACACGAATTATTGTTCGTCCTAATGGATTTGGAACGCTTGCCCGTAACCATGATCCAAACTGTTTTTCCTCATCTCTGTCAGTCCCCCTCTTCTTCAGACGATTTGGGCAATCCTTGTCATGACGACTCAATCTCCCACACCAATAACAGAGGTTGGGTAGATGCTCATATTTGAAATTCAAGCTCTCCATGCCCCCGCTTCGGACAATCTGTCTAGCTTGACACAAAGGTTCCGATAGCTTCACCGCAACTCTTACTCTTATGAACTTGCATCCTTCACTCTCGCCGTCACCCGGTTCACTCTCATCTAGTACACGTGCTACTGACGCCACTGCCTTAGCCACAGACCTAGAGAAACTACCAATGGGAAGATTATGCACCTGCATCCAAAACCGAGTCCTATCGAAAACAAGACTCTTGACATCTGTGTTCCTCGAAACCCTCTTAAGAGCCACCAAATATTTGTCAAAAGACCACGGCTCACCTCAGTAACCTGTCTATATCAAGCACGACCCGAAATTCAAACAACACCCTATGATTGCCCATGTCCCGAACCTCAAACCCCCTTCGAGTCCGCCATAACAGTTTGAAGGTATTTGCAATTGCCTCCATATTTATAACTCTACTAGTGAAGAAGCGGGCTACCAGAAAATATTCTTCTACTTCGCCATCTCTCACATGAAACTTGTTTCCCTCGTGTTCAGACAGTGAGAACTTCTCCCACTTCTCTGACAGTGACTCCATGGAACACTAAACAAACTTCCACGTCTTCCTTGACCACTCTCATGAGATAGAGGCAAGAAGGACTAACGCCCAACCTCAGAGGTAGGCACTGAATTCTACTGAGAGCTAGGGTGTATGAAAGCCCTAGGTCAGAGAAACTCTTATTTATTTATTTATATAAAAACATATTCTAAATTGCTTTCATCTTTGGCATAATTCCAATCCACCTAGGAGTTGAATGAAAGAGTCCAACAACTTTGGTTCTCCCTATAGCAAACTAGACCATGTAACAATCAAATAATGTAAAATAAAAGTTTTACACATTATAAATTAGTGAGGCCGAAGTACAATCCTATTCTATACACAAATCTATTCCAAAATCAATTTCCAATGGAAGGCCAAAAAAATTATTTTAGAAGTAAAGGTGTCCAACTTAGCCTCCCTTTTCCCCACTAACATCAATATCCTTTACATATCAACACACAACCAAAGTAAATCAATAGAGTGATGAAAATAAAAAGTCTAAGTCATATATTCAGCTAAACAAAACAATACTTATTTATGGACAAACACCACTTTTGTTCCTTAAAGTTTTTCCCATTTTTCAATTTGTTCCTTAGAGTTACAAAAGTAGCAATCAAAACCTTCAAAATTTGTAATGTAAAATAATCCAAATCCGTCCTTAAACTTTGACCCATTGCCCATTTTCTTCCCATTTAAATCCTCGTATTGTCCCAACATTAGATTAGAAAACTATTCAACAAATTCAAGTATAGAAAAGTGGCAATATTATCCTTCTTTTTTTTGTTCCATGTCAATACCATGTAGCAATTATAAGTCATCATGGTGGCCACAGGTCACTTGACGTGTCCCTGTCAATATAACACTAATTACTACAAATTACCATTTTTTTTCCTAACTTTTTTTTTTTTTTTATCTCAACCAAACAAAGGAAATGCTTATTCATTTTCTATCATTCCACTTTCCCACTCCTTCAACCAAATACACATCAAAGAAATTACAAATCTTTCATTTCTCTTACTTTTCTATCCTTCTACTTTTCAATAACATAATTAAAAGTTGTTAAACTACACATAATACAAATATGAAAGTTGCATTACAAAATATAAATTGCTCCACATTGAGTGGTTGTTGTACCTACAACACAAGGATAAATTTATTAGTATTTTATCTAGAAAAATAATATAATTCCAAACATAATTTGAACACCACAATAATAGGAAATCTTCTCATATAAATTAATTGCATATTTTATCACTGTCAAACAAGTCCAACTTTATTAATTGCATATTTCATTACCATCAAACAAGTCCATCATTTTCCAAGTATAATGACATATTACCACGAGGAGGCAATTCTTAGCACGTTGAAGAAGATTTTTATCCAAGTTATGAACCAACATCTCCAACACCGCTAGAAGTGTTCTCAACCTAAAATGACCAATAAATAAATAGCTCCATTACTTAATATTATGAAAAAAGTGAGAAAAAAGGATAATGATATATATATATATATATATATTTATATAATGTAAGAGCATGTGATTTTAAAGTGGCCATTTGCGATTTTAAAGAGGTAATTTCTATTTTTAAAGTGGCTTTTTCTTCCTGTTGATCTACCATTGCCTTTTTGAGCTTGCGGATTGTTTCTGTATCTCTTACGCTCTCATCCTCTGATTCCACCCTATGATAAGACAAATGTGTTGTAAGATATATAATATTTAACTCCATACATTTAATAACTAAGCAATTAAGCATATTATTAATGCAAAATAAATTTATTATTGTGAGACACAATTAATCATCCCTCATTTATTAAGCAAACATATTTATAGTAAAACATTCTAATAACTGAACATATATATAGTAAGACAAATTTATTATAAGATATTCATTATTACCAATTTTAATGAAATACTAATTATCCACTTTACTAATTGTGAGATACTAAAAATATGGTCACTTCTTTATAACCCCCTTTCAATTGATCAACCATTTAGATAAGGGGTGGCCCAAAGTCAAAATATTCATATGGTGCATTACCTACATTCAGAATATGAATGGTGTCATTAGCCTTCAAAAAAAAAAAAAAAAATACCAAATTCCCTCTAAAACAATTCAGTAGCAAATGAACTTCAAAATGAAGGATGTTAATTCTCCACTTGCCACCACAGTATAATGAACTTGTGAAATTGAATAACAATCCCACACATAATCAGAAACCTAAAAAAGAGCCAAGTAGAAAAACTGAACTTAATCTGTAATCCACAACAAAATACCAAGTAAAACTTGATACAGGAATAGAAAATGAACTATAGAACACATAAGCAACACAACAGAACAATCAAAGAATATTTCAAATACAATAGATTTTAGCAAAAGAAACAACTAAGAGAGAAAAGGAAAAGCATACCCTTCACCACCCCCCCCCCCCTTTTTTTTTTCTATACCAGTTTAACTCTAACTCTAACTGTACACCACAAAATGGAAATTATGACTTGACCAACTAGTCACTCACTTATGAAATGGTTGAGGGAACAGTGACCTTGAGAAAGAGAAAATCATGCCTAACCATACCAAATCAAAACCATATCCAATAAGGCATTTATAATCCATATTATGAAAAGCCCATGAAATTACCAGGTCCATTGACAAAGCCAAGCATGCAATCAAAACACATCCAAAAGCTTGATTTTGAACTTGTTAACCTAATAGATCATCTAAATCCATCCAAAATTGCAATTGAAGCAACCAAATTGAAGTTTTCTATCCAAAACAAGCTACAATCAATAATAAATTAACCAATATCTAAACAATGGATTCAAACTCAAAAAAAAAATATCAAAGAACGGATTCATATAAGTTAAAAGGACCAAATGATGTTGCAACTAACCAAATATTGGCCCACATTGCTCAGAACATTTACAATCGAACCCACCAAAACACCCCAGAATAATCTCGGATAACACAGAATACCAAAACCCATTACATCTAATTCCTAAAAAAAACCCTAAATTGTCTAAGATAATTACCTGCCAATGCCACCTGCCAAGGGCAGCGCCTTCTTGACCACACCTTGAAGACCCACAGCACCGATTTGATCCGATTTAGGGGGTGGTGACCTTGAGAAATTCAAAAAAAAAAAGAAGAAGAAAGAAGCTTTAGGCCTAAGTACATATCAGACACTAAAAGAAAAAGGAAAATAAGAGAGAATGAGAGCTGTGATCAAGTGATAGAAAGGTAGTGAAAGAGAGAATCAATTTAGAGAGAGAGAGAGAGAGAACAATGTGAAAAGGGGAAAAGAAGGTCGATTGCAGCAATGGCAATGACCAACATCAGTGGTGGTGCTTGGATGACAACATCCAATGTGAGAGAGAGAGTTGATTTGGGGAAGGGGGGATTTGATTTGTATGACCACTACTACAGAACCTAATTGGCCGGTGAAAATCGAACCTAATCATAAATATTGGCAAATCAAAATAATGCATAAATCAATAAAAAAATTTAAAAAGAAAGTTCAGGATGAAATCAAAATTTAAAGAAGGCTAGATCATTGAGAGTGGTGGATTGACTTCTATATCTTTCCTTTTGGGGATCCAAATTTAAAGCAAAGCAATAAGAAGCAAATTCAATGCAACTATTAGAGAGAGAGAAGAGAGATAAATTGTGATCAACGTTATTTCAATAGAAGTAGAGTGGAGTGAGTTCTGTTGTAATAGTAGTGAGAACCATGAAACTAACCATACGTTAAAAACCACTACTAGGCATTCAAATATTTTGTCTACACACGTCACAAAACTGCGCCTACACATATAATCTAATAGTCTGTTTTTTTAACTGCTACTGTAGGAACCACCTTTAGAACTCACCTTTTTTTAAGCATAATTTTATCATTATTCATTAATTCTACCCATGTTATTTTATGTCTTGACACAGAACAAATCAAATGATGCAACAGTAAAATTGAGGAGCAGAAATATAAAAGATAGGTACCCTAAGAGTCAACACCTAAGCGTACTTGGAGTCAGCACAAAACAAGAGAAAACCTCTGCACGTTAGCATATAAGGTTGGTTGGAGTCAACACCAAACCATCGAGAAAATTTCTAGAGAAAGTTTATTCATAAAAAATAATCCTCCCCCAGTAGGTTCATATTGTGCTTATATAGACTACTAAACCCTAATTCTAACTAACACACTAATCCTAATAGACTTGAGAAATCCCAATTATTAATTTACAAAACACCATTGACTCACCATTGACTCTAGTAGAATTAAATAATAATACAAATAAATTTAAGTAAATATAAATACCCAAAATAAAATACAATTAACTCCAAATTAAATAAGACTAAATTAAAATAAATCTTTCATTGTGCTTCCTGCCTCATCCCTAGCTATTTTGAGAGTTAATGTTAGTCACATCAATAACACTTATTTCCCAATTTTCAATTATCCTTATTTATAGGTTTATTCATGCCCCTCAATAGCTTTAATTCTCCACACCCCCCACCCACCCCTCCATAAAAAAAAGAAAGATATATAATCAAATCAACACATCAGAATTTTATTAGAAAACCAAAGCAAATGCTCTTATTAACAAGACATCTTTGTATTTTGACATGGAATGAACCACCAATAACTGGTTTGAGCAACCGAAGGTAACAATGACGAAGTGCCACTTCCACTTCCCTATTCACTAAAGCTGTGTTCTCTTCAATTTTCTATATGCATGGAAATGACAATTGATATTCAGAAAATAAACACATTGATACACTTCATCTAAAAAGAAAAAGAAAAGCTGTTAACACATCTTCAGGCATGTCAATAACCTAGAAGTACCATGTAATGCTGGTATAATGTTTTCAAAGAATGAAATACAGGAAAACATGCTCCATTATTTTCTGGCTACAAATTTATGTTCCGTGATTGACCTAAGTTCCTACCATCAAATGAATAGAAGATATTCCTGAGACATTCATTTTTCTTTATCTAAATTATATATGAACTTCATCATTGTAGGCTGCTGGCAGCAACCACTAAAGCCTTGTCAGAGACAGGGAAGGCTAGTTCCAACACAAAGTATGGGTTTAGGCCAAACATTTAAAAGTTTTTTTCACCACATAACTGCAGGTAGTGTCTTGACATTTTCTTATGGGTTTAGCATTGGAACTAGAGTCAACGATATGACTTAAATATAGTGTGCAAGGTCATCTCATAAACGACCACCAATAATACCTCAAATTATGTCATTATGTCATTTACTGATACTGTGCTTTGTACATATATTGTTTTGCATCAATGTAAGTTTATGAAACAAAATAGTAATGCAATTTTAAATTGAATGCAAAACAATTTGTCATGTACAAAAAACAGTATCAGAAGGCAATGACAATATGTCAGAACGCAAGCCTCATTAAAGGAAACACAATTTCAGATTGAATATGGAGTAGAATCTACAAGGTCTGCGTATAAAAATTATGAGAGCATCAGTCTTTCATTAATATTTATCGCTTCCTGCTAGCAAATGTCTTATAACATCATCAACCATAACCACAAGCCATTCAAGAACAAATTAACATCTAGATGCAGCATATTGAGATTTGAAACTTAATGTTTACTTGTAGCCACACAACAATACGTAGCAAGAAAAAGATAGAACTGAGGAAAGTAGATGATGAAATTTTGAGTTGAATCAAGCTTTTACCAGAATTTCCTATTGCTGCTCCCTACCCATAGGGAAAGTGCATCATTTGCTTTGTCAAATAAGACTGGTTTGTTGAGTAAGACAAGGCTCTCCACATAATTATCAGCACAAGAATTGAATGACTGCCCATAAATGCCCAAATTCTTAACTTGTCTACTCTGAGGGTCATATGAAAAGAGTTTCGCATCAGTATTTAGGTCTGCTTCCACAATAACATGACCATTCTTCCGGAGACCTAATACCCTTCTAATAACTCCACAGAGATCAACAGTGCACAGTTTACTCCAAGTCTTAACAACGTCATATTCTTTCATGACCCAAATGGAACAACAATTACTGAACATACGTGTATAACACACTAAAGAGAGCGATCCCCTGAATCCAAAAATTTCAAACTGAAGCTGGGCTCTGAGTACAAACTCTGGCAATGATATCATGCGAAAAACCTCATCACCAAAATCAAATGACAAAATAAACGGACAAACTTCTAATCCCCTGGTGTTGATGCGATCTGTCACCTGAAAATGGACAGCCCCGTTTATAAAGGCCGCACCATTACAACATTGAAACATAATCCCAGGCGAAAGCGAATCGCCAGCACTAGTTTTTCTCCAAGCGCCCTCTTTAAGAGAGTAAACCTCAACCAGAGGTCGTGGTTTGGGTGCAATGCTCACCACCTTATAATCATTGGTCCGCGCATCAAACCCGAAACCATTAATCACCGCTCTGTTGGTCTTGGGGAGGGTAATGAATTTTCTAATACAGGGATTCCAAAGAATAATCCGCTCCTTTTCACAAAGGCAGAACAACCCATTCACAGAACCGATTAATCTATAATAGCTGAGAGAGAGTGGGAACTCAACATTCTGAAACTGATGAAACGAGGAGTCAGAGACATTATTGTCATCGTGAATGAATTCGTAGATATCTATGGCTCTAAAATCGCCGCGGCTAACGATTAATTTGTTGGAATTGGAGGGAAGTGAAAGTGATTGAGTGAGGTGGGAATCGATGAAGGCAGAGGTTGTGATTAGGGAGTTCCATAGTTTAGAAACGCACCTGAATCGAATTAGGGATTTCACGGGTAGTCTGCACAGTATCTGAAGCACCACTTCCTCTGGAAGATAGTCCGACATTTCTTTCAATTCCTTCCTTTCTCATTCACCAAATTGAAGATTTGAGGGTTGAAAAACTTTGGACGAGTGTTCACAGAACTGCGTGCTATATGCCGTCTCAGGTTTTCTAGAGTGGTGTGTACACACAGTTCAGCAAACACGTTTGTATTTTTTAATTTGCAAATTACATCAGTTTCGACTTTACCCGCTCTGAAATTTGAAAGTATTAGGGATATAAATTTCAGAATTTGAATTTTACTACCTAAATTTAATGATATTTAAATTTTAAATCTTAAAATTTAGGAGTATTTTAATTTTACTTTCTAAAGTTTAAGAATTTGAGATGTAAAATCCAAATTCTAAACATTAGAATGTAAAATCTAAATATCCCAAACTTTAAGGAATAAAATTCAAATTTTAATATTTTAGGGTATTAAATCTAAACACTTCCAATTTGCAATTTACCCTTTGTATTTTGAGCTAAAGTTCATTTTGAATCATTAAAAAAAAAAATCATTTTAATTTTTGAGAAATGATATGTTCACAACATTTTCACAACATTTTTATAACAAATCTTAAGTGGCAGGTTGTTACTGGTTATTATTGTTGGCGCAAAAAAGTAATCTTAGTGTTAGTTTCAAATTTGAACCAACAACAACTAACCACCTATGATTTGTTGTAAAAATGTTATGGATGTAACATATCTCTTAATTTTTTTTGTGTATTTTTAAATTTGTGTCAACTCACATGGAAAAAAAAATCACATGAGCTTAAAATAATACTCCCTTCATCCCAATTTTTTTGTCCTTATTCCATTTTAAGATGTCCCAAAATATTGTTTCGATTCTAAAATTAGAAGTCATTAATTTACTAATATTCCTATTATGTCCTTATTTTATTTCCAAAACCATTTGAAAAGAAAACCAACAAATATTTAAAAATCAATATTGATTAAAAAGATAAACTAGAATTTGTATTTGAAGTAATCCAAAATTGCTTGGAGCCAATACCCAATAGTTTTTGTATTGTGGTAGTTGTAGATCTTTCAAATTTGATTAAGAGGATAAGTTACAATTTGTGTTGTGTAAGGAGCAGATTTTTGTATTTGTTATTTTAGATTTAATATTCCTTTTTTTTTTATAGATTTAATTAAGGGTAGTTTTCGAAACTTATACATTTTTTAAGGCAGACAACACAATAAATAATATTCCCTTAAAAAGTTTGATTTTTGAAACAGGACAAACAAATTCGAATTGATTAACTCAAAAGAACTTGTTAGTGAGAACTCAACATTCTAAAATTGATGAAATGAGGAGTCATTATTGTCATCGTGGATGAATTTGTAATGCTCTACTTTGTTTCTAACATTGCGGTCGATAACAATTAATTTGTTGGCGTTGGAGGGGAGTGAAAGTGAATGAGTGAGGTGGGAATCGATGAAGGCAGGGGTTGTGATTGGAGATTTCTATGATTTTGAAACACACCTTAATCAAATTAGGGATTTCACAAGTAGCCTATGCAGGATTTCTAGCAGCACTTCCCCTGGGAGATGATCTGACATTCCTTCCAATTCTTACTTCTCTTAAGTCTTAACCCCAATTGAGAATTTGAGGGTTACATGAGAATGAGTGTGGAATGAGCTACGACGTTAAAATAACTTATATAACTTATAGGTTTTAGTTACTTCAACTAATAAAGACAAAGACATCTAGGGTTAGACCATAAATTGAAATTCTTTTTGAAAAAAACTTATAACTTGGATGGTAGAGTTCACCATAAAAGTATAAATGTGAAAAAGAGGAAACACTACACGTTTAATTGCTCCATTTGTTTTGATATAAAAAAAATTTCAAAAAATGATTTTGAATTTTTAGGTGTTTGTTTGCATATAAAATGTGGTCAAATTTGTAAAATATTTTTTTGTTGATTCTAAAAGCCTAATGTAGTCATAACCTGGTTGATGTGTCATTGCCTCCAGTTGATGTACCATTGCCTTTTTGAGCTTGCAGATTGTTTCTTTAAGAAAAATAAAATTACAAATCCTCACTGTCAAATTTTCCCCAAAATTGAAATTTAAAATTAATACAATTTCATGAAGAACTCCATGTTTAAAACCGTTATCACCACAATTTGGTTCAACAATTAGTAGTAACCATTGCCTTTTTGAGCTTGCAGATTGTTTCTTTATCTCTGACATATTAAAATAGTCATCAAAATTAGTAATAACCATTTTTTCTAGGTAGTGGGTTTTTGGTGGAGTTAATTATCCGAAAATGTTGGTACTGATAACTGATAAGGATTAAAGAGATCGTGATAGAGAACATGATAAGAAATATTAGAATTTTGAAATCCGAAAATTTGTAGTAATTTAGGAACTGAGTAGTGGTCATCGTCTTGCATTGTGTAGAGTGTAGACAACTTTAATTGGATAATTTAGATATACTTAAAAGTTACACATTAAAAAAAATTTCATTCTACAAAAAAAAATTAGTAGCTGTTTAATAGTGGTAGACGGGTAGAAGAATTTTTAAAATTGGATGTATTAATTTAGTGCAAATGCAATTAGAAATAGATAATTGAGGGTAATCTTTTTTTAAAAATTAAAAACCTGATAAGAGAGTGATGGGTGTTTTGAAATTTAGTATTCGACGTTGTTGACCCTATTTCTAAAAAACTCACTATCTATTCATGAGGTGATCATGGTGTTGACTGATGATTTCTAAGACATTTGTAAGAAAAGTTATTGGATACTTGATGAGGGTATTTTTTAATTTAAAAAAATTCAGTTGAAGGAAGGGAATCTTCTTATAAATAGTACTAATCTCTAAGCACGCACAATGCACGTGCTTATAAGCTCTTCTAATTTTTTTTTGTTGGTAAAAGTTAATAATTTGTATCTATTTTAGAAATATATATATTTTTTATTTTCCAAACAAATAAAACAGATAAACTTTAGAGATAAACAGTTACTGTAATTTCTTTTTTGAACGTGAAGGAAAAAAATTATAAATTTTAAGAGTTCTCTATTTGAATTCAAAATGAAAATTTTTATTTGACATTTATGTTCATATTTCTAAATGAAGTTACTCTTCACTAATGAGAGTATTTTTGAACCACATAAAAGTCTAATTATCACACGCGCTTCGCGCGTGCGATGAGGCTCTTTAATTTTTTTTTTTTTTTAGTATTATAAATTTTCACTCATTCTAGATTGGATGGTAGAGTTCACCATAAAAGTATAAATGTGAAAAAAAGAAACACCACACCACCATACTTTAATAATTTTCCAAAAAAATTCAATCGCTCCATTTGTTTTGAAATAAAATATTTTTCAGAAAATGATTTTCAATTTTTAGGTATTTGTTTGCATATAAAATGTGGTCAAATTTGTAGAATATTTTTTATTGACCGTAAAATCCTTTATAAAAATCTGTAAAAATGTTTTACCTTTAAAATTTTGATAAAATATTGTACAAAAACACATAGTGACTTTTCCTTACCCCATATAGTAGTTAGGTCATAGGTCGCATGGGCTAGGCAGTTAGTGCCGACAGTTAGACAACTAATGCTAGTCATCAAAGCCATAGTTCTGATGATCATGTTGAGGTCCAGTCACTAGAGTTGTTATTTCAACGATTAGTGATTGAAGACACAATTCCGAAAATAGTGCCAGAGGTCTAATAATCGAAGCCATCATTCCAATTACAAATATTGGAAGTTTAGGTTGTGTTTGGTTCAATGTAAATCGAATTCCGAGTGTAAAATGAATGCAGGGGAAAGTGAATTCCCATAAGGAAAATGAAATCCGGGTGTTTGGTTGTGCAATGGAAAATAGTCAGGAAAAAGATTTTCGGTATTTGGTAACATTCTAAAAATACTATTTTCCTATAAATTTTTCACATTTTCTCAACCATTTTCTCAGCATCCAAAAAAATTTTATTATAGAAAATTTCAAAATATACATTTAACCCAACCAAAAATCAAAATAATAACATTGAGCAAGAGGAAGAAAGAGTGAGATCGGAGGGAGAAAGAGTGACAAATTGAGGGAAAGAGAACGGCGGTGCTTCAGGCGGTCGAGAACGAGAACGATGGCGAGAACAAGAATGAGAATGGTGGTGCCAATGAGCTTTGGGTCGAGAACAAGAACGGTAGTGAGCTTTGGTTCGCGATCTCGGCGGCGTCGATGAGCTTTAGGTCCAGAACGAGAACGGCAGTGAGCTTTGGGTCGCGATCTCGGCGGTGCCAATGAGCTTTGGGTCGAGAATGAGAACGACGATGAGCTTTGGGTCGCGATCTCGGCGGTGCTTCAGGCGGCGCGATCTCGCCAGAGCTGGGGTGCGACGAGACCGGTGTGATCTAGGGTTGGGGGCGATGGTGCAATCTCTTCTTGCTATTTCTCTCTCTCTCTCTCTCTCTCTCTCTCTCTCTCTCTCTCTCTCTCTCTCGATTTAGGTAGGCTGAAAATAAGTGTAATTAGTTTGAAGGTAAAATAGAAGTGAAATTGATTTTACACCGAAAGGCTTGATATTTTATGGTCAACGGAAATCATTTTCCGTTTGACTGAATTTTCTGACCGTTCCCAAACACGCCGTAGTGTAAAATATTTTCTAGATTCCTTTTACTGTCGAAACAAACGCAGCCTTAATCACCGAAAACACCACTTCCAATAGTCGTTGACAATTCGATGCCAAAGCCACCATTTTGGCCGCCAATTCCAATGATCCGATCACCTAATCTTTGGCATCAGTAGCTCCAATGGCTGAGCCACTAGTTCTAATTGTTTGCTAGAAAAAATTTACTTATCATACTAAACACCTAAAAATATTTTACTTCAAAACAAATGGATTTGTATCATCTTTCAATTCCAAAATCCCACAATTTTTCATTAAATAGGTAAAATTTAATTTGCTAACATGAATACTTCAATTTTTCCTCACACAAAAAAGAGTCATAATATTATAGACAGTAATAACCTTTATGAACTTGAATTTTTTTTTTAAAGTATGAAAACACAAAGTATTTTTATGAACTCCTTTATAATTTCTCACACCTCTATCAATTTGAATATCAAATATGGTTAACGTCTTTGATTATAAAAAAATGATAACAAGTTAACAACTTCAAAGCATATCTCACTGCAATTCAAGTCAATCGTTGCACAGTCGCGTTGTAATGACAAACACATTACCAATACAACAATAAAACACAAGAATTGTCTCACAATACAAACCATATCTCATAATCACCTTCTCAAAAAAAAAAAAAAAAAAAAAATCTTATAATCACTTCAAAACCAGTCACATTACCTATATTGTAATAAACTATAACAAATTAACCAAGTATTGTCCAAGAAGTGTCAATTTTGTGGCATCAAGAATCCAACCAACCAATGAATTCTAATCAATTCTTCAATAAATAAAGACATAACAAAACACCCAAATCAAATCAATATCCTATAAAGAACTGACACAAATTTTCTCTCATTATGTACCATACTCCACAAACATAGTTGCGTAGAAAATATTCTTGAAATTCATTTTCTATCCCCTGAACATCCATGAAACAAATATATATATAAAGTAAAATAGTAAGCTAGGAAGCACAGACACTTTATTCAGGATGATAAACTTGTGTTATACCTATGTCGTACTAACGATTTTATATTATAATTTTTTAGAAATTACTCATATTATCGTGTTGTATCCGTGTCTGTACCCAAACTCGTGTCTGTGTCCGTGCTTCCTATATAGAAAGTAACGATTGTGTATAACTATAAACAGTTCTATCTACAGGAAATGGAAAGTGTCAAACTATGCAACTCTAAGAGTATATCATATTGTGTTGTGCTTGTACATACATTTGAAATGCATAGTACACGCAAGGTTGAAACTATCTCAAAAAAAAAAAAAAAAAAAAAAAAAAGAGAGAGAGAGAAATGCTTCTTTAAGCTTTTTCAAAGAACATAGGAGACCTACATCATTTGAAAATTAAAAAGTTAAGCGAAGGTTTTATGGACATGTATGAGAGGACCTAGAATTGTCCTTGATATAAATTATTATTATGTTTTTTATGATTATATACAACTAGCTTGCAACCCAATGCATATACGCGGATGTACTTAAAAGATATATTATTAATAGTCGTTCTTATATTTTTTTAAACTCTATAAAAAGTCTTGTAAGAATATTATTAGGTAGAAAATGTAATTAGTCCATTTTAAAATTTTTTTTTGTTTATTAATTCTAGACTTTTTGATTTTTGTACGCTGTAACTCATTTAGATGGATATTTACGATGTAGTCATACATTTGACTCCAAAATTGACATAAAACTTTCTCTAAAAATAAATAATTTAGGACACATGGCGCAAAATTAGACTTCAATTGTAGAATATAATTAGATTTTCTCTAAAGTTTTGCATATATATATATATATATATAGGTTTTACTTTCAAGAATTTAAATTTTTTTTTTTTTTTTAATTTCAAATTCAGAGTCTATGGTAATTTGGTGATTTCTCTAGCCACTGAAATGCACCATATTTTGGTGGGTGGCGGCCATGGGTCTCAAGAATTGTACTTCCTACCCTATTTGGTTGGAGTAGTTCCCAGCGTTGTTGTTGTTGTTGTTGTTGTTGTTTTTTTTTTTTTTTTTTCGACTTATTTATTTATATAAAATCATACTCAAAATTGCTTTCAACTTTGGCATATAATTCCAATCCACCTAGGAGTTGAATGAAATAGTCCAACAGCTTTGGTTCTCCCTATAGCAAACTAGACCATGTAACAATCAAATAAAGTAAAATAAAAGTTTTATACATTAAAAACTGGTGAGGCCGAAGTACAATCCTATTCTATACACAAATCTATTCCAAAATTTTATCTACAAAACTCTAATCAATTTCCATTGGAAAGCCAAAAACAAGTAGCAAAATGGAAATTTTTACCAAAGTTTGGAATTTTATGTCATGACTTTTCTTGCATGCTATTATTTGTGGGTTAAAATACTGAAAATTTTGAGGAGAGTAGTAATCTTGGATGCTTTTTTTTTTTTTTCCTAAGTATCATTCGGATTAATGGGAAGAATTGCTTTAGTGTATTTATTTTTTATTTCTCGAAAAAATAAATGGTTATTAAAATAGAAGTTTAACCAATTTAAAATTGTATTAATGGATTGCTGATAGAGTAGTATCTTAACCATTTATTTTAAAAGAAATGTGAAGACTTAAAGTTATCTACTTTATAGAAGAACCTAAAAAATCTAGAAGATTTCAATCCAAAAAATGTATAACAATTTCAAAACATATATCAGTGCAATTTATCAAATGCTTTAAATACTAAACTTTTTTTTCTTTAAAATAGTATACAATATCAAGAGAAGAATTTTTTAAAAATTATATCTTGTATTTTATTAGGGTAAAATATTGTTTTCCTTATTTTTGAATTTCATTTTTTTGTTCCTAAACTATAAAAAGCTCATTTTTTATCCTTATACCTTTATCGATCTTTTTTTCATTTGTTTAGGGATGAAAACAAAGACAAAAAATAATAATAATAATAATTTAGGAATGGAGAAAGAACTTTTTTAAGGTTGAACAATAGAAAATATAATATTTTCAATAGGTTAAGAATGAAGAACAAATATAAGGATGAAAAAGAAACTTTATACAAACTTTAATGACCAAAATAACATTTTAATATTTTAACCTTTGGTATTATATGTCTAGAGAAAACTAAATTATGATATGACTACACATTAGGGGAAAATTGTAACTTTCCTTGAATCATTATTAACTATAATATATTATAGATGGCATGTTTGGTTAGTAAAAGTTCGAGTATGAGTATCTTTACTTTATTTTTCAAATTTAGTTAAAATAAAAAACTTATCAAATTAGTTGAAATTTAAAAGGTCTTTTATAGAAAGTTGACACAAGCACTCAAATTTAATGAACATATCTGCGAGTATATGAGAATTTTTTTTTTTTTATAAGATAGAATTTCTACTCTAATCTAATCTAAATGTATATGTGCATGAAGTTCTCTTCTGAAAACTTGAATCTTGGCCTTTGCCCCCTACACTCCACAAGCATTTATATTTGTAGAGTGACCATCACACTAAAGGTGCGTAGTTTGAGTAACTTGAGAAGCAAAAGGAGGAAGTTTGCGAGGAAGGCGAGAGAAATAAGGGGAGATAGAAGACTGAACCTTAAAAAAAAAAAATTATATAATTTCTTTCTCCTATATTATTTTTTGATATATAAGTTGAGAATTTTATTTTACTGTAATGTATTTTTTATAATATAAACGGAATAATTGTAACTATTAATTTTAGTGACCACGTAATTGATAGGAACAGACAAAAGGAATGACATCAAATACTAAAGGAAAAAGGTCTAAAATTATAAAATTTAGGGTTAAAAACAAGATTATCCTAAAGTGTAATTTACATTTTAGTCTAAAATTTAAAATTATCCAATCCAAACGGGCTTTAGACAGAGCTTAGAATAGGGCAAAAAAAAAGCTTTAGACATTAAGAACACTGGCTGCTACATTTCACCACTGAATCCTTCTATTCTATGTAGTGTTATTACCTACAACAAAAATGACAATAATAAAAGATGTTAATCTTCGTTAAAAAGAAATTCTCAAATTGGCAGCCATACTCCAAAATCATTTCGTAATGACAAACACATTACCAATACAACAAAACACAAGAATTGTCTCACATTACAAACCATATCACATAATCACTTCAAAATCATAGTCGCATGACCTATATTGTAATAAAATACAACAAATTATAAAACCAAAGTCACATTTCCTACATTGTAATAAACAATAACAAATTATACACCAAGCATTGTCCAAGGTGTCAATTTTATGGCATCAAGAATCCAAACAACCAATGAATTCTAATCAAATCTACAACAAATAAAGACATAACAAAACACCCAAATCAAATCAATATCCTATAAAGAAGTAAAGAAACGACACAAATTTTCTCATTATGTACCATACTCCCCAAACACAGTTGCATAGAAAATATTCCCAAAAGTTATTTTCTTTCCCCTTATTATCCATGAAACAAACATGTACAAATTGCAATAATACTAATTGATTAGT
The DNA here is from genome assembly GCF_001633185.2 of Quercus lobata. Lineage (NCBI taxonomy): Eukaryota > Viridiplantae > Streptophyta > Magnoliopsida > Fagales > Fagaceae > Quercus > Quercus lobata. Next base: position 19,495,003 of record NC_044907.1, on the reverse strand, counting down.
TCAGGTAGGAGAATTCCCTGTCTAGAAACAGAATTAGAAAACAAAATTAGAAAGTAACAATTGTCTATTAAAAGTTCTACCTAGAGGAAGTGGAAAAGGTGTCAAAACTATGTAACTTTAGGGTATATCATATTGTGTTGTACTTCTACGTGCATTTGAAATGCGTATTTTCTGAATATTTACCAAGCAAAAATGATTCTTTCAACTTTTCCAAAGAACATAGGAGACCCACATCATTAAAAATTAATAAGGGAAGTGAAGTTTTATGGTCATCTATGAGAGGACCTAGCATAGTATGTGATTTTTTTTTTTTGATAGGTAATAAGACTTTTATTGAGAAAAAATTGAACATCATGTTCACGATGGTGAACACTTTGAACAATAAAACAAATACAAAAAGATCAAGAGCTAAAGAAGATAGAAACTAAAAAATCAGATACAGCAGTACAGTTCGTACACCCCCAAACACAAGCCCAAAGAAACAGAGTACGAAAAAGTAAACATTTTAGATGTTCCAAAGTTTTCACCTTGTCTTCAAAAATGAGGGCATTAGGTTCCTGCCAGACTAACCACAGCATAGTATGTGATATCAAGTATTATTATCTTAACAATGATTATTATCTTTGTTAAGATAATATGCAATTGACTTGCTTCCAAGAATTTTCTGTATTTTATTTTAATTTGGAGTGAATGGTAATTTGGTGATTTCTCTAGCCACTGAAATGCGATATGATGGCCATGAGTCTCAAAACTCGTACTTCCTTTTCCTATTTGGTTTAGTAGTTTCCAGCTTTAAAAAAAAAAAAAATCTAAATTGCTTTCTTCTTTGGCATATAACTCCAATCTATCTAGGAGTTGATTGAAAGAGCCCAACAACTTTGGTTCTTCTGATTTGCTTACACTTTCATCATCTTCCTTCTATATAACATAACAAATTACCATAGATCTGATTTACTCCCTATAGCAAACCAGACCATGTAACAATCAAATAATCCAATCCTATATTTTTCTATCAGTACAATAAAAGTTTTAATGTTTTATACATAAAAAGGGGTGAGGCCGAAGTACAATCCTATTATATTTTCAAAGTTCTATTCCATAATTCTCTCCTCAAAACCCTAATCAGTTTCCATTGAAAAGCCAAAAAAATTGTTTTTAGAAGTAGAAGGTGTCCAATTTACCCTCTCATCCCCATTAACATCAATAACTTTTCCATGTCAACACACAACCAAAAGAATTCAATAGAGTGAAAGAAAATATTAAGAGTGCGTTTGGATTGGGCGTTTTCGCCCAATCCTGCGTCTGCGTTTTTCATTTTTTTTTTTTTTTTTTTTTTTTTCACGCGTTTTGGGTTTGCGGCTACTGTTCATGCACTGTTCAATGAACAGTAGCCGCAAACTTTGACTTTTCAAATTTTTTTGGACCAATCACAGCACATCGTGTACTGTTCACGGACCCACAAATTTCACTTTTCAGCAACTTTTTCATTAAAAATGGGTCCCACGATACTATTCACACATTTAAAAATTATTTCACTACATTGTTTTTCAGTTTTCAATTTCAGTTTTCAGTTTTCAGCTGTATCCAAACGGACCCTAAGTCTACGCCATATTTCAGCTAAACAAAATAGTACTTAGTTTTGGACAAACACCACTTTTGGTCCTTAAAGTTGATCCCATTTTTCAATATGTTCCTTAGACTTTCAAAAATAGCAATCAAACCCTTAAAATTGATAAAATAATACAATTTTTTCCTTTGGTCCTCAAAATTTGACCCATTACCCCATTCTCTTCCTATGTCGTATTTTCCCGACATTGAAATAGAGAACTATTCAACAAATTTGACTTTATAAAAGTGGACAATATATCCCATTTTTTTGTTCCATGTCAATACCAAGTAGCAATCATAACTTATAAGCCATCATGGAGGCCACATGTCACTTGTAATATACCAAAGATTACCATTGTATAATTAATTTTTAAACCATTACTTCTACATTGCCCAGTAGCTCAAGAGTTAAGGAATATGGTGTGTTCCCCTTTTAGGGTTCATTGAGTCATGCCGTTTAGTGTTGTGGAACTTATAGCAAGTTGGTTAGGCAAGTTTAATAGACTCAAAACTAAGGTACTTTAGAATATGATCCCTCATTGTCTTATGTGAGTCATATGGAGGGAAATGAATACACGTACTTTTGAAGGGGATGAAAGGTCGATTCGTGAGTTGAAACTTCTTTCAGAAATTGTTTGAATGAGTAAATGCTTCAGGTGTTGTTACTTTCACGTCTCTGCCTGACACGCTTGATTTTTGTACTTTCATTGCTGTTTAGTTTCTTCTTCTTTGTTGCCTTTTAGTACGCTACGTGTGTATCTTGTTTTATCTTTTTGTCCTTATTTCAATTTCAATGAAGTTTATTATTCATCATAAATAATTCTTAAGCCACTTGGAACTTTTTTATTATAAGTATGCCCAATCACATGACATATTGGTGTCAAGATTAGCATGTAGACAACATTAGATCATTCTAAAAACTTTAAGGGTTTGATTACTACTTTAGAAACTCTAGGGACCAAATTGGAAAATGAGGCAAACTTTAATGACTGATGTTTGCCTATTATTTTTTATATTTTTAGAAAAAATACTAGGGTTGTCACTAAGGTCACCCTGATGAAACTTCCACACTCAATACAATGTAATAAGTTTAATCCGTCAAAACCCCAAGCAAAACATCATGACTCTACCTACAGTTACACTTACACACAGTTACAACTTAAATGTTTGGGCCCATCCCATTCCCATACTTTGTTGTATATACATTGATGCAAAACAAAATGTAATGTACAAAACACAGTATCAGAAGGCAACCGATGGCTGATCATTACAGAAAAATATGTGCAATTCTTATGAAAAGTAAGTGTAAAACACATTTTTATATTGAATATGGGTTAGATGTGACAAGTTCAGCATCTACAAAAAGATAATAACATCAGTGTTTTGTTTATACTTACAGTTTCCTGCTTCCAAATGTCCAAGGTCAAAACCGATTATCAATCACAACCACAAGATCATATATAACAATTATGACTATTAATGCCATTCAAGAACAAATTACATCCAAAAGCCATATATTGAGATTTGCAATGTAATGTTTACTTATAGCCACACAACAATATCTAGTATATACCAAGAATAAGATAGAACTGAGGAAATTAAATGCTGAAATTTTGAGTTGAATCAAGCTTTTACCTGCATTTCCTCTTCCTGCTCACTCCCTTACTTGAAACTGCATCATTTGGTTTGCGGAGTAAGACAAGGTTCTCAGTATAATTATCAACACATTGTAATGTCTTCCCAATAGTCCCCAAATTCTTAAATTGTTGGCTCACAGGGTCATACGAAGAGAACGTGTAAGAAGGTTCTATATTTCCTTCTTCGATGACACGGGGGCCCTTTTGTAGCATACGCTCCATATTCTTCATTAATACATGACCATTCTTCCGGAGACCAATTACTGATAAATATCCTCCACTGTGATCAAAAGTAAACTGTTCAGTCCAAGAATCAACAACTCCATACTCTTTCATCACCCAAATAGAACAACATTTGCTGGGTGTACTCCTTTGGCATATTAGGGAAAGTAATCCCCTAAATACTGAAGCCTTAATACATCCGTGCCTGCTTGTACTATTTGCCAACGATATCACATGAAAAACCTCATCCCTCAAATCAAACGATAAAACTGCTAATTCAGTAAAATTCAGCTTAACCTTTACTGTGAAATGGATAGCCCCATTTAAAGAAGCTGCCGGACATTTATACTCATCAAAACGAATATTAGGTGGAAAAGAGTTGCTAGCATCAATCATTTTCCAAGAACCCTCACTAAGAGAGTAAACCTCAACCAGAGTTGGCTCCTTTTTCATATAATACGGATTATACGAAAGTGCAATTATCACCACCTTATAATCATTTGTCCGTGGATCAAACCCGAAAGCTGAATGACATTGAACAAGACCATCTGTCTTAATCTTAATGCAATGCTTAGGAAGGATAATACATTTTCTAATAGAGGGATTAGAATAGAATAAAGCGTTTTTTTTTTTCATAAAGGCAAAACAAATCATTCGCATAACCGATAAATGTACAGTTGTGAATACGACTACGACGACGAGTCATTAGTGGGAACTCAAGATGTTCAATTCGATCAAATGAGTCATTGTGAATTAATCTGTACTTCTCTACATTGGGTTTAGTAGTGTTAGTGTATAGCTTAGACTAGTTTAGCCCATTGGGCTTAGCCCAGTATATTGTACTTGTAGTTTACTCCTTTTACTTATACTGCACACATATCTAGCCTATATAAGGCTCTCTATTGTACATTATTTTATACACATCAATATACAGACTATTCAGTCTTTCTCACACTTTATATTCTTAACATGGTATCAGAGCCAATCCTCTGACTTTCTGGTTCCTGTGGACATCTCTGGCGTTCTTCCACTGCCCTCGCCTTCATCCAGTAGCCACTGTCAGAAGCCAGTCACCGCCGTCACGCCCACAGTCCCAGCAACACTCGGATCTCATTGTTCTGCTCATCCAACTGTCAAAGCAAAGGCATTGAGTAACAGAACAGACAATCCCGAGAAAAACCCAACCAAGAACGGCCAGAAAACACCTCACACGCGCCTCCACGCGCCGCCTGAAGTTTCTGCCTCACGAGCACGCGCTCCACGCGCCACCACGCGCCGACACGCGCCGTCACTCTCCCTCACGCGCTCCACGCGCCAGACCAGACGTCCTCCACGCGCCACACACGCTTACACGCGCCCCACGCGCCAGCTTTGTTCCGCGAACTGCCACGTCAGCCCTAGTGTGACGTCACCCTGCCACGTCAGCACACGTCAGCCGTTGACTGGACCAGACCTGACCGTTGACTTTGACTTGACCGTTGACTAAGTCAAAATTTTTCAACAGGACCTGTCTTGCTCAGTTTTTCACGTAGATTCTGATTTTGGGCTCCGTTTCTGCATTTGAGGTATCTAAATCTCACTTTTTGGTCATTTTCTTCATTATGGCTCAACAAAGTGAACGAGATATCATACGTCCCATCACCATCATGTTGGATGGTCCTACGAGCTATCATGCATGGTCTCAGAATATGACCGTCTTTCTCAAGGGTCGTAAACTGTGGAGATATGTGACTGGTTCAATTCCTATGCCAGTACCAAACCCTAAGTCCAAAGCCACAGCTGCTGAAGAGTCTTCCAAGACTGCTGTTATAACAGATGATTATGAAGAACGTCTAGAAGAATGGGAGAGTATTCAGAGTAAGATCTTATCTTGGTTTATCAATACCTCTATTCCCTCCATTCATAATCTTCTTCCTCGTCTTGAAACTGCTGAGGCTGCTTGGAAATTTTTGGCCGATCGTTATAACTGCACTAATGATTCAAGCTTGGAGTTTCACATTGAATCAAAACTTTATCAAATGCGCCAAGAGACAGGTCAGTCTATTTCTGATTTTTATTCTCAGACTTCTACTATGTGAGAACAACTCTCTGCTGCAGATCCTCCACTGGTGTGTTCTAAGGACATTGAGCTTTTTGTCAAATATCGGGATCGCCGTAGATTTATGCACTTCATGATGGGTTTACGTGAGGATTTTGAGCCTACTAGGGCTTCTCTACTTAGCCGGTCTCCTACTCCTTCTCTTGATGCTGCAGTAAAGGAGCTCATTTCTGAGGAGAATCGTCGGCCCACTTATCACATGACATCATCTGATCATGTCTTGGCTACACCCTCACCACAGCCTCCCATTGTTGCATTCACTGCTCCTCCGCGAATAAACTCCGGGCGTCCCACCTCTCAGTCTTCCAAAGGTGCTCACTGCAAGTTTTGCCGTGCCAAAGGCCATGACATCTCTGTTTGTCGTAAGCTACAGAAATTTGTGCAAGAGCAGAATAAAGCTTCTCTTCCTCAGGCAGCTGCTATATGTCCTTCAGATCCATCGGTTCCTACAGGTCCATCTTTGGCTTCCTCACTTACTACGGCTGATATTGAGGCAGTTGTTCAACAGGTTTTATCCCACACTTCCACTGCCCTTTCTGTCACCTCAGGTAAACAACCTTGGTTTTTTGATACTGCATGTTGTAACCATATGACTCCTGATGAATCCCAATTTTCTGATAAGGCACCCTTAGAACATCCAATCACCATTTACACTGCTGATGGAACTCCTATGCCTGTTAGTCATAAAGGAACAATCTCTTCTCCTTGTTTATCCCTTAGTGACACTTTTCATATTCCAAAGTTATCCCTCAATTTGCTTTCTGTTGGTCAACTTTGCGAATTAGGCGTAGATCTTCTATTTACTAATCATGGTGTGGATGTGCAGGATCCCCGGACGGGTCAAGTGCTTGGGACAGGCCGTAAGGTTGGTCGCATGTTTGAGGTTCATGACTTGAAGATTCCTTCACAAGTTGTTTCTGCAGCTGCTACCACTGCCACCTCCTCACCTGATCTATGGCATGCTCGTCTTGGTCATCCATCCTTATCTCGTCTTCAATTGTTAGCTTCTCAAGGTCATTTAGGTTCAGTTCAGTTTTCAAAATTTGATTGTACTTCCTGTCATTTTGGCAAACAAACAAAATTGCCATTTAATAAAAGTGACTCCTTTTCTTCTGCCCCTTTTGATCTTATACATTCTGATATTTGGGGTCCTGCACCTGTTCCCACTGAGGGGGGATCTAAATATTTTGTCATATTTGTGGATGATTTTTCTCGGTATACTTGGATTTATCTGCTTCACCATAGGTCTGAACTTGTGTCTATTTACCAAACATTTCATAAAATGATTGAAACACAGTTCAATCGCACCGTTAAAGTCTTTCGATCAGATAATGCTCAAGAATATAATGATAAATCTTTCCTATCCTTTTTAGACAGACATGGTACTCTTCCTCAGCGGTCTTGTCCTTACACCTCTCAACAAAATGGTCGTGCAGAACGAAAACATCGTCACATTCTTGATGTTGTCCGCACCCTTCTCATTTCTGCCTCTCTTCCTGAGCGATTTTGGGGTGAGGCCGCACTCACTGCTGTGCACACTATTAATCGTATTCCTTCACCAACTACACACAACAAATCACCATTTGAGCTTCTCTATGGTCAAACTCCTGACTACTCCTCTCTTCGGGTTTTTGGTTGTGCTTGCTTTGTCTCTCTTCCTCCTCATGAACGAACAAAGCTCCAACCTCGTACTCGTCTCTGTTGTTTCCTTGGTTATGGTGTGTCTCAAAAAGGGTTTCGCTGCTATGATCCCATTTCTCATCGCCTTCGTGTCTCCCGTCATGTTGAGTTTTGGGAACATCGTCCTTTCACGAGTCTTCAGCAGTTTCCTACATCTTCTTCCTCAGAGTCTCCCATTTTTACTGATCTTTTCCTCCCTCTCTATCCTGAACTTGTGGAGGATTCTTCAGCATCGACTGCCTCTCCAGACGACTCATCTCCGGTTCTGTCTCCGGCATATGACCCGCCTGTCTTGGATCCTGTGGCACCACCCTCTCCTGAGTCTCCTATTGGTCCTGAACTTCGTCGTTCCACTCGGGTAAGCATTCCTCCCCCTTATCTCACTGATTATCATTGCTCTTTTGCTCTTGCCACTCTCTATGAACCTCACACCTATCGTGAGGCTCATACTGACCCTCTTTGGCAGCAAGCTATGAATGAAGAACTAGATGCCCTTCATAAGAATCACACGTGGGATATGGTTGATTTGCCTCCTGGTCAGTCTGTAGTAGGTTGTAGGTGGGTTTACAAGATCAAGACCAAGGCTGATGGATCTGTTGAACGATACAAGGCTCGCCTAGTTGCCAAGGGCTTTACTCAGGAGTATGGTATTGACTATGAGGAAACATTTGCTCCTGTTGCTCGTCTTACATCTGTTAGATGTCTCATTGCTGTGGCTGCTGTTCGCCGTTGGCCTCTTTATCAAATGGATGTGAAGAATGCTTTCCTCAATGGAGACCTCCATGAAGAAGTGTACATGCAACCACCCCCTGGCTATCCACACTCAGGCAATCAAGTTTGCCGCCTTCGCCGTGCTCTTTATGGCCTCAAGCAGGCTCCTCGAGCTTGGTTTGAAAAGTTTAGCTCAGTTGTTGCTCAGCAGGGTTTCACTTCGAGTCCTCATGACACTGCTCTCTTTGTTCGAAGATCCTCTGCTGGTATCACTCTTATTCTTCTTTATGTTGATGATATGATTATTACTGGAGATGATTCTGCAGGTATCCGCTCTCTTCAGAACTTCCTTAGTCAGCATTTTGAGATGAAAGATCTGGGCACTCTCAGCTATTTTCTTGGGCTTGAGGTTACCTCATCCTCTGATGGATACTATCTTTCCCAAGCTAAATATGCTTCTGATCTTCTCTCCAAAGCCGGTGTCACTGATAACAAGACTGTTTCCACTCCTTTGGAATACAATGCAAAACTCACACCCTTGGACGGTGAACCTATATCCGATGCTACTCGCTATCGTCAGTTGGTTGGCAGTTTGATCTATCTCACTGTTACTCGTCCAGATATTTCACATGCCGTGGGTATGGTTAGTAAGTTCATGGATGCACCTCGTTCTGTCCACTATGCTGCTGTTCTTCGGATTCTCCGATATGTCAAAGGCACACTTTATCATGGTCTGCATTACTCCTCTCGATCTTCTCTCGAGCTTCATGCTTATTCAGATGCTGACTGGGCAGGTGATCCGACTGATCGGTGCTCTATCACAGGTTTCTGTTTCCTGTTAGGTACTTCTCTGGTCTCGTGGCGCAGCAAGAAGCAGGATGTGGTTTCCCGTTCTAGTACTGAGGCTGAGTATCGTGCCCTTGCCGACACCACTTGTGAGCTTGTTTGGCTTCGCTGGCTCTTGGCTGACATGGATGCTCCACAGCCCACTGCCACTCCTCTTTATTGTGACAATCGTAGTGCTATCTACATTGCTCATAATGATGTCTTCCATGAGCGCACTAAGCATATTGAGATCGACTGCCACATCACTCGCCAGCATCTTAAGAAAGGAAATCTCCAGTTATTCTCCATCTCCTCTGCTGACCAGCCTGCTGATATCTTTACCAAGACTCACCCGCCTGGTCGTCTTCGAGATCTTATATCCAAACTCCAGTTGGCTTCCTCCTTGCCACCTCGAGTTTGAGGGGGGATGTTAGTGTATAGCTTAGACTAGTTTAGCCCATTGGGCTTAGCCCAATATACTGTACTTGTAGTTTACTCCTTTTACTTATACTGCACACATATCTAGCCTATATAAGGCTCTCTATTGTACATTATTTTATACACATCAATATACAGACTATTCAGTCTTTCTCACACTTTATATTCTTAACAAGTAGCAAGGTCCCTAACAATTAGTGTGTTGTAAGAGTTGGAGCTGGAGTTGGAGGGGAGTGAATGTGATCGAGTGAGGTGTGAATCGATGAAGTCAGAGCTTGTGATTAGAGAGTTACATGATTTTGAAACGCACCTGAATCGGATTAGGGATTTCACGGGTAGACTGAGCAGGATGTCACGCACCACTTCGTGTGGGAGATAGTCTGACATTTCTTCTTTCTCTTCACCCAGTTGAAAAGTTTGAGAGTTGAAACACTTCGGAATGGTGTAAACTAGTTGGATGAGTGTTCAAAGAACTATGCTGTCTCAGCTCGTCTAAACACGGTCACTTCCATCCCTATATTTTTGGTTTTAGTTCAGCAAAACAAAATGTGTCTTTTTCGGCCAACCCAAAAATCACTCTATATATATCCGTCAAAGTTTCATCCCAAAATTTTAAATTTACTAGTCATTTCCATCTATTCTTTTAGAAAAATTCTGGTAATACAAATTTTTTTACAATTTTTTGCCATAACTGTAATGTAACGTGATTGATGAAGAAAAAATAGTGAGTCCATATGTAAGAGATGATTGACCACTCATAGCCTGCCACGTTGAAATTGTTGTTAAAAAAATTGTGAAATAATTTGTGGACCTACAACTACACTTCTCCTTACATATTTCAGTCGGCCTTTATCTTAACTTTATCACTTTCCAAAATAGAAAGGTTAGTAGTCTTTTTAAAAAAAAAAATTTGAATAATGTTATAGAAAATAATTTTCACAACATTTAGTTGGCAATTTTTTTAATTAGTTTACATTGACGCCCAACATTAACATTATTTTATCATATACCATTAATAACGTGTCATCTCGAAAATTGACAATTGTGAAATATTTTGATAACATTTTTGTGGCCCTAGGCATATTACAACATTGTATTTTCCCAATTGTTCATATATTCTATTGTGATTAGAATAATATTACTTTCATCTTTTTTTTTTCTTTTTTTTTTTTTTGAGAAAGAAACCGATGGACTTTATTAATAAAATTCAACTACATCCAATTGTAAAATCGAACCAATATGAGATGGGACATCTTCCATCCATACTTGAAAATCTGGTATACATAATACATTTTTAGGCAGACTATGAGCAACCCCATTATCATTTCTCTTAATGTGAGAATACAACAACCCTTCTCTACGAACATGTGAAAACCTAATACAATGAAATAAACTTGCAAAACATTTAACATCATGACTAAGTAAACCAAAGGATTCCAAAGACTGCGAATTTGCATTCAAAGCGTTCATTGCAATCTCTGAAACTCCCTCTGGGGTGACATCTTCCAAACTCATATCAGCATCAAACTGTAAAGCCTTCGATATAGCCAAAGTTTCAATCTCTATGACAGTTAGGGGGAGAGGGATGATTCCGACCATGTGTGCCAAGCCTTTTCCTTGGCATTCTCGGATGATCACTCCAATCCCTGCCCTATCTTCTTCTTGAAACATTGTATCAATATAATTTGTGCCCAAACCCTCCACAATTACATCAATAATCGATCTCCAAAACAACACTAATCCACCTCCCATATCCAAAACAACATCCACAGAATTTTGTTCCCGGAAAATCGCATCATCAGAGTTCACCTTCAAGATCGGCCATGGAGGAGGTTTCCAAATGGCACGATGTGGAGGCTGATTGGACTGATCTGATTCATTACCCTTCATTGTTGTTGTTGCGCTTTTTTCCTTGCCTGGAATATTAACCATATTAAACACTTGCCGTTGGGATTGCTGGGAATTAGAGTTAATAGGAGCAATAATTCGTGAGCTGTCATCATTCCCCGCATTTAACTCCATATCAATGCCCTTAGGACAGCTTAACATCCCATTAATTGTGGGAGATAATGGCAGCAAAAATTACGGGCTACCATGATTAGTGAGATTCGTATCACTCCAACCGTTACTCATTGAATTACTTCCCAAGTTGGACACGTTACTACTCCCCTTATTGACCACGACATTAACTTCCATATTGAGCCCACTATTACTTCCATGCGTGAAGTCAGGACCCAAGTTATGGATGTTAATACCTGACCTGGCGTTACAATCAGACCTGTGAGTGGCTGTCTTAGCATTAACTTCTTCAGTGCAGCTGTTACGTTCACCTTCAACCTCTGTAAGTCCAACAGTCACCATGGGATGGCCTGAGATATCGCAGTTAGGGAAGGTAAGGCCATTGTTATCAGACTTTTTTCTTGCTGCATAGAATCCTGGGCCACAATTTGCGTTACACCTTGATTGTGGAAAAACTCCTTGATTGTAACGTTCACCGTCTGCTTCTTTCTCCAGCTCGGTGGACGACTCTGTGTGGTAAGCCGTGATGCAGCATTCTGGCCCTTCTCTTATTGACAGAGAGAGGCGCTTCCATGACTGTGCTGGTCCTTCCATAGAGTTTAATTGAATTTCCCAACACACAACCTGTAAAAACAGTTTCCCAAAACCCTTGAACAAAAACCCCATAAGCCAAGGAATACACGTGGTACCCCCAAGAACCTAACAACACCTTCACAAGAAGGAACGAACCTAACAACACCTTCTTGGACAAAACAAATCTACAGTGTTGGAGAAGTTAGAGTTTAGACCCTAGAACTCTCGAGCAGCAGAGACAAACTCTCCTTCAGAAAGAAGGGACAAACAATTCTACTGCCCAAGGGAAGACCCGGCTTCCAGAGAGAGCAATGCTACATTACAATTTAGGTTGGACGCTACCAAATCTGCTTATCACATCCTTTCAAATCAAGGTTTGAAAACAGGATTTTAGTTCTAATTAATTAGCCAAAGGAAGTGGGGACCAATGTATTCAAAATCTCAAACTAAGCTTTACTTTCATCTTGGTCTAATACTAACATCATTTTTTTTTTTTTTTTTGGGTACAAATTACAACAAGTCATATTGTTGTGTCCATGCATTTATTGTTTCAAGAATTTTGTAATTTATTACTTTTATAATTATATATAATTCTAAAGTTATATAAAAAATAATAATAGTTTGGAAGAGTCTTGTAATTCAATTAATACTTTATACATATGCTAGCCTTATCACACGCGCTTTGTGCGTGCAATAAGACTTTATTTTTTATATTGTAATAATTTTTCATTCATTCTAATTTGAGGTTTATACGTTTTCTCATTATTATTACGCATTTAGAACTACTAATACAACAAAGAATGTCATGAGGCTCTTCTCAAAAAAAAAAAAAAAAAAAAAAAAGAATGTCATGAGGCTAGTTTCAAAAAATGAACAAATATTACACTTTTATTTTGTAGCAAAAAAAAAAAACTTGCGTTTTTATTTTATATATAATTTTTATTTTGAGAATCTAATTTCAAAGTAGATAAAATAATTTGAAAATTAACTGGAGAGTAACTCTATTTTTTAGGCAATGTTCTAGTAGGAGTTAGAATTGTATTTTTACAAAATTGTCTTTTAGTTTTATTTCTACTTAAACATAAGTGTAGGAGCATTTTTGAACCAAAAAAATGAGGACCCAAATAGAGGAAGCTCTTTAAATAGTAGTAGTGTATATGTGTGTGTATATAATATATATATATATATATATATATATATAATCTTCTTTTTCTGAAGTCCTCCTAAAATTTGGTAGCTATATATACACCCAAAATGCTTAGATGGTTGAGAATGAATTTGACATCCAGAAAGAACCACAAAATATCATATTAGAAAACAACCCATCATTGAAATCCTTATAATCAAAATTTTAAAATAAATAAAAAGGCAAATAAGGTCTTAAGTTCAAACTACCACCCTAACTGTCCATGGAGTTTTAGAAATATCTCATGGGCAAGAAATGGAATAGCCTAGTCAAAAGTTAATACAACTTCACAACTTTTTTATATCAAAAAAAGGAGAGAATACTTGAAATCTTTTGGTCCAAACTTGCCCAAAATTAAGAGACCATAACGTGACGAAGTAAAGAGACACAATCATGTTCGAGGTTTCTACAAGCAAGTGGTATGCACTATAGTTCATGTTCTTGTATTTCATAAACCATTATGTTTGATTGGAGTGAGAAGGGAAACAATGGAAAAAGAGCGGGGGAGGGGGGATATAATCCTCCCAGAATAGAGAGAAAAGGGTGAGCTGAAGGGGGACAGCGTAAGTGAGCGAATGTGTGTAAGCCCACTCAAACATGACTGTTCTAGGCGGGGCAGGCCACCCACCTTCAAATAAGGGGAAATTGGATGTGAATTAAAGATGAGTAATAAGCCTTTTATCCAAGTTATTGTCAATTATTATTATTTTCTTTTTACTACAAATTATCATTTCTTATATAGTACAAGTACAAATGATAATTCTCTTAAAAAGTATCATTTATTTCCTTTCACTTTTCCTCTCAACTAAACAAAGCAGAGCTATATTCATTTTTTATCATTCTACTTTTCTATTCCTTCAACTAAACACACATCAAGAAAAATACAAATATTTTCTTTCCAATAACATGATTACAGCAAGTAGTTCAAATACACATGAATACGGGTTATAACAAGTTGAAACACACATGAAACAAATATGAAAATTTCCAAGTTCAGCAATAGGTTATAATCTTTTCAGATTATTATTTATTAGTTACAAAATACAAATTGTTCCACACTGGATGATTGTTGTGCTAAACCCACAACTTATATTTCTTACCTACAACACAAAGATAAAATTTATTAGTATCTTATTTATAAAAAATAATAATTTCAAACATAATTCAAAAACCACAAAAACTTAGCTTCTCATATAAATTAATTGCATATTTTATCACTATGAAACAAGTCCAACATTATTAATTGCATAATTCATTACTATCAAACAAGATATATGATATTTAACTCAAGACATAACTAAGCATATTTATTAATGTAAAATAAATTTATTATTGTGAGACATAATTATCCATCCTTCATTTATTAAGGAAGCATATTTATTGCAAAAAATTTAATACTTGGACATATATATTGTAAGACAAATCTATTATAAGATATTCATTATTAACAATTTTAATGAAATACTAATTATCCACTATACTAATGGAAAGATACTAAAAATATGGTCACTTCTCTATAACCCCTTCCAATTGAACATCTAAATAGAACAACCATTTAGATGAGAAGTGGCCCAAAGTCAAACTAATCATATAGTGCATTACCTACAATAATGAACAATCAGTGTTGGTAAAAGCGAGAAGCGCACTTAAACACAAAGACCTCTTGGAGCCTAGGCGCAAAGCGCAGATGCACACTTGATTAAAGTGAAGCAAACATTTTTAAAGAATAATTCTTAATGAAAAATACAACAAACAAATGATCAAATGATCATATAAATTGAAATAAAAATTTTCATATAACACAAAAATTGAAATCAAGTCATTTTATTTTTTTGATCAGCTAGATATGAATACTTCACTCCCATGTAATATCCTTTCTTAAATCTATGATACCCATAATCTCCTATGACTAATGAATAATATTAGTTACTAATTTAATCATTTAATGACTATAAGTCTATAAGAATTAGTCTATTATGTTCAACATCAACCATTAAAGTAACTAAGCCATTATCACAAATATATTATATCATTTTTTTTTTTTTTTGCATGAATGAGGTAAGAATATGAGGACGTAGCAACCTGGAAATTGGTACTGAGCAAATATCCAAAAGGTAAAAAAATAAAATAAAATAATAAAAATAAAAAAGAAGAAGAAGAATTAGAAGAAGCTAGGCACGTTACTGTTTCAAGGAGAAAAAATCAAGAAGAAATAAAAATAACAGTAGAGAAGAACAAGGTTGTGGGTTTCAGGATAAGTTACACTCAAAAATATTTTTTTTTTGATAAGTTACACTAAAAATATACCAAATTAATGGTTTATATCAATAATGTCAAGATCCTATAGTTTTACTCCAGTTTGGTTTTTTTTTTTTTTGGGAAAATATAAAAATATAAACACCAAAAAGCACCTAAAGTGTGCTTCTTTGTATGAGCCTAGCTTTTGAGGCAAAAAATGGTGGAGCCTTAGGAGTTCGCGCTTTGAGCTTAAGCGCGCTTTTACCAACATTGTGAACAATGTCATTATCCTTCAAAAATCCTTCTATAAGTCTTGACCTCATGATATTTTCCAAATGGCAAAAGGCAGCCAAAAAAAAATTACAGAAATACAACACTCCCTCTAAAAAAAATTCAGTAGCAAATGAACTTCAAAATGAAGGATGTTAATTCTCCACTTGGCACCACAGTATAATGAACTAGTGAATTTAAATAACAGTCCCACACATAATCAGTGTCCCAACAAAATGCCAAGTAGAAAAACTGAACATAATCCGTAATTCACTACAAAAGTACTACTTGATATAAGAATAGAAAATGAAATATAGAGCTCCTAAGCAAGACAACAAACCAATCAAAGAAATTTTTGAATACACTAGATTGTAGCAAAGGAAACTAACGAGAGAAAAAGAAAAGCTTACCTTCCCCCTTTCTTTCTCTATACCTGTTTAACATTTATAGTACACCATAAAATGGGAATACAAAATACTACTTAACCAATTAGTCACTCACGCATGAAATGGTTGAGGAGAAACCGGAACAGTGACCTTGAGAAACGAGAATCATGCATAACTATGCCAAATAAAAACCATATCCAATAAAACAAATTTATAATCCATAATATGGAAACCCATAAAATTACCAGATCCATAGATAAAACTGAGAATACGATCAAAACCTATATCCAAATGCTCAATTTTCAAAACCTATAACAGTCCATTAGTTCTAGTACAAGATTTCCCTGTCCAGAAACAAAATTAGAAAGTAATGAACAATTGAATGTATATACAACAATATCAGCTAAAGGAAGTGGGGAAAGTGTCAAATAATGTTAACTCATACTTTGTTGTGCATAAATTTGAAATTTGTATCTTATGAATTTTAACCAAACAAAAATGCTTCTTTCAACAAGTCCAAAGTTTATAATGGACCCACATTACTTGTTAAAAAGTTACATGAACTTTATCATGACATGAACATGGTGTTGGCAGCAACCACTAAAGACTCATAAGAGGCGAGGGAAGGCTTGTTCCAACCACAAAGTATGGGTTCAGGCCAAACATTTAAATGTTTTTTTAAACCATATAACTGCAGGTAGTGTCATGATGCTTGTTATGGGTTTAGCTCAATGACATAACTTAAATATAGTATGCAAGGTCCTCTCATAATGATCATCAGGAATACCTCAAATCATAAGTCAATTTCTGATACTGTGTTCTGTATATGATTATTTTTTATTTTTTATTTTTTTGATAAAGTAATAAAAATATATAAATCAGAAAAAAGAGTCACCCAAGTATACAGGAAGCATACTGGGCATTTTGTACATGACATATTGTTTTGCATCAATGTAAATTTATGAAACGGAAATAGTAAAACGCATTTTTAGACTGAATGCAAAACATGTCATGAATGAAACACAATATCAGAAGGCAATGACAAACATAAGAAAAATCATAGCAAGCCAAATGAAACGGAATGAGTAATACACATTTTCAGCATATAAAAAATGATAATAACATCAATCTTTCATTAATATTTATGAAAGATTATTGCTGAAGTTGTTTGAGTGGGTTTTGCGGAAATGGAGCTTTATAATGACTACAAGTTTGAGAAATCTTTAATGCTATTTATGTCATTTAAATTCCCAAAACAAAATTGGTGGTGTTAATATCAAGGATTTTCACCATATCAGCTTGGTTGGAAACGTCTATACGCTTATGGAAAGGGTGTTGGCTAATTACCTAATCCAAAAAAAGAAAAACAAAAAGAAAAAAGAAAAAAAAAAAAAAAAAAAACAAAAAAGTTGTTGCCTAATCACTTAAATGAACCATAGGTGTCTTGTGTTAGACCCAAATGCTTTCAAAAAAGATTGAAAAATCCCTTATTTGATGTTAATTTCCAATAAATGTCTTTCAAAGCAAACTTGATGGAAGTGTTTTTAGAGTAATTTGTAGGCTGTACACTGAAATGATATGTAATTATGTTAACTAGGGCTATTTCATATATCTGTTAGACAGACTCAAATCTGGTGAAAGGAGGAAGTGGGTTTGGTTTTCTATTTGGACAATTTGGTTCTCAATCATGGTAAATAGAACTACAATTTTCTTTTCTTATAGTTCAAGATGACTGAGACAATGAGGCCCTTTCTCCATGCTTCTTTTATTGGTTATGGAAGTAAATAATAGGATGGTACGCAAGGCTGTGGAGGGTGGGTACTTGGCTGCATTTCAAGCTGAAGGAGAAAGTAAAGGGTTTATGGAAAGCTCTCCTCTTTTGTTTGCTCATGATACAAGGCTATTTGTGATGTAAATTCTGATCAACTTGGCTATATCTGATGCTTTCCTTCTCTGTTTGCAAGCAGTCTCAAAATTAGGGGTTAACCTAAGTAGAACAGAGCTTGAACCAACAGGATAAACGGAGTGTGTAATGAAGCTAGGCTTAGTTTTGGGTTTTAGGGTGGCGACTCTACCTACAGTATATTTGGGATTACTCCAGGTTTGTCCTTTACGACACAACCAGTTTGGAAAGCAATCATTGAAAAGGTAGAAAAGAAACTAGCAAGTTGGAAGAAGCAATATTTATCAAAAGGAGGAATGATCATTCTTATCAAAGTACATTTATCTAGACTACCGATGTGGGTAAATAATTTTTTCCATATCAACTCACAACCAAAATAAACAAATGCAGTGCTGAAGCTAATTCAACATCATATATTCAGCTAAACAAAACAGTACTTATTTTTGGGCAAACCCTGTATTTATTACATTTTTACAACAAACCTTGGGGTTGTCACTAGGATTACCCCAATGCAACTACCACACTCAATACAATGTGATACATTTAATCAATTAAATGTACCACACTCAATACAGGAAGTGTAAAACACATTTTGATGTTGAATATGTATTAGTTGTGACAAGTTCAGCGTATAGAAAAAGATAATAACATCAGTATTTCATTTATATTTACTGTTTACAGCTTGCAAATGTTTAAGTTCATCATCAACAACCACAAAATTGCATTTAACAACTCTGACACTCTTTATAGCAAGTCAATAAGAAATTAAGATCCGAAAGCAGTATACTGAAATCTGAAAATGTTTACTTACAGCCACACAACATTTTCTAGTATATGCCAAGAATAAGATAGAGCTGAGGAAAGTAAATGCTGAAATTTTTAGTTAAATCTGGTTATACCTGTATTTCCTCTTCCTGCTCACTCTCCTTTAGAAACTGTCATTTGGTTTGTCAAGTAAGACTAGATTCTCCATATAATTTTCAACACAAAACATGAATTGCCTCCCAGAAATTCCCAAATTCTTAATTTGTCTGCTCTCAGGATCATATGAAGAGATCTGATGAAGAAGTAGTCCTGCTAGTTCTGTCTCCACTAATATATTACCATTCTTCTGGAGACCTAATAACAGTCCTCTATTGAAATCAACAGTGAAATGTTTAGTCCAAGAATCAGCAACACCATACTCTTTCATCACCCAAATGGAACAGCACTTCATGGTGTTCTCAAGAGGATCATGACATAAAAGAGAAAGCGATCCCCCAGTTACTGAGATACGAACATAATCAGTCGTACTGGTACCAGTTGGCACAGATATCACACGAAAAACCTCATCACCCAAGTCAAATGACAAAACTAATGCACAGGACATATTGTCCATATCCTTGGTCCAATATTGGCGTCATTTTTCTATTTTGTACAAATTACAACATGTCTTTTTGTTGTGTCCATGCACTTATTGTTTCAAGAATTTTGTAATTTATTACTTTTATAATTATAATTATAAATTTATAAAAATAATAATATTTTGAAGAGTTTTGTAATTCAATTAAAACTATATATATATATATATATATATATACATAATCTATTTGTCTAAAGTTGTCCTTAAATTTGGTAGCCATATATACACCCAAGTTATTGTCGATTATTATTAATTTCTTTTTACTACAAATTATCATTTCTTATATAGTACAAGTATAATTGTATAAATAGTAATTCTCTTAGAAAGTATTATTTATTTCCTTTCACTTTTCCTCTCAACTAAACAAAGCAAAGCTATATTCATTTTTTACCATGTTACTTTTTTATCCGTTCAACAAAACACACATCAAGAAAAATACAAATATTTTCTTTCCAATAACATGATTACAGCAAGTTGTTCAAATACACATGAATACAAATGATAACATGATTACAACAGATTTTTTTATTTTTTATTTTTAGTACAACAAGTTGTTAAAATACACATGAAGCAAATATGAAAATTTCCAAGTTCAGCAATAATTTATAATCTTTTCAGATTATTATTTATTAGTTACAAAATATAAATTGCTCCACACTGAATGATTGTTGTGCTAAACCCACAACTTATATTTCTTACCTACAACACAAAGATAAAATTTCTTAGTATCTTATTTATAAAAAATAATAATTTCAAACATAATTCAAAAACCACAATAACTTAGCTTCTCATATAAATTAATTGCATATTTTATCATTATCAAACAAGTCCAACATTATTAATAGCATAATTTATTACTAGCAAACAAGATATATGATATTTAACTCAAGACATAACTAAACATATTTATTAATGTAAAATAAATTTATTATTGTGAGACACAATTATCCATCCTTCATTTATTAAGCAAGCATATTTATTGCAAAAAATTTAATACTTGGACATATATATTGTAAGACAAATTTATTATAAGATATTCATTATTACCAATTTTAACGAAATACTAATTATCCGCTATACTAATAGTAAGATACTAAAAATATGGTCACTTCTCTATAACCCCTTCCAATTGAACAATCATTTAGATGAGAAGTGGCCCAAAGTCAAACTAATCATGTGCATTACCTACAATAATGAACAATCAGTGTTGGTAAAAGCGAGGAGCACACTTTAACGCAAAGACCTTTTGGAGCCTAGGCACAAAGCGCAAATGCACGCTTGATTAAAGTGAAGCAAACATTTTTAAAGAATAATTCTTAATGAGAAGTGAAACAATCAAATTATCATATAAATTGAAATAAAAAATTTCATATAACACAAAAATTGCAATCAAGTCATTTTATTTTTTTGATCAGCTGTATATGAATCCTTTACTTCCATGTAATATCCTTTCTTAAATCTCCGATACCCATAATTTCCTTTGACTAATGAATACTATTAGTTTATAATTTAATCACTTAATGACTATAAGTCTATAAGAATTAGTCTATTACGCTCAACATTAACAACTGAAATAACTAAGTCATTACCCCAAATATAGTATATCATACTTTTTATTTTTTGCATGAATGAGGTAAGAATATGAGGACGTAGCAATATGGTAATTGGTACTAAGCAAATTTCCAGAAGGGGGGAAAAAGAATTAGAAGAAGAAGCTAGGCAGGTTACTATTTCAAGGAGAAAAAATCAAGAAAAAATAAAAAATAACAATGGAGAAGAACGAGGTTGTGGGTTTCAGGACAAGTTACGCTCAATTTTTTTTTTTTTTTTTTTGATAAGTTACACTAAAAATATGTCAAATTAATGGTTTATATCAATAATGTCAAAATCCTATAGTTTTACTCCAATTTTGGTTTTGTTTTTTGAAAAATATAAATAAATAAACACTGAAAAGCACCTAAAGTGCGCTTCTTTGAATGAGCCTAGCTTTTGAGGCAAAAAACGGAGGAGCCTTAGGACTTCGAGCTTTGAGTTTTAGCGTGCTTTTACCAACATTGTGAACAATGTCATTATCCTTCAAAAATCCTTCTATAATTCTTGACGTCATGATGTTTTCCAAATGGCAAAAGGCAGCAAAATTTTTTTTAAAGGAATACTAAACTCCCTCTAAAAAATTTCATTAGCGAATGAACTTCAAAATGAAGGATGTTAATTCTCCACTTGCCACCACTAGTGAATTTAAATAACAATCCCACTCATAAACAGTGTCCCAACAAAATGCCAAGTAGAAAAACTGGACATAATCCGTTCCACTACAAAAGTACCACTTGATATAAGAACAGAAAATGAATTATAGAGCTCCTAAGCAAGACAACAAAACAATCAAAGAAACTTTTGAATACACTAGATTGTAGCAAAGGAAAAAAACTGTGAGAGAAAAGAAAAGCATACCCTTCTCCCTTTCTTTTTCTATACCTGTTTAACTCTTATAGACCATAAAATGGGAATACAAAATATTACTTTACCAATTAGTCACTCACTCATGAAATGGTTGAGGAGAAACTGGAACAGTGACCTTGAGAAATGACAATGATGCATAACTATATCAAATAAAAATCATATCCAATAAAACAAATTTACAATCCATAATATGGAAACCCATAAAATTACCAGATCCATAGATAAAACAGAGAATCGATCAAAACCTATATCCAAGCACCGAATTTTAAAACTCGTTATTCTAGTAGATCATCCAAATTCACCCAAAATTGAAATTGAAGATGAACCCAAATGTTGTGCTTTGTGGAGCCTAGTTGTGTTTGATCCGGATTATGACCCGACCCGAAATAATGTTGTTACAGTTTTTAATGGGAGATTTTCTGAGACTTGGTCCATGGGGCGGATATAAAAACTGTTGTTTTGGATATTAGGGTTTTGATGTCTTTTTTTTTTAGAGAGAAAAACTATACTACCACACTTTGTATTTTTCCCTAAGAATAGTGAAATCCCTGCAACTTTGTGGATGTAAGCAATTTGTCAAACCACATAAATACTGTCTTGTGTGTGATTATTTTTATTTTATTTTTTGCGTATATTTTTCTCTATTTTTGCATCTCACAGGTCTGGGAATTTTGTACATATTCCCATCACCAAATTGAGGTTTTGTATCAAAAACAAGAAGCTAGACTCAAAAATAAAATTTCCAATATTTGAACAACGGATTCAAACTCAGGAAAAAAATCAATGAAAAAATTCATATAAGTTAAAAGGACCAAATAATGTTGTAGATAACCAAATATCGGAACACATTGCTCAAAATATTCACAATCAAACCCACCAAAACCCAAAATTCAAAGTCCAAATTTGAAAGCAAAACCACAATTACACCCCAAAATAATCTCGGACAACACAGAACACCAAAACCCATTTAACCCATTATTTCAAAAAACCACAAATTGTCTAAGATAATTACCTGCCAATGCCACCTGCTAAGGATGACGCCTTCCTGGCCACAACCCTAAGGGTTCACAGCACTGATTTGGCCCAATTGAAGGGACCATGACCTTGAGAAAAAGAGAAAAAAAAGGGCATTAGGTCAAGTGATAAAAATGTTGTGAAAGAGAGAGTCAATTGAGAGAGAGAGAGAGAGAAAGAGAATTTGGATGATCGCTACTACGGAAAACGCTGTAAGAACCTAATTGTCCAGTGAGAATCGAACCTAATCATAAAAACTGGACAATCAAAATAATATATAAATCAATAAACAAAATTCAGAAGAAATTCAGAATGAAATCAAAATTTAAAGAAAGAAAAGGCCAGATCAGTGAGAGTGGTGGATTGGCTTCTATATCTGTTAAAAACTAGTGCTAGGCATTCAAAATATTTTGCCAACATATAGGGTCACAAAACAGGGCCTACACAAAAACTTGGACTAAGGAATTATGTTTCGGTTGTGTTGTTGTCATCTCACAGCTCCTCTGTGCTTCATTAAATGTTCTTGTCATATGAGAGTCAATGTCATTTAACACTTATTTCCTAACTTTTAACTGTCCTTATTCATAGGTTAATCCATGCCCCTCAATAACCTCAACCAAAAAATGAATGAATAATTACTGCAAGGATAAATAACCAACACGTCAGATTTTTATTAACAAACCAAAATGAATGCTCCTATTAACAAGACATATGTATGTTTAGACATAGAATCAATCACTGCATAACAGGTTAAAGCAACCAAAGGTAACAGCAATGAAGAGTCACTTCTACTTCACTATTCACTAAAGCCGCATTTTCTTCAATTTTCAATGTGTTTGGAAATGAAAATTGACATTCAGAAAATAAACGCATACTCTTCATTTATTTTTTATTTTTTTTGAAAAAAAAGCTCTTAACAAATCTCAAGGCACATTAATAAGCTAGAAGTACCAATTTATGCTGGTAGGACAATGTCTTCAAAAATAAAATAAGGGAAAACATTCTCCATTATCTTCTGACTTGTTACAAATTTTTCTTCACTGATTGACCTAAGTTCCTACCATCAAATAAATAGAAAATATCCCTCAAATTGATTTTCTTTCCCTTGATTATACATGAAACAAGCAAAGCCAAAGTGCAATAACAGTCCATTAGTTCTAGTACAAGAATTCCCTGTCCAGAAACAAAATTAGAAAGTAATGAACAATTGAACGTATATACAACAATATCAGCTAGAGGAAGCAGAGAAAGTGTCAAACATTGTTAACTCTTAAGGATATATCATACTTTGTTGTACATACATTTGAAATTAGTATATTACGAATTTTAACCAAACAAAAATGCTTCTTTCAACATGTCCAAAGTTTACAAGGGACCAACGTCACTTGTTAAAAAGTTATGTGAACTTTATCATGACACAAACACGGTGCTGGCAGCAACCACTAAAGACTCATAAAAGGCGAGGGAAGGCTAGTTCCAACCACAAAGTATGGGTTCAGGCCAAACATTTAAATGTTCTTTTTTAACCACATAACTGCAGGTAATGTCATGACGCTTGTTATGGGATTATCTCAATGATATAACTTAAATATAGTATGCAAAGGTCCTCTCATAATGACCATTAGGAATACCTCAAATCATATGTCAATTTCTGATACTGTGTTCTGTATATTATTATTATTATTTTTTTTTTTGATAAAGTAATAAAAATAAATAAATCAGAAAAAAGAGTCATCCAAGTATACAGGAAGTATACTGGCCATTTTGTACATGACATATTGTTTTGCATCATTGTAAATTCATTAAACAGAAATAGTAAAACACATTTTTAGATTGAATGCAAAACAACATGTCATGAATGAAACACAGTATCAAAAGGCAATGAAAGAAATGTCAGAAAAATCATAGCAAGCCTAATGAAATGGAATGGGTAAAACACATTTTCAGCATATAAAAATATAATAACATCAATCTTTCATTAATATTTATGAAAGATTATTGCTGAAGTGGTTTGAGTGGGTTTTGTGGAAATAAAGCTCTATAATGACTACAAGTTTGAGAAATTTTTAATGTTATATATGTCACTTAAATTCCAAAAACAAAATTTGTGGTGTCAATATCAAGGATTTTCACCATATTAGCTTGGTTGGAAATGTCTATATGCTTATGGCAAAGGTGTTGGCTAATCTCTTTACCAAATCCAAAAAAAAAAACAAAAACAAAAACAAAAAAGGTGTTGGCTAATCACTTAAATGAACAATAGGTGTCTTGTGTTAAACCCAAATGCTTTCAATAAGGTGTCTTGAAAAATCCCTTATTTGATGTTTATTTCCAATAAATGTCTTTGAAAGCAAACTTGATGGCAGTGTTTTTAGAGTAAATTGTAGGCTGTACGCTGAAATGAGACGTGATTATGTTAACTAGGGCTATTTCATATATCTGTTAGACGGTCTCAAATTTGGTGAAAGTAGGAAGTGGGTTTGGATTTCTATTTGGACAATTCGGTTCTCAATCATGGTAAATAGAACCACAATTTTCTTTTCTAATAGTTCAAGAGGACTGAGACAATGAGGCCCTTTCTCCATGCCTCTTTTAATTTTGGTTATGGAAGTCAATAATATGATGTTACGCAAGGCTGTGGAGGGTGGGAACTTGGCTGCATTTCAAGTTGAAGGAGAAAGTGAAGGGTTTATGGAAAGCTCTTCTCTTTTGTTTGCTCATGATACAATGCTATTTATGATGTAAATTCTGATCAACTTGGCTATATCTGATGTTTTCCTTCTCTGTTTGGAAGCAGTCTAAAAATTAAAGGTTAACCTAAGTAGAACAGAGCTTGAACCAACAGGATAAGCAGAGTGTGTAATGAAGCTAGGCTTAGTGTTGGGTTTTAGGGTGGTGACTCTACCTACAGTATATTTGGGATTACTCCAGGTTTGTCCCTTACGACACAATCAGTTTGGGAAGCAATCATTGAAAAGGTAGAAAAGAAACTAGCAAGTTGGAAGAAGCAATATTTATCAAAAGGAGGAATGATCATTCTTATCAAAGTACATTTATCTAGACTACCAATGTGGGTAAATAATTTTTTCCATATCAACACACAACCAGAATAAATAAATGCAGTGCTGAAGCTAATTCTACATCATCTATTCAGCTAAACAAAACAGTACTTATTTTTGGGCAAACCCCATATTTATTACATTTTTACAAATAACCTTGGGGTTGTCACTAGGATTACCCCAGTGCAACTACCACACTCAATACAATGTGATACATTTAATCAATTAAATGTACCATGCTCAATACAGGAAGTGTAAAACACATTTTGATGTTGAATATGTATTAGTTGTGACAAGTTCAGCGTATAGAAAAAGATAATAACATCAGTATTTCATTTATATTTACTGTTTACCGTTTACAGCTTGCAAATGTTTAAGCTCATCATCAACGACAACCACAAAATTGCATTTAACATCTCTGACCACTCTTTATAGCAAGTCAATAAGAAATTAAGATCCCAAAGCAGTATACTGAAATCTGAAAATGTTTACTTACAGCCACACAACATTTTCTAGTATATGCCAAGAATAAAAGATAGAGCTGAGGAAAGTAAATGCTGAAATTTTTAGTTAAATCTGGTTATACCTGTATTTCCTCTTCCTGCTCACTCTCCTTTGGAAACTGTCATTTGGTTTGTCAAGTAAGACTAGATTCTCCATATAATTTTCAACACAAAAACTGAATGGCCTCCCAAAAATTCCCAAATTCTTACTTTGTTTGCTCTTAGGATCATATGAAGAGATCTCACAATGAATTAGTACTGGTAGTTCTGTCTCCACTAATATATTACCATTCTTCTGGAGACCTAATAACACTCCTTCTTCGAAATCAAAAGTGAGCTGTTTAGTCCAAGAATCAACAACACCATACTCTTTCATCACCCAAATGGAACAGCACTGCTTGGTGTCCTTAAGACTATCATGACATAAAAGAGAAAGCGATCCCCCAATTACTGAGGTAAGAACATAACCAGTTGGACGGAATGCACCATTTGGCACAGGTATGATGCGAAAAACCTCATCACCCAAGTCAAATGACAAAACTAATGGACAAAAGTTATCATCCCTATCTATCCCTACAAAATGGACAGCCCCATTTAAAGAAGCTGATGGTTGCCCCGCATCATTAAACATAAACCCGGGTGAAAAAGAGTTGCCAGCACTTGTTATTCTCCAAGAGCCCTCATTAAGAGAGTAAATCTCAACCACAGGTATTTTGGCTGCTTCAGACGTTTTAGTTCCATCTTGAAATACAATCCTCACCACCTTATAATCATTAGTCCGTGGATCAAACCCGAATGCTGAACGATGATCAATTTCGCCGTGCGACTTGACAGTAATGCAAGGGTTTGGAAGGGTTATAAATTTTCTAATAGAGGGATTCCAAAGAACATAGCGCTCTAGTTCACAAAGACAGAGCAATCCATTCACGGAACCGATTAACCTAAAACGACTACTCGCTAGTGGGAAATCAATGTGTTGAATTTGAACAGATGAGGAGTCATTGTTATCTTCAATTAATTTGTAGTGCTCTAAATAGGGTTTACCAACGCCGTGCCTAACAATTAATTTGTCGGAGTTGGAGGAATTGTAGGAAAGGTGGGAATTGATGAAAGAAGGGGTTGTAATTAAAGAGTTCCATGATTTAGAAACGCACCTGAATCGAATTAGGGATTTGACGGGAAGTCTGTGCAGTATTTTCAGCACCACTTCGTCGGGGAGATAGTCTGACATTACTAATCCTAGCCCAATTTCAAGCTTTTCTGAAATTTCCGGTTTGAAACACTTGGAAATGGCGTAAGAGATAGGCAGTGTTTTTTTTTTTTTTTTTGCTGAATAAATATTTTATTTATGACTAACAGAGTACAAAAGATGGAGGGCCTGAAGCCATCTGTCTCCACAGCCTCAGAAATTAGGAAAGTGACCTTAGAGATGGGAATTCATCCTACCCAATTGACAAAAGTAGCCCATTGAGCTAAAAGATCGGTTGGAATATTACCCTCTCCGTACAAAAAAAAAAAAAAAATACAATAGCATCAAAACACTTTACAAAATACAAAATATCTGTAACCACCTCTACAATACTCCAGTGAGGTGTCTTTCCTGCATTACTTATCTATCACATTCCAAGCATCACCTTCCACTATGATTTTAGAAATCCATTTTCAATGGCTCTCTTAATGGCACAAAATGCTGCCTTAGTTTCACCCACCAGAGGACTACCTGGTTCAATTTGTTCTGCCCAAGCAAACAACAATTCTCCTTTATCATCCCTGCCCACTATAGCTAGAGAAGTTTTTTCTTCTCTTACAGTTACATCAAAATTTAATTTAACCCAACCATATGGACGAGGCTTCCATATCGCTTTCCTTATAGGACTGTGAAGATTGTCTTTCCAAGCTTGTTTATGTTCTTCATATGGTCTCAAAATTTGCCTAGAAAGCTCCAAAGGATTGGAACTCTTTCCTTCAAACCTGGTTTTGTTTCTTGTCATCCAAATTTGGTCTAGGACTATTAGAGCATATAGCTGAAAATACTTTACATTACAATCATCTAAACCAAGCAGACCTTTAGGATTTAGAATTATCTTTATCTAGACAAAGATGGAAATGTTACCCATATTTTGAAGATTGAGAGGCCATGGAGCAAGGAGCCAGATTTGGGATGCCCAATCACATTGAAGGAATATGTGATCAAGAGTTTCCGGGGCATTTTTGCACAAACAACAATCAATAGAGGGAATGGAGAACCTGTTGTCTATAACTACACAAGTTGGAAGAACTCTCAAGCTATTTTCCCCAACAAATGTTTGAGTCTTGCATTTGCTTTGAGCTTCCAAATATCTTTCCAGTCTTTACTACTTAGATGTTGATGGGGGACTTGAGCTACTGATCTTAGAATATTGTAGGCTGATTTAACTATAAATTCCCCTGATGGAGAGAGGCACCAAAATATTTGATCTTGGGAGGCTTGGTGTGATAGGTAGTGTTAAACTTTGTTTTTTCGCAATTGTTAATATATTCTATTGTGATTAGAACAATATTACTTTCACCTTGGTCCAATACTAGTGTCATTTTTTTATTTTGTACAAATTACAACATGTCTTTTTGTTGTGTCCATGCACTTATTGTTTCAAGAATTTTGTAATTTATTACTTTTATAATTATAATTATAAATTTATAAAAATAATAATATTTTGAAGAGTCTTGTAATTCAATTAAAACTATATATATATATATATATATATACACACATAATCTATTTGTCTAAAGTTGTCCTTAAATTTGGTAGCCATATATACACCCAAGTTATTGTCGATTATTATTATTTTCTTTTTACTACAAATTATCATTTCTTATATGGTACAAGTATAAATAGTAATTCTCTTATAAAGTATTATTTATTTCCTTTCACTTTTCCTCTCAACTAAACAAAGCAAAGCTATATTCATTTTTTACCATGTTACTTTTTTATCCGTTCAACAAAACACACATCAAGAAAAATACAAATATTTTCTTTCCAATAACATGATTACAGCAAGTTGTTCAAATACACATGAATACAAATGATAACATGATTACAACAGATTTTTTTATTTTTTATTTTCAGTACAACAAGTTGTTAAAATACACATGAAGCAAATATGAAAATTTCCAGGTTCAGCAATAATTTATAATCTTTTCAGATTATTATTTATTAGTTACAAAATATAAATTGCTCCACACTGAATGATTGTTGTGCTAAACCCACAACTTATATTTCTTACCTACAACACAAAGATAAAATTTCTTAGTATCTTATTTATAAAAAATAATAATTTCAAACATAATTCAAAAACCACAATAACTTAGCTTCTCATATAACTTAATTGCATATTTTATCATTATCAAACAAGTCCAACATTATTAATGGCATAATTTATTACTAGCAAACAAGATATATGATATTTAACTCAAGACATAACTAAGCATATTTATTAATGTAAAATAAATTTATTATTGTGAGACATAATTATCCATCCTTCATTCATTAAGCAAGCATGTTTATTGCAAAAAATTTAATACTTGGACATATATATTGTAAGACAAATTTATTATAAGATATTCATTATTAACAATTTTAATGAAATACTAATTATCCGCTATACTAATAGTAAGATACTAAAAATATGGTCACTTCTCTATAACCCCTTCCAATTGAACAATCATTTAGATGAGACGTGGCCCAAAGTCAAACTAATCATGTGCATTACCTACAATAATGAACAATCAGTGTTGGTAAAAGCGAGGAGCACACTTAAACGCAAAGACCTTTTGGAGCCTAGGCGCAAAGCGCAAATGCACGCTTGATTAAAGTGAAGCAAACATTTTAAAGAATAATTCTTAATGAGAAGTGAAACAATCAAATTATCATATAAATTGAAATAAAAAATTTCATATAACACAAAAATTGCAATCAAGTCATTTTATTTTTTTGATCAGCTGTATATGAATACTCCACTTCCATGTAATATCCTTTCTTAAATCTCCGATACCCATAATTTCCTTTGACTAATGAATACTATTAGTTAATAATTTAATCACTTAATGACTATAAGTCTATAAGAATTAGTCTATTACGTTCAACATCAACCACTGAAATAACTAAGCCATTACCACAAATATATTATATCATACTTTTTATTTTTTGCATGAATGAGGTAAGAATATGAGGACGTAGCAATATGGTAATTGGTACTAAGCAAATATCCAGAAGGGGGGAAAAAAAGAATTAGAAGAAGAAGCTAGGCAGGTTACTATTTCAAGGAGAAAAAATCAAGAAAAAATAAAAATAACAGTAGAGAAGAACGAGGTTGTAGGTTTCAGGACAAGTTACACTCAATTTTTTTTTTTTTTTTGATAAGTTACACTAAAAATATGCCAAATTAATGGTTTATATCAATAATGTCAAGATCCTATAGTTTTACTCCAGTTTTGGTTTAGTTTTTTGAAAAATATAAATAAATAAACACTGAAAAGCACCTAAAGTGCGCTTCTTTGAATGAGCCTAGCTTTTGAGGCAAAAAACGGAGGAGCCTTAGGACTTCGAGCTTTGAGTTTTAGCGTGCTTTTACCAACATTGTGAACAATTTCATTATCCTTCAAAAATCCTTCTATAATTCTTGACCTCATGATGTTTTCCAAATGGGAAAAGGCAGCAAATTTTTTTTTAAAGGAATACTAAACTCCCTCTAAAAAATTTCATTAGCGAATGAACTTCAAAATGAAGGATGTTAATTCTCCACTGGCCACCACTAGTGAATTTAAATAACAATCCCACTCATAAACAGTGTCCCAACAAAATGCCAAGTAGAAAAACTGGACATAATCCGTTCCACTACAAAAGTACCACTTGATATAAGAATAGAAAATGAATTATAGAGCTCCTAAGCAAGACAACAAAACAATCAAAGAAACTTTTGAATACACTAGATTGTAGCGAAGGAAAAAAACTGTGAGAGAAAAGAAAAGCATACCCTTCTCCCTTTCCTTTTCTATACCTGTTTAACTCTTATAGACCATAAAATGGGAATACAAAATATTACTTAACCAATTAGTCACTCACTCATGAAATGGTTGAGGAGAAACTGGAACAGTGACCTTGAGAAATGAGAATCATGCATAACTATATCAAATAAAAATCATATCCAATAAAACAAATTTACAATCCATAATATGGAAACCCATAAAATTACCAGATCCATAGATAAAACAGAGAATCGATCAAAACCTATATCCAAGCGCTCAATTTTAAAACTTGTTATTCTAGTAGATCATCCAAATTCACCCAAAATTGAAATTGAAGATGAACCCAAATGTTGTGCTTTGTAGAGCCTAGTTGTATTTGATCCGGATTATGACCCGACCCGAAATAATGTTGTTACAGTTTTTAATGGGAGATTTTCTGAGGCTTGGTCCATGGAGCGGATATAAAAACTGTTGTTTTTGAGATTAGGGTTTTGATGTCGTTTTTTTTTTAAAGAGAAAAACTATACTACCACACTTTGTATTTTTCCCTAAGAATAGTGAAATCCCTTTTGTATTTTTCCCTAAGAATAGTGAAATCCCTGCAACTTTGTGGACGTAGGCAATTTGCCAAACCACATAAATACTGTCTTGTGTGTGATTATTATTATTATTTTTTTTTTGCGTATATTTTTCTCTATTTTTGCATCTCACAGGTCTGGGAATTTTGTACATATTCCCATCACCAAATTGAGGTTTTGTATCAAAAACAAGAAGCTAGACTCAAAAATAAAATTTCCAATATCTGAACAACGGATTCAAACTCAGGAAAAAAATCAATGAAAAGATTCATATAAGTTAAAAGGACCAAATAATGATGTAGATAACCAAATATCGGAACACATTGCTCAAAATATTCACAATCAAACCCACCAAAACCCAAAATTCAAAGTCCAAATTTGAAAGCAAAACCACAATTACACCCCAAAATAATCTCGGACAACACAGAACACCAAAACCCATTTCACCCATTATTTCAAAAAACCACAAATTGTCTAAGATAATTACCTGCCAATGCCACCTGCTAAGGATGATGCCTTCCTGGCCACAACCCTAAGGGTTCACAGCACTGATTTGGTCCGATTGAAGGGACCGTGACCTTGAGAAAAAGAGAAAAAAAAAGGGCATTAGGTCAAGTGATAAAAAGGTTGTGAAAGAGAGAGTCAATTGAGAGAGAGAGACAGAGAGAGAGAATTTGGATGGTCGCTACTACAGAAAACGCTGTAAGAACCTAATTGTCCAGTGAGAATCGAACCTAATCATAAGAATTGGACAATCAAAATAATGTATAACTCAATAAACAAAATTTAGAAGAAATTCAGAATGAAATCAAAATTTAAAGAAAGAAAAGGCCAGATCAGTGAGAGTGGTGGATTGGCTTCTATATCTGTTAAAAACTAGTACTAGGCATTCAAAATATTTTGCCAACATACAGGGTCACAAAACAGCGCCTACACAAAAACGTGGACTAAGGAATTATGTTTCGGTTGTGTTGTTGTCATCTCACAGCTCCTCTGTGCTTCATTAAATGTTCTTTTCATATGAGAGTCAATGTCATTTAACACTTATTTCCTAACTTTGAACTATCCTTATTCATAGGTTAATCCATGCCCCTCAATAACCTCAACCAAAAAATGAATGAATAATTACTGCAAGGATAAATAACCAACACATCAGATTTTTATTAACAAACCAAAATGAATGCTCCTATTAACAAGACATCTGTATGTTTAGACATAGAATCAATCACTGCATAACAGGTTAAAGCAACCAAAGGTAACAGCAATGAAGAGTCACTTCTACTTCACTATTCACTGAAGCCGCATTTTCTTCAATTTTCAATGTGTTTGGAAATGACAATTAACATTCAGAAAATAAATGCATACTCTTCATTTATTTATTTATTTTTTTGAAAAAAAAGCTCTTAACACATCTCAAGGCACATTAATAAGCTAGAAGTACCAATTTATGCTGGTAGGACAATGTCTTCAAAAATAAAATAAGGGAAAACATTCTCCATTATCTTCTGACTTGTTACAAATTTTTCTTCACTGATTGACCTAAGATCCTACCATCAAATAAATAGAAAATATCCCTCAAATTGATTTTCTTTCCCGTGATATACATGAAACAAACAAAGCCAAAGTGCAATGACAATCCATTAGTTCTAGTACAAGAATTCCCTGTCTAGAAACAAAATTAGAAAGTAATGAACATATATAAAACAATATTAGCTAGAGGAAACGGAAAAACTGTAAAACTATGTTAACTCTAAGGATAAATGAATACGTTATGAATTTTAACCAAACAAAAATGATTCTGCCAACATGTCCAAAGAACATAAGAGACCCACATGACTTGATAAAAGTTACATGAACTTTATCATTATACGCCACTGGCAGAAGCAACTAAAAAATAAAGACTTGTAAGAGGTAGGGAAGGCTAGTTCCAACCACAAGGTATAGGTTCACGCCAAACATTTTGAAAAAATTTAACTATGTAACTGCAGGTAGTGTCATGACATCTTGTTATGGGTTTAGAGTTGGAACTAGAGTCAATGATATAATTTAAATACAGTATTCAAGGTCCTCTCATAAACGACCATCAGGAATACCTAAAATCATAAGTCATTTTCCGATAATGTATTTTGCATCAATGTAAAGTCATGAAACAGAAATAGTAAAACACATTTTTAGATTGAACACAAAGCAATGTCATGTACAGAACGCATTCTCAGAAGGCAATGACAGACATATCAGAAAAACCATAGCAATACTAAAGAAATGGAAAGAGTAAAACACATTTTCAGATTGAATATGGATTAGATTTGACAAGGTCAGCATATAGAAAAAGATAATAACATTAGTCTTTAATTAATAATTATTGTTTCCATCTTGCAAATATTTAATCCCATCATCAACCACAACCACGAGATAGAATTTAATAATTCTGACCAATCTTGTTAGCCATTCAAAAACATATTAACATCCAAATGCAGTATATTGAGGTTTGAAACTTAATGATTACTTATAGCCACAAAAAAATACCAGTATACACAAAGAATAATATAGAAGGAAAGTAAATGATAGAATTTTGAGTTGAATTATGCTTTTACCTGCATTTCCTCTTCCATGTAACTTTCCTCTTCTGGGTCACTCCCCTTTGAGAAACTGCATCATTTGGTTTGTCAAGTAAGACAAGGTTCTCCACAAAATTATTAGCACAATAATCTATTGTTGCCCCATACATCCCCAACTTCTTAACTTCTCGATTCTTAGGGTCATATGAAGTGAACCCAACAGAAAGCGCTCTTGCTGTTGTCACTAACATATGACCACTCTTCCGGAAACCTAATACCCTCGTAATTCCTCCAGTAAGATTAAAATTGCAAAGTTTAGTCCAAGAATCAACAACGCCATACTTTTTCATCACCCAAATGGAACAAACATCATAGCACTTATTCCCCTGACATAATAAAGCATGACATAATATAAAAAGTGCTCCCCTGATCACTGAAGTGTCCAATGCATATGAATGTATCATCCCTACTGGCAACGACATCACACGAAAAGCCTCATTACTTAAATCAAAGGACAAAACTGATGGACGAATCCTTGGTCCATGGCGATTGGCCAAATCACGAATCCTTGGTACACGGCCATTGGCCAAATCGTTCACCGTATAATTGACAGCCCCATTTAAAAAGGCTGCTGGGAAACTGAAATCAAATATGATTCAAGGCGGAGAAGGGACTCTAGTAGTAGTTATTCTCCAAGAACCCTCTTTAAGAGAATAAACCTCAGCCAAAGCTGGCTTGCTCTCAGACTGATCATTCTGATCAGTATGTTGAAAATCAATTGTCACCACCTTATAATCATTGGATAGTGAATCAAACCCGAATGCAGAACAACAACAATGCTGGCCGCGTATGAGAATAAGGGAAGACTTTGGAAGGGTGAAACATTTTCTAACAGAAGGATTCCAAAGAACTTAACGGTCTTGTTCATAAAGACAGGACAAGCCATTCGCATAGCCAATTAACTTAGAGAAACTCAATGATGAAAACTCAATATTCTGAAATGGGTTTAACAAGGAGTCATCCTTATTGTCATCGTGAATGAAATTTTAGCTCTCTACTACCTTGGATTCAGAAGCGGTGCAGCTCCTAACAACTAGTGTGTTGGAGTTGGGAACAAGTGAAAGTGATCGAGTGAGGTGGGAATTGATGAAGGAAGAGGCTGTGATTAGAGAGTTCCATGATTTGGAAACACGCCTGAATTGAATTAGGGATTTGACTGGTAGTCTGTTCAGAATCTCCTGAACCACTTCTTCTGGGAGATAGTCCAACATTGCTTTCTCTTTCACCCAAATTTAAAAAAATTTGTAAACTAAAATGGATTCTGAACAGAGAACTTTGACTTCTTCAGCTCTTCAAGAACTGTCACTTTCATTTCATCCCTATATTTATGGTTCTGTTCAGCAAAAAAATGTGAATATGTGCGTTTTTTTTTTTTTTTTTTTTTCTTTCTTTTTGTTTGGCTAAGTACAGAGAGAATGTATTTTGTTCAGTTTCTGGTCTGGTCAGTTAGTGTGTTAAAGCTAAAGCCTACTACTGTTCTTTTTTTTTTTTTATCCTAAAATATTTTCTTCAAAATTACAGTAAACTCACAGTAAACTCATGATTAAAGATATCTTTTTACTAGTTCTATACAACAATAGTATGTGCGTACAAAAATAGGAGCTGAAACCAAAAAATAAGGGATTCAATAGCAAACATTGAGCCTGCAAATACATTGAGAATGGGAAAAAAATGTATAGGGAATGATTGTGTACCTTTTATCAACAAAAGTCTGAAGTTTGAAAAGGCAGCAATCCTGTTTCATTGAGGCTTAGTCCAGATATCTTCATCAAAATCACCTTGGTCAGCTATCAGCCGATGGTTTTGTTCAGGAACAACAGGATCAACACGAATAGAGATAGTTCAACAATAAACCTAGGACCCGTTATACGTTCAAGAATTTGCTGTCACCTGTAAGTTCAACCAGTAGATAGCTGCTGGTAAAGCCTGTTATCCATTTCAGGATCTTCATTACAGTCAGAAGAGTGAGTAAAGGAGCCAACAATCTCTAGTCAAACATTCACCCAACTGATCTTTGGTAATTTGAGCAAAATTATTCAAAATATGAATGCAAGTTGATTGCTTCAATCCAATCATGCTACTAATACTTGCTAGTATGCAAAAATTAAAGAGACAAAGGTCAGTTTCAATGATGACACCCACTGAACCAAACAGAAGATTTCTCAAAACAATGGTTCCATGTAGTGGTGGTTTTTAACTGTCTTTATTTTTCCTTTGGATGCTGAAAACTAAACCTTAAACCCCACCTCTTTACAACCCGAGTGGAGGCTTATGCCCATGAAACAAAGTGGTCTATAATAAGAATCCCGCACAAATGGTTTAAGCTTCTCATCTGCTCTCACATAAAGCAGTATAAGATATGCAGTATGCAATGTAAGAAAGCTACAACAGTGGTTTATGCACACAATTACATTATGCCTAGACTTAGTTTATAGTGGAAACTTACACCATTCATATAGTCATGACAGGTATCCAAGTTCAAATGAATGATAAGCATCTTATACACACTATGAGGACATACAACAACAACAACCAAAAAAAAAGTCTCATCAATTTCCTTCAGCTGAGTTACCGTTTGAGGAATTTATTTCCTCCTCCGCTAATTCTTCAAGTATAGCATGCTGGTGTTCATTTAATTCACTAAGAAATAGAATAAAACAGAACACAAGTGAGTCAATACAGCTCACTGAAGCAAATTAGCTCCAGACCTTTAAAATATCATAGGAAAGAGAGAAAAGATATCCTGTACACCAACTGACATGGCCTGGCATATTTTTACATAAAAAGGTAGGAACTTACAGAATCATAACAATGAAAAAAATTTCAGAGCTGCCATCATATCACTAAAATCATCTTCCGATTCTCAGAAAACTAAAAAATCTTTCTTGATGTATTCTGTACAAAAGCAGTTTCTGAAGTTTCTTCAGATCACATATAATCTTTTCCTCATTCTTCCTAAATAAAACTAAAAGGAGGGAAAAAAAAAAATAAAGAAAAGAAGAAGAAGAGATGGGAGAAAAAAACTTGGGAGGGGAATGTTTACAAAATTTGGGGAGAAAATCTAATTGTCATGCCGATTGCTTTTGGAATTTAGACTCTGTGCAAAATTGCTGATATAAATTAAATCCGTCTTGCCATTTAGACCATTTCTTCTTCAAAACTTTGTATATCTTTAATTCATTTGGCCCGAAGTTCTTGGCAGAAGTATCAAATCTCAAATCAGCAGGGCAGAGATCATCAAACAGTTCTGGTCCAACAGTTTCCACCAAGCCATTAGGAACATGCTTCTTCTCAGGCACTTTAAAAATCAGGTTATCAAATTTTTCATCCTTAAAGACATTGTCCTGTACGCGATCCATGGTAGAGCACTTAAATGCAACTGGATGGTATAAACAGAAAGGTTTTGGTTTTTGAGAACTGTCCCACATATCTTCTCTTTCATCAGCAAGGGAGACAGCTTGGTCACTATGAAGCTCACAACTAGAATCTGACAAGGCCATTTCACTGGCCACCTGCTTGATTTCATCACATTGCAGGCTAATTTCCTTCTCTAATGAAAATACACCTACTTCTTCTGATTCTGAGTGGCCATTACGATACTCATGAAGTGTAAGTAAAATAGGAAGAGGAAGTACTGGACCCACTAGAGCATCATCTCGCTGCACTTTGTGTGACCACTTATTGCTACGGCATGAAGGCCTTCTTAGGAAGAAAGGAGACAATTGAGGTAGGTCAGGGACAACTAGAAATTCCAAAGATACTTTTTTCTGGTCCAAAAGTACCTCAAGGAACTCTGAGTAGTTGGAATAGGCCAGTTGTAAGAGTTCCATTGGCAGGCCTGCCCACAACCTTCTCAAAGCAACCTCATGTATGCTTGCTGGCGAGCTGATGTCATTAAAAACAACAGAAACTGCAGGAGGCGACCTCAATCGACCAAACCCACAAGCCTTCAACTTCTCACACAAGATTTCATGAGATTCTGAGCTAAAAGATTCCTTTTCTCGAGGACCCTTGCAAGGCTTTTTCAATTTTGAAACCAGGACTTCAGTTAGACTACCATTCAAATATGCAGAGAGTTTATCAAGTTTCACGTACTTAAATCTTCTAGGAAATTTGTACTCCTCATCATCCATAATATACAGGGAATTATTTTTAAAATGGAACCGTTCTGTGTGAAGTTCTTTCAACTTCCACGAGGCACAATAGCTTTGTGATTCAAGCTTCCCTGATGACATAAGTCTTATCAATGTAAAACCACCAAATTCATTCGACTCAGAAAGCATTGCTGATAGACCTTTGTTTAAAATGACAAAACCCAAAGCCAATTCCTTCTTATGCTGCCAATCAATCCATTCAGGAAGATCATCCTTCAAATTCTCCTCTCTCACAAGACAACTTCCACATTGACACTCATGACCCGACAATAAGAGATCTGAAGGAAGCTCCCATGCATAATGGGTTTTCAAAACTTTCGAAACTTCAGAAACAATGGATCCTCTCGGGGTTGGTATAGTAGGTCCATAACAAAATAGATTAAACTCACAATTCCGAAAAGATCCCAATATTATACAAAAACCTGATTTAGAAGCCCAGCTATATTTATCATCCCTTGAGTTTGATCTCAATTCCGATAATCTAAATACATTAACATGGCACGGATTATCAAGACCGTGAGCCCATTGCAACAACGGCATCATTGGTTTCCGCACATCACAAAGAACTAACAAACTATCCGAGGCCAATGCAAAACAGAAACCATCAGATCCCGCCATTGTAAACGTAAGAAACCGTTCATTTTGAACCGAAGTATACATCCTCAGCATCTCAACCTTAGCTAAACAACTCACAGCACACCCATCAAACCTCAAATCGACCAAGAAAACAGCATCAGACCGGGCAACAATCAAAATCCTAGGATGCCAACTGAATTCACAGCTCAACCATTTACAGTTCCCGGAATCAGCATCAGCATCAGCATCCCACGATATAGGCAACTTAGTCCCTCTAAAACGCGCATTGGAATTGGAAGTCCTACTTCTTCTAAAACAAGACTCCAAATCAAACAAGAACAAAGCACCACTTTCTAACAAAACTACACTCTCCTCGGGTATATGTGGACTCCAACAAGCATACACAACAGAACTAGTCTTAAAAACCTTAGAACCTAAACAAGAAACTCTGGGAAATTTACCAGAATTATGAATTTCCTGAACAACAAACCAATGCACAGAGCACAATGTAGAAGCCAGCAAAT
The DNA here is from genome assembly GCF_001633185.2 of Quercus lobata. Classification (NCBI taxonomy): domain Eukaryota; kingdom Viridiplantae; phylum Streptophyta; class Magnoliopsida; order Fagales; family Fagaceae; genus Quercus; species Quercus lobata. The sequence goes on along the minus strand of NC_044907.1, from coordinate 19,455,317 downwards.
ACCCAACAACAGTGGAATGATTATGATTATTACCTGGAAAGGGGTTGGGGTTGGGGTTAACCGCAATCCTGAGAATGCGGTACTGGAACCCGGTACTTTCGTGTAAAACGTCATCGTCTTTGGCGCCCCAGGTGTGGAAACGGGAAGCTTTGATAGAGAGAAGCAAGAAGCCGAGTCGGTCGGAGTTGGGACCGGTGGGGAAGAAGAGAAGGAGGGAGTTGGAAAGAGGGAGGCGAAGGAAGGAGAGGAGGTTGTGGGTTTGGGTTTGGGTTTGGAGGAAAGGTGGTGCGGCGTGGTTTAGGTTTGGGAGAGATGGAGAGGTGAAGAGAAGAGAAAGGGTTTTGGGTTTAGGGTTGAAGAAGAGTGGACCCAATATGGGTTTTGAGTCTGAGTCTGAATCTGTGAGGAGAAGTGGAGGTTTGAAAACTGATGATATTGGGAAGAGAGATTTCCACTCAGACGACAGCTCCATTTTTCTCACTCGTTCATCAAGCTGCTGGGCTCTTAGCTGGTTTCTGCTTCTATTTCTATTTCCGCTCTATATATATTTTACAAGAGAAAACGTTCTATCACTTCAGTGTTTTACGCCAGCCAATAAACTCCTGCCACGTGGACTCTCAGCCTCTCCAAACGGCCTCCAAGCAGAGAACGAAGAAAGAAAACCAGTGCTTCCTTCACGCCGAACCTCCACCACCGCCACACAGATCGCCAGAGCAGAAAAAGTTCTCGCCGTGCCGTCCTTTGCTTGCCCAAACCTCCACCACACCACACACCGAAGCTCACCGCCACAGAGGTCGCCGGAGATGTGCGTGGAGCTGTTTTTCATGATTTTCCCTTTTCCCCAGTTTGGATTTCGAATTATTGATGGGTTTCTGGGTTTCTTTGGAGCCTCATGAATTTTGCTCTGTTTGCGTTTGTGTTTTGGTTTCTTATGGTTGTGGTTGATGACGTGGCAGGCTATGGCCTCGATTGCTGCCTCGTCTGAAGCGGATTGGAATGCTATGAAAATGAGGTACATACAAACAATTCGAATTGATTTTCAAAACTCTCTCTATATGTAGGCAGTAATGCACTATATGATTAGTTTGACTTTGGGCCACTTCTTATCTAAATGGTTGTTCAATTGGAAGGGGTTATAGAGAAGTGACCGTATTTTTAGTATCTAACCATTGGTATAGTTGATAATTAGTATTTCAATAAAATTGTTAATAATGAATATGAATATCTTATAATAAATTTATCTTACAGTGTATATGTCCCAAGTATTAAATTTTTTGCAATAAATATGCTAGCTTAATAAATGAAGGATGGATAATTATGTCTCACAATAATAAATTTATTTTACATTAATAAATATGCTTAGTTATGTCTTGAGTTAAATATCATATATCTTGTTTGATAGTAATGAATTATGAAATTAATAATGTTGGACTTGTTTATAGTGATAAAATATGCAATTAATTTATATTATAAGCTAAGTTATTGTGGTTTTTAAATTATGTTTGAAATTATTATTTTTTATAAATAAGATACTAATAAATTTTATCTTTGTGTTGTAGGTAAGAAATATAAGTTGTGGGTTTAGCACAACAATCATTCAGTATGGAGCAATTTGTATTTTGTAACTAATAAATAATAATCTGAAAAGATTATAACCTATTGCTGAACTTGGAAATTTTCATATTTGTTTCATGTGTATTTTAACAACTTGTTGTACTAAAAATTAAAAACCCTGTTGTAATCATGTTATCATTTGTATTCATGTGTATTTGAACAACTTGTTGTAATCATGTTATTGGAAAGAAAATATTTGTATTTTTCTTGATGTGTGTTTGGTTGAAGGAATAGAAAAGTAGAATGAAAAAAAATGAATATAGCTTTGCTTTGTTTAGTTGAGAGGAAATGGGAAAGGAAATAAATGATACTTTCTAAGAGAATTACTATTTATACTTGTACCATATAAGAAATGATAATTTGTAGTAAAAAGAAAATAATAATAACCAACAATAACTTGGATAAAGGGTATATAACTCATCTTTAATTCACATCCAATTTCCCCTTCTTTTCTCTCTATTTTGGTAAGATAGAAAACTCAAATCTCTGATAGCGACAAGCACCACTAGATTGTGACTAATTCCACCACCACCACCAAGATGGAGCCTGAACTTTGGATTTGGGGAAGCTAGCATACAATGAGGGAGCCAAAAAAAAAATTCATAAAGGACTAAATTAAATTTTAAAAAATTCTTACAAAAAAAATTTAATGATAAAATTCTTAATTAACATGAAATTCCCATAATGTGTTAATCAATATCACACATCTCTAAAGTAATGTAAAAGGAGTTACATCAAGTGATTGAGCATGGTAGGAAGTTCATTATGCCATTTCCTATCCTTTCTGCATACCTTTCAATCAATAAACCTTAATTACAACAGCAACAAAAACTAAGCTTTAGTCCCAAAACTTTTGGGGGGTTGACTTTGAATCCTTATTGGATTAATCAAGGCCAACCCCACATGTAATTTCATGACAGACGTTAAGCGGGTTCTGTGATTTTTTTTGGTTGCTCTTGAACTGCATTTTGTATACATGATGGTTTAGATATCTCGAGTAGCTCATAAGTTATCATTCGTGGATGAAAGTGAATCCTTTCTTTTATGTTTATGGACTTTCTTCTCTGAGTACTTTTGGAGTCTTTGCTTTGCACCGCATGCTCATTTTTATGCTTACTGAAGTAGAGTTCTTTGATCCTAATGCCTTTCTTTACAAGATTACGCGTTAAACATTTCTGAAACACTTAATATACGTCGAACTTGTAACATGGTCAAGGTATTCTTGATGTCGATTTAGTTTGATTTGCTTTAATGATTAAATATCAAATTTTTATTAAATAAGTTCATGTAAAAAGCAAGAGAAGAGGTTGGGGGGGGGGGGGGGGGGGGGGGGGGGGGGGGGGCACGGTTACATTGTTCACCATCTTAAAATAAATAAAGCGGCAAGAGTTGGTAGGGGTTAACTGTTTAAACTTGCATTATATTGTTGTGTTTTAGTGCATACCAGTGTGTGTATATATATATATATATATAAATTAATGACGTTTGAGATGGTTTGGTCATGTTCAAAGGAAAACAATCAATGCACCAATGAAAAGGAGTGAGTTGATTCAAGTTGATGGAACAAAAAAATGCAGTGGAAGACAAAAAATTATCATTCATAAAAGTAGTAAAAAAGAACATGTCAATTAACGAGGTAAACTTATAAGTTTGACTATTGTTACATTGGGCCAAACAAGAGTGCAATATTTGACTCTTCTGATAAGCCCAAGCGTATGCTCAAGCCAATTCCCAGATGTAAGATTAGATAAACTTTTAAGTCTTGACATAGCCATTTTCAATTGAGACCACCGTCTCTGATGGCATAACTGCATAAATAACTTGTGTTCACATACCGCAGTCTACAATTTAAATGGATGAACTTATTTTTGGCCATCTCATTTTGATACAATCAAAACATAGTTTTCCCATTCTAATGCAGGACTTGTTTTTTTCTTTTCTGGGGTGGGATATTTATCTACATCCATTATGTGTTTTCCATGTTATAATAGCTTGAAGAGTAACATCCTGAGATCTTGGGCTTGTTGGTAATATGATATATGAATTTAAATTAAGTGTTATTTATTTTTAAACTTGCAGTCGCTAAGGATGACGCCTTCCTGGCCACAACCCTAAGGATTCGCAGCACTGATTTGGTCCGATTGAAGGGACCGTGACCTTGAGAAAAAGAGAAAAAAAAAGGGCATTAGGTCAAGTGATAAAAAGGTTGTGAAAGAGAGAGTCAATTGAGAGAGAGAGAGATAATTTGGATGATCGCTACTACAGAAAACGCTGTAAGAACCTAATTGTCCAGTGAGAATTGAACCTAATCATAAAAACTGGATAATCAAAATAATGTATAAATCAATAAACAAAATTTAGAAGAAAGTCAGAATGAAATCAAAATTTAAAGAAAGAAAAGGCCAGATCAGTGAGAGTGGTGGATTGGCTTCTATATCTGTTAAAAACTAGTACTAGGCATTCAAAATATTTTGCCAACATATAGGGTCACAAAACAGCGCCTACACAAAAACGTGGACTAAGGAATTATGTTTCGGTTGTGTTGATGTCATCTCACAGCTCCTCTGTGCTTCATTAAATGTTCTTTTCATATGAGAGTCAATGTCATTTAACACTTATTTCCTAACTTTTAACTATCCTTATTCATAGGTTAATCCATGCCCCCTCAATAACCTCAACCAAAAAATGAATGAATAATTACTGCAAGGACAAATAACCAACACATCAGATTTTTAAAACAAACCAAAATGAATGCTCCTATTAACAAGACATCTGTATGTTTAGACAGAGAATCGATCACTGCATAACAGGTTAAAGCAACCCAAGGTAACAGCAATGAAGAGTCACTTCTACTTCACTATTCACTAAAGCCGCATTTTCTTCAATTTTCAATGTGTTTGGAAATGACAATTGACATTCAGAAAATAAACGCATACTATTCATTTATTATTTTATTTTTTTTGAAAAAAAGGCTCTTAACACATCTCAAGGGCCAAGGCACATTAATAAGCTAGAAGTACCAATTTATGCCGGTAGGACAATGTCTTCAAAAATAAAATAAGGGAAAACATTCTCCATTATCTTCTGACCTTTTACGAATTTTTCTTCACTGATTGACCTAAGTTCCTACCATCAAATAAATAGAAAATATCCCTCAAATTGATTTTCTTTCTCGTGATATACATGAAACAAACAAAGCCAAAGTGCAATGACAATCCATTAGTTCTAGTACAAGAATTCCCTGCCTAGAAACAAAATTAGAAAGTAATGAACATATATAAAACAATATTAGCTAGAGGAAACGGAAAAACTGTCAAACTATGTTAACTCTAAGGATAAATGAATATGTTATGAATTTTAACCAAACAAAAATGATTCTGCCAACAGGTCCAAAGAACATAAGAGACCCACATGACTTGATAAAAGTTACATGAACTTTATCATTATACGCCACTGGCAGCAACAACTAAAAAATAAAGACTTGTAAGAGGTAGGGAAGGCTAGTTCCAACCACAAGGTATAGGTTCAGGCCAAACATTTTGAAAAATTTTAACTATGTAACTGCAGGTAGTGTCATGACATCTTGTTATGGGTTTAGAGTTGGAACTAGAGTCAATGATATAATTTAAATACAGTATTCAAGGTCCTCTCATAAACGACCATCAGGAATACCTAAAATCATAAGTCATTTTCCGATAATGTATTTTGCATCAACGTAAAGTCATGAAACAAAAATAGTAAAACACATTTTTAGATTGAACACAAAGCAATGTCATGTACAGAACACATTCTCAGAAGGCAAATGACAGACATATCACAAAAACCATAGCAATACTAAAGAAATGGAAAGAGTAAAACACATTTTCAGATTGAATATGGATTAGATTTGACAAGGTCAGCATATAGAAAGAGATAATAACATAAGTCTTTAATTAATAATTATTGCTTCCATCTTGCAAATATTTAATCCCATCATCAACCACAACCACAAGATTGAATTTAATAATTCTGACTAATCTTGTTAGCCATTCAAAAACAAATTAACATCCAAAAGCAGTATATTGAGGTTTGAAACTTAATGATTACTTATAGCCACAAAAAAATACCAGTATACACAAAGAATAATATAGAAGGAAAGTAAATGATAGAATTTTGAGTTTAATTATGCTTTTACCTGCATTTCCTCTTCCGTGTAACTTTCCTCTTCCGGGTCACTCCCCTTTGAGAAACTGCATCATTTGGTTTGTCAAGTAAGACAAGGTTCTCCACATAATTATTAGCACAATAATCTATTGTTGCCCCATACATCCCCAACTTCATAACTTCTCGATTCTTAGGGTTAAATGAAGCAAACCCAACAGAAAGCGCTCTTGCTGTTGTCACTAACATATGACCACTCTTCAGGAAACCTAATACCCTCGTGATTCCTCCAGTAAGATTAATATTGCAAAGTTTAGTCCAAGAATCAACAATGCCATACTTTTTCATCACCCAAATGGAACAAACATCATAGCACTTATTCCCCTGACATAATAAAGCATGACATAATCATTGGATAGTGAATCAAACCCGAATGCAGAACGACAACAATGGTGGCTGCGTATGAGTGTAAGGGAAGACTTGGGAAGGGTGGAACATTTTCTAATAGAAGGATTCCAAAGAACATAACGGTCTTGTTCATAAAGACAGAACAAGCCATTCACGTAGCCAATTAACATAGAGAAACTCGTTGATGAAAACTCAATATTCTGAAATGGGTTTAACAAGGAGTCATCGTTATTGTCATCGTGAATGAAATTGTAGCTCTCTACTACCTTGGATTCAGAAGCGGTGCAGCTCCTAACAACTAGTGTGTTGGAGTTGGGAACAAGTGAAAGTGATCGAGTGAGGTGGGAATTGACGAAGGAAGAGGCTGTGATTAGAGAGTTCCGTGGACCGTGATTTGGAATTAGGGATTTGACTGGCAGTCAGTTCAGAATCTCTTGAACCACTTCTTCTGGGGGACAGAAAGACATTGCTTTCTCTTTCACCCAAATTGAAAAATTTTGTAAAACTAAAATGGATTCTGAACAGAGAACTTTGACTTCTTCAGCTCTTCAAGACACTGTCACTTTCATTTCATTCCTATATTTATGGTTCAGTTCAGCAAAAAAATGTGAATGTGTGCGTTTTTTTTTTGTTGCTTCTTTTTGAATGGCTAAGTAGACAGAGAATGTATTTTGCTCAGTTTCCGGTCTGGTGAGCTAGTGTGTTAAAGCTAAAGCCCACTACTGTTCTTTTTTATGATTTATCCTAAAATATTTTCTTCCAAATTACAGTAAACTCATGATTATTGATATCTTTTTGTTTGGCTTCCATAATGGGGCGGTAAAGTGTAATTTTTTGCTGGTTTTTCTAGAAGTGTTGGCTGCACTAATAGCTTTATGGTAGAGTTGTGGATCTTAAGAGATGGTCTTATTTTGGCTAAAGATCTCAATCTTAATAGTCTTATTGTGGAATTGGATGCTAAGAGTGTTGTTCAACTAATGAATAGTGATTCTTCCAATATGCTAATGGATCCTCTTTTGACTGACTGCAGGACTCTTCTGAAAGCCGTCCCCAACAAATGGGTTGAGCACATCTATAGCGAAGCAAATCATTGCGCAGATGCTTTAGCTAGAATAGGGGCTAGACGTAATTTTCCTTTTGTAGTTTTTGTAGAACCACCGCCTGTGGTGGAGTTTCTATTAGCTAGTGACAAAGTTAACACATTTTGTAATAACCTTGTTGCATCTAATATATAAATACCCCTTTCTAACCAAAAAAAAAATGTGTAATTTTTGCTTTGTTCTTATGGAATTGAAAAGATGAACAATTAGCTCTTTTTACATGGTGTTATACTTTTCCATATAAATTAACAACAAACTTAATGTCGGAGAACAAAGTGTAACAAAGATCATAGTTTAAAGTGCAAAACATGCATTCGAAAAGTTTATAGTTCAAAGTGTAATTAAGGGTATAGTTAAAGTGGTAAAATATAATTTCCTTTACTAAAATTTAATAAAGTATTTACGTCAAATATATATATATATATATATAACATTAATAAAAATTAAAGGATTCTTAACTCTTAAGTCCTAACCATGAAATCCACAATTATGGTTTTTTCTAAAAATAAAAAATAAAAGTTTATATTAAAAATATTTTTTTATATATTTCTTGGATGTCTCATAAATTTATTTGGTTCAATGAGCTATTATGGCATAGGAGTAATTACTAATTAGAGGGAAAAAAAAGTACTTTCATAATTTATAAAATTTTCCATTTGTATGAAATACATTAAATACTGTTCTCAAAAAAAAAAAAAAAACTTTAAATGCACTTTAGATAAATGAGTAATGTATGGTATAAAAGTAATTTTAGGAAACAAAAATGATGTATTAGTCACAACTAGTAGGCCATTATCTAAATTTTTATATTTTTACCAAAAATAGAAGAAACAAGGGGAATTTTTGGAAAGTCAAGAGAGCTATGATCTGTCCTAGCCCCCCCTCCCCCCCTCTTTGTCCCCAAATGTATTTAGAGAGAAGAAAGACAAGCGTTTTGGAGATGGTAATAGAATATATATATATATATATATATATATATATATATATAAATAATACACTCTCAATATAAGATAGGGTAGGACAAGGTGAGATAAGCAAAACCTATCTTTTTGCGTCACCTATTCAAAAGGAGGAAAATCTGCATAGGTAAGACGATTACACAATTTGGGACATTTTTGCCATCCCACCCAAATCACGGAAAGTGGAGAGAAAAAGTGGATGTAAATTTAAATTGACTTATGCCATTTACTCAAGTCAATGTTAGCAATTTTTTTTTTCACTGCAATTTATCATCTATATATGTAATCATTTATTAATGGAAAAATTTAGAGAAAGTTCAATTAGAATTTAATTTTGCACCATGTGTCTAAATTTATGTGGGACCCACATCATAATTATCCACTTAAGTTTGTACCATGTGTCCACTTAAGTTTTTGAATCTTTGTATCAAGTGAGTTAATGGGTGCAAAATACTAAAAATATAATATTAATGAACTAAAAAAAAAAAAAAACCAATTACATATACTCAATAAAAATCATCATACAACAAAGATCACCACACATCCATCTTATTAAAAATTAGAAAAAAAAAATGATCGTAAGTAGTATTAAATTTAGGTAAGAATTTAAATAAATGACTAATTAATTATGTTTACTTTTTTTAAAAAAAATTTGACTAATTATTAATATTTTATTGATAAAAATTGTGTTTAATTTTAAATTTATCTATACGTATACATGTATTACAACTACTTACATGCTCTTTTTTTTTTTTGTAATTTGACTAATTATTTATATTTTTATAATAAAAATCGCATTTAATTTTAAATGCATCCATGCATTTGCATAAGTTACATGCTAGTTTATTATATAATAGGAGCATCACAATAATTCTCAACAAATTATTAGTTAGGGATAATTATACATAACCCACCTGTGGTTAGGGCGAAAATCACTTTGCCTACCCGTGGTTTGAAAAGTATCACTTAACCCACCTGTGGTATGTTTCCGTCAATCTCCGTAACCCACCTCAAGCCCAGCCGTTACAAAAACACCTCTTAACACCAAAACACAACATAACGCGAATCAAAACACCCAAAACTCATAAACTTTTCAAGAGAGAGACTTGTGGTGAGATCAACGTGTTCTTCGTGGTTTTTATATCTCTTTTTCAGCCTGTCCAGGCCCGGTGGTTTCATCTCATCACGGTGGTTCTGGCTCTCCATAAGTGGTTACAAATTTTCTCGCCATTAATGAGTTGTGGCTCTCCATTTGGTGGTTTTGTATCACCATTTGTGGGTTTTGTTGGTTTTTGCATTTCGGTGTGCTTTATTTTTTTTGGCAGAAATCACGGTGGCCAGTGGTTATGGGTTCACAATAGAGAGAAAAGAAAGATAGAAGTTTTCCCCATTGCCTCCCTCAACCCTTTGGCTAACTCCTCAAATTTATAAAAAAAAAAAAAAGGATTGGAAACCAAAAAGCATAACATAAACTACATTTGGGAACCATTAACAACATAAACTGTTGCCAGCACCACCATCACCACCACCACTACCTTCACCTCTCCCACCAGAACCTCCATAGCCACCCGACCCACCATTCGAAACTGTAGAAACTAGAAAATGATCAAAACCCAGTTGCCCAAATCGCATTTCAGAACGACCCAAATTCTTAAACTCGGCTCCATGGCTAGTACTCAATGGGTGAGAGTAAGAGTGGCACGAAGAACAAGTACGAAACCCACTAATCTGAACTGGGTTTGTGGGAATTCGGGTGGAATGCGAAATGGGTCTGCAAGAAAACCCCATGAAACTGAAAGAGAGTAGGGATTTGCAGGTGAGTGATGCTAGGTTTGGAACCATTTGTTTCTATGAAAACTGAAGAAAAACAGGAGTTGTGGGAAAGTCTGTGTGACTGTGCTGTGGGTTTTGAGGATTTTTTTTTTTTTTTTTTTTTCACTGGTATAGGATAGGAGTGCGGCTCTTGGGTTGAGGGAGGCAATGGGGTTAGGCTTTTAATTTTTTTTGGGTATGTTCTTCATGTTTAAAATTTGTGTGAATGGAGAGAGAAATAAATACCACTTTTTGATTTTGTTTCTCTTGCATTTTTGCTTTATTTTTTGTTTTGGGAGGAGAGAGACATAAAGTTTGAGCCACCGTGACGACATGAAACCGCCGGGCCGGGACAAGCTGAAAAAGAGATCTAAAAACCATGAAGAACACGTTGATCTCACCACAAGTCTCTCTCTTGAAAAGTTTCTGAGTTTTGGGTGTTTTGATTCGCGTGATGTTGTGTTTTGGTGTTAAAAGGTGTTTTTGTAACGGCTGGGCTTGAGGTGGGTTACGGAGATTGACGAAAACATACCACAGGTGGGTTAAGTGATACTTTTCAAACCACGAGTAGACAAAGTGATTTTCGCCCTAACCACAGGTGGGTTATGTGTAATTATCCCTATTAGTTATTTCCTTTCATTTTTTGTCCAAGTAACGCAATTGCAAATACTAAACAATAATCTAACAATTTTTTTGAGAGAAAACGATAGTAGATTTTATTCAATTAAATCAATTTGTACAATGGGGAAGAGGAAAGAGGGGCATTCTTCTAACCAAACAATGGCCTCCTCATTCTCTTTTGCAGCACTAGCTAAAGCTAATGCAACACGATTACATCGCAAAGATACTATGAAAAGATATAAAAGAAAAACTATCTCTAATTAAACCAATGTCTTCAATGATCCAAGCAACTTCTAAATAGTAGATTCTATCCAAATTCAAGAGGTCCACAAGTTCCGCAAAGTTGCATTCCACCATCATGTTATAGAAACTAGTATTTTGACAAAGCAAAAGGGCCAATCTGATCACTGTAGCTACTGTACAGAGGGGGTTTATATTATTCTGCAGATGATGACATGATGCCGCTAAAACTTCACCCTTATTGTTCCTTATAAGAAAACCAAAACCCACAATGGTGTTCTTCTTCAATTGGGAAATTGCTAGATTGAGTTTATGGATTGAATCAGAATTTGGTGGCTGCCACTTCATTTTCTGCACTTCAGCAACCCGATTTTGTTTTTGCTGCACTTCCATGAATTCTAACCTGTAAAGTTCAGCCCGAGCCCATAAATCCTTTGATGAAGTAGTTTTATTCTCAACTATTAGCTTGTTTTTGCAATTCCAAATCATCCAACATGCGATACAAAGAGTGTCAAAATCTACAGAATTCAAGTTTTTTAAGCCAGCCTCCATTGCATCAATAAAACTGATCGGTTATGGTAGCTGAAGACCATTCCAAAATTGACTTTGCAACCAAACAGATTGTGCAAAAGAGCATTCCAAAAACAGGTGGCTATTTGTCTCAACTTCATCATTGCAGAGGGCACATGAGAAAGAGTTGGAGATCTTCCTATCAAAGAGCTTTGTCCTAGTGGGAAGGCTATCATTGCATGCTCTCCAAATAAATGATTTAATTTTTGGAGGAATTGTAGAAGACCAAATACCTTTCCAAAAGGAATGAATCTTAGTATGATCTGATGTGGAAGCCAAAGAAGCATTGGATTGTTTTTCAATTTCCAATTGTAGAAAGTAAGCACTCCTAACAAAGAACCTTCTCGATCTGGATTTGGTCCAAATAAGAGTGTCTTCAGGTCTTCGAATACTGAGAGGGATGATTTTAATGATTGAGGCTTCAAAAGGGAAAAAAATAGAATCAATGAGGAAATCCTTCCTCCTCGATTGTGGGGTTGAGAAATCCATAAGATCAGGTACTGTGGCCTCAGCTGGTAAAACCATTCTAGGCGAACATACTTTCTGGTTTGTCTCTGAAGGCAACCATTTGTCAGTCCATATATTGATCAAAGAACCATTACCCACTCTCCATCTGCTGACTTGAATGAGCAAATCAGTCCCACGAGTTATATTTCTCCATGCAAAAGAAGAGTGATTCGGAACTGAGGCTTCAAGAAAGGATGTATGTAGAAAGTATTTAGCTTTATATACTTTGAAAAGGAGCGAGTCATGACACTACATTAACCTCCATCCCTGTTTGGCAAGTAAAGCTAAATTGAAACTCTTCAAGTCACGAAAGCCAAGACCTCCATCCTTCTTTGCTAAGCACATATGCTTCCAACTCAACCAATGCATTTTCTTCTCTTCATTTTTCTACCCCCACCAGAATTGCCTCATCATTGAATTGATTTCATCACAAAAACCTGCTGGCAATAAGAAACAATTCATGGCATATACAGGTATCGCTTGGGCTACGGACTTGATTAGGACTTCTCTTCTTGCCTGAGATAATAATTTAGTTTTCCACCCACTGAGTTTGGATTGGATACGAAGTTTGATTTCAACAAAAGCTTGTTTCTTACATCTACCAATGATTGGGGGCAAATCAAGATATTTTTCAAAGGGTTCTGTGGATGAAGTATTGAGTAGCATTCTGATCTCATTTCTAGTTGACAAAGGAGTGTTGGTGTTGAAAAAAATTGAACCCTTCTCACAATTAATTTTCTGACTTGAAGCTACTTTATAAATCTGCAAAATCTCCTTGATTATGTGACACTCAGATGTGGAAGCTTTGCAAAACAATAGACTATCGTCTGCAAATAGAAGATGTGTAATCTGAGGTCCATTATGAGAAATACTTACTCCATGTAGAAGTCTTTGTTGGACTGCATTTTTAAGAAGAGCAGAAAAACTTTCAAAGCATAACAAAAATATGTAGGGAGAGAGAAGGTCTCCTTGTCTTATGCCCCTAGAAGATTTGACAAATCCCAATGGAACCCCATTAACCAAAACAGAATATGAGGCAGATAATATCCCCGCCATAATCAGATCCACCCACCTTTGATGAAATCCCATTTTTAACATAAGGCCTTTTAAATAGTCCCACTCCACCCTATCGTAAGCTTTACTCATATCTAAATTGAGAGCCATGTGTGCTATATTTCCTTGGCGTTTTGACTTCATGTAATGTAAGATCTCAAAAGAAATAAGGATATTATCTGTAATCACTCTCTTAGCTACAAACGCGTTTTGACAGTCAGAGATAATTCTTCCCAAAATTCTTTTCAGTTTGTTGGCCAGGACTTTTGAGACAAGTTTAAATATGACATTACATAAACTGATGGGGCGAAAATGAGACATGAGTTCCAGATTTTTCTTTTTTGGGATCAAAGTGATATGTGTAAAATTGATGTTTTGTAAAAATTTTCCAGAATTTATGCAATCAAGAACAGCCTCAGACACATCAGTTCCAACAAAGTGCCAATATTTTTGAAAAAATAAAGGGTTCATACCGTCGGGACCAGGAACTTTTGTTGGATTCATCTGAAACAACGCCTTCTTTACCTCATCTTGAGTAAATTCTTCCAACAGCATGTTATTCATTTCCGGGGTGACCACTTCATGAACATGGTGAATAACTTGAGAATAGGATCCTGTAGAAACACTTGTAAACATCTCTTGGAAATAATCAACTGCAATTCTCCCCAAGTCTGTTTGTTTAGAATAGAAATTCCTAGAAGAATCGTTCAGTTTAGTGATCTCATTATGTCGTTTTCTCTGAGAGACCACAAAAACTGAGTTTCTGTCACCCTCCTGAAACCAGGAGACTTTTGCCCTTTGATGCCAGTAAATATTCTCTTGTGCAATGAGCTCATTAAGTTCAGCTCTAGTAGAATTTTGTCTTTGAGAAAGTTGTTGATTGGACTGTTCTACTTGGCATTCCGTTTCAAGATTGGCCAATAAGTATCTTTTCACTTCAATAGACTTAAAGAGACTCCTAGCATTTCCACCACCCCATTGCAGCAAGGCCATTCTAACCGATTTGATTTTTTGAGTTAGCTCGAACATAGGAGTGCCCCAAAAAATTAAATCCCAACTCGATTTGATGATATCTTCACAATTAGGATCTCTCATCCAAAATGCTTCAAAACGAAAAAAAAAACTTGTGTTTTTTGGTAGGTTTCATTTGAGAAGTGGTTTGAACTTTCACCATAAATGCCATGTGATCTGAGAACCCAAACGGGATGTGAGATAAACTTGCCTGTGGAAAAAACTGAAGCCACTCTTGATTATGCAGTCCGCGATCCAATCGTGCATATACTTAATTCCCTTCGAAACGCCTGTTACACCATGTGAATTTTGGCCCTTTAAAACCTAAATCCATCAATAAACAATCCTCTACTGCCCTTGTGAATTCAGCAATTTAATTGTATGGCCTACTGCCACTACCCCAGTACTCATCAGGAAATAATATTTCATTAAAATCGCCAAGCACCAGCCAGGGGAGTGAAAAAGAAGCATGAAGTTGCCTTAATAAATCCCAAGATTCCCCTCTTCTTAAAGTTTCTGGACGTCCGTAAAAACTTGTAAGGCACCAAACAATACCGTCCTATTTTATCAGAGCATCAATATGGTGAGATGAAGATGTTTGAATATCTACATCCACACCATCTTGCCACAACAAAGCCAAACCATCAGCCAAACCAATCCTTGGGACTACAAAACCATCCATCACCTATAAAGTCCTCTTTAATCTGTGAAAACCATCCATGTTAAGATGTGTTTCACACAAAAAGAGAATTTTGGGACCTTCTTCATTCGCCAAACGGTGAAGTTCTTGAACTGCCTCTGGGAGCCCAAGCCCTCAGTAATTGAGACTTAAAATCTTCATGGTGGCGGTAGTGGTGAAGGATTACCTTCACCTAAAGTATGCAATAAACTAAGTCTTTCCTTACTCAACAATTGTTTCTTGTGAGTGTGTGAATCCAAAGAACCATATTGTGAAGATGTTCGCTTTGATAAACTTGGAAGTTTAGGAGTAACTATACTTACAATTTTGTTATTTGAACTCCTAAGAATGCGTTTCCAATGCCTCAGAGAAGATTTTTTAGAATCTATCAAATTATCCTCATACACAATCGGTACGTTAATCCAACTGGCACCATTTTTTTCGGAGTCGTGCTCTATCTCAATAGCATCAGTGTGCACCACAATAATCTAACAATTAAACTTAAAACACACAATGCTCCAAATATCAAAGCTAATAAATACTCATGTATAAAATTAACATATTTGTTCCAAAAATAACATGATTACAAGTTATTAAAATACACGACTAGAATTATGAAAGTTCCAAAGTTCAACATAAAATTCTCCACAGTGATTGTTCAACTTATATTTCTCATCTGCAACACAAATAAAAACATGTATTAATGGTTTTATTTATAAAAATAATAATTCCAAAACACAATACAAACACCACAAATAATAAGAAAGTTTCCCATATAAATTATTTGCATATTTTATTACCATCAAACAAGTCCAACATTTTCCAAGTAACGAACATTACCACAAGTCGGCAATTCTTGGCAAATAGAAGAGGATTTTTGTCCAAGTTATGCTGAACCCACATTTCCAACACTGCTAATCATGTTTTGAACCTAAAATGACCAATAAATAAATAACTCCATGACTTAAAACATTATGAAGAAACATGAGAATAAAGGATAATGATATATGTATATAAGCATAATGTAGTCATAACCTGGTTACTCAATTGTTGAACAAACCGTAAGGCCTGTGATTTTAAAGCCGCCATTTCTGACTTTAGAGTGGAAATTTCCATCACTTTTGCTTTTAAAATAGTTATATCATGCTCTAGATGTAACATTTTCTTTTCGAGCTCATGGCTTGTTTCTTTATCTCGTCTCTCTTTCTCTGATACCACCTTTATTAAACTATGCCAAGACAAATGAATTGTAAGAAATATGATATTTCAATCAAGACAATAATAACTAAGCATATTAATTTAATGTAAGAAAAATTCATTATTGTTAGACAGAATTATTCATCCTTCATTTATTAAGCAAGCATATTTATAGCAAAACATATAATAACCGAATATATTTATTGTAAAAACAAATTCATTATAAGATATGCATAATTACCAATTTTGATAAAATACTAATTATCCACAATACTAATTGTAAGACCCTAAAAAAAAAAGGCCACTTCTCTATAACTCCCTTTAAATTTATCAACCATTTAGATGATGAGTGGCCAAAAGTCAAACTAATAATCAGTTGCATTATCTACATTTAGAATGTGAACGATGTCATTAACCTTCTAACATCCTTTTATAATTCTTAACAATACAATATTTTCCAAAAGCCACAGGATAGCCAAAAAAGTACAGCAATATCACATTCCCTATAAAAAATTCAGCAGCAAATGAACTTCAAATGAAGGATGTTAATTGTCCACTTGCCACTACAGTATAATGAACATATGAACTTAAATAACAATCCCCACACGTAATCAGTAACCCAACAATACTTAACCTGTGATCCATCACAAAATGCCAAGTAGTCAAGTACCACTTAATATAAGAATAGAAATGAAATATAGAAGAATCTAAAGCTCCTAAGTAACAAAACAGAACAATCAAAGAAAGTTTCAAATACACTATATTTTAGCAAAAGTAAAAACAGAGAGAAAAGGAAAAGCACACCCTTCTCCCTTTCTTTCTCAATACCAGTTTAACTCTTACTGTACACCATAAAATGGGAATACAAAATATTATGTAACCAATTATCAATCAAGGTAGTCAAAGGCGAAAGGCGAACTTAAGCCGCCAAGGTCTTGTATTGCTCGAGGTGTGAGGCGACAAAAAGGCGCTAGCCCCAGTAAAGCGAGTCGCCAAATTCTTAATATATTTATTATATATATAGAACTCAAATCATATGTACCTAGTGTGATATATTATAATGAAGTGTTTTTCAATGTGTAGCATGAAGAAATTAGGTCTATCAAACTATTTGAAAATAGGATTAACATGGTTGAGGCTCTATTAGTTAGTTCTAACAATACATTTTACGATAAGCTTCAATATAACAATAAGTCTAACGAAACAAATTTGTAAATAAATTTAACTAACAATAGGTTTTATAACATGCCTTTTGAAATTAATAGTCTAAAAATAGGTTTCACAACAAACTTCTATAAAAAAAATTTAAAAAAAAAAAAAAAAAAAACCTTGAGGCTCTCGCCTTAGCGCCTATTTCATGGCTTAAGGCGGTCGCCTTGCTCGCCTAGGCTCTACAGGCGAGCACCTGGCTCACCTTTGACTACACTGTTATCAATCACTTGATTCACTCCTAAAATGGTGGAGCCAACAGTGAACTTGAGAAAAAGAAAATCATGCAAAGCCGTATCAAATAAAAACCATACCCAATAAGGCAATTTCTAATCCACAACCATAAACCATATCCAATAAGGCAATTTATAATCCACATTATAAATAAATAAATAACCGATAAAATCACCCCATCCATTGATAAAACCAAGCATGCAATTAAAACCCATATCCAAAAGCTCAGATTTGAAACTTGTTATCCTAATAGATCATCTAAATTAACCCAAAATTGCAATTGAAGAACCCAAATTGAAGTTTTGTATCCAAAACAACAAGCGAGAACCAATAATAAATTTACCAATATCTGAATAGTGGATTCCAACTCAGAAAACATCCATGAATGGGATTCATATTTAAAAGGACCAAATAACGTTATAGATAACCATATATTGGCTCACATTGCTAAAAACCTCCATAATCAAACCCACCAAAACAGCAATGCATTATTAAAACGTACAAGACTTTGACACCCAAACCCCCATTTCTGAATGGCTTACAAATTGTCTTCCATTTTTTGATTATTCAATTGGTACAAGTGGAAGGGGAAATTTGAACCATGGTTCTCCTCATAAAGGAGACAAAGCAATGCCACTAAGCTACAAGGTTCTTGGCCACAAACTGTCTTCCAGTTGAACAAATGAAATTTGACACCATCCCCTAACCCACCCCACAAATAATCCCATTTTAATTTCTCAAGACGATGAGAAACACTTACTAGAATGGGGAATATAGATAGGTAAACTAGATAGTGTGCTCTTTATCAAGGTGATTCTGCCAACTTTCGATAAATAATATTTTTCCCACCCTGCTTACCTTCTCCCGCTTTTTTCCAAAATTGGATGTGGGACTAAGGTTTTTTTATTATAGGTGTTGTTGAAATCATATAAAAATAAAAATAAAAATAAAAACTTCATTTTAGTGTCACTAATGGCATAATCTCAAACAGCAACGGACATAAGGGCCAAATTAATAGTGATTGCAAACTTAGAAGTATGAAATTGAAATTAAAAATAAAAAATTCAGAGACCAAAATAACAATTGAACCAAACTTAGGAGGTGTAATTTGAACTTTAACCTAAATAATAATAATAAATACCGTTATTCTTTTCATATGAGAGCCAATGTCATTCACATCAATAACAATTACTTCTAAATTTGCAACTATCCTTATCCAGAGGTTTATTCACACCCCTTAATAACCTCAATCCAGAAAAAAGTGAGCAGCACTAAAAACAAAAATAATTAAAGGGATATAATGACATATAACCAATCAGGTTTTTATTAGCAAACCAGAACAAATGCTCTTATTAACAAGAAAACTATATGTTTAGACATAAAATGAACCACCAAATAACTGTTTTAAGCAACCCAAGGTCACAGTGACAAAGAACCACTTCTACTTCACTATTCACCAACACTGTTTTCTTCAATTTTCAATTTGCTTGGAAATGATAGTTGATATTCAGAAAATAAACGCATTGATAATCTTCATTCATTAAAAACTTTTTCGTAATGCATCTCAAGGCACATTAATAACCTAAAGGTTCCATGTTACACTAGTAGGACAATGTTTTCAAGAATAAAATAAGGGAAAATGTTCTCCATTATTTTCTGACATTTTAAACCTTTTTTGTTACACGATTGACCTAAGTTCCTACCATCTAATGAATAGAAAAAAAATTCTCAAATTCATTTTCTTTCCCTTGATTATACATGAAACAAACAAAGCCAAAGTGCATTAACAGTCCATTAGTTCTAGTACAAGAATTCCCTGTCCAGAAACAAAATTAGAAAGTAATGAACAATTGAACGTATATACAACAATCAGCTAGAGGAAGTGGAGAAAGTGTCAAATATGTTAACTCTTAAGGATATATCATACTTTGTTGTGCATATATTTGATATTAGTATATTATGAATTTTAACCAAACAAAAATGCTTCTTTCAACAGGTCCAAAGTTTATAAGGGACCCACACCACTTGTAAAAAAGTTACGTGAACTTTATCATGACACGAACACGGTGCTGGCAGCAACCACTAGAGACTCATAAGAGGTGAGGGAAGACTAGTTCCAACCACAATGTATGGATTCAGGCCAAACATTTAAATGTTTTTTTTAAACCACATAACTGCAGGTAGTGTCATGACGCTTGTTATGGGTTTAGAGCTCAATGATATAACTTAAATATGTTAAGAATACCTCAAATCATATGTCAATTTCTTATACTGTGTTCTGTATATGATTTTTTTTTTTTTTTCTTGATAAAGTAATAAAAATATATAAATCAGAAAAAAGAGTCACCCAAGTATGCAGGAAGTATACTGAGCATGTAGTACATGACATATTGTTTTGCATCAATGTAAAATTCACGAAACAGAAATAGTACAACACATTTTTAGATTGAATGCAAAACATGTCATGAATGAAACACAATATGAGAAGGCAATGACAAACATATCAGAAAAATCATAGCAAGCCTAATGAAACGGAACAAATAAAACTCATTTTCAGCATATAAAAAAAGATAATAACATCATTCTTTCATTAATATTTATGAAAGATTATTGCTGAAGTGGTTTGAGTAGGTTTTGTGGAAATGGAGCTCTATAATGACTACAAGTTTGAGAAATCTTTAATGCTAGTTATGTCACTTAAATTCCAAAAACAAAATAGATGGTGTCAATATCAAGGATTTTCACGATATTAGCTTGGTTGGAAACATCTATATGCTAATGGCGAAGGTGTTGGATAATCTCCTTACCTAATCCCAAAAAAAAAAAAAAAAAACAAAAAACAAAAACAAAAAAGGTGTTGGCTAATCACTTAAATGAACGATAGGTGTCTTGTGTTAGATCCAAATGCTTTCAACAAAGGTTGAAAAATCCTTTATTTGGTCTTTAGTTACAATAAATGTCTTTGAAAGCAAACTCGATGGCAGTGTTTTAAGAGTAATTTGCAGGCTGTACACTGAAATGATATGTGATTATGTTAACTAGGGCTATTTCATATATCTGTTAGACAGGCTCAAATTTGGTGAAAGGAGGAAGTGGGTTGGGTTTTCTATTTGGACAATTTGGTTCTCAATCATGGTAAATAGAACAACAATTTTCTTTTCTAATAGTTCAAGAGGACTGAGACAATGAGGCCATTTCTCCATGCTTCTTCTAATTTTGGTTATGGAAGTAAATAATAGGATGTTGCGCAAGGCTGTGGGGGGTGAGTACTTGGCTGCATTTCAAGTTGAAGAAGAAAGTGAAGGATTTATGGAAAGCTCTAATCTTTTGTTTGCTCATGATACAATGCTATTTGTGACGTAAATTCAGATCAACTTGGCTATATCTGATGTTTTCCTTCTCTGTTTGGAAGCAGTCTCAAAATTAAGGGTTAATCTAAGTAGAACAGAGATTGAACCAAAAGGATAAACAGAGTGTGTACTGAGCTAGGCTTAGATTTGGGTTTTAGGGTGGTGACTATACCTACAGTATATTTGGGATTACTCCAGGTTTGTCCTTTACAACACAACCAGTTTGGAAAGCAATCATTGAAAAGGTAGAAAAGAAAGTAGCAAGTTGGAATAAGCAATATTTATCAAAAGGAGGGATGATCACTCTTATCAAAAGTACATTTATCTAGACTACCAATGTGGGTAAATAATCTTTTCCATATCAACACACTACTAAAATAAATAAATGCAGTGCTGAAAATAATTCTACATCATCTATTCAGCTAAACAAAACAGTACTTATTTTTGGGCAAACCCCATATTTATTACATTTTTACAACAAACCTTGGGGTTGCCACTAGGGTCATGCCGATGCAACTCCCACACTCAATACAATGTGATACATTTAATCAATTAAAACCATAACAAAATGTCATGACTCTATCTACAGTTACATGGTTCTAAAAACTTTTAAATGTTTGGTCTCATCTCTTTATATTTTTATAGTTTTATCTTATACTTCGTTGAATGTACAATTGTGCAAAATAACATGTCATGTACAAAACACAAAATCAGAAGGCAACAGCTAATCATATCAGAAAAATCTAAGCAAGTCTAATGAACCATGAAGTGTAAAACACATTTTGATATTGAATATGGATTAGTTGTGACAAGTTCAGCGTATAGAAAAAGATAATAACATCAGTATTTCATTTTTATTTACTGTTTCCAGCTTGCAAATGTTTAAGCTCATCATCAACGAAACCACAAAATTGCATTTAACAATTCTGACCACTCTTTATAGCAAGTTGATAAGAGATTAAGATCCAAAAGCAGTAAATTGAGATCTGAAGACATTTTCTAGTATATGCCAAGAATAAGATAGAACTGAGGAAAGTAAATGCTGAAATTTTGAGTTGAATCAAGCTTATACCTGTATTTCCTCTTCCTGCTCACTCTCCTTTTGGAAACTTTGTCATTCGGTTTGTCGAGTAAGACTAGATTCTCCATATAATTATCAACAAAAAAAGTGTATGACATCCCACAAATTCCCAAATTCTTAACTTGTTTGCTCTTAGGATCATATGAAGAGATCTCACAATGAAGTGGTAGTTTTGTCTCCACTAACATATTACCATTCTTCTGGAGACCTAATAAAAGTCCTCCATTGAGATTAACAGTGAACTGTTTAGTCCAAGAATCAACAACGCCATACTCTTTCATCACCCAAATGGAACAGCAGTTGTTCACTGCATGCCCGTAAGTATAAGAATCATGACATAAAAGAGAAAGCGAACCTCCAATTACTGAGGTATGAACATAATCACTCGTACTGAATGCACCATTTGGCACAGATATCATGCGAAAAACCTCATCACCCAAGTCAAATGACAAAACTGATGGATCCGATTTATTGTCCCAATCCCTCACTACAAAATGGACAGCCCCATTTAAAGAAGCTGATGGTCGCCCCCGATCAACAAAACTAAACCCGGGTGAAAAAGAGTTGCCAGCACTTGTTATTCTCCAAGAGCCCTCATTAAGAGAGTAAATCTCAACCAGAGGTATTTTGGCCATTTCAGACGATTGAGTTCTACGTGGAAAAGCTATCCTCACCACCTTATAATCATTAGTCCGCGGATCAAACCCAAATGCTTCATGAACAACTGACTTGACACGAATGCAAGGTTTTGGAAGGGTTATAAATTTTCTAATTGAGGGATTCCAAATAACAAAGCGGTCTTCCTCAAAAAGACTGAACAATCCATTCACGGAACCGATTAAATTAAAATGGCATATAAAACGACTACACCTTAGTGGGAAATCAATGTGTTGAATTTGATCAGATGAGGAGTCATTGGTATCGTCAATTAATTTGTAGTGCTCTACAAAGGGATAGGGTTTATTAACGCATTGCCTAACAATTAATTTGTCGGAGGAAAGTGAAAGTGATCGAGTTAGGTGGGATTTGATGAAGGCAGAGGTTGTGATTAGAGAGTTCCATGATTTAGAAACGCACCTGAATCGAATTAGGGATTTGACGGGAAGTCTGTGCAGAATTTCCAGCACCACTTCCTCTGGGAGATAGTCTGACATTCCTAACCCTAGCCCAATTTCAAGCTTTTTCTGAAATTTTCGATTTCAATTTCAAGCTTTGGTTCGACTGTTTCTATTTGTTTCCTTTTTGCACTGTTTTGCTTTGTTATAATCAAACAAATTAGCGCCAAGATTTTTAACTTTGATCTCAAAAATTGGGGGGCAAGACTCCCGCCGGATTTTAAAAAAAAAAAAAAAAAAAAAAAAAAAACCAAATCCCTTACTAATAAAATAGTAAGGGCAACATTTCGAACTATTTTCGTTTTTAACAATTCGAGTTTAGAGGACTCGATTTTGTCATTTGAAAATCAAGTGTGAGACACTCGATTTTTAAACTTGAGTTTCTCACACTCGATTTCTAAGTGCATTTTTAAATGGCAAAATTGAGTCCTCTAGACTTGAATTATTAGAAACGAAAATAGTTTAAAACGTTGCCTAATTAATAATATAGTTTCGGATTTATGGTTATTTTTTAAGAAAATCCCGACTCCCACCATTGAAAGTTGAAAACCCTATAACGTACATAGTACACGTTTATTTATTTTATTTTATTTTTATATCCTCATCTATGCATCATTTATACTCTTAAGGGTGTGTTTGGATACCGTTTATTTTGTTGAAATTAAAAAATTATTACTAAAAGTACTATAAATAAAGGTAAAAATTAGTTGAAATAGTACAATGGGTTCCATGAATAAAGTCAAAAAGTGCAGTGAGGCCCATAAATAGTAACAAAAATAAGCTGAATAATGAAATAATTTTAATTTTTAATCTTAACCCAAACGCATATTTAAGGTCTGTTTGAATACCGCTTATCGTTGAAAACTGAAAAGACGGTAGGAAAATAATTTTTAAATATGTGAATAGTATCGTGGGACCCAATTTTAGTGAAAATTTTGTTGAAAAAAATACTTATGGGTCCTGTGAACAGTGCACAGGACCCACTAAGTTGGACGCAAATGTAGCTGAAACCAAGTTTCAACTCTATCCAAACTCACGCTTAGCATGCTCTTGGCTCTAGCTTAAAAAATCAGTTTATTTTTGCTACTATTTATGAGTCTCACTACACTTTTTGGTACTATTTGTAGGTTTCACTGTACTATTTCAACAAAATAAGTGAATCTCAAACAGACTTTTAGTATGTACTCACCCTGAATATATTAAAGTAAGATCAACCAAATGAATCAAAATGGATTGAATTCAACTGCATTTGACCAAATTGGAATAATGAATTGTATTGGTTCAAACTGGACCGAAATGGGTATGTTATCTTTATTCTTGAAACTGATGAAAATGACATGTGTTTCTTCAAGTAGGAGTGGAATTGGGCTCCTCAACCTTGTCTTGGAAACTATATATATATATATATATATATATATATAATGGATGGAAAGAAAAAGTTGATATGATCCTTGGTGTAAGCTCAACATAAGCATAGTAATAATGAATGATAAGCCTTAGCTTTAGACATTTTATGTGATACCATTTTGGTCCAACTCTCTCTCTCTCTCTCTCTCTCTCTAAGAATGAAATATACAAGTCACTATTGCTTATGCAAAATGATTTTTTTTAATTATTTTTATTCATCTTCCGATTTTTTTTAAATTTATTTATTTGTGTTTCTCAAGGGTGAAGAAAGAAACTAAATTATGCATATTGTGTGTAAATAGAGCGTGGAATAGATAATTAGGTGTGAGTATTTTGAAAAATGATTGACTAAAATAAAAGGACAAATTATTTTTCACAAAATAAACAATAATTTTTACACAAGCTGGTGTGAATGCCCTTATAGTATAATTTATTGAACAAGAAAAAGAACAAATTACTAAAGAAAATAATTAGAACCTTCATTTTCCACTTCCTCAAGGCAAAAATCTGGAGAAATTACATTTTAACTCCCTAAATTATAGCCCATATTACATTTGCACCCTAAACTTTTCATATGCACATTTTGCACTCCAAACTATAACATTTGTTACACTTTGCTCCCGACATTAAGCTTGCTATTAAGTTGAATGGAAATTCAAAGTTTATGGTGCAAAGTGTAATCATAAGTTTATTTTAGGGTGATAAAGTGTAACTTATTTTTTGTTTTTAAAGTACTAGGAAAGGTCAATTAAGTTTTTTCACGTGATGTCATACTTTTCAATCCAAGTTAACAATAAAATTAATGTCAGAATGCAAAGTGTAACAAAAATCATAGTTTAAAGTGCAAAATGTGCATTCGAAATGTTTAGGGTGCAAAGTGTATTTAGGAGTATAGTTTAAAGTAGTAAAATGTCATTTTCCCCAAAAATCTAGAATAGAATAGGTGGTAATCATTGCATCTATAGTCCTTACATGTTGTCATTTATCCTTTTTCAAGAGAGAAATAATATTTTTCACAACTTATTTAATAATGTTACAAGTATAATAATTTTCATAGTATTTTTCATAGCAGTTGACTTGGTGAATTTTTGATAGTTCTCATATGGATTCATGACTAACACCACTTTATCACCTACCATTAAGAACTTGTCACCTTAGCAATTGTGAAAATTTTTGTGAATTTAGGCTTTTTGCAACTTTATTTTTACAATTATTGATTTTTTAAAAAAGGAAATTTTGTTATAATTTGTTGTGATTCATCACTTTCACCTTGGTCCAGCACTAAAACCACTTTTATTGTGAAACTAAACCCATGCTAATAAGAAAAACTAGAAATTACTAGTCAGATTTCATTTTATTCAATATAAATTATGAAAATTATATCAATATATCATCCACATCAATAAATTGTGAAAAATGTTATAAAAGAAGTTTTGTATGGAGCATTATTATATGATAAAACAATCTAAAATAGTTTCTAACCACACCAACTCTTGCTCCACTCGATGTGCAAGTGCATGGGCTATATTGTTTCCCTTCTTAAGTGTATGTCTATATGACCACTTGAAGCACTTCATCTCCTCATTAATGTCGTCTATAACTAGTCCCTTTGAGTGATCTTCCCGTTTTGTAAAGAGCCACTGTTATGGTTTTCAATTCTCTTCCAGGACAATTTCTGATACACCTATTTCTTTCGCAAAGATCAGAGCATTGCTCTCTTCCTGCTGCCATAGCCTCCACTGCTTTTGCATCTTCCACATTGGTGTGCCTTTCACTAAGAGCTACAATCATTCGGCCTTCACTGTTTCGAATAATCACCCCAATGCCAACTTTGTTTTCATCTTTGAAGATGGCCCATCAAAGTTGGCCTTATAGACTCCATTTCCAATGGAGCTTCCCACTATGTGTTTGTTTGTTATTCCTGCTTAACTTTTTCATTGACTTGGGGTTTCATTTGTAGGGTTTTGATTCTCACACATCCACTATTCCACATCTGCTCGATATGTTAAAAAGTGGCTTTCCAATCAATTATGGATATGTGTGAAATAATGAATCTGAACTACTGTGAAAGAATATTTTTTCTCTTATTGCCCCTTGCAACTCATTTCCATGCTTCTAGATTATCCAAGCTATTATGACAAAGAGCTCTAACCGATCTGAGGAGTTTACATTTACTTCTTCCACGTGTAACTTCTTGTTCTTGTGTCCACTTATTCCCCCTCTAGTTTCAGCATTCCTTCTCCTTTATCAACATAGAATACACACTTTGAGTATGTAGCTACCACTTAAAGAGTCATCATCCAAATCTATCTAGCTTCAGGTAACCTATAGCTCAACGGAATTTCCTTTATTGCTTTTCATCTATGTGGCATGAAGATGTAGTCTATCAATCTTTGATTCCACTCTGCTGCTATGTTCATCTAGATCAATCAGTGAGCTCACTACAGCTTCGGGGTGGAGCTTTACTGGTGAGACTAGCATATAAGGCATTGGGGTGGGAAGCTATTTGTCACTCCAAATCATCACTTTCCTTCCATCACCCATCTCATACCTATACTGAGCACCATTCGTGGCCTCAAAGATAATTCTCCAAGCATATGAAACTAGCTCCATTCATATTCGCCTCCATAAATTTGCTTGTTAGAGAATATCTAGCTTTATTTACTCAATGAAGAAGTGAATGGCTATCACTCATTATAACTGCCACCCTATTTGCTAGTAAAGCTAATTTAAACTCACGAAGTACTTTAAATCCAATTCCTGCTTGTGACTTGGGTACCCACATTTTGTCCCATCTAAACCAGTTTATTTTCCTTTCTTTGTCAATACTAATCCACTAGAATTTTCACATCTTAGAAATCACAAGTCTTGCATAATTCCTCAGTGAGCCTAAAACTGAAACAACTCATTGGGAATGGAAAATGACAAAGGCCACTACCTTGATTAGTATCTCTTTCTTGGCTTGAAAGAGTAGCTTCTCTTTCCGCTTTTAAAGCTTCTTCCATATCCTTTCTTTTATTTCAACAAACACTTTTTTACTTTTTATATTTTTATCTTCAAATTCAATGAGGGTAGTATAGTAAGAGGTATTTTTCATATTGATCCAGTGCTCTCAAACACCTTGCAAGGTTATGATTACATCGTGACTCTCAACTAATATATTTTTACTTAAAAATATATATTTTCTTCTCACAGATTACCATATCTAACCTGAGGCCTCTTTATATTGTCTGAAGATATCTTAGATAACAAAATAAAGTAGCAATAGAGACATTCCTTTACAATTGATATCCATTATTCATGAAAAAACCCATTCTTCTTATCAATTTTTCAAGAAACACATCACCTTTCAAGAAACCCATCTAAAATAATAATCCTCTCATAATACATAATTTACTAAATTCATTGAAAACTACTTTTTTTTTTCTTCTAAACATATAAAACAAAACCTTTCATATCGATCACAAATTTTACGAGTGTCAAATCAAGACCATAATTTCCCAATAATAACAAAATATGAAGAAAAAAATCTCATTCCCCCTGCAAGGTCACATTTCCTGACCTGCAGAAGAGGATCTTTGTTGTACTTGTGTTGAACTTTGATCTCCAGCACCACTAGACATGTCCCCAGCCTAAAAAATAAGATAAAGAACTCCAATCAACATTATAACAGAACTCTAAATACTGCATAAAGTAATGCATTTACATTAAAAAAAAAAAGCAATATATTTGTGACAAAAGCACAACGATGTAATAACCTGGCCCCTGAATTGTTGAATCAAAAATACCACTTTTGATTTTATAGTGGCCATTCTCTCCAATTGTGATTTTAAAGAGGTCATTTTCTCCATCTTCTGTTGTAGTATTGTCTCTTCTTCAGCCTATAATATATGATAAATAACTCCAATTAACAATATAACTCAACTCTATATACTGCATAAAGTAATACATTTACATTAAAAAATATATAATATATTTATAACAAAAGCTCACCGAAGTAATAACCTGGCCCCTTAATTGTTGAATTATAAAGACCCATTCTGATTTTACAGTATCCATTTTCTCCACTTTTGATATTAAAGAGGCTATTTTATCCATTCGCTGCTGCAGTAATGTCTCTTGTTGACATAGCGATGCCTCTTGTGGCTGACATTCTCTCTCATCGTGTATCATTGCCTCTTGTAGAGTCATTAGTATTGTCTCTAGTTGATGTAGTATTGTTTCCTGTTGATGTATTATTGGCTGTAGTTGCTGGCATAAACTCTCTTCTTCTTGTATTGTTTCTTGTAGCTGGTGTCTTGCCTTTTGTAGCAGGTGTACTCTCTGCTCTTCATCTGAAGTCAACCTGGAAATTTGGTAGCAATAGATACACTAAAAGGCTTGGATGGTTGAAATACAAAAAATGATTTGAACAATTAGTAAAATCAACAAATATCATATTAGAAAGCAACCCATTATAGAAAATCCACACAATCAATCATTTAAACAAGAGAAAAAGGAAGTTATGAAGATGTCTACATTTTCAAATTTCTTGCATATTAAGCTGAAAAATTACAAACATATGAAGCAATGAGGTGGATAACTTTACCTATTCCAAATGTTTTGGGCATGAAGAAGAATCAAATTTAAGCGTGAATGACCTCTATCTAAAAAAGGTGAAGCTAGAGAGAGAATCCTCTAAATCCTTCGGGCATGAAGAGTAATCAAATAGAAGCTTTATTTAAGAAAAAAAAGATACAAGACCCTGCCAGAAAATAACTAGAACCCCAATCCGAAACACAAGCACAAACACACATATGTCTCTATCAACTTAATAAATCTCAAAAACCCAATGAAACCAAGTCAAAGTAATTGATAAAAGAGGAAAGAAAACCTGGGAAAAATAGGTACCTGAAAAGCATATAAAAATTTGGAAAATCAAATAATGTCAATAAACAATATTAGGAATAAAGACATGTGAAATCAAATTTAAAAAAGAAAAGAAAAATGTGGATTAGAGAGTGGTGGATTGGCTTTTGTACCTGTCGTTTTGGGGACCAAAATTTAAAGAAAAGCACCAAGAAGTAGTGCAATTTTTTTTTAATCCTTTTTTCTTTTTTAAAATCAAGGAACCTCTTCAAGCAACCCCTCTTGAGTAAACCTCGGACACATGACCTTGCTCATAAGAATTGTGTATCGAGTAATCTCCAGCCTAGATCTATAGTTTGGGGGGGAGGGAGAAGGAGGTGAGGTTTAAACCAGAGATATCAAGCACCGCAAAGGATGGCACTACCACTATGCTATCACTTAAACCCTGTGCAATGCAACTATTAAGAGAAAGAATAGTAACATGAAAAGTTTGGCTACCAAAGATTGTGGCCAGAGACTAAGTGTTAGAGAACAGTGAGACAAAAAAAGAAAATTATTATTGAAGAGGCTTGAGTGGGTTTTGTAGAAATGAAGCTCTATAATGACTACAAGTTTGAGAAATCTTTAATGCTTATGTCACTTAAATTCAAAAAAGTGAATGATAGGTGTCTTGTGTTAGATCCAAATGCTTTCATTAAAGGTTGGAAAATCCCTTATTTGATGTTTATTTCCAATAAATGTCTTTGAAAGCAAACTTGATGGCAGTGTTTTTAGAGTAATTTGTAAACTGTACACTAAAATGATATGTGATTATTTTTGCTAGGGTTATTTCATATATCTGTTAGATAGACTCAATTTTGGTGAAGGAGGAAGTGGGTTTGGTTTTCTATTTGGACAATTTGGTTGTCAACCATGGTAAATAGAACCACACTTTTCTTTTCTAATAGTTCAAGAGGACCAAGACAATGAAACCCTTTCTCCATGCTTCTTTTAATTTTGGTTTTGGAAGTACATAATAGGATGTTAAAACAATGCTGTGAAGGGTGGGTACTTAGCTGCATTTCAAGTTAAGGGAGGAAGTGAAGGGGTTATGGACAGCTCTCCCCTTTTGTTTGCTCATGATACAATGCTATTTGTGACGTAAATTCTGATCAACTTGGCTCTATATGATGTTTTCCTTCTCTGTTTTGAAGCAGTCTCAGAATTAAGGGTTAATCTAAGTAAAACAGAGCTTGTACCAACAGGAGAAGTGGAGTGTGTAATGAAGCTAGGCTTGGTTTTGGGTTTTAGGGTGGTGACTCTACCTACGGTATATTTGGGATTACTCCAGGTTTGTCCTTTACGACACAACCAGTTTGGAAAGAAATCTTTGAAAAGGTAAAAAATAAACTAGCAAGTTGAAATAAGCAATATTTATCAAAAGGAGGAATGATCACTCTTATCAAAAGTACATTTATCTAGACACCAATGTGGATAAATAATCTTTTCCATATCAACACACAAC
Source organism: Quercus lobata (assembly GCF_001633185.2). NCBI lineage: Eukaryota > Viridiplantae > Streptophyta > Magnoliopsida > Fagales > Fagaceae > Quercus > Quercus lobata. The sequence goes on along the minus strand of NC_044907.1, from coordinate 19,424,658 downwards.
CAAAATCAATAAATGCAGCGCTGAAGCTAATTCTATATCATTTATTCAGCTAAACAAAACAATACTTATTTTTGGGCAAACCCCATATTTATTACATCTTTGCAACAAACCTTGGGGTTGTCACTAGGGGCCACCCTGATGCAACTCCCACACTCAATACAATGTGATGCATTTAATCAATCAAAACCCCTAACAAAATGTCATGACTCTAGCTACAGTTACATGGTTCTAAAAACTTTTAAATGTTTGGCCCATCTCTTTTTATTTTTATAGTTTCATCTTATACTTTGTTGAATGTACAACAGTGCAAAATAACATGTCATGTACAAAACACAAAATCAGAAAGCAATGGCTGATCATATCAGAAAAATCTAAGCAAGTCTAACGAAACAGTAAGTGTAAAACACATTTTGATATTGAATATGGATTAGCTGTGACAAGTTCAGCATATAGAAAAAGATAATAACATCAGTCTTTCTTTTATATTTAATTTTTCCAGCTTGCAAATGTTTAAGCTCATCGTCAACAACAACCACAAAATTGCATTTAACAGCTCTAACCACTCTTTATAGCAAGTTGATAACAAATTAACATCCTAAAGCAGTACAGTATCTTGAGTTGAATCAAGCTTATACCTGCATTTCCTCTTCCTGCTCGCTTCCCTTTTGGAAACCGCATCATTCAGTTTGTCAAGTAAGACTAGATTCTGCATATAATTATCAACACAAAAATAGTATGGCCTCCCACCAATTCCCAAATTCTTAACTTGTTCGCTCTTAGGTTCATACGAAGCGATGCCCCAATGATGTGGTAGTTTTGCCTCCACTAATATATTACCATTCTTCTGGACACCTAATACCCTTAAAAGTCCTCCGTTGAGATTAACAGTGAACAGTTTAGTCCAAGAATCAACAACGCCATACTCTTTCATCACCCAAATGGAACAGAATTTGTTGACCGTGTTTTTATGAGTATCATGACATAATAGAGAAAGAGATCCCCCAATTACTGAGGTATGAAAATAATCAATCCCAGTGAGTGCACCATTTGGCACAGACATCTCGCGAAAAACCTCATCTCCCAAGTCAAATGACGAAACTAATGGACACCATTTATTGTCCCTATCCTTCGCTACAAAATGGACAGCCCCATTTAAAGAAGCTGATGGTTGCCCCCAATCGTCAAAACTAATCCCGGGTGAAAAAGAGTCCCCAGCACTTGTTATTCTCCAAGAGCCCTCACTAAGAGAGTAAACCTCAACAAGAGGTATTTTGGCCTCTTCAGAGGTATCAGTTCTACATTGAAATGCAATCCTCACCACCTTATAATCATTAGTCCGCGGATCAAACCCGAATGCTGAACGACATGTAACACGGCCGTACTTCTTGACAGTAATGCAAGGCTTTGGAAGGGTTATAAATTTTCTAATAGAGGGATTCCAAAGAACAAAGCGATCTTGTTCAAAAAGACTGAACAAGCCATTCGCGGAACCGATTAACAGGAAATGGTTTATACGACGACTCGTGAGTGGGAAATCAATGTGTTGAATTTGATCAGATGAGGAGTCATTGTTGTTGTCAATTAACTTGTAGTGCTCTACATGGGGACTATCAACGCAGTGCCTAACAATTAATTTGTTGGAGGATTTGGGAATTGATCGAGTGAGATGGGATTTGATGAAGGCAGAGGTTGTGATTAGAGAGTTCCATGATTTGGAAACGCACCTGAATCGAATTAGGGATTTGACGGGAACTCTGTGAAGAATTTCCACCACCACTTCCTCTGAGAGATAGTCTGACATTCCTAACCCTAACCCAATTTCAATTTCAGTCTTTGGTTCGGCTGTCTCTGCTTTGTTATAATCAAACAAATTAGCGCCAAGATTTTTAATTTTAATTTAATCACAAAAATTAGGGGCAAGATTCCCGCCAATGAAAGTAGAAAACCCTCTCAGGAGTCAGTACACATTTATTTATTTATTTTTATATCGCCATCAATACATTATTATATTTTACTACCCTTTGAGCAGTCTTCCGTATTTTGAGGTAAGAGTTAATAATATGCATATTATTGCATTTTTCAGTCACCAAAATTATTTAAAAGTGTGATAAGATTTATGCATTTGTGATTGAAATAAAATTTTCATACTACAGGATTTTAATGATTAGAAAATGCAAAAATCCTAAATTAGTATACTTAAAAAAGCTGTCCCTTAAAAAAAAAAATAGAAGAGTCGTTAAGATTGATTTGAGCACATGCAACAAATGTGTAGATGCTAGTTTTTTTAATAGCGAAATATCAAAAAATAAATTATAAAAATTTACATCAAATGAAAATGTATAATATGATTTGAGGCTTACACATTTTTCCACTGATAATATGCATCTAGATCTACTAAAACAATCGAAATAACATTGAAATTATTTGTGATCACTTGCAATTCCATGGCGTTGATATACACTGTGACTGTTGTATAGCTAGAGTACAATGCGCCCGCTAGTGCAATTGAGTTGTGCTGAACCCATAGATGTTGACGCCTATTTTCCTATGCTTCACAAATACCAGGCTTTTGTAGTAGCCCAAGTTTTTACTTCCTAATTTTGTAAAAAAAAAAAAAAAAAATTATAACTTTAACATAAAAAAAAAAACACATCACTTCAAAAATAATAATAATAATAATAACAAATAATTATATATAGTAAAATTCCTCCCACAATAAAGAGATAGAGGAGTGTGATAATGAGATTTCTTATTTGGTTTTTTTTTGAGAAAAATGAGTGTGATGAAACTTATGCAATTTTTGAGTGTATTAATTACTCTAGTAACAAATTAGACTATCTTATAATGTATTAATTAGATAAGAAACCATTACAAAACCAAGATAAATTGACAGGCTCAAAATCTCGAAAAAAATTAAAAAAAAAAATCAGAAAAGAAGTCTACAAATGTAGGATGTCTAAAATCATTTTATTTCTTTAAAAAAAAAAAAAAAAAAAAGAAGAAGAAGAGAAATCCTCCTTGAAAATTATACTCTCTTTGTGCTCCCGGCTCGTGCACTACACAACTTACTGGTGCTTGCAGTGACAAATATTGTGTCAGTAGAACTTATTTGGGTCCGGATCCTTTCCCTCCAAACAAATTTTATGCATTTTCTTGCACTGGGGCATAGTGGACACCGATCTTTAGATGCCATTTGAATGAAATTTTCTAGAAGGTAAACCAGTCCTCGGTTCAAAAGCTCTCGACAATTAATGGCAAAGTTTTTGCCTGGATGCTCAGGAAATTCCTTGGTGATTTGTCACATTCATGTAGATGAAGTCAAATACCAAAATAGAGAGAGAGAGAGAGAGAGAAATGCAATTTAAGCCAACATTGTTCTATCTATATGGACCATATCACCTATATTAACACCAGCAAAAGGAAATTTTTTTTATTAAAAAAAAAAATTCATATTTGACCGTACCGAAACAATTTTCTACTTCCTTTGTTTCTATAAAATACATACCCTGAACCTAAACCAACAAAGCCATCTACAGAGTGCATAAAAATAACAACGTAAAACTAAAATGTGACCTATGGTTTTCGATATAGCATTATTAATGATTAAACCCGCGAAAAAAATCACAAAACAAAAAACCTCGGATTTGAGTTTTTGAATCTACAGCGATGGAATTATCAACATTAAAGAAAATAGATGTTCTTGATGTACGTTTGAGTGACTGTGCAGTGTTTGGAAACTCTTGGCCAGGACTGCACGTTAAAGAAGTATGAGTACATACGAATTTCAAAGAGGATGAGATTGTATAGGATTGTGGAAGTTATTTTGAGAAGTTATGATTTTTACATTTTGAATTTGAAAAAAATAATAACAACTCGAATAAGGGAGGTAGTCATGCCTAAATTGAGCGGTTTTCTTTCCTAAGTTGAGTAACTAATGTGATAGTTGTCATATTTTGTAGACAATGTTTTACATAGGAGTTAGAGATTATTTTTAGGGCAAATTATACTTTGTTCACCTGTGATATACTCGAAAAACACTTTGTCTACCTGTGGTTTAAAAATTGACACTTTACTCGCTTAAGATAAGCTTCATTTGTCTCATGTTACCCACCTCTGTTAAAAATAGTAGTAAATTTGTATTTTGCTACTCTTTTATATCTCTCTCCTCCTAAAACATAAAAAAAACTAAAAAAAAAGGTAAAAATGCAAAATTGACTCTTTAACTTTCACTTTTTTTCATTTCAGTCCTTTAACTTTCAGTTTTGTCAATTCAGTCCTTTAACTGTCAATTTTTGTCAATGTAAGGCTCTGTTACATTTCTGTTAGTGGTTGCCGTTAGACCCACTGAAATAACGCCGTTTTGTATTTTATTTTTATTTTTAATTCAGAATTAAAAGAAAATAAAAAAAATTTGAAAAAAAAAAAAAAAATTTGTTCCCCTAACGCATCACCGATTCAGAATCCTACACCTATTGCAGCTACCACTCCTCCACACAATCCCAATCCTCTCCTCCTCGCCTCAACAACAACAACAACGTCATTGAAATCCTCCAGCAACGCGGCCTCATCGAATCCCTAACCAGCCCTGACCTCCACGACACCGCCACCGCCACCGCTGTTTCCTCCTCTTCTCCTCAGCTCTCAAAGTTTACTGTGGTTTTAACCCCAATGCTCAATCTCTCCACCTCGGCAACCTCCTCGGCTCATCGTCCTCTCCTGGTTCCACCGCTTCGGCCACCAGCCCGTTGCCCTCATTGAAGGAGCCACCGCTCGTGTCGGCGACCCCACCGGCAAGTCCCTTGAGTGTCCCGACCTCGACTCTCTCCGCCGCAACACCCTCGGCATTTAGTCCACCATCGCCAGAATCCTCTCTGAGAACTCCGTCATCCTTAACAACTACGATTGGTGGAAGGAGGTCAAGCTGTTGGAATTTTTGAAAGATGTGGGGAAGTACGCTAGGGTTGGGACTATGATGGCGAAGGAGAGCGTGAAAAAGCAGTTGGAATCGAAGCAAGGAATGAGTTACACCGAGTTCCCCTTAATGTTTTTTTTTTTTTTTTTTAATTTTCTTTTAATTTCGAATTAAAAAAATAAAATGCAAAACAGCGTCGTTTCAGTGGATCTAATAGCAGCCACTAACAGAAATGTAACGAAGCCCTATATTAACAAAAATTGAAAGTTAGAGTAATGAATTGACAAAACTGAAAGTTAGAGGATTGAAACGAAAAATGTGAAAGTTAGAGAGTCAGTTTTGCATTTTTGCCAAAAGAAATCAAGAGAAAAAAAATCTAAAAGTTAGGTTTTATAAGAAGAAGAAGAAGAAGCACGTCACCTCACCTTACCTCACTGCTACTCCATCTTACCCTACAGATATGGAATGATATCACTCTCATCGGAAACAAAGGTAAGTAGCTCCAAAATCAAAGCATTCAGGTTGGTCTTAATCTCACCACGGCTACTTTGACTCAGCACCAACACCAGGTCCTACATTACTCTCTAACAAGCCATCTTCAACCTTTTCCTCGGTTGGCAACACTTTAGCCTTCACTTCCTTTGGCACAAATGGGCATTGTTTCATTTGGTATGCTGTCAACTCATAGACATCACATTCACCATTTTCATCAAATAAGCTATTATCCTCTTCCAAGGCAATGCCTTTGTCATCTTTAGCAGATAAGCGAATATCCTTTAACAAGGCTGTTCTATGCACTTTTCTGCTATGATAAACTTGATATTCATGATATGTGAATTAAACAGAAAGTTCCTTTTCTTTTCATCGTCCAATATTTTCCTTAGCTTTTCTTCCTGATTTGTCTCACTTAAGAGACTTCGTAATTCATATCTATGTTTTTTGGATTGAGTATCCAAAGTATTCAAACGATCCATAACCGATTGCTCCAAAACATGCTCTGAAATTTCGAACTCATCATTTTCAATGATTTAAAACTTAAATTTTAGATTTTTTTTTTTAATTTTTTATGTTTTAAGAGAAGAAAGATATAAAAGAGTAACAAAAATACAAATTTACTTCTATTCTTAACAGAGGTGGGTAATGGGAGACAAACGGAGCTTATTGGTAGGTAAAGTCCCAATTTTTAAACCACAGACAAGTAAAGTGTTTTTCAAGCAAATCACAGGTAGGCAAAATGTAATTTTCCCTTATTTTTAGCATGTTACCCTTAAGTTTTATCTCTACTTTTTAGTATATTTTTTTCTTCAAAATCAAAACAAAGAGATTTGAGGGGAAAAAAAAAATGTGAAAGGAGATTAAGGAGCAAGGGAAACCTGGTATTCAAAAAAAAAAAAAGTGAAGTGTTTTTTTTTTAATGCAAAAAAAAGAAAAGAAAAGAAAAAGAGTTAAAGTCTTGATAAAGGGAAAAAAAAAAGAAAAGAAAAAAGAAGAGTGAAAACGTGGAGTAATACTTAGTTTGAAAATCAACTGGAGTTAAACGTAGGGGTTAAACATTGCCTATTTTGTAGGCAAGGTTACACATGAGAGTTAAAGATGTGTTTTTACTATGTTATCCTAAAGTTTTATCTCTACTTAAATTTAGGTTGTAGGGGTATTTGAAACAAAAAAACGACTAGTTCAAATAGGAGAAGCCCCTTAGATAGTAGTATAGATATTCACCTGGAATTGACCAAATTGGAGCAAAATGGACCGTATTGGACAAAAGTAAATTGAATTGGACGGAATTGGAGTAAATGAACCATATTGGACCGATTTGAGTGTATATAATCTTTATCTCTTAAAGTTGATGAAAATGACATGTGGTTCTCCAAGTAGGAGTGGAAACGGGCTCTTCAACCTAGCCTCAAAAACTACATTAACATACGAATATGAATACAGTTGTGGAATAGAATTTTTTTTGGTAAGTATAAACTAAAAATAAATAAATGGTGTCTTCAACCAAGCTATTTGTATGATATGTATTTTCTATTATAAGTTATATTTAGGTTCAAGAATGTGTAAAGTTATGATAGTGAAAAGTGATGGTTCTATTATGATTGATAAGTTACAATCATAATAGAACCATGCTAGCTTTGTTTTCATCTTTGAAGATGGCCCATCAAAGTTGGCCTTATAGACTCCATTTCCAATGGAGCTTCCCACTTTGTGTTTGTTTGTTATTCCTGCTTAACTTTTTCATTGACTTGGGCTTTCATTTGTTAGGTTTTGATTCTCACACATCCACTATTTCACATCCACTATTTCACATCTGCTTGATATGTTAAAAAAGTGGTTCATAAATCAATTATGGATTTGTGTGTGAAAAAATGGATCTGAACTAGTGTGAAAGAATATTTTTCTTTTCTTTCCCCTTGCAGCTCTTTTCCATGCTTCTAGATTATCCAAGCTATTATGACAAAGAGCTCTAACTGATCTGAAGAGTTTACATTTACTTCTTCCATTCGCAACTTCTTGTTCTTGTGTCCACTTATGCCCCCCCTCTAGTTTCTGCATTCTTTTCTCCTTGATCAACATAGAATACACACTTTTGATTATGTAGTTACCACAGTCATCATCCAAATCTATTTAGCTTCAGGTAACCTATAGCTCAATGGTAGTTCCTTTATTGCTTTCAATTTATGTGGCATGAAGATGTAGTCTATCAATCTTCGGTTCCACTCTCTAATATGTTCATCTATGAGCAATCAGTGAGCTCACTACAACTTTGGGGTGGAGCTTCACTGGTGAGACTAGCATATAAGGTATCGGGGGGTGGGGAGCAATTTGTCACTCCAATTCTTAACTTTCCTTCCATCGCCTATTCTCCATTTGATACCTATATTGAGCACCATTCATGGCCCCAAAGATAATTCTCCAAGCATATGAACTAGCTCCATTCATATTCGCATCCATAAAATTGCTTGTTAGAAAATATTTGGCTTTATTTACTCTTTAAAGATGTGAACTGCTATCACTCATTAAAACAGCCACCCTATTTGCTAGTAAAGCTAAATTAAACTCATGAAGCGCTTTAAATCCAATTCCCGCTTGTGACTTGGGTGCTCACATTTTGTCCCATCTCAACTAGTTTATTTTCCTTTCTTTGTCCATATGAATCCACTAGAATTTTCACATCTTAGAAATCAAGTCTTGCATAATTCCTCTGAGAGCCTAAAAAATAAAACAACTCTCATAGGGTATGGAAAATGACATAGGCCACTACCTTGATTAGTATCTCTTTCTTGGCTTGAAATAGCAGCTTCTCTTTCCACTTTTGAAGCTCATATCAGTTGAAAATATTACAGGACATTCTTTGAAAATTTACAAGGGTAGGTTTGGTAATTGCCTTTCTCATTATTTTCTGTTTTTCAAAAATAATTTTTTATTTTTGAGACTAAAAAACTTGTTTGGCAACCCAAAATGAACAGAAAACAAAAACTGTTTTCAAAACTCAATTTGTGAAGAAAACTGAAAACATACAAAAAACTATTTTCAATTTCTAATTTTTAAAAGTCAATAAAAACACGCATTTAATTTAAAGTAACTTCTCATTTAATGAGTTACTATTAAAGTTCAAATTCTAGTAGCAACATATTTTAGTATTTTTTATTTTTTTCTTCAAAAATTTATCTTTTTAATTTCAATCAACCAAACATGTTTTTTATTTAAAAAATACAAGAAAATAATTTTTTGTTTATATTCCCAAAACAAGTTTTTAAAAATAAAAAACAAAAACTATTACTTTTTTTTTTTTGGTTAAAGGGGAATACTGCATTAACTAGTCATAAAAGACGAAGTGTTGGCTAAAAGCCTTAAAGAATAAAGACCAGAAACATCAAAATCTAAAATAATACAAAGTTCTTCCAATACAGGAGTGTCTAAAACAACAAAATCCCTATCAAAGGTGCAGCCTCCTTTAGCAAGATAATTCGCATATCTACCCGCACAAAAACTTTTACTAAACGTAACTTAAATATCCCAAAGTATATTTTATCATAAAATAAAAAATAAATATCCCAAAGCATAGATATGGACCGAACCGAAGATTAGATTTTCCTTAGTACTATGGGCCACACGCTGGAAATAACACAGTCCTTATCCGGTTCGGGAACGCATAGTCCTACTCCTACCGACCTGTGTTTCTGGAAGGCTCTAGAACTAAGGCCGCCCACTATATAATCTAATCTTAACCAAGCGATCTTTTTCTCTCTCTCTCACACGCAAACCCAAAGTATCTCTCTGACTTCCACCATGAAACGTAGTAACGTCCCAAGCTCCGCCTTGAAACCCGTTTTCATAACCAGAGCGGAGCGTGAAGCCTTAGCCATAAGACGCCGTCAACAAGAAGCCGACGAAATCAACAAAAGCCGTCAAAGCCTCCTCTCCTCCGCTTCCAACAACCACAACAGCAACGATGTCAACAAACCCTCCGATTCTGATCGCCACCGCGATCGCGATCGCGACCGTGACCGTGACCGTGACCGAGATCGACGCAATAGAGACCGTGACCGCGAAGAGGATGCCAAGTCTCGCGAGCGCGCGCGGTTGGAGAAGTTGGCGGAGCGAGAGCGCGTGAAAGAGTTCGACTCCATTAAAGAGCAGTACTTAGGGTCGAAGAAGCCTAAGAAGCGAGTTATCAGACCCAGCGACAAGTTCAGATTCTCGTTCGATTGGGAGAACACGGAGGACACTTCTCGTGACCTGAACGCACTCTACCAAAACCCTCACGAGGCTCAGCCCTTGTTCGGAAGAGGCTTCCGCGCCGGCGTCGACCGCCGCGAGCAGAAGAAGCTCGCGGCCAAGAACGAGAAGGAGACGCGCGAGGAGATTCGCCGGAAGGATGGGGTGGAGGAGAGGCCGGAGGAGGCGGCGGCTCAGAAACTCAAAGAACAAGCTGCTGAAAAGTACGGCAATCTGGACATGAGAGTCGATCGGCACTGGAGTGATAAGAAGCTTGAGGAAATGAGGGAGAGAGATTGGAGGATTTTCAGGGAGGATTTCAGTATCTCCTACAGGGGTTCGAAGATTCCTAGCCCTATGAGGGCTTGGGACGAGAGCAAATTGAGTCGAGAGCTGTTGAAGGCGGTCGAGAAAGCCGGGTACAAGAAGCCTTCACCTATTCAAATGGCGGCCATTCCACTCGGCCTACAACAGCGCGACGTGATTGGGATTGCAGAGACTGGTTCTGGCAAGACTGCAGCTTTCGTTCTCCCTATGCTCAGTTACATTACTAGGCTGCCTCCAATGAATGAAGAGAACGAGGCCGAAGGGCCTTATGCCGTTGTAATGGCACCCACTCGCGAGCTTGCTCAACAGATCGAGGAAGAAACTAATAAGTTTGCTGAGCATTTGGGGATCAGAGTGGTCTCCATTGTTGGTGGGCAGTCCATTGAGGAACAAGGGTTTAAAATTAGGCAAGGGTGTGAGGTTGTCATCGCTACGCCGGGGCGTTTGATTGATTGTTTGGAGAGGCGTTATGCGGTTCTCAATCAGTGTAATTATGTTGTTCTTGATGAGGCTGATCGGATGATAGATATGGGATTTGAGCCACAGGTTATGGGTGTGTTGGATGCAATGCCTTCTAGCAATTTGAAACCCGAAAACGAAGATGAAGAGCTTGATGGGAAGAAGATTTATAGAACCACTTATATGTTTAGTGCCACCATGCCGCCTGCAGTGGAGCGCCTTGCTAGAAAGTATCTGAGGAATCCTGTTGTGGTAACTATAGGTACTGCCGGAAAGACCACAGATTTGATATCCCAGCATGTGATGATGGTTAAGGAATCGGAGAAGTTTTCTAGGTTACAAAGATTGCTTAACGAACTTGGTGATAGGACTGCAATTGTGTTTGTTAACACTAGGAAGAATGCAGATAATGTTGCCAAGAACTTGGATAAGGCAGGCTATCGTGTTACAACCTTACACGGTGGAAAGTCGCAGGAGCAGAGGGAAATTAGTCTTGAGGGGTTTAGGACAAAAAGATACAATGTCCTCGTTGCCACCGATGTTGCGGGGCGTGGGATTGACATACCCAATGTCGCGCAAGTCATAAATTTCGATATGCATGGGAGTATTGACACATACACGCATCGTATTGGACGAACAGGACGTGCAGGCAAGACGGGTGTGGCCACTACATTCTTGACTCTTTCAGACTCTGATGTGTTTTATGATCTCAAGCAGATGCTTATCCAGAGTAACAGTAGTGTTCCTAATGAACTTGCAAGACACGAGGCTTCCAAGTTCAAGCCAGGTTCAGTTCCTGATAGACCACCAAAACGCAATGACTATGTTTTTGCCCATTGAGAAAGTTTGAAGCTTGTGAAGTCACTTTTAGGCGAAGTCTCCGTGTCAATTGTGTCATATGACAGTTTTTAGTTGCTTAAACTTAGTGAGTCAGGTAAGGAACTGCAATAGATAATAGGATTTTTGGGACCTGATTGTTAAGACCTGCCTTCCTTGAAGGGGGAATTGATGTCATTACATTTTTCTGCTGTAGTATATTTGCTGTTCTGCTGATTATTTATTGTAGGAATATTTTCACGATGATATCAATTGAGAATGCTGTATTTTATCTCTGATTTTATTTCAACTGTAGTGTAGGTTTGTTTATTCAATTTACTTTAGTCCAATACGGTCCATTTTGCTCCAATTTGGTACATGGCGGGAGTCTTGCCCCTAATTTTTGTGATAAAAGTTAAAAATCTTGGCGCTAATTAGTTTGATTATAACAAAGTAGAACAGCGCCAAAAAAAAAAAACATAGAAAGTCGAACCAAAGCTTGAAATTGAAAATGAAAATTTCAGAAAACCTTGAAATTAGGGTTAGTAATGTCAGACTATCTCCCAGAGAAAGTGGTGCTGGAAATTCTGCAAAGACTAGGTTTTTATTATAAACTAAACCATGATTTTTATATAAGCTGATATGAATGCTCCTATAGTATAATTTATTGAACAAGAAAAAAAAAAACAAATTTCTAAAGAAATGAATTAGAACCTTGATTTTCCACTTTCTCAAGGCAAAAATCTAGAATAGGAAAAATCTAGAATAGGAAAAATCTAGAATAGAATAGGTGATAATCATTCCATCTATAGTCCTTACATTTATCTCATCCAAAAGAGATATAATATTTTTCACAACTTATTTAATAATGTTATAGGCATAATAATTTTCACCATATTTTTTGTAGCAATTGAGTTTGTGAATATTTATTGGTCCTCATATGGGTCAGTTACTGATTCCACATTATCACATACCATTAACAACTTGCCAATTTACAATTGAAGTAAACTAGTGTGAAAAAATGTATTTTCTTGACTCTTGCAGCTTTTTTCCATGCTGCCAGAAAGTGCCAAAACCGATCTGAAGAGTCTATATTTACTTCTTCCACAACTTCTTACTCGTGTCTACTTGTGCAGTTGTGCTCCCCTCTAGTTTTTGCATTCCTTTCTCCTTCATCAAAATAGAATACACACTTTTGACAATGTAGCATCCAAATCTATTTAGCTTCGGGTAACCTACAACTCATTGGAATTTCCTTTATTGCTTTTCATCTCTATGGCATGAAGATGTAGTCTATCAATCTTCAGTTCCACTCTCTGCTATGTTCATCTATGATCAATTAGTGAGCTCACTACAGCTTCGGGGTGGAGCTTTACTGGTGAGACTAGCATATAAGGTGTTGGGGTGGAGAGCTATTTGTCACTCCAAATCTTGACATCACCCATTCTCCATCTCATACATATACTGAGCATCATTCGTGCCCCTAAAGATACTTCTCTAAGCATATGAACCAGCTCCATTCAAATTTGCCTCCATGAAATTGCTTATTAGAAAATATCTGGCTTTGTTTAGTTTACTCTAAAGAAGTGAACTGCTATCACTCATTAACTGCCACCGTACTTTGCTAGTAAAGCTAAATTAAACTCGATTATAATTTAAAAAAAAAAAAAAACATAAAAAAGAAGCTAAATTAAACTCACAAAGTGCTTTAAATCCCATTCCTGCTTGTTACTTGGGTACCCACATTTTGTCCTATCTCAACTAGTTTTTTTTTTCCCTTTCTCTGTCCATATGAATCTACTAGAATTTTCACATCTTAGAAACCAAGTCTCGCATGATTCCTCTAAGAGCCTAAACTGAAACAACTCATAGCATATATAAAAATGACATAGGCCACTACCTTGATTAGTGTTTCTTTCCCGGCTTGAAATAGCAACTTCTCTTTTCGACTTTTGAAGCTTCTTCAATATCCTTTCTTTTACTTCAACAAATGCTTTTTTATTTTTTTATTTTTATCTTCAAATTCAATGAGGGTAGTAAGAGGTATTTTTCATATTGATTCAGTGCTAAACTCAAATGTGAGTAATTTTTGGAATTCATCTGCCACTGACCACTCCATGTAAGCTTTTTTTAGTTTGCACCCAATGCAAATGCATGTAGGAGAGAGAGAGAGAGAGAGAGAGGGCCTTATTTCAAACCCCTCATGGGATAAATATATCCCTTTGGTTCTCCATTTAACAAAATAAAATAACAATAGAGACATTTCTTTACAATTGATATCCATTATTCATGAAAACCCAATCATCTTATCAATATTTTCAACAAACACTCATTTTACCCTACCATAAGTCTTATTCAAATCGAGTTTTAAGGCCAGATGACCCCATCTATCCATTCTCTATTAATAATATAGGTCTTTGACTACTAAATAAGAATGCATAGGCATGTTACTTGAGATGGAAGCTAGTTCACTTTATAAATGCTATATGACCCCAAATTTCCTTTAACACTTGCAATCGCATCAATTATCTGGGTAATGTCACTAGACATTCCGCAAAAACATAAATTGTCAGTAGACACCTCTATAGTCACTGCTTGTTACAAACAATGGTGAAAATACTACTGGCACACACTATACCTGTCTCCTATGTGGCATCTGCAGAGTGAGAGAGAAGGGATGATCTTATATATTCAGCCCAACTGCCCAAGGACACGTCATGATTTTATATATTCCGATCAGGCGTGAGATCAAGAACGCGTGTAATGATTTTATATATTCAGTTGTAAGACATGGTTACTAAAAAATAGTTGTTACAGACAGATGTTTTAGTTTGGGAAGATGAAATCAATAATTTTCCCATGGTAAATTCATCCAAAGTGGCTGCCATTTTTTTTTAGTCAATAAAATGAGTTTGTAATGTCAAGAAGATTAACTGTATCAAGAAGATAATTCAAATTGGACATATATTGTTCTAATTATATGCTATGAGGTAAATTGTAATTTTTCCTAAATCATTATGAACCATAACTCTTTAGACAGTATGTTTGGTCGATGAAAGTAGCCTTATTATCTTTTTATCAATTTTATACATATATATATATATATATATAATCAAATAAAACCATCTAAAAGAATATCCTCTCATAATACATAATTTACTAAATTCATAGAAGACTAATATTTTTTTCATCTTCTTCAAAACATACAAAACAATACCTTTCATGTCAACCACAAATTTTAGTGTGTCAAATCAAGACCATAATTTCCCAACTTTAAGAAAAAAAAATCTCATTCCCACCGCAAGGTCACAATTCCTGACCTGCAGAAGAGGATCTTAGTTGCACTTGTGTTAAAGTTTGATCTCCAGCACCACTAAACATGTCCCCAGCCTAATAAATAAGATAAATAACTCCAATTAACATTATAACACAACTCTAAATACTGCATAAAGTAACGCATTTACTTTAAAAAAAAAAAAAACGCAATATATTTATAATAAAAGCACAACAAAATAATAACCTGCCCCCTGAATTCTTGAATCAAAAATAGCACTTTTTGATTTTATAGTGTCCATTCTCTCCAATTGTGATTTTAAAAAGGTCATTTTCTCCATCTGCTGTTGTAGTATTGTCTGTACTTCAGCCTATAATATTAGATAAATAACTCCAATTAACAATATAACACAACTCTATATACTGCATAAAGTAATACATTTACATTTAAAAAAAAAAAATATATATATATATATATATATTTATAACAAAAGCACACCAAAGTACTAACCTGGCCCCTTAATTCTTGAATTATAAAGACCACTTTTCATTTTAGAGTATCCATTTTTTCCATTTTTGATATTAAAGTGGCTATTTTCTCCATTTGCTGTTGTAGTATTGTCACTTGTTTACACAGCAATGCCTCTTGTTACTGACATACTCCCTCATCACGTGTCGTTGCCCCTTGTAGAATCATTAGCATTGTCTCTTGTTGACGTATTATTCCTTCGTGATGATGTACTATTTCCTGTTGAAACTGGCATTCACTCTCTTCTCCTTGTATTGCCTCTTGTAGCAGGTGTCTTGCCTTTTGTAGCACTCTCTCTTCTTCATCTGAAGTCAACCTGGAAATTTGGTAGCAATAGATACACTAAAAGGCTTGGATGGTTGAAATACAAAAAATTATTTGAACTAAGTAAAACCAACAAATATCATATTAGAAACTAGAAAGCAACCCATTATAGAAAATCCACACAATCAACCATTTAAACAGGAGAAAAAGGAAGCTATGAAGATGTCTACATTTTCAAATTTCTTGCATATTAAGCTGCAAAATTACAAACATAGTAAGGGATGAGGTGGATGACTTTACCTACTCCAAATGTTTTGGGCATGAAGAAGAATCAAATTTAAGCGTGAATGACCTCTATCTAAAAAAAGTGAATTCAAAGAGAGAATCCTCTAAATCTTTCGGGTATGAAGAGTCATCAAATAGAAGCTTTACTAAAGAAAAAGAGATACAAAACCCTGCTAGAAAATAACTAGAACCTAAAGATTGTAACATGAAAAGTTTGGCTACCAAAGATTGTGGCCAGAGACTTAAGTGTTAGAGAACAGTGAAACAAAAAAGAAGAAGGTTATTACTGAAGAAGTTTGAGTGGATTTTGTGGAAATGAAGCTCTATAATGACTACAAGTTTGAGAAATCTTTAATGCTATTTATGTCACTTAAATTCCAAAAGTGAACAATAGGTGTCTTGTGTTAGACCCAAATGCTTTCAATAAAGGTTGGAAAATCCCTTATTTGGTATTTATTTCCAATAAATGTCTTTGAAAGCAAACTCGATGGCAGTGTTTTTAGAGTAATTTATAGACTGTACACTGAAATGATATGTGATTATTTTAACTAGGGCTATGCCATATGTCTGTTGGACTCAATTTTGGTGAAGGAGGAGGTGGGTTTGGTTTTCTATTTGGACAATTTGGTTGTCAACCATGGTAAATAGAACCGCAATTTTCTTTTCTAATAGTTCAAGAGGACTGAGAAAATGAGACCCTTTCTCCATGCTTCTTCTAATTTTGGTTTTGGAAGTACATAATAGGATGTTACACAATGCTGTGAAGGGTGGGTACTTAGCTGCATTTCAAGTTGAGGAAGGAAGTGAAGGGGTTATGGACAGCTCTCCCCTTTTGTTTGCTCATGATACAATGCTATTTTGATGTAAATTCTGATCAACTTGGCTCTATCTGATGTTTTCCTTCTCAGTTTTGAAGCAGTCTCAGAATTAAGGGCTAACCTAAGTAAAACAGAGCTTGTACCAACAGGTGTAATGAAGCTAGGCTTGGTTTTGGGTTTTAGGGTGGTAACTCTACCTATGGTATATTTGGGATTACTCCAGGTTTGCCCTTTACGACACAACCAGTTTGGAAAGAAATCATTGAAAAGGTAGAAAATAAACTAGCAAGTTGGAAGAAGCAATATTTATCAAAAGGAGGAATGATCACCCTTATCAAAAGTACATTTATCTAGACTACCAATGTGGATAAATAATCTTTTCCAAATCAACACGCAACCAAACCAAATAAATGCAGTGCTGAAGCTAATTCTACATCATCTATTCAGCTAAACAAAACAGTACTTATTTTTGGGCAAACCCATATTTATTACATTTTTACAACAAACCTTGAGGTTGTCACTAGGATCACCCCAATTCAACTCCCACACTCAATACAATGTGATACATTTAATCAATCAAAACCCCTAACAAAATGTCATGACTCTAGCTACAGTTACATGGTTCTAAAAACTTTTAAATGTTTGGCTCATCTCTTTTATATATATATAGTTCCATCTTATACTTTGTTGAATGTACAACAGTGCAAAATAACATGTCATGTACAAAACACAAGTCAGAAGGCAATGGCTGATCAAATCAGAAAAATCTAAGCAAGTCTAATGAAACGGTGAGTGTAAAGCACATTTTGATATTGAATATGGATTAGTTGTGACAAGTTCAGCATATAGAAAAAGAAAGTAACACCAGTCTTTCTTCTATATTCACTGTTTCCAGCTTGCAAATGTTTAAGCTCATCATCAATGACAACCACAAAATTGCATTTAATAGTTCTGACCACTCTTTATAGCAAGTCAATAACAAATTAACATACAAAAGCAGTACAGTATCTAGTATATGCCAATTCCAGTCTTTCATTTATATTTACCAATTCCAGCTTGCAAAACCAAAAAATTGTATTTCAGGATTCTGACCACTGTTTTTGATAACAAATTAATGTCCGAAAGCAGTATATTGAGGTTTGGAACTTCATGCTTACTTATAACCACACAACAGTATCTAGTATATACCAAGAAATTAAATAAAACTGAGAGAAGTAAATGCTGAAATTTTGAGTTTATCCATATCCCCTTGTACAAGGGCATTGTGGGCTTTGTGATTTTGCTCTATTTTATTGCATTGAGCGCTTACTGACCCTTTCAATTTTTTCTTTCTATGGGCCTTTGGAATATGACCCAATTTTCTATTTCTTTGCTCATGCCTTGATCCATCTCTTGGGGTTTTCTTGGGCTTTTCTCTTCTTGAACTTTTGGATATGAATTTGCAAAAATGAGTATTAACACCAAGCAGGACTTGGAGTCCATCTTATTAATGAATAAAAAATGTTAAGGAGCATCCTTTTATTTAAAACTTTCCTGGACATAAACCAAACAGTGGAAACGGAGTCTTTTTAATTTTTTTTTTCTTTATTATATCTTGCCCTTTCCTCTCTCTTTCAAACATACTTTTAGTGCTGTATCCATGGCATCTACGGAAATGCAAGGCGGCCCCCTTTATCCAACCAGTGAAGTTTCAGCCCTTGTTGGATGTGAAGATGCCGAAAGGGAGCTAGTATCTCGACTTCTGGACAGCACTGAGGAAAACCTCAGTGTGATTTCACTGGTGAGCGAAGAAGCTGTTGGCAAGACAGCTCTGGCAAGGCATGTTTATAAGAGACTAGACATTCGGCAGCACTTCCAATGCCGTCTCTGGGTCCATGTCCGCGAAGAGTTTGCATATAAGGATCTCTTGCTCATCATACTCAAACAGATTCCGATACGCTTATTGAAGGACATAGAGCTTATGAGCGAGAAGGAGCTACGTCAATTGGTTTTCCAGACTTTAATGAAGTTCAGGTTTCTAATGGTGTTGGATGACGTGTGCACGGAGGACATGTGGTTCAAACTTTTACGTCCCTTTGCAGACGCCACAAATGGAAGCAGGGTCATCCTTACTACTCGCCATTTTAATGTAGCATCAGAAGCTGACCCATGGAGTTGTCCACTGAATCTGAGGCAGTTAACTGAAGAGGAGAGTTGGGTATTGTTCTTGAAGAATGCAGGCAGCCGCAGATCACCAGAAAATAGTTCAGACCTAAACAACTTCAGGGAAGAAATTTTGGGAATATGTCTGGGTTTGCCTCCAGCAATCCTCCTACTGGGAGGACTGTTGTCAACCATAGAATTAAGTGACTGGTCAAGAGTAATTGATCGTTCACAATTTGGTGAAGATAAATCAGCTCTCTTAAATATTGTAGCTTTGATGAGCTATAATGAACTTCCATCTGCGTTAAAGCCATGTTTCCTTTATTTGGCTCTCTTTCCCAAAGCATATGAGATCCCCAAACGAAGGTTGTTGCAGTTGTGGCTTGCGGAGGGATTTGTTCAATTGTCACCTGATGAGGCTAGCGTCCCCATTGAAGATAAGGCCAAGATATATTTGGAGGAACTAGTGTCTAGAAACATGATTGAAATAGCAACCAGGAAGTCAGATGGAAGCCCAAAAACCTGTCGTATGCCATGTTTCCTCTATGGCTTCTTCTTGCCAAAAGCTGAGGAGGAGGGATTTCTACACGTCCACCATTGCAGATCAGAATGTACATATGCAGATTCAGAAATATTTAAGGTTCAGAGGCTCGCAGATCAATTCGGTGTCTCGAAATCTCATATGGGAAACCTATGTGCGTATATTTCTTTCAAAGCTGAAAAACAAGGTACATCCAATAGTGAAATTGGTACGTTGCTAAAAAAAATTATCAAAGGAAGAGATCGTGTCCTGCTGAAGGTGCTTGATCTCGAGGGTGTCTACAAACCTCAGCTACCTAAGAAACTGGGGGAGCTGAGGAACCTAAAGTATTTAGGCTTGAGATGGACAGGTCTTGACTCCTGTCCCGCGTCAATTGGGGATCTACCATGCCTAGAGACCATCGATTTGAAGTATACTAGTATAACCACTTTGCCTAGTTCTATCTGGAAGGCAAAGAAACTTCGACATCTCTATATGAATGAGGTGTCCATTCAGAAGCCATCAAGAGTAGTGTCTTCAACAAACCAACTTCAGACCTTAATGGGGCTTTTCATCGGTTCCAAGGATCCCAAGGATTGTGGCTTGGGAAAGTTCACTAGCCTTAGGAAACTGGAACTCACGTGCCATTCAGAATCAATGGAGGAAACAGCCAAGTGCATCTCACAACTCGGCAACCTTCTAAACTTAAGGTTGAGATCAAGAGATCCTTTTGGTCAACCTTTATACCTCGTGCTGAGTCCTATGAAGGACCATCAGTCTCTCTCAAAGTTATATTTGTTTGGTGTGGTAGCAGATGATGACATTGGTTACCTTCCCCGAAACCTCAAAATCCTTACATTGTCGATGTCAAAACTTGAAGAAGATCCAATGCCGGCGCTAGGGAAGCTGCCTCAGCTGAACATTCTCAGGCTTTTTTCTGACTCCTACTTAGGGTCAGAAATGACTTGTCATCGTGGCCACTTTCCTAAACTCAGTGTATTGAAAGTGTGGAATTTGAAGGAATTAAAGCAGTGGACAGTGGAGGAAGATGCCATGCCCCAACTTCTAGAATTAGAAATTAGACGCTGCGAAAAGCTTGAAAGTTCAGACGGATTAGAGCAGCTACCTGCCCTGAAGGAATTGATTTTAACAAACATGCCGCAGGAGTTTGTAGCAAATGTTAGACAAGGGCTAGGAAGAGACATTTTACTCACCAACACGTGGGAGTTTTCTCCTTTATTTGCGTGTAAGTTTTCTTCTGCACCTATATTCTAAAATGCTCTATAGTTCCATAGTCAAAAAGTTCAATAACTTTTGTTTTCCTCTTTTCATTACAATTCAAAATATGAGTAAGATCTGATTTGGGATACAAATTGTGGTAATTAAGACTTAAGAGTCACTGCCGAATTTGATATTTATCATACCTCTAAAATTGTGCTATTATTAAGTGAATAGATTAGATAGATTCATCTATCGAATTGAGTGTCTAAAAAGTTAGACACAGCAATTCGTTTGCCAAAAAAGTACCGAATCCCACGAGATTGTGAAGTGGTTCAAGATTACTTGTCCTCCTAGTGTAAGTTGATCCCTCTTCTTGAAAATTATTCAGAAAAAAGACTATCATGGTATTGCCTCTATCCTTAATTTGATTCTGCCATTAAGTCTTAAAGATATATTGAAAATAAATCAACGTTTTTATTTTAATGCAGGATTAGTGCTCGTGGAGGAGTCCAGGACAAAATGCGGTCTTTGGAGTGCGACACTGTCAAGAGTAACATGCTGCAAAATTTTGCAATTCTTTTTTTTATTTATTATTATTTTTCTTTTATAGGAGTTCCTTGTATCACTGTTCATGGCGATACTCTTTTATGCAAATTAAGTTGTAACTTCAGTGTTTTAACGTTCATGGCGATACTATTCTTCTTCTTCTTCCACTTCATCATGGGTGTTCTGTGTTCAGGTATGAATAATATACATTGTACTAGTAATGTAAATTTTACATTGTAGATTAGTACAATGTAAATCTATAATTACCGTAATTAATTAATTTAGGTCAGAATAAAATTTTAAAATAAATTTTTTTTCTCTTTTACATTGTATCAGTACAATTTAAATTTTTTTAAATGATCCATGTGTGGAGCAATAGGCAAACTTGGTCATTTTGTGAAATTGTTATAAATTTTTGTTATTTCTTTGGTAGAGAAAATTTTTTGTTGTAACTATGAAAGGAGTTGGAACGTAATAGTTTTTAACGAAAAATATCATTTTGATCTTTATATTTTAAAGTCATTATTAATTTGGTTCCTATATTTTGGTAGCAATCAATTTAGTCATTATTGTTTTCAATTTGCAGTCAATTTTCGTTAGTGAGTTGACAGTAAAAACTGAATTGATTACAAGTTAAAATAATAGGGACTAAATTGACTACTACCAAAATGTAGGAACCAAATTAACAATAACAGAAAATTATATGGATCAAAATGATATTTTCGCCTAGTTTTTATAACCGTTGGCATGCCTTATTTTAATTGATGCATAATAAACATTGTATTAGTAATGAATTTAAGCGGAAGTAATATTATTTCAATCACAATAGACTATGTTAATAGTTGTTATCACTAATGTTATTCATAACTTATATACACGCTAGACAGTTGAATGAAAAAATAAAACGAAAAATCACATTTGCAGCGCCTTTTGTGAAAATTGATTCAAGCACGCGCTATTTTTATATATGAGTTCTAGGAAAAACTATATGAAATTAATGAGTTGATATCCTCAGAAAGGAGAGAAGTTTCTAGATACATTTCACAGGATTGCTTATGGGATGGAGATCTTTACTAAAGCTGAGGAATGAAGCTAGAAGACTAGTTAGGTTTTGAGGCATGGTGATGGGAAGAGAATGCTTTTTTAGCATGATCACTGGCATCCTGATGGAGTTGTATTCCCAAAGCATGGCTATAAAATCATCTATGATGCAGCTAGCTAGCAACTTTCAAGCCAAACTAGTACTCTATGCTTAGGTCAGAGGATCTTCTTAATATTCAGAGTCAATTATGGTTATAAGAGCTCAAAGATGAATACAAAGCCATATGGTTAACTTCGGTTTTACGAAAATTTTCAGGAGATTAGAGACAAATCTCAGGTAGTGGAATGGTGTAAAGTGATCCGGTTTAATTTGTCCATCCCAAAGCATGCTTTTATTGTCTAGTTAGTTTCGAGGAATAATCTATTTGTTGTAAAATAGTGAAAGTTCAAATTACCAAGATTGATTGTGAAAATATTTTAGGTTCAATAAAGAACTCCAAACAAACAATAGAACAAAGGAATTAATCCAAAAGAAAATAGACACAAAACAAAAAGAATTATGTTGTTTGGCAATAGTCTATATCCATGAGCGACAATGAAGAATTTCACTATATCAAATTTAGGATAATATAGATTGGTGTAGATGCACTTTCACAAACCCAAATCCTAAATACACCCAAATAGTTCTCTCTCACAAATACAAAACCAAAGAACCGAAGGTTCATAAATACCAAATACGAATTGCGCAAAAATCAAAGAGAGAGCCACAAATCAAATCCAAAAGTTGCAACAAACCAAGAGAGAGCAAGTCACCAAATTGTAGAACCAAAATCAAACCAAGCGGCAACAAAACCTCTCTCACTAGACTCATCTTCCACGCACAAGGGAGAATTACTCCTATTGCAAATAGAACTCAAAATCAAGTAGGAGACAAGATTTATAACAGAGTTTGATAACTTCAAGCAATAGTCACTCAAAAGGAATAAAATTAATTTCTTATCCAAATCCAACAAGGAGTCAAACTCCTTAATTCAAGCCATGTTTTACAAATCTCCACCTTGACTTGAATTCCAACGTCTTACAAAAGAAATTTGCAAACCACCAAATACAAATCCTTAACAATTCTCCACCTTGACAAGACATCTCTCAAGCCATAAATGCAAAAGCACTAAATCAAATTAGAGCCTAACCAAAAGAAAAAAATTGTATATTATCTAAAAACGGCTTCCAAATGAGCTAATGGATGCCAAATGCACTTGAAGATGGTGCCAAATCCAAAAATCAAAATTTATATCACCATAAACAAAACTTCTCTGTCGCCTCCAATAAAGCCCTACGGGCTAATTCAAATTGCAAATACCATACAAGTCCAAGCAATGTTTGAACTTGCGCAAAGGCTTAATCACCATGTCACCACAAAAATTAACATCATAATTCCTACTTCCAAAAGATTTAACCTTAATAGGGCCCCACACATCACTATGTACATAGTCAAGCATACCCTTAGTATGATGGACTATTGTACCAAACTTGACCTTATTTTGCTTCTCCAAAGCACAAGGCTTACAAACTTCAAATTTGCAATTCTTGTCACTCCCAAACAAAGTATTCTCACTTGCATGTTCCAAAAGTCTAATTGTTTTTTAAGCAACCTCCCTATTTGTTACTCCACCTACAATAGTACTCCCTTTAAGGAAATACATGTTCCTTCAACGTGTGGCCATCATCACCATCAAAGCACCATGTAGTACCTTAGGAGTTCTATTCTCTATAGCAATCTTGAAACCTTTGGATTCTAATAAACCAACTGAGATGAGATTCTTCTTCAAGTTAGGTATGTATTGAACCTCATTCGGAAAATGAACTGTTCCATCATGCAAATTTTTTTTTTTTAATAAGTAAGAATGTTATATATACGAACGGCTACTCTATGCATGAAAAACACAGAGCAAACCCAAAGAATACAGGAAGAAAACAATAGAGAGAAAACAAAAAAGAACCAGAAAACAAAATAATTACAAAAGAGAAAGAGAACAAAGAAAAGAAGGGAGAGAATCACTAGTCATGAGTCCCTATGCCCGAGACCAATCAAAAAGAGTCCCAATAAAAGAAGCAAGCATCTGATCACCGAAATTATCCAAACCCTCAAAAGTTCGCCAATTCCGTTCATTCCAAATACACCATAGGTGCACAACGGAACTAAGTTCCAAATCTGAGATGAATGCTTCCCCAACCAATTCCACCAGTCAAAAAGCAAATCTGGGATCGATCTAGGTATAACCCAAGACAAACCAAAAGTTATTAAGGCAAAGCTCCACAACCAATGAGCCATTTCACAATGAAGAAGTAAATGGTCTACTGTCTATCCATTATGACGGCACATAATGCACCAGTCTACAAAAACCAATCTCCTCAATCACAAATTATCACCCGTTAGGATCTTATTCCAAGCTATGCACCAAATAAAAAAAGAAACCCATCTAGGTGCCTTTACTCTCCATATACCTTTCCAAGGAAAGACAATTGAGGGAGAATCCCACAATTTGTTATAATATGACCGGGTATCAAACTCCCATTAGGTTTCAATTTCCATCTCACCTGGTCTCCAACATCCAGTAGAGGGGTATTAGCTCCCAAAATACGAAGAAAATGCAGCCCTTCATCCATCTCCCACTCATTAAGATCTCGAATGAGATGAACATCCCAAATTCTTCTATCCTCTGCCCCCTGCCTCGACAGAGAAGCTTTTACAGATGCCTCCATATCAAGGGCAATACCATACAGTCTTGGGAAAGCCAATTGGAAAGGTTGATCCCTATACCATCCATCCTGCCAAAATCCCACTTTATTCTCCAACCCAACAACAAACTGTCAATTTTTGCTAAAATCCTCCCATCCCATATGAATATCTTTCCACAAACCACATTCATGAACTCCCCTACCTAGCTTTGAGGTCCATCCCCCCCAATCTTCCCCATATTTTGAAACTACCACCCTCCTTCATAACCAATCCTCTTCCTTCCCAAACCGCCACAACCATTTCCCCAATAAGGTCTTATTGAAAGTAGTAAGTTTTCTTATCCCTAAGCCACCGTTAGCTATAGGCGCACAAACTTTATCCCATCCTACCAGATGAATCTTGCTGTCACCCCATAGAAAATCCCTTTGCAACTTTTCAATTTTATTAGCCACATAAGTAGGAATGGTGAATAGAGATAGAAAATAGGTAGGAAGACTAGATAACGCACTTTTGAGTAACATCAATCGACCCCCTTTAGACAAATACAACTTCTTCCACCCGGCTAATTTTCGCTCCAATTTTTCTAGAATGGGATTCCAAATTGAAAGGGAGTTATGCGACGCCCCCAACGGCATGCCAAGATAAGACATAGGCAAAGTTCCAACTCTACAACCCAAAATTTTAGCCAAGGCATGCACATTATCAACCTCCCCTATTGGAACCATTTCACTCTTGTGCACATTGACCTTCAAACTTGTTACCAGTTGAAAGCTGAGTAACAATAATCGAATATGAAGAATTTGCTCCACATCTGCATCACAAAATAGGATAGTATTGTTTGCAAACAATAGATGTGAAACACTTTCCTTACCACTCCTCCTACCCTCAACTTTAAAACCATTGATCAAGCCAGCTTCCTCCACTCTTCTCAACATCCTACTGAGCACCTCCATCACAATCAAAAGCAGCATAGGAGATAGTGGATCCCCTTGTCTTAAACCCCTTGAATTACCAAAGAAATTAGCTGGAGACCTATTAATCAAAACAGAGAATTGAACTGTGGATATACAAGTATGGATCCATTTACACCACTTCACCCCAAAACCCATTCTATTCAACAAATTCAGTGAAGCCTCCCAGTCCACATGATTGTAAGCCTTCTCAATATCAAGTTTGCAAATGACTCCAGGATCCCTGCTCTTCCCTCGGCTATGCACACACTCATTCACAATAAGAACTGAGTCAAGGATTTGTCTCCCACCTACAAAGCTATTCTGAGTCTCCGAGATCAATTGATCTAAAACCATTCTCAAACGATTTGCCAAAACCTTAGCCAAGATTTTATACACACTCCCCGCCAAGCTAATAGGCTGGAAATCTCTGATATTAGAGGTGTCATCAATATATTACTAAAAGCTGAAGTGTGGCATTTATAGTTGCTAAGCTCCTATTGCGCCACCTCATCATTACGTCATTCGCCACATAATTAATATATATATATATATATATATTTTTTTTTTACAAATATATATATATATATATTTATATAGATTATTGACTTTACATATTCATCTTTGTCGGTTTTAACATCTATATATAATTAATATTTATTCTTATTTTTTTTAACAAATATATATATATAAATAGATTATTGACTTTACATATTTATCTTTGTCGATTTTAGCATCTATATATATTTCTTTTTTATTTCCAATTTTCCTATAATTTTTTTTTACATTCACTTATTTTTTTAAAATATTTACATTTTCTTCAACCTTTCTTCTTCCCTCACCTTTTCATCTCCCCACTACCCTCTACTTTAATATTGCTATTCATCCTTCTCTTCATCTTCCTTTATTTGTCTCTTCTTATCCCTTCCCTCTTACTATAAATTTGTCACTCTTTTCCATTCTTTGCATAGTTTTCTTTCACAAAAAGGTTCTCTCTCTCTCTCTCTCTCTCAATGTTTATGTGAATTGTTATCTCTCCCAATGTTTTGGTGGATTTTTATTTTTTATTGCATCTCCGCTTTAGGTTGATAAAATTTTGTATTTTTAAGAACTCTAATTTATGTTAATATGATTTAGTTTTGTGTTTTAAGTTATTATTATTATTATTATTATTTTGCTCTTTGATTGTTAAATTTTATTTGATTACATTATAAAAAATTAAAGATAGTAGAAGCATTTATAGATTCTGAGCTCCTGTTGTACCACCTCATCATCAAGTCATTCGCCATATAATTAATATTTATTCCTATTTTTTTTACAAATATATATATATATATATAGATTATTGACTTTACGTATTCATCTTTGTTGGTTTTAACATCTATATATAATTAATATTTATTCTTATTTTTTTTACAAATATATATATTAATATATATAAATAGATTATTGACTTTACATATTCATCTTTGTCGATTTTAACATCTATATATATTTCTTTTTTATTTCCAATTTCCCTATAATTTTTTTTTACATTCACTAATTTTTTTAAATATTTACATTTTCTTCAACCTTTCTTCTTCCTTCACATTTTCATCTCCCCACTACCTTCTACTTTAATATTGCTATTCATCATTCTCTTCATCTTCCTTTATTTGTCTCTTCTTATCCCTTCCCTCTTACTATAAATTTGTCACTCTTTTCCATTCTTTGCATAGTTTTCTCTCACAAAAAAGTTCTCTCTCTCTCTCTCTCTCTCTCTCTCTCTCTCTCTCAATGTTTTGGTGGATCTTTATCTCTCTCAATGTTTTGGTGGATTTTTATTTTTTATTACATCTCTGCTTTAGGTTGATAAAATTTTGTATTTTTAAGAACTCTAATTTATGTTGATACGATTTAGTTTTGTGTTTTAAGTTATTATTATTATTATTGTTATTATTTTGCTCTTTGATTGTTAAATTTTATCCGATTACATTATAAAAAATTAAAGATAGTAGATAAAAATAAAATAGTATTCCATTACATAGCATAATTTGGATAATTTATTGTTTATTGTTATATCTTTTAATTTTTCTTATTTTTTTCTTCTCTTCCATTTTACTCAATATTGAAATTCAACCACATCCTCCTTATCATTAAATTATTTATATTTTCTCTCTCCTTTTGTTTTAAAAATAAAAAATGTAATATTTTACTTAAATTCAAATAAAAGAAAATTGTGCTCATCAAATTGTACTTTTTTTTTTATAAAACATTTACACTTTTTTCAACCTTTCTCATTCTCTTTACCTTTTCATCTCCCAAAAATTCTACCTTGATATCACTCTTCCTCTTTCCTTTTATCTTCCTTTATTTTGTTTTTTTATATTATCATCCTCTTAATATAAATTTATCATTCACTCTTCTATTCTTTACATAATTTTATCTCACAGAAAAGTGGTTATTTCCCACTCTTTCTCCCTCAATTTTTTGGTAGATTTTTTTTTTTTTTCTTGCATCTCTATTTTAGCCTAATAAAATTTTGTATTCTTTAGAGCTCTATTTTGGTTTATGGGGATTAGCTTTGTGTTTTAAGTTTATTTATTTATTTTTTATGTCTTTGATTGTTAAATATTATCATATTTCATTATAAATAATTAAAAATAGTATATAAGAATGTACTATTATTATATTATATAGAATTATTTGGATAAGTTAGTGTTTATTGTTATGTATTTATTTTTATTTTTTTTCTCATATCATTTTATTTAACATTTAAATTCAACCACATCCCCCATATATATCATTAAATTATCTATATTTCCACTCCTTTTTTATTTTTAAAAATTTTAAATATAATATTTTGTCTAAATTAAATAAATAAAATTGTCCACATTAAGTGGAGTAATGATAGGGAAACACTCATTCTCACACCCAATGCATCAAAGGAAGAATGAAATACAAAACAAATCAAGTTAGAAACACTAAATTAAAAAAAAAAAAAAACTAATAATGCATATTTAATGTCATAGAATCATCATCAAATTTTGGAAAACGATAGGTTGCCAATGGAGAGAGAGAGAGAGAGAGAGAGAGAGAGAGAGAGAGAGAACCAATACAAAGTAATAAAGAGTAGATAAATATAAAAAAAAACCAAACGTCAATTAGTAATCGTTGATTGGAAAACAAAGAGGTTGTTAGGAGAAGTAAAAAATAAAATAGAGATTACCGTGTGGAGAACATTAAAAACTTTACAGTGTAGTAACATAAACCGTTTAATTCACTTAAAAAATTAAATCAACAATCAATAATTAAATACAATCATAGTACTAAATTTAGATTTAAAACTAATCAAATTCTAACTATGGAAACCATATTAATCATAACTAAAAAAGAGATGTTCTCTGATAGTAGTAGAAATTGAGTAAGAAATAAAGTTAGAAAATTTAAAAATCCATTTTTTGACATTTCATTTAACCTTATTTATAATATATATATATATATATATATATATATATATATATATATATAATTTTCATGCACTATTACTTTCGAAAATCTAATGAACAATGCTACCTCTCATTTATCGTCTTTGTTATGCAAATTATCAGTTAGTAAATATATGATAATGGTAAGAAGCGTTACAAATGAGATCACTAAAAAAAAATATAAAATTAATTAGCCACTATCATTATGGAGTAGTAGTCTATAATTTTACGCATCCAAAAAAGTGGAATATATAGAGTTTTTTTTAAAGGTATGTGTAAAGATTCACTATATGTGTGTGTGTGTGTAAAGGTAATAAAAAGAAAAAGAAAAAGGAAGGTATATTTAAGGTTTTTGTTAACTTAAAAACTAATGAAAATCAAATGGCTAATAAATAAAATTATAGTTTTAATAAAATATTTAATGAGACCATCCTAAAAAAATTACCACGCGCAACGCGCGGGTATGCGACTAGTTCTTTTTAAAATTTAAAGCAATGAAGGTAGCATTAAGGGATTTTTCAAACTTACAATGTTGAAAAAACTCTTCAAAGACCGCTAAGACATCTTTCTCCATTACTCTGCAACAATGCTTATAAAACACCATAGTAAACCCATTCGGACCTGGAGCTTTGTCCCCTTCCAAGTCACTTACGACTTGAAGTATCTCCTCTCTCTCAAACTTTCGTTCAAGCCAAACCCTCTCCATATCTCCAATACGATCAAACTCTAAACCCTTCACAAAAGGCCTCCACCCCTTAGACCCCTTGTACAAATTTTTATAAAATTGGACTACTTGATTAGTTACCTCGGATTCCTCCTTAAAAACCACCCATCCACCTCCAAGGCCCTCAGATGATTAAACCTTCTATGGGAGTTAGCCATTTTTTGGAAGAACTTGGTGTTATTATCCCCTTCCTTGATACATAACATCCTAGATTTTTGTCTTTAGGAAATTTCCTCCAAGGAAAGGAGATGCTCCACCTGTGACCTTAAATCTGCCCTATGACATTTCTCCCCATTAGTGAGACCTAAATCCCCTTCCTTAGCATCTAATATTTTCAACTCCTCCATTAATTGTTTCTTTTGATGCTCTACATTACCAAACTCTTGGCGATTCCATTGTACAATGTCCTTTTTCAGAGCCTTTAATTTTTTGGCAAGCACGAAACTAGGTGTACCTATAAAAGAATGCCGATTCCACTAGGATTGAACTTTATCCACAAACTCCTCCGTCTTCAACCACATATTTTCAAATCTGAACGGACTTTTCCCCCTTGCCATTCCCCTTGTGTCCAAAAGAATTGGATTGTGGTCAGAGATAGGATGTGGTAAAATCCTTTGAATAACATCTGGGAAGTGATCCTCCCAATTTGAAGTGACCAAAGCTCTATCAATCCTAGAAATCGCTGGTTGCTCAGTTCCACTTTACCAAGTATAGCTACCTCCTTCCAAAGGCAAATCAATTAAGTTAAGATCCTCAATAAATTCAGAGAATTTTTCCATAGCTAGGGTCAAACATGTCTCACCCCTACGCGCACTAGGAAAGCGAACAATATTAAAATCCCCAAAGCAGCACTACAGTATCCTCCAATACTGCTGAATACCCACCAACTCATCCCACATGTGACCCCTCTCGTTGTTCTCATTTGGGCCATAAACCCTTAAACATGCCAATATAAAACCATCCTCCACCCCTTGCCACTTTACCGAAATTGAGAATGTACCGACCATAACCTCCACCTTATCCAAAACCTTTTTATCCCATATAATCAAAATACCACCAACAGTTCGATTAGCCTCCAAAATAGCCCAATCCACATATGGACAGCCCCACAAACTATAAACCAGCTGTCTATTCATGCTAGCAATTTTCGTCTCTTGTAAACAAACAACATCACACTTCCACTCCCGCAACCAATTCTTCACCACGAGTCATTTCTGAGGATCATTTAAACCTCTAACATTCCACGAAATCATTTTTATCTTCATTACCACAAAAATATCCCACCTACTAACACCAGCACAAAACCAATCCTCTATCTCCCATCATAATTCATTAAAGAGATCAAGTTTCACAGCTCTCTACGTCCCTTGTTTTTGGACTTAGCCACTTTTTGGCTACCTGTTACTTTTCGATGTAGCACATTGGCTGCCTTCATCTCAGTTTCTAGCCTTTGTAAGAAAGCAATGCACAACTTCTCATGCCGAGTCATTGACAACCTAACCAATTTACTGAAACCAGGAATTTTGTGTTTCACCCACCCATAAATATCCAATTTAGCCTCCATACTCAATACCTCAGTGATCTCCTCTAACTCTGCCGAAGTTGTTGATGCACTCAGATCAATAATCCTTAAAGGTAAATAATCTGTCAGTTTAGTTTCACCAAAACCCACAGAAAAATCAACTGCATCCTCCACAAGCATGACCTCCCCAGAAAGGCTCAAGAATTCCTTATAGAAAAGGAGTTTGCCTCCTGACCTGAAGCTCCAAAACCCACTGACCCAACTCGCAAAAACTCCAAAAAATGCTCGGGAAAAGATGGTTCAATCAATCTTGGCACAAATTCGAGAGTAACTGATCTCGTATCTATAGAGGCCAACCCACCTGACACCATATTTGAGCCCACAAAACTTTTCCGATTAGAACTAAACCTGAAAACCATTTTCTGAAGATGCTCGGTGCAACTCGACACTCCTACTGGTGAAGCACTCCATGGATGAGAAACCAAACCTCCATCTGCATCGGTCTGGAGAGCCCTAACTTGTGAAGCCACTTGCGGCTGAGAGACCAAGAAGCTCCCTTCAAAATCACTCCTCGATGTAGAAAAGAATGGGCCTGGATAGTTACTTGGGCTTGTGGTCATCAGGCTTAAGTTATAAACGTAATGGGCTTCTGATTGTTTCGGGCCCAAACCAGTACCCATCTTCTCCATCGATGACTCCACAAGGCAACCCACTATCTCGAATTGAAAAGCAGACTTCTTGTAAACACCATCAAGGTTCATCATCGTCTCCTCGACACTAAATCCATCGGAGACAATACACTTAGCTACCGCCAAGGGCTTCGCGAGATTACCTAACATCTCGATTTGACCAACCACGATCTCACAATCATCAACACTCGCTGTCGTCGCCGATGATTGATTTCACACCAGAATCACTGGCGTTGGTGACTTCTTGGCGTGAAAGCCACCATCTGCCATGATGTTGTCCACCCTCAGAAGCTTGCGAAGTTGACCCAACTCCTCATTTTGACTTAACGAAGCCTTGTGAAGGGCAGTGGACATCACCGTCACCGTTGACAAGTGGGCTTCTAGCTTTAGTGGGCTCGGGTTAGCTAACGATGAGCTTGCTGGAAGCACCAAAGGGCTCTCCCTAACCCTCTCGTGAATATCAGCAAAGAAAGAAGGCCCTACAGAGTTATTGGAGCATTCCCCAGGCTCAAAGGTATTTGGGCTTAAGAAACTTGGGCCTAAACTAGACTTATAAATTGGCTATTGGGCTGCCAACTTTTTAGAGCCCAAACCTAACTTACCCTTGCCTAGTTCCTTACAAGCCCGTGTAACCCATTTAAAGCTTTTTACTCCCCCTTTATTGCTATCCCAAGAAACCCGTCTCCTTCCTTTCACATCAACTTGCACAATTAAACCACTTCCTATCCAGCAAGATCTCCTTAAATCACTCCTCTTCCCATTTTCATTTGATATTGAATTCAAACTGAAACTTACTAGAATATGTTTCCACTTTTCTACTGGAAGTTGCTTACCTAATTTAGTATCCACCTTACTACACTGCTCCCTTCTATCCCCTCCTCCCACCACCATCTTAACAGGCTTACCCATTGGAATCTCCCCCACCTTAGCACTTGTAAGTTTCAGATACATTGCCAACAACCCCCTTGCTTGATTCTGCCTCTCCATGAACTCCCCCTGAGTCAAATTTTTATCCTTATCCTTGGTTGTAATAAGTTGTAGCTGAGTCACATCCCTTTGCTGCACCTGACCCTTCAATATCTCAGCAAAAGACCGAGAGGGATGAAACCCCGACCTTCCCCTTTGTGGTTGAGACACAAATTTGGCCTGGCCTGAACCACCTAAAGCATATTGGTTAGGTTCCAACATCTTCCTCAGTTCAAGCCTAAAGACCTTCCAACCATTTTGTGCTTTGTCTCCAGGGATAATGACAGATCTTCTATGCCCGCTAGCTTTAAGTTTAGACACTAAAAGGAACTGACCAAAGGAGTTTGTTCCTTGCTGCAAAGTATACGCAGTATCTCCTTCCCCAAGCATAAAAAACTGTTTAGGATTGATTCCGACCACTGTGTGTTCAATATTCTTCATCAACCAACATGTTGCATTCTTGCCCATGAGTATTGACTTCATGAAGTGTTTGCCCCGTTCAAAGATACGTAAGGAGAAAAAATTTCCTCCTTCCTTAACCACCAATTGAAAAAGCTTAAATTCAATGAAAAAACTACGAATTCCACCTATAATGATCAACAACCAACCAACGTTCAAGACAAGAACTATTTTTCAGAAGTATAAAATCAACTTTGGCAACTCCTAAATTGCCATGCAAGAAAGAACATCATTTAAATATATATATATATATATATATATATATATATTTTATTTATTTATTTATTTATTTAAATATCAGTTCAAAGAAAACAATCCATGGTCAGACCACCCTCCTGCCAGTAAACCTATACAAGGTTGACTAGAGATCAAGCCCAATCATGATGTGTCAATACTTCAATCTATAAACTAAACCAGAAATAGTTGGTAATGTTGGTTGATCATTACCCATGGTTACTAAACCAAATTCTGAATTTTGTAGGTTGTCAAACCATTCCTTTTTTGGATACATATGGAAGGTACAAGTTGAATCCTAAACCCATTCATTTGAATGGGAAACAAATGATGAACTAGTCAAAGCAAAATCAAAATCTTTATTACTATCATGTGCTACTTTTGCATTAGAATCCTTTTTGTCCTTGTTTTGCAATAGAAGACAATCTTTCTTCCAATGCCCCTTTAATTTTGCGACAATAGGCACACTCATCTTTCTCAAGTTTCTTATCATTAGACGTGCCCTTAATAATCAAAGCCTCAGTCATCATGTCCCTTTGAGCTTCCTAATCTTTCTTATGATACTCATTATTGGTCAAAACATTGGACACATTATTAAACTTAATCTCATCCTTTCCATACAATAATGTAGTAATTAGACGATCATAAGTATTAGGCTATGAATTCAATGGCAAGAGAGATTTATCCTCATTGCTAATATCGACTTCTAAATTTTGCAAATCAGCAAGTATTTTATTGTAATCATTCAAGTGCTTAGTGTGGACATAAGAAGTCTCAGAGTCGCCACTTAGTTTTTGCAATGGTCTAGGAATCATATATATAGCGTCTTTTCGAGGAAGGACCTTTGATCTTACTACTAGAGTATGAGTTTGGAGTTTAGCTACACTCTTGGGAAGGTGTTAGGCACCCAAGAATGCCCAACCTTAAGGTTGGCCTCCCATTGCCGTGTCTTATGTCTTATCCCTATTAAAAACTAATTTAACACTTGTATTCTAGACTCACACACACACTAACATGCATCTAACATACATCATGACATCTTTCATCCCAAAAAAAACATACTTATCTATCTACAAAGCAATAAGGAGCCAAACCCATATAAGAAACCCTAGCATGCTATCATCATACATATCATGTGCCTAACATTCATCTAGCATGTGAAAACCCTATCAAACATCTAAAACAAGGTAGCAACTTAATCATGGCAATCATAAGATCATGTAAACATCCACACTCAAAACCAAACATCATAC
Organism: Quercus lobata; assembly: GCF_001633185.2. Classification (NCBI taxonomy): domain Eukaryota; kingdom Viridiplantae; phylum Streptophyta; class Magnoliopsida; order Fagales; family Fagaceae; genus Quercus; species Quercus lobata. The sequence continues at coordinate 19,389,782 of NC_044907.1, read as the reverse complement.
AAGAACATTCATCACAAAAGATGCATGATCATCCAGAAACAGGTTCACAAATACCATCAATATCCACCGAAAGAGCAGCAATGAAAGCAATAATAAATACAGAAGTTGAGTTCAATAAGGTAGGGATCATCAAAACGCCAAACCATCCAATGTAAAGACGGTTTTCAGTCAATGCATGACCTACGTTTACTTACCTTGCAGCAACTCAACACCTATGGCATCAATTTATTTGCCTGTGAATGAATGACATGGTATTAAGATTAAGAAACAAGAAGATAAATCCTAATCTAGCATACAATAACAAACAAAAATGTGAACAAAGAAAATCAAAAGCATATAAGAAGGTCAAAATAGAGGCATATTAGGTAAAACAAGCAAAACCAAAGAAACTAGGAAAATCAAATTTAGGGTTTTTGGGCACGAGTATGCGTGTGCATACATAGGCCTGCGTACGCAGGCTAGTTGTATGTGTACACATACTTCGAGCTTGCATGCGAATACTTTTGTATGTGCACGCAGACATGCCTAAACACTAACCCAGTAATGGATAAATAGAAAAATAGAGCAGAATTGAAAACCCTAATTCTAGCAGCCAAATATGCTTAGAATATACAAGAAGACTTAAACCTACCCTAAATAAACAGGTTATAGGACAAAAAAGCAATAAAAACATATTAAATAGCAAAAGAAAGACTAAAAAGAGAAAAGAAAGGTTGAAACTTGATACCTTAGAAAAAGAGTTCCCAAGCTTTGATTTTGACCATTCCCTCAGTCAAATCTATCACAAGTCATTAAATAAGCAATTAGCAATGTTAAACTAAAAGGATTGGGGCCAAAAAAGGTCCTAATCATATAAAATTGACTTAAGGGTGTTTTGTGAAAAACTCCTTTTTGATTCATTATTATCTAGTGAATCTTAGGTTTTTTCTCGTGGGATTTCTATGTTTTGAAAATGTACCATGTAATACTTTTTATAGTGGAAAAAATTGGGTTTGGAATGACTCTCAAACAATATGGGAATTCCAAAGGTCAGCCATTATTACAAAAAACTTGCATTTTTCATGCTTCTGAAACCCTAGCTATGTAGGATGTGCCTACGTACGCATGCTTTGGCCTACGTACGCAAACCACTTTGGTCTTTTGCTTCCAAAAATAGATTTTTTGCTCATTTAAAAGGTTATATTTTCCATTTTAACACTCATCAAGTTAATTTAATACCTGATTGTGCTCTAAACTAGCCTTGGGCCTTAGAGTTTAAGCATCATTGGAGAACGGGGGCTTGAGTCATAAGAGGTACAAAATGTGGTGTCTACAGATGCCCCTCTTTTGATTTGTGAGCTTTGCTAACAGAATCAAAAGAATAAGAATTTTTTTTTTTTTTTTTTTTTTTTTTTTTTTTTTTTGTTTTGACGTATAGCTCAGGCCCAATCCATGCACACCACACACATCACGCATACATGGGGTGGGGTGCAACTTTGAAGAGTTGCGTGGGATTCATATGTCCAAAGTACCACCTTTGTTGCTCGGGAAATGAGTAACGACAGGTTCACTATCCCAAAACCTGTTTTGCCACTTGTAAGCAAATTGCAAGTGACTCACTATCCTAAGGTCACTTAAAAAGAAAAAAAAGAAAACAAACAAGGGTGCTCTTACGAGCTAACCCATTAAACAACAAAAGGATATAATCTCTATGGTGTCCATCTAGGGCTCTTGCCTTAAACTTCTTCGGGTGACTTGCTCCTTTTGTCTTCTTCACTTCTTTCTCTACTATTTCTGGTGAGGCTCTTGTCTCGGGTTGACCTTGGTCTCTTTCTCTATCTCTATCTCTACCTTTTTCTACCGTGCTTGCATGTTCAATTCTCGGAGGATATGTGCACAAGTAATCTTGATTGTTGGATCCACTAGGGTTGGTGAAAACTTGCTGAGGAGTAGGTGTGCATGGGGAGGAATCTTTTGCCTTTCTCATGACTTGCTTGGGGATGAGAAACTCACTGAGGAGTAGGAGGAGTGGACTCACTGAGGAGTAGTATAGATGTGTGATCCACTAGGGAAGAATCTTCTGTTTCCTTCATGGTTTGGTGAGGGCTTTGGGGAAGAATCTTCTGCTTCCTTATTGGGGATTTTATTTTTTTTTGTGTATTGGACTCACTAGGGATACTTTGGGTGTACTTGATTTACCAGGGATTGTTTAGATATGCTTGGGTATATCGGGGAAGAATCTTTTGCCTCCTCCATGGGGATGATGCTTGAGATGCTTGATCCAATAGGGAAGAGTCTTCTACTTCCTAATTGGGAATGATGCTTGAGATGCTCAATCCATTGGGGAAGAATCTTCGGATTCCTTATTGAGGTTAGTGTTCTTGATATGCTTGAACCATTGAGGGAGAATCTTCTACTTTCCTCTATGGGGATGATGCTTGATATGCTTGATCCATTGGGGAAGAATCTTCTGCTTCCTTACTGGGGGGTAGTGTTCTTGAGGAAGAGTCTTCTACTTCCTTTACTGCTCTCTAGGGAGTCTTTTGATGATTTTGTGTCTAATTGGGGTAATCTTGAGATGTTCTTCTTTTTTGAAAGAAGGGATTTTATTTTTATTTTTATTTTTTACTGTTCATGACTAAACTACATGTAGTTTAGTTATCAAGTGTGTTCCCCTTTTTCATTTTCTCCAACAGTTACCAGAAATTTCTTTTTCTTTTTCATTCTCTTCATCTTCCTCATCTATTCATAACTCTTTTCTTCTCTCTACAAAAACCCCATTCTCCTCTCTTTTCCTCTTACTTTCTGACTCTCTTAAACTTGTAAATTCTCCCATTTTCTCTCCAAACTCTCTTCATTTCCTCCAATGGCACCCAAGGCCAAGAAGACCTCCTACGTCCTTTTCTCTAATGTATTCCGCATCACCTGTTGGAGTGGGGCAATGAGGTTGATGGGGCCTCCAACATTGACATACCAACCATAGAATCACATTCCCATGGTTGAATTTGTAAGTTTTCAGACCTTTTGTCATTTCCAAGTTTCTCTCTAATCAGGGTTTTAATGTGTTTTTGGCCATGTAAATGCTTGGGTTTTGCTATGGGATGGGTTTAGATAAAACCTGACATATTAAGAGGGGTAGAAACATGTTTAGGATTATTTTTGGATGATGTATGCTCAAAAATGTTGAAGAACTGCTTTTGTATGCTCGAAAACACCATTTTCATCATTTGTAATTTGTAGTCTTGCAAATTGTACTATTTTGAAAACTGTCTTCTTGCATTTGTTATCTTGCAAAACGTTATCGTGCAAACTGTCAACTGTCATCTTGTATCTAACTTGTGGCTTGTGCTTCTTTTTGCAGCGGTGGTTGGTGCTTCTTTTTGCAGCAGTGGTTGGTGCTTCTCTATGCATTTCCCTTAGGATACCCTTCTTCTAACCTTATGTCACTGTAGGTTAATTGGGCTTTATGGGCCGACCAGCCTCTTCTTACTTCCTGAGACTTGGAAACCTCCGCCCTCCTCGCTTTAGAGATCACCTGACCTTTTGAAGGAATGGGCTTGAGGGTCTGTATTTGGCGGAGAGGATATGGTGCTAATTGGTGGGTAGGGATGACCCCCAGATTCTGATGGATCCTCTTGAGTTCATGCTTGCCCCACATTCCATGAGTGATTCTGAGTACCACTCAGGGGGAGTGGTGTTCCCTATGCCGAGCGGCTTCTTGAGGGGTTGGACTATGAAGAGTTCAACATCACCTGCCTCATGCCTTCTCTTACTGCTTGGGTATGTGCTCAATCTCTTCTTTTTCTTTTCCTTTCCTTTACCTTGTTTCTCATGCCTTCTAATGTGGAAAACTGTAACAGGAGGAGCCTATTGCCAGTGAACTCATTGACCCTCCACACTTTTCTTGGACGATCTATGCCTATGGCCCTGATGGCTTTGCTTAGAAGCGTGCTATGCCCGTAATCCTAATGTCATAGGCTATCCTTTTCCTCCCAACACTCGGGCAGTGAGTTCTTTCTTCTCTTTGTTCTTTTTATTTTTGCCAATTCTTTCCTTTTGTTTTTGTCACTAACCCTTTCTTTCTTTAAATTACAGCCCACTATCCAAGAGCATGAGGAGTTGGTATAGTTGGCAGGGAATCTCAAGTTAGAGGTGACTAACTATTCGAGGAATTCGTATGGTCCTAAAGGAGTTGCCCACCTAGGCGGTGGTGATGATGATGATGGTGGTGGTGAGGAGGAGGATTCAGAGACGACTCCTAGCTACCAACCAAGGAAGAGGCGACACCATTGATTACTTGTAGTTCAAGACATATAGGCATACAACATACAACTTTTTATCAATTTTTTTTTTTTTTTTTGGTTTTAGTGTTTTTATTTCCTTTAGCAAACATTTGGATTAAGTTCGAGACAAAGGATTGTATTTAAGAACATATTTTTACAATTATGCTTTTGATTGGAACTTAGCTCTTAATTTACAAGATATGTGATGAATTGTATGTTTTTATACAACTTTGTTTCCTTAATGCTTGAAATCTTGTGCTTGGAATGCATCTTGAATGATCCTTTAGTTCACAGGAACCCTAGGAATGCTTTGGAGTGAAAAAATTTGCTTGAAAAAAAAAAAAAAAAACTATGTCAGCATTTTCTAAATTAAAAAAATAAAAACAATTTTAATTTAATTCAAAAAAATCAAAAACTCAAATAAAAAATTATTTTTCAGTTTTAAAGATAGAGAAAAAAATTTATAGCAACTTTCTCAAATTTTCTTTAACTTTCTTGGCAAACAAACACATCACAAAATTTAAATGTATCAATTTTTAGTCACAAAATTAAAATTAATATTTTTTTTGAAACCCTGCAAACCTAAAACAAAATCCAAACCCACTGACAAATGATTCGTAACTCTCTGCTCTCTCTCTCTCTCTCTCTCTCTCTCTCTCTTACTGGTGGTGGTGGTGGTGGAGTCATCCACAACGAGGAGATGAAGGAGTAGCGGCGGACGGGGTTACAGTGGATCTAATACTACTGTCAGATCTGGGTTTGCCTCAGTTTGCGTGGCCTTCACTACAAGCATGGCAACAACAAAAATCAAGTCCCAAATCATAATGGTTCAAGTATGAGATCTGGTGTTCTGCTTAATGGATCTAAAACTACTGTCAAAAGGGAGTGTGCTGGTACTTGAGGATCTAACCCTCTAGATTGTCCAATAGTTGATGAGAGAAAGGTGTCCCTCACCGGCACGATATCCTCGACAGTTTTGTATCAAGGGCCAATATCCCTAGCCTCACCAACAGTCAGATTGGAAGGAAGAAAGCGTGGATGCCGCACGTCAATGTACGACAACAGGGGGTTGTCCACTAGTAAGGCTTGTGAAAAAGGCTGCCACGATGTATACATCGGGTTACAACCGAGGATGAGATGAGAGGTGCAGAGCTGGCCGTTGGTGTGCACGAAAATCTTTGCTGAAGCATGAAATTTAGGTTCCTCACGTGCACGACCCAGATGTCCGGCTTGAACATCTCACCCTTTGCATGGAATGAAGCAAAAAGAAAAAGAAAAAGAAAAAGAAAAAATCATTAGACAATGACAAAGTAGACAAAATCCAAAGTGCAAATAATTAGTTGCTCGGTACCGACCAACATCTCAGGGCGAGGTTGGACAAGAGAGCTCGTTGGCATGCCAATTGCCGCTCACCTGAACATATTCTCCTGTTGAATTTCTATTAGAATCAAGTAGGCATGATATCAGCCGTACCCGTACGTCTCTAACCTTCAAATAATAATCTGTCCTAATATTATTGCAAAGACTGTACATGAAGTTGATGTCATGGTGATCTAACTACAACCCGTACAGCTAGTTTAACCAGCTTACACAACTCACAACCCGGTAAAAGTTGGGTGGGAGTTGTTCGGGACTCAACCCATAAAATCTAAGTGTCCTAAGTATTAGGGGATCCACTGTGAACCTAACACTGCCTTCTAAGATGGCCATTAAGGGAAAAAAGACCACCTGAGGACGTCGTTCAAGGGTGATGTTACCCTCGTGACAATAGGACACTTCTACATCTTCAGGGACATTGTAGATCACTCTAAAATTGACTAAAGACGCCTTAGTATTAAGAAGGTGAGAAAACCCCATATCTAAATCTAGAGTTAGAGAAGGAATAAAAACAAAGACTGTAAAAGAGAAGAGGAATGGGAGTAGGAACTTATTGTTGGCTCTAGGAGTTGGAAATCTTAGTTGAAAATGTGTGCTCGGGAAGATTATGCTCGACAGATGATAGATTGCAAGGAGTAGGGGAGCAAAAAGTAATGAGCAGGATTAGAAGGCGCTATTTATAGGGGGAAGGCATTTAATGAGAAGAGGCAGGAAAACTCTCTTTGGCTCCTCTTTGTAACCCTCACACGCGCAACCTTGGTTCACGAACCATTAGACAATGATGACTGTTGAGTATGACAGCCTGGCATAATGCCCTTTTCAGAGTGTATTAATAGCCATCCTATCCGTTTGGCTACTGACGATTAGGTTTCCCGAGAGGTTTCTGGCACTTATTTTCCTTGATTCATTCTTGGTAACCGGGCACGAATCAAAGGGGGGATAATGTACGGTTTAAGTTCCCCAAGCCCATGGGCCTTAGGCCCCAGCCTTGTAGCGTAGCCCACATCCCCCAACCCTTTGTACGAGATGAGGCTCTAGGCCCATCAAGCCATAGACACTAGCCTCATGCCACGATGCCTGACCCAAAGACCATTGGGGCAGTGTCCTAAACCTGGACGCATTTTGAGGCCCAAGTCAGGCCTCTCCTGGTGTCACGACCCAAATCCATGGAACATGAATTTAGATGCATGACTAACTTGTTGAACTTATATAACTCAATAAATATAATTTATCTGAAATAAATTAAAACTCCAAAGAAACAATACTCTTACAAAAATCTAAACTCCACAAATTGGAAATAATCTCCACTATATAAAACATGAATTACAAAATTAAGGTAACTGAAATTCTATAAGTCTTCAAGTAATACTAAAGTTGCCTACAACTTCCACGCTCTACCTTGCACCTTACGAAGTGATCCAAAGGTTCTATATTCCCAACTACATTTTAATCTGAAAATATTAATTGATGGGGTGAGCCACACATCTAGTAAGTAATTATACAAAATACATAACGGAATAGAGTCAAGCAAAGCACGAGTATTTTGATTTTTCACAAACTCATTCAATGATATCAAAAATAATTATTCCAAAACATATAATGAATCACTTAATACATATGTAACCACATCTCAAAATCATTAGAAAACACATACATATAATTGATCAGAGCACAATGTCACATATACACATCACATATTCTCACATACAATCCTGTGAGCGGATACCAACATCTAACCCCTACTGGTAAGAGATCAACACATATTCTCATATACAATCTTGTGTGCGGATTTACACATTTATCTGATCAAGTCTAAAAACATTCATTTTGAGTCACATATCACAAAACAAAATATATACAAAATAGAATAATTTTCTTAATATTAACACTTATTCCAAATGTAAAGGCATAGCGAATATCACAATATTGAATTGAACATAAATCAAAGGATGCTTGACTTCTTAGGGAATGAATAAGAACTGAAGAGTTTATATAAATATTTTTACAATTCTTGAGTTAGTTTGAAAACCCAATTTGCTAAAAGAAACGTGTTAAATACCATTTGAAAAATAAGAATATGACTTTGAAATCACTTGGTTTTAAACAAACTTAAAGAACAAGAACCTTTTTAGAAAACTTACATTGAAACTCAATTATTTTCGAAAAATAGTTTAGTTTAGAAATCATCTTTTAAATGAAATTTGGACATTCAAAACGCCATTTAAAATTCGAAGTATTTCTTTAAAACATTATTTAATAGTCAAAATTTCTCTTTCAATGATGCAAAAATACTTTTGACAAACTTTAGAAAATATAAGTTTGAAATACAAAACTTTTGAAAACTTTTAACTTCTAAGAACCTAATGGGTAAAACTTGTGCATATTATGCATAATTACTTACAGCACTTGAATCACTCTAAAAGTACAGCTGAAACACCCTCCAAATAGTTTCAAAATACTATTAGATAGGACTTAGAATCAATCATGAAAATGACTTAATATCCTCCACAAAATATAAATTTTATTGACTTATACAAATTGACTCACTAAAATTATACTTGTTGAACTAAATGATAACACTAATGCAAAGCATCTCTACCAAAGAATATGTTTCCTTGAATTTATCAAAAGTCAGAGCCAGCAGCCAATACTTTAGGATTTATATATGTCCTAAACAAAAGTAAAACCCAAAACATGAATTTAGGCTCTATAACTAAAACTTTGTTCTAAAATACACATTATGGGCAAACCTAGGATTTAATATATAACCCCAATGAAAACCGTGGGCCAAAACTAATATGACTTGTTCATGGGCTTAATATCATTGGCCCTAATGTATTAAATATCTAGGCATTATTTTGAGATGAAATAAGAATTTGGGTAAAAGAAATAAGTCCGCCATTAACCTTTGAAAGAATTGTAAACATGTTGATCTCTAATGGTTCTTTGTAGTCAAAGTCTAGGCAAAGACTACCAAGGCCATCACTTTATCCATCAAAGAACTTGGACTTTGACAAAAGTGAGAGCTAACTAATGGCACATGGGTGGGGTCGGGTGCAAATTCTCCAGCAAGTTAGAATTTATGTTATGGTATGAATCAACAGCCCCAAAAGTTCTATAGACCCACTAAAGTGATGCTAGCCTTATACATGGATTTAACAATTTCGGCTTTTGTTCAAGGGTCCGAACAGTGGCAACCTAGGATTCCAGAATTATTGAAACTGTGTAAAATCGTAATCTAAGAAATTACCAATTCAACAATCTACACATCACTAAAGTTTTCTATAATAAAATTCTAACTCCTTAATTCTTTGTTGCTAACAGTGAGAAATCATACCTTGAACAATTTGATTACCTCTTCACTTGTATATGCTTTAAACTCCAAGGAAAACCTCTTAGCCTCATTGACAAAACCCTTTCTATGAAAACCCTAACGGTCTTTTCCTCTACCCTATAGTTTGAATTAGAGATGTGGGCTTAGTGGGGTAGCGAGTTGCAGTTACTAATAAAAAGAATACCTATGGCCCATCAATTATATTTAAAAGAAAATTTAATAATAACCTCAAATAAAAGTATGTGGGGTATTACACTCGGTCAACTGCAACTTGAACGGTAGTGTTGGTGCTCAACGGTAACATATCTCAGCTGCCCGATATAACCTTGGGGAATATCGCTGCCGAATAGTCCCCTTGAAATGGGAACCAGTTCCAATGCCACTACTACCACTCCCAGCAGAACATCCACTTAGGGATGATGGAATTGGACCCCCATTTACACTAGTGAGGGGGAGTAATCATAACATCTCCACTTATCCTAGCCTATAAATAGGGGAAAAGAATGAGGAATGGGGGTTGGCAATTCTAGAGAGAATAGGGGGAGAAGAGAGCAACCATTCTAAGAAAGAAAGATAGTGATTCTGTGAGGTAAAGAGAAGGGTTTGTGGAAACAGGAGTGACCCTGGGCTTCCAAGCATAGGACCACCCTTAGTAGGAAACCCAAAACCCACAATACAAATAGATTGTGAGTTCAAGTAGAGGTTAAGCCCAATAGCTATATAAAAGGGCAGTAACATCAACAAGGCATATGATCAAGCATACTCAAACATTTAAACATAGCATCATGATACCAATCAAGAAAATTCATCACTTTCATCAATCATATCGTGCTTATCATCCAAATCAAATGCATGTTCATATACTTATACATAACTTACCTCCCTTACCTTACTGCATTATAACACCTATGCATCAATGTATGTTCATGTTCTTATGCATGCTCATATTGTTCATCAAAGATATGTAAATCCTAATAATTAATCTAATAAATTAAACATATAAAACATGTCATTCTACTGACCTTAATCCTAAAAATGTGAAAGCTAGACTCAACAAGACCTAAGGAAATGATTAAAACAAAGCAAATTAGATGAAATAAAGAAGAACCCTAATTCTGGGTTTCTTGGCACAAGTATGTGCGCGCATACATTAAGTATGCACATGCATGCCCTAAGTATGCGCACGCATGCATGAAGCATATGCGTGCATATTTGCTCAATGACATGATTCTAAACAAGTAGCAAAACAACAATCAAACAAAACCTCGCATGCTTCTAATACAAAATTTGTAAAACCTAAGCTAACAACAGAGGTATTAAGGCAGTAAAAAAAGCAAAAAAAAAAAAAAAATGAAGGAGATAAGGTTAGACCCTTACCTCAAATGCAAGAACTCCTTTGAGCTTTAATTTGACCATTCCCCTCTATCAATCTAATCAAGACAAAACTAGAAGGATAGTAAGCTTAAAACTCAAAGGTCAAGACCAGAATAGGCCCTAACCAATTAAATTTTGATTTGCTTTTTGATTCATTATTTTCTACTGAATTTGGCATGCTTTGGGAAAAAAGCCTTTGAGGCCTTTTATAGTGATCATAGAGGGGTATAGGATGATTCCTTGTCGATGTGGGGTTCACTCTACATGATTTTCCATCAAAAACTTTCCATATACATGTTCTAAAACCCTACATTGGCTTGCATATTCGAACTATGCGTGTGCATGCATACAACATGCGTCACGCATACTTAGGGTTTCCTACATTTTTTCTTTCACTAAAACATCCTTCAAGCTAAAGATATACGAGATTGGGCCCTAAACCAACCCTGAGCCTCTGAGTGATGTCGTCATTGGGAAATGGGGGCTTGAGTCATAAGGGGTATAAAATGAGGTGTCTACACCTAGTGATTTTAATTATTGAATTTTACCAAACTCTTTTTTGTTAGTTTTATTCATATTTTTCTATATATTGGTTCTTTTGATGTGTTCTTGTTTTCCTTTTCTCGGTGGAACGATAACCTTAGCTACACTATAGTTTCCATAACAAAATTGGACAACATCAACTAGGGAGATCTATAGTGTTAGGACATATGTGATTCAATGTTAGGAACATATGTCACTATTTTATATAATTGGCTAATCCTTTGACAAAACGCACTTTACTTGTAATTGGGTAGATCTAGGATGAGTTTAATACTTCAAGGAACAATGTTTCAAGTTCAAGTGTTAAAGCCATGTAAGTCTGTCCCAGAGTCAAGTAAAGAAGTGTTGGATTTTAAAGCTCGATAGCTAGCATCTATCGAGGTTTAAAAGCTGCTGAACCCGTGGCTTGACAGATAGCTCGATAGATGGCTATCTATCAAGAGTTATGAAGTTCAGTTTTTTCAGAGCTGATTTTCATTCAATCCGTGAGTGTATGTTTAGGCTTTATTTTCTCACAACCCTAAATATATATAAGGATTGTTTTAAGGGCCGTCAAAGGTTGCACCAATGTGAAGCAAAGTTGTGTTCATGAAAATTGTGATCGAAGACAGAATTTTCCTTAGTTCATATTTCTCTTGAAGAAGCTACTGTATTTGTACACCATCGGGTTTTGTGACCAAACAACTTCTTGATCTTTATCATGTGATGAACTGAAGAACTTTGCAGCCAACATCTTTCTCAAGTTGGTGATTAAGTCGCGTATTGGGATCCGTGCATCATTGGTTAGTCATGTACTGAGATTCGTGCAAAAAGGGGTGTCATTTATATATTGAAGAGTTTAGAGGTTCTGAAGCGGTGGAAGGTTTTTGCTGTAAGTTCATCTACGAGGATTATAGAGTCTAAGGACAAAGGTTTTGTATTGGATCTGAAATTTCTCTTTATTATAGTAGATTGCTTTTCGGGAAGGTATCCCCCCAGGTTTTTTACTGTGAAACTAATTTGTTTCATTGGTTTTCCTGCGTTATCATATCTTGTCTTATTTATTTTTTCCACTACATGATTTTGACATGATATTGATGTTTGTTTGTTTTAACGAGTTTTATTCATAATAAATCTAATTAATAACTTGGGTTTAAAACTTGTTAATACTATCAACCGGGATCTAAATTTCCCAACATATAGAATTCTATACCTAAACTCATGGGTTGAGTTATAGCGGATGATGGAAGAGGTGGATGACTATCATGAGCTTCGTTGGCAATGATTAGTGAAGGTTACAATGTGCATGTTTGGGTGTAGTGGAGCATGACAAAGGAGATGATCAGGAGAACCTAAAGTTAATTGAGAAGGAGAAAGAAAAATAGGCCTTTTTAAGTTTTGTTGAGTTGGAGCTTACATAATTGTTTAGTTGACATGGTTGCTTTGTATTGGAGCAACTCAGTTAAGGATGTCATGTCATTATTCTGTTAGCTACATAGGCAATAGTACTAATGATAGTTTACAAAATGACTAATTGAGCTCCTTTTTTAAATTTGAGAGATGAATAATACTCACTTCAAATTTAAATAACTATTTGTGTTCATAGGATAAACAGAGTAAATTTAAGGGATCAATAGTGTAATTTTGCCAAAATTATATTTTAAACCCATATTTTGTTGTTTAGAGATGTAATCAATTAAATCCTATAATTATAAAATATAAACTAAACGGCAAGACTTTAAAAATCAATAGTCAAAGTATAGAGTTTCAAATATAATAAATAATTCCTAAGATTTCAAAAATTTTAAAATTAATATTATACCGATCATTAAATGTCATTGTTTTTGGGGTTTGATATGAATTGAGAGTTTATTACCTTTTTAAGTCTCAGTGTTTCATTGGTTATTTTTTGAAATTTTAAGATTTAACATTAGTGCAAACATAAACCATGTCTTTTACAATATAATTTTTCAAAGAAAGTTTAATTGGACAGACAAAACAATAAACGCAAACATAATAGCTGGACAAAAAGAAAAAAAGGGGGAGGGGGCGCTATTTGGGCTAAATTGTGATTTGATCAATCTATGAAAAAAGAAAAAATCCTGCGTTTCTACTATTCTTTTTTCTTTATAAAAAATTATAAAACAAATTCGTGAGTGCTAAATAATATCCATTAAACCATATTCCTTGTCAAGTAAAGGGGGTGTCTTCAAAATAATTGCTGAGTTCTCTCCTCTCTCTCTCTCTCTCCAACATACTCAGTTCTTTCGTTACTCAGTTCTCTCTCTCCAAATAGTCAACATGCTAATACATGCAGGTACTTTAACTTTAGGGAGCACCACGCTATTTATTTATATTACAGAATTATCATTATCCCCTTGATCTACCTTGAAATTTTTGTATATAAAATATAGTATTGGTGAGCTGGGAATTTGTTTTCTGTTGATGTAACACTAAAATATTGAACGAATTTTCTTTCCACGTATAATAATGCTAATGAATTTTCTATCAGTTGTTGGCAGTATGATCTTAATCAAGAAGAGGCGAACGGCGGAAGTAGTTACTTCAAGTTGGAGGAAACTGTGGGAGGAATGGGAGCTGCGGGGACTGATTCTAGCTAGCCTCACAACCCAAATAATTCTTGTCTTTCTGGGTAATCGCAAAAGGAATGATGGTGGAATTTGGAGAAAAGTTACTATTTGGTCAGCCTACTTACTTGCCGACTCCATAGCAACAATGACCGCTGGCATACTCTCAAATGATATAGGAGAATTGTACGCGCATAGTGGTGTTCTTGATGCAAATTCGGAGCTAAAAGCGTTTTGGGCACCTCTACTGCTGTTGCACTTGGGTGGCACCGATGCCATTACTGCTTACTCCGTGGAAGACAACGAGTTGTGGAGAAGACACTTATTTGGAGTAATTACTCAAGCAATAACAACGAATTACATCTTGTTCATGGCCTGGACAGGCTCTCGTCTATCCTTACTCTTTATTGTGATGTTTTGTGTTGGGATTGTAAAGTACTTGGAAAGAGTGTGGGTCCTCTACTTGGCAAGCGACAACAAATTTCGGGACTCAATTCCTGATATCCCGACCAATGATTCCAAAATAATAGAGGAATCTAGACTGAAGGAATTTGAGGGGTACCATCTCAAAATACATCAGGAGCTTGAAGTTGAGGTGCCTGATCATCTAGCCAATACTTCGTCAGATCATACTGATACAAACGAATTACGTACGGCCTATAGCTTATTTGATATGGTCAAGCGGCTCTTCGCAGATATGATACTTAGCGTGAAGGATAGGGATGCAAGCACGACGATTTTTTTACGGGAAAACGTGACTTGGGAAAAGGGTTTGAGGGTGATTGAGATTGAACTTGGAATTATGTACGACTTGATGTACACAAAGGCAAAGATAATGTACTCCGTTTGGGGCATTGCTCGACGAATCATCGGAATCTTTCTCACCTTGATGGTGTTTGTAGTTTTACTTTTTGATAAGACGGTCACAGAGAAACAGCAATACTCCTACATTGACTTTACCATTACTTTGGTATTGTTGGCAGTTGCTCTTCTTTTGGAGTTATGTTCATTTGTAAAACTACTTCTCTCCGATGAGACAGCTCATTGGTTGATTGAGCATAAGCATACCAGCATTTTGCGAGCCATCAATTGTGCTAAGAAAAAACACAGGTGGTCAAATTCCATTGGTCAGCTCAATTTGCTAAGCATTGCAGTTGAAGAAAAACCGTTGCCCAAGTATTTCCATGGATTCCTGAAGATTTTACGTATTGATGAAATGCTAGAGATTCACCAGTATGAGACTCATGTACCACTCATTGACGATTTAAAAGGGTACATGTTCGACCTGATCAAGGAAGTTCGGCTTCGGGCGGGAACTAATTGCTCTGACACAGATCTTAAAGCCTTGTTCGGCCGTAGGGGTGCCCGCACACTCAAAAAGTTCGAACTTGATCATGATCTTGATTGGTGTCTTAAGTTGGACTTTGACCAGAGCATTCTTATCTGGCACCTAGCAACAGAAATCTGTTGCAATGTAGATAATCAAACATGGGGAACGAAGAAAAGGTGCGAGTACCTGTCTCGCTACATGCTCTATCTCCTAGTCAAGCATCCTTACATGTTGCCAATTGGGATGGCACACATCAAGTTCCAGGAAATTTATACTGATGTTAGGCGCTTCATTGAAGAACAGCGATTTAAATCGATTAAAATCGTCGACAAGTTCCAAGCTTCTGAAATGTTGATAAAGGTAAGCACCGACGTTATGCTTACTGCCCGAGGGAACAAAAGCTATTTTCTGATATTCCATGCGTGTAAGCTTGCATCAGTATTAATAACTTATGATGTCACAACATGGCACATAATTATGGACTTTTGGACGGAAATGTTGGGTTATGCTGCCAGCCAATGCAAAGGAAGACATCATGTACAGCAGCTCAGACGAGGAGGGGAACTTATCACTCATATTTGGCTTCTAATGGCACATTTGGGTTTAACCGATCACTTCCAGATTGCAAGTAGCCGTGCAACAGCTGAAGCGTTTCTAAGCTAGACTAGTGGAGTAACAAATTAATTGATTGGATAAATCTTACCCCACTCCCAGATTTTTTATTAAGGTTTGGTTGGGTGGGGAAGTTATTGGAATTTCAGTTAGGTTAATTGTTTCATCAAATCCATTTCTGTACATTTCTTCAGATAAAATTTATAGCTTTTCACATAAAGGAATCTAACTACTTGTGTCAGGAAACCACGTAATTAATAGTTTCGATTCAAGTTTGTTTAAACTCAAGTTAGAATGCTGTCTATAAAAATGTCAAATTTAAATTAACTAGATTTTCGTAGGAATATGTATTTGAAAAATACCAAATTCAAATTTTGATTTTGGATGGAATTTATTTGAAAGCAACAAAGTTTAATCTAAAATGGTTATTTATTTATTTGAGAATATATTTTGTCCCATTTTGAACTAGTTTTATGAAACAATAGGTTATCAAACTAAGTAAAAAAAAAAGTTAAATCCAGTTATTTATACTATTAATAAAAAGATTTCCTTATTTCGTCTTCAATTTTTGGCGTACCAAAATACTCTTATACAAATTATGAAATAACATACCCTTTAGTTTAATTTTTTTTTCCTACAAAAAAGCAAAAAAATGTTAAAACAGTAATACTATCTCACGTACAAAAGAAAAAAAAATTCAAATCTCTTATTCCTATATGTATTTGTTATATATTTGAATTCAAATACATCAATTATGTTATATATATATAACTTCAACTATGTATGTACACAAGGAAAAAAAAAATTCTCTCCACCCATTTGTATTCAAATATCTTATTCATATCTGTATTTGTTATCTATTTGAATTCAAATACTTCAATTACATTTATAAAAAAAAAAAAAAAAATACAAAATTACTTCTTAAAAAAGAAAAACCCACTACTTGTCATGTACAAAAGGAAAAAAGAAAAAAAAATTATTCTCACCACCCATTTGTATTCAAATGTCTGACTCCTATTTGTATATGTTATCTATTTGAATTCAAATACTTCAATTATGCTTATAAAAAAAAATACAAAATTACTACTTCCAAAAAAAAAAAACCCACTACCTCATGTAAAAACTACTTATTCTTATCCTGAAATTTTTATAGTTCTTTCTTAATTCTTTAAAACATTCCAAATTTTTGTTATTCAGATTCTATACAGTTATCACTGATAAAGCGCGACTTCGTCAGTTGAATCGAATGTGCCCAGTTGGACCCAAATCCTCGCCTGCATACTTGTGAAGTTGACGAGACTGCTTCCGTAACGATGGTCATCGGTGTGGTGCCTGCCACAGCGCCTCCGATGCCAAAGTCAGAATGGGAGAATATATTGTAAAATGAAATAAAACAGTAAAATGGCAATCGATCTTGTTTTAAAGTATCTATGTGTTTTTTTTGTGTACCTTGTGGTGGCGATGTAGAGAGCTTTATATATGTTGCTTTGGATTCTAGCCGTTGTGCTTGGCATTGTGATGTTAATGTCTTCCTTTGGTAACACCTCCTGCCTTGTAATGGAGCTTTTAATGTGCTCTCAACGGTTTGTACAGTTGGTCCCATAACCGTCCGAGGCGTTATTGGTGGCATTGAATGATCCAGATGTCTTCGTTAGTGACATGAGTAGGGGTTAGGCTCTTCACTGGGGAATGGTCTCGTCAGTAAAGCTAATCTCGTCTGTAGACAATTTCGTCAATCCTATCAGATGCCCCCCCGAATTCAATGGTCGTTGTGACGTGTCACAACGACCGTGGAATATAAAAGGTCATTGGTCTGTAAGTGTCTTTGGGACTTCGCACTGCATTAAATGCGTAGTGGCGGCGCCACACGTTTCATGGCCACGTGGCGCGTGTTGATTGGTGGGTTTTTGCATGACCATTGGGTTTCCCGCTGCTTTTCAGTTGTTTGGGCTTTAGTTTTTAAACTTCCTTTTCCTTTCATTTCCCCCTTTACTTTTCCTATTTTCCTTATTCATTGCTCTGAGTCTCTTCTTCCCCGCTTGTTCTTGCTACCGTTTTGTTTCAGCGATTCTCCTTTTCTGACTTGTGCTGCACTTTTTCGAGGTATGTTTCTCCTTCTCCTTTCCTTCTACTTCCTTTTCCTTTTCTTTTGTATTCTGTTGTAAGCCTCTGATTTTTCCTTTTTCTTTCTATCGCTATGATTGTTTTTGTTTTCTAGCTTTTGGGATTTTAGTATTTACCTCAGTTTTTCTGCGTTTTTTTCTGGGTGTCTATGGTTGGTAGTTTGGAGGTTAGGAAAGCTTGCCCCTCAATTTCTTTCCTTTTCGTGCGTTTGGGGGGGATTCTTTAGGTGTCTTCCCAAACGTTGAGGACTTTGTTTTTGTGGGGAATAGTTTAGGTGTTGTATTGGCGGAGTTGTGCCCTTTGCTTCGTCAATCTATTGATTGGTTCGAGGGTCAGGTTACGGAGCGGGGGACGATGTCTGAGGTTAGGTCTAGTGAGCTCAACACTGGGTTGTCATCTAGTGGTGAACCGGTGGAGGGAGATACCGCGGTCTCTAACCCTCGAGAGGTTAGGGCTTTTTATGCCCTCAAGGAGGTGTGTGGGCTAGATGCCGAAACCGTAGCTAGATTTAGGGACAGATTCCAATTTTCGGAGAGGGTTCGTGTTCGTCGGCCTAATGACGAGGATAGGGCTTACCACTTCTTTCCTAGTGAGGTCTGCTTCTACGAGGCTGCCTTCACTTGTGGCCTTAGGTTCCCCGTCCACTCGTGGATCATGGAGTTGTTGGATCATTTTGGCGTTGCTCCCGGGCAGCTTATGCCCAACTCGTGGAGGATAGTGGTTAACTGTATGGAAATATGGTTAGCCGCTATCGGGGACATGATTAAGGTGGCTGAACTCGTCCATATGTACCGATTGAAAGGGTCTAAAGAGTATGGGTATTACGAGTTAGTGCCCTGGGAGAGGAAAACCAGGATTGTCAGGGGTTTACCATCGTCATTCAGATATTGGAAGTCAAGATTTTTCTTTGTGTCCGTGGATGATTTTGAGACTCCTTCCAGTTGGGATTGGGGTGATGTCTCGAGGTTGATTCATCGGTGGGGAACCCCGGCTTTAGGTGCGTCAGTATTTCTTCTCGTTGTTTTCAATTTAGTTGTGTTTGCTGTCATTGTTGCTGACACCATGCCTCTTGTTTTGTGCAGTAAAAAGATGACCTAAGCTCAAGAGTAGGTATAAGGAGCGTGTTGAGAAGGCCATACAATACGCTGAGTCGATAGAGAATTGGGACAACTTGGTTGACCCGCGGACACTTGCTTTCTATCATCTTGGTCCCGACTCGTCCTTCTACGTTCTACGAACCCTTGGCATTGAAGTAAAAAAGAGTAAGTATTAAGCTCGTCAGTGTTTGATACCGTCAGTGTTGACTTTCCTTTAAGCACCCTTTTTTTTACAAGTGTTTTCTTCTTGCAGAGATGACGACTAAGTTCAACAAGGACATGTATGCTAAGATGAGGTCCAAGAAGGACGAACCTTTGTCCAGTATCGGGAAGAAGGGAGTGTGCGTGACTGGGAAAGGCCCGTCTACTACTCTAGCTACTTCAGTTACTCCCGTCATCTCCGATGTTGAGACCGTGAGGATGACCTCTCCAGTCGTTTCGGTTGAAGAGATTCCTACTCCTTCATCGAAGAGGTCGTGCATATCAGGCAAAGAGAAGGGGAAGGCTGATTCTCATTTGTCCATCGTATGGGGAGATGAAGGTCTGGCTGTGGACAGGGTGCACGGAGTTGTTACTGCTGAGGACTTAAAGGTTTTTACTGGCGTGCCTTTCAATGTGGTCGCAAGTCAACAAGTCCACAAGCTCGTCCAGGTAATCCGCCCGTGCGCTTCTGGAATTTTTCTGTCTTTTTATTGACGACTTTAGCTTTCTTTTTAGGTGTTAGAGGAGAGTCTCCACATTGCTTCTGAGTACCTCACTCAGGAGGCCAAGGTAGCGTCACTAACGTCCAAAATGGAGGCCTTGGAAGAGGAGAATTGTACAGTGAAGAAAAAGCTCATTGAATCCATGCACGAGGTCAATACCTTGAAGGAAAGCACCAAGACTTTGATTGACGATCTCCGTGCAGAGCGTCAGTTAACATTGGAGAAGGACGAACAGCTTCTGGTAGCCAAGGAGAAGCTCAAGACTATTGCTACAAGGTTCGTCGAGGCTTTCCAGCAGATTGATGAGTACAACACTATGCTCTTCAGTTAGTACTTCAAAGGCTTTGAGCTTTTAAGGCGGTACCTCATCAAGCATCCCACTAGAGTTGATCTGCAAAATTTGGATCTTGAGGTGGTGGACCAGGAGATGGCGACTGACGAGGCTGCCCAATCTTCTGCTCTTGAGGATGATGTCCTCGAAAAGACTCTTGCTGACGATGCTGCTGCTGCCGGAGATGATGCTCCTATGGGTGATGACACTGTTGCTGGCCCCTGAACTTCATACTTATGGAAATTTCTTCTTTTCTTTTGTAAGCCTACCATGTTTTGGGCTTTTTGTAAATCTAACTTTAGAACAATTTAATCTGTCTTGAGATCAATTTTTTGTGTTGCCCAGTGTTTATGGGTCTTTTTTGGGAATAACAACAATGGTAATTTGCCCTTGGTTTTTGGGCTTTTAATTGAATTGGCAGCATACTTACTTGTTTGTCAAATGCTTGTGCTGTTTTACATTCGTCCATACCTTGTACTTAGCATATATTTTTAGCTGTGACATTTCCCCTCCATTCGTCACTGATTTACTACTTAGTCTGCAACTCACAATCCTTCAGAGGTGCTTGGATACAGCCTGAGTTTTGTTTTGATTTGTTGCAAGGTTCTTGTCCCCCTTTTTTTTTTTTGGTGTGGTTCGTTGGTAACCTGCATCCGTCAGGCAGAATCTTGTCATTTGCGCCCACTAAGGGATTGTGCCTGTGTCAGTGGCTTGCATTCGTCAAGGCGGAGTCTTGTTACTTGACTTATACCCATTCATGGGATTTTGTTATGTTTGTGGCCTCGTCAGTAACTTACATTCGTCAAGGCGGAATCTTGTTACTTAACTTATACCCATTCATGGGATTTTGTTATGTTTGTGGCTTTGTTAGTAACTTACATCCGTCAAGGCAAAATTTTGTTACTTAGCCTTTAGACTTACACCCTTTCAAGGGATTTTGTCATGTTTGTGGCTTTGTTAGTAACTTACATCCATCAACGCAGAATCTTGTTACTTAGCCTTTTGACTTACACCCTTTCAAGGGATTTTGTCATGTTTGTGGCTTCGTTAGTAACTTACATCCGTCAAGGCGGAATCTTGTTACTTAGCCTCTTGACTTACACCTTTTCAAGGGATTTTGGATTCGTCAATAACGTACATCCGTCAAGGCGGAGTCTTGTTACTTAACCATTTTATGTTGGATGGTTGACTAGACCTGCTTACATAAAGACATTAGATGAATAATTCTTTTATTAATTTCAGGAATGAATATATTTTTTTGTTACATCTATTGGTGGTACTTCTTTAAATGCTCAATGTTCCATGGCCGAGGGAGTCTCTATCCGTCCATGGTTTCCAGGTGGTAATTGCCTTGCCTTGAGTAGTGAACGACTTGGTAAGGTCCTTCCCATGTGGGACCCAACTTTCCTTAGGTAAGGTCTTTAGTTGCTGTGGTGATTTTGCGCAGGACAAGGTCGCCTATGTCCAGTCGCCTGAGTTTAACCCTCTTATTGTAGTATTTTGCCATCTTCAACTGGTACTTTGTCATCTTGCTAGAAGCTTTGTCTCTTACTTCATCCAGACAGTCCAGGTTGAGTCACATTTCATCATCATTGCACTCTTCATTGAATGTCTCTCGCTTGATGCTCATTACTCCTACTTCGACTGGGATTACTGTTTTAGTGCCATAGGTAAGCCTGAAGGGGGTTTCTCCTATTGGAGTTCTCGCCGTGGTTCTGTAAGCCCACGGGACATTTGGTAATTCTTCCGGCCAGGCACCCTTCGCATCATCCAGCTTGGCTTTGATAATCTTGAGCAGCGTCCAATTTGTTACTTCTGTCTGTCTGTTCGCATAGGGATGCCCTGGAGATGAGAACTGGTTCTTGATTCCAAGGTTTGAATAGAAGTCTCTGAAGCCTTAGCTGTCGAACTACCTCCCATTGTTTGATATAATCGTCAAGGGAATCCCGAACTTGCAGATTATATTCGTCCACACAAAGTTTCGAATTATTGCCACTGTGATTGTTGCTAAAGCCTCTGCCTCAACTCACTTTGTGAAGTAATCAATAGCAACTAGTAGGAATTTTACCTGACCTTTACCTTGGGGTAGTGGATCGACGATGTCGATTCCCCATTGTGCGAATGGCCACGGGGAGGCTATTGTTGTCAGTCTCTCTGCTGAAAGCCGTTGTACATTCCCGTATCGCTGGCACTTGTTGCACTTTTTGACAATTTCCATAGCGTCCACCTGCATAGTAGGCCAGAAATAACTTGTTCGTATTACCTTGTTTGCCAGGGATCTAGGGTTGGTGTGGTCGTAGCAAATTCCTCCGTGGATTTCTTCCAGTATGTATCTGACTTCTTCTTCGTCAACACACTTCAAGTAAGGCATGGAGAAGCCTCTCTTATATAAGGTGTCATTGAGGATCGTAAATCTGGCCGCCCTTTTCCTGATCTTTTTAGCTTCTTCTGTATTCTGAGGGAGGTGCCCATCTTGGAGGATAGATATTATTGGTGTCATCCAGCTGTTTGCGCTCTAGATTGTGAATGTTGGGACCTCTTCAATGTTGGGGTGTTTCTGGACTTCCATCGCCAAGTCCATGCTAATCTCCCATTCTTCTGACGATGCTAGCTTCGAGACTTTGTCTGCACCCATATTTTGACTTCTTGGGATTTGTACGAATTCCACCGTATCGAACTCCCGAGTCAAATGTTTCGTCAGCCGGAGGTATTTCTGCATTCTCTCTTTCTTTGCTTTGTACTCCCCCCTAATCTGCCTGATCACCAGCTTTGAATCATTTTGGACTAACAGGTTCTTAGCTCCAAGCGCCTTTCCGAGCCTCAATCCTGTCAATATCCCTTTGTATTCAGTTTCGTTGTTAGTAGCCGAAAATTTTAGTTGAACTCTATACTTGAGTATCTCTTCGTCGGGGGTGGTTATGACGACCCCTACTCCCCCCCCCTTTGGGCTGACGAACCATCAGTCTGTATTGTCCATCGCTCGACTTCGTCGGTGAGGTTGTCCTCATCTGGAAAGGTGAAGTCTGCGATGAAGTCTGCCAAAGCTTGCGCCTTGATGGTTGTTCTGGGATGGTACTCAATGTCAAATTGACTGAGTTCAATTGCCCACTAGACTGTTCTTCCAGCTGCCTCAGGTTTGTTCATCAATTTCTTGATTGGTTGGTCCGTCATCACAAGGATTAGTGATGTGCATGAAATATATACAATAAAGTACTCACATATCTACATATTTAGCCTTACTTTTATGTTATTTTGTGACTGATTATATATTATCTTTGTGTTGTAGGTAACAAGGGCTTTACATGCAAAGTGGGGCTAGGCCAATTGAATCAAGCCAACTTACATCCAGCCAAGCATGAATTCAAGAAAAGACCAACCCAATTATATTTAAATACAATTGGAGATCAAAGGAAATATGCACCAAATCCAAGTCCAATTCGGATTAGGATTCTAGACTGCACATCAGTTAGTATTTTTGGCATAACTTTCAGCTCAGATGTCCAATCGAGATAATTCAAGTTGGGCTGGAACTTTAACTTAAAGGGCTACAACTTTGTATTTTACCAAAATTCCAAATTCTGATGTTAAATGGGCCAAAATAGTCGGTTAAGTGAAGCCTAAAAATCTGGGATTTTCTCCAAACGGGAATTCAACTTGTAATAGGATTCCTTGACCTATTTAAAGGCTCTTTAGGGAAAAATTCAGGGGGGCAGAGGCTAGTGCTAGGGCCGAGGGCTGAATGCATAGACAGTGCGGCTACTTCTTTGGTTTTCTTCCATGACAGTTAGTTTTATTTTATTTGCCTAGTTTAATGTTTAGGATTTTATTTTTGTGTTTTCTTTCAATTACCATGTGTAGCTAAATTTATAATTAGGGTTGAGGATGAAACCTTGTTAAGGATTATCAGTAATATTTATGTGATTTGATTTTTCCCACAATAGTTGTTCTTTAATGATTTAAATTGTTCTTGCTTCATATCAATTGACTAAGATGGAATTCTAGATATGAGTTCAATCATGTTTTTCTCATGATTTAGGAGTTATCTTAATTAATTGAATGCTTGGTTTATTAATTCTTGACTATAAAATTGGATATCGTTTGTGATATGTCTATCAATGGATACAATTTATGATTTAATTTTTAGAATTGGATATATCTTGTGATTTGTTTGGCTACAGATACAATTGATGATTTGGTTTTTTACTTAAGAAGCGAAGAAGAACATGCTTTTGATTTTTAAAATAAGGATTTTAATGATGATATTTTCCATGATAGCAAGATTTATTTCTAGATTATCATGCAGTAGTTGGGAAAAATTAATGATCATAAATATGATATGATTTACAAGGTGGATTCCAAAACCTTAATTCCTTTCTCTTGATTGTTTACATATTTTTATTGCTTTATATATTTTGCTTAGTTTAACTATTTGTTTAATTTTATTATTTGTTTAGTATATTTAATTGCAAAAAAAAAAAAAAAAATTATTAAACTAGATTAGGATTAATTTGGTTAAGGTTTAATTAATTTTCCTACGTTCATACAAGTCCCTGTGGGTTCGACCTCGTTCTTGTCCAACTATACTTCGGTACGGTTCGTACACTTGCGAGTATTTTAAAATTTCACAACAATGGGATTTGCCTGAAAGTATTGCCTTAACTTGCGTGAGGCTACTATTAACGCAAATGCGATCTTTTCAATCCGTGGATACCTGGACTCAGCCCCTTGGAAGGCTTGGCTGACGTAGTAAACTGGGAGCTTTTCCTTGCCTTCTTCTCTAATCAAGGCTGCACTCATTGCTGAAGTTGACACTGCCAGGTACAAATATAGGTCTTTCCCTTCTTTGGACGGTCTTAAGAGAGGTGGACTACTCAGGTAACGTTTGAGTTCTTGGAATGCTGCTTCACATTCGTTGGTCCAGGTGAAAGCCTGTTTCAAGGTCTTGAAAAAGGGTAGGCACTTGTTCGTAGCTCTGAAGACGAGCTTGTTTAAAGCTGCAATCCTTCCTGTGAGCTTCTAGTCTTCCTTGATGGTTTTGGGCGATGCCATGTTGAATATGGCTTGCACTTTTTCTGAGTTTGCTTCTATTCCTCTTTGGAACACCATGAATCCCAAGAATTTCCTTGAAACTACACCAAAAACACTCTTACTAGGATTCAACCTCATTTGGTATTTTTTTAAGTGTGGCAAACATCTCCTTCAGATTGTCCAGATGTGTGAGCTCTTCCTTACTCATGACGAGCATATTATCCACGTATACTTCCATGTTCCTGCCAATCTGTTGGCTGAACATTTTGTTCACCAGCCTCTGATACGAAACTCCGACATTCTTTAATCCAAAAGGCATTACCTTATAACAATAGAGTCTTTGAGTCATGATGAAAGCAGTCTTCTCCTGGTCTTCCTCAGCCATCCTTATCTGGTTATATCCCGAGCAAGCGTCCATGAACGTCAGTAACTTGTGTCCAGCTGTAGAGTCCACAAGCTGGTCTATTCTCGGTAGAAGGAAACTGTCCTTCGGGCATGCCTTGTTCAGGTCTGTAAAGTCTACGCATATCCTCCATTTTCCATTTGCTTTCTTCACTAGGACGACGTTTGCGAGCCATTCAGGATAATACACTTCTCGGATGAACCCTGCCGTCAATAGTTTGGTAACTTCATCTGCGACTGCTTGATCTCATTCTGGGGCGAAGACTCTTCGTCTCTGCTGGATGGGTTTCCTTTCCGAGTTCACATTCAACTTATGCTAGATGACTTTTGAAGCTATGCCCGGCATGTCCTTGTGGCTCCATGCGAAGACATCTAGATTTTCTTTGAGGAATTGGATGAGTCTTGTTCTCATCTTAGGGCTTAGCGTCGTCCCTATCTTAGTCGTCTTGTTCGCTTCTCCTTCAGCCAGTTCCATTATTTCTAGGGCTTCCATTTTGTCTTCTTCCTTTTTCTTCAATCATCCACGTGTGGTTCTCCTTTGCAGCTAGGACGGCATGATAACACTCTCTAGCCAGGACTTGATCTCCTTTTACTTCACCTACACTGTTATCTGTTGGGAATTTCACTTTAAATAGTAGGTGGACGTGGCTGCTTTCCATTTGTTGAGCATGGGCCTCCCAGTGATGACATTGTAGGATGAGGGGCAATCCACCACTAGGATTTCTAATTGACCGGTCAACTGCATCAGGTAGGTCCCCACTGTTACTGTCAACGTCACTATGCCCCTGGGGTATACTCTATCTTCGCTGAAGCTGATGAGGGGAGAATCAAATGGGCGCAATCTCCTTGGATCTAATTTCAACTATTGGAAGGCAGGGAGGTAGATGATGTCTGTGGAGCTACCATTGTCCACAAGAATCCTTTTGGTATTGAATCCCTCTATATTCAGCATTATAACCAAAGGGTCATTGTGGGGCTGCTTCACTCCCCTAGCGTCCCTTTCATTGAAGGACATGTCCCGGTTTGTTCGTTGTTGCTTGAACGGAGGTATCATGTGGACGCTATTCACCTACCTCTGGTATGCTTTCTTGAGGGATTTAAATGACCCTCTTGAGAAGGGCCCTCCTGTAATCATCTTTTTCTCCTCGATCACATCCTGTGGAGGTTGGGATGGGCGATTGTCACTCTTGGAAGAGGACTCATGCTGGCTCTTATTGCTGTCTCTGAACTTACTATATTCCCCCTTCTTTACATATCTCTGTAATTTTCCTTTCCGTATCAACTCCTCTATTTGCTCCTTTAGGTCCCTACAATCTTCTATGTTGTGGCTGTGATCCTTGTGGAATCGGCAGTACTTGTTCTTATCACGGACGTTAGGGAATGAGTGTAATGGTCTTGGCCATTTGAGATAGTGCTCGTCCTTGATCTGCGTTAAAATTTTGTCAACGGGCATAACCAAAGGAGTAAACCTTACTGTTCGAGGACCTTTATCATCTTTTTTTCTGTTCTTGTCATTGTTCTGATGATTTGGGCGCTCCCTCTTTTGACCCCTACTCTCGTCTTCCTTCTTTGTCTTGTCTCCTGGCTTCTCTACATCCTTTATGGTTGCTAAAGCATCTTCAACATTCATGTACTTCTGTGCTTTCAGAAGCATTTCTGCCATTGTCTTTGGAGGATTCTTTGTGAAGGAAGCCACGAGATCTCTGGATCTCAGTCCCACTTTGAAGGTCGTCAGCTGTACCTTGTCATCAGCTTCGTCCACCTCCAGAGTCTCCCGAGTAAAGCGTTTCACGTATGACCTCAGAGTTTCCTTCTCTCCCTGTCTAATGGTGAGTAAGTGGTCCGCCGGCCTCTTTGGACACTGCCCCTCTATGAAGTGATGCAAGAAGGCATTGCTCAACTGCTCGAAGTTGTCAACGGACGAAGTTGGCAACTTTGTGAACCATTACCTTGTAGTTCCCTTGAGAGTGGTGGGAAAGGAATGACACAGTATCTTGTTGGGTGGCTGTTGAAGATAGTGTCGTCTTGAAGGTATTAAGGTGATCCTGAGGGTCTTTGAGTCCGTCGAACGGTTTAAGTTGAGGTAAGCGAAACTTTGACAGTACGGGGCATTCAAGTACCGCCGAGGTGAAAGGCGAATCCATGGCCCTTACCATTCTATCTACGCTTCGGTCCGTCTTCTCCTTAATGGCGTTCCTCGGTTCGTCCATTTCCTTCCTCATTTCTCGAAGGAGGTCTGAATTCTGCTCGTCCGGAGTAGTTGGTCTTTGATGAATACTCCTCCTATGGCTATCCCTTTCTCCCTCCATGTTATCCTTAGACCGGTTCTCTTCCTGTTGAGCCTGTTGGACCTGTTGAAGCT
This sequence comes from Quercus lobata, assembly GCF_001633185.2. NCBI lineage: Eukaryota > Viridiplantae > Streptophyta > Magnoliopsida > Fagales > Fagaceae > Quercus > Quercus lobata. Next base: position 19,362,335 of record NC_044907.1, on the reverse strand, counting down.
GTAGTTTCATTTCCTAATTTTGCTTGGTGAGTTCTTCAATGGTGGCTGCAAGAGCTTGAACTTGCTGGGCCAAGGTTGCGGAATCTGGATTGGGTTCCATATGAATGTAGAGGTTTGATGGAAATTACGTTCTCAAATATGAATTTGAAAATGTCGTTTCCCACAGACGGCGCCAAACTAATGAAGCGCGACTTTGTCAGTTGAATCGAATGTGCCTAGATGGACCCAAATCCTCGCCTGGATACCTGCGAAGTTGACAAGACTGCTTCCGTAACGATGGTCACCAATGTGGTGCCTGCCACAGCGCCTTCGATGCCAAAGTCAGAACGGGAGAATATATTGTAAAATGAAGTAAAACAGTAAAATGGCAATCGATCTTGTTTTAGAGTATCTATGTGTTTTTTTTTTTTTTTTTGTGTACCTTGTGGTGGCGATGTAGGGAGCTTTATATATGTTGCTTTGGATTCTAGCCGTTGTGCTTGGCATTGTGATGTTAATGTCTTCCTTTGGTAATGCCTCCTGCCTTGTAATGGAGCTTTTAATGTGCTCTCAACGGTCTGTACAGTTGGTCCCATAACCGTCCGAGGCGTTATTGGTGGCATTGAATGATCCAGATGTCTTCGTCAGTGACATGAGTATGGGTTAGGCTCTTCACTGGGGAATAGTCTCGTTAGTAAAGCTTATCTCGTCTGTAGACAATTTCATCAATACTATCAATCACAAATCCCCATCCATCCACATTAACGTATATCATATTTCTTTTATTCAAATCTCAATTTTTTTTACTTATCACAATTCTTATCCCAATCAATAAATTCAAATGTTTCATTGGGTTTCAACTTCTTACGGTACAAAATTGCCCTCATTTGAACACGTTAAAATTGCATCTACCCATGGCTAGCTCAACTCCCTTTAGCCACTATCAAGCATATCATAGCTCTCACCTTCCTACTTCACATATTCATTCTAATTTAACAAACCCACTACTTCATGACAAAATCAAACATAGCAACCTTTGAAATTCGCTGAATTTCAATATTTAAAGGTAACTAATTTATATGGAGAAAATAATTTTTATTGAGGTATGTATTTAAAGGTGTTTGTTGTTGATAGAAAGCTTGGCACGAAAGAGACAGAGATTGTCAACTACAAGCCTGGTCTTAATTTCTATTGAGGTATGTATTTGATTCCTTTGTAACGTTGAGCCTATTTTGATTGGTTTTTGGTTTTACCTTGAACCTAATTGCACGCACAAAGCACACGTGATTAGTCTAGTATATGTTATAATTTCTTTTTTTTTTAAAAAGTTATGTTATAATTCGCTGGCTTGGTTTAATTAGACAATGTTAGAACTATTTACATATATAATAACTAAAGACCTTACATAATTTGATTAAATACCAAATTTATTATCATATCAATTGGAAACTTTTATGTAGTAAAACCTATAATAATTTTAGGTATGTTCTGTTTGGTTGGCATGAAAATAAAGAAATGATAGAAAATGAAGGAGAGAAAATGACTTTTTTGGTTGCAAAGGAACTTAAGATGTTATAGAGGAGTTGTTTTGACAAAGGAACAAATTATACAGAGAATTAAATTGGATATTAGAGCTAAAATGGGGCACATTGTTATGGCTGGAAATATCATACTTCACAAAGTTCTAAACTCTAGATGGGACTGCTTGCACCTTGTTCCCTGAGCATATTTCTTTGATATGCTAAAGGCTCCTATGGCCAATAATGTTTTCTAGTGCTTTCTATAGATTAAGCAGTTACTTTAGTTAATTTGTTATAGGAGTGCGAGTTGGTTTTTTGTTGTTCTCTGGTTTGTAGCTTGTAAAGTTTGCCAGAGGAGTTGGCTCTATTTTCAACCGACTGTGTAGATTTGCTGTCTTTTTGTTATAAGAAATTACTGAATTCTCAAAAAAAAAAAAAAAAAAAAACTACTCACTATATCAACAATCTATAGAAAGGCTTGTAAGATATAGAAAGGTTTGTAAGATATACTATGATTGTGAGTTCTAGTTAGTAAAGTCTCTGATTGTTGAATAAAAAATTTGAAAATCAATTCCCGTTTATACTAAAAGCCGATTGAAATCGATTGGTGTTTTAATTTAATGATAAAAAACTATCATTAAGAGATGATGAAAAATTATTAGGTACTCTCATAGTATCATAAATACGTATTTTCCTCTCTCACATGAATTGTAGGTCCTACCATAAATTTAATTAATAGAATCCACCATTCATGTGAAAGGAAAGAATACACATTTATAATACTCTGGAGTGTATAATAATTTTCTAAAAATAACTCTATGAGTTCAAACTTTCAAAATAAAAATAAATAAACAAATAAAGATATACCATGAGTTTAGCATTTTTCAAAAAAAAAAAAAAAACCCTTGAATTGACTAAAACGCCGAATAACTCGGGTTGCAAAATTGCAAGAAACCGAGTACACTTTACATACAAACCGAGAAACATTAAAGATAGTAAAAAAAGTGATTGGTTTACCAAATCCACCGGATTACTCGGTTGCAACTTGCAAAAAAACATAGTATAATTTACACACAAACCAAGAAACATTAAAAATAATTAAAAAAAAGACTTTCAAAATATAAATAAATAAAAAAGTTAACAGATATTTTTAGGATATTTATTAATAATCATAAAAAAATTAATATTTTAACAATTTTTACTTATTTTTTTGATAATAATATTATCAAATTTTTTTTAAAATAAATTGTTAATTACTATGTTAAGTACACTAATTAGCATGACTAATTAAAACACGGATTGCAAATTGGAAGAAACCGAGTACACTTTACACACAAACCAAGAAACATTAAAGATAGTAAAAGAGTGATTGGCCTACCTCATCCTGCTGGATTACTCGGTTGCAACTTGTAAAAAAAAATATAGCATAGTTTACACGCAAACCAAGAAACATTAAGAATAACTAGAAAAAGTGGTTGAATTATGTGGGAGTTTGGATTCGGATTATAAGTGCTGTGTCTACATCTAAGCGCATTTTCTCTTCTTTTTTTTTTGCTTTTTCAGCCGCAATTGTTGATCGGTCTTCTGTAAATAGTGTATAAGTGTACTGTTTACAGACCTACAAATTTTACTTTTTAGCAATTTTTTCATTAAAAATAGGTCCTACGATACTATTCACACATTAAAATTATTTTGCTATAGTATTTTCAGTTTCAGCAACATAAGTTCAATCCAAACAGACCCATGTGTATATTTGGATAGCACTTAACGTGTTGTGTCTGCGTTTTCTCTTCTTTCTTTTTTTTTTTAGCTGCAACTGTTGACCCGGTTTTTTGTAAATAATGAATAAATATACTGTTCATGAGTCCTACAAACTCTACTTTTTATAAATTTTTTTATTAAAAATGGGTTTCACGGTACTATTTACACATTTAAAAATTATTTTGTTACAGTGTTTTCAGTTTTCAATTTCAACAAAATAAATTCTATCTAAACAGATCTTATGAAACAGTAGGATTACTCGGTTGCAACTTGTAACGAAAAAGAAGGATAAAAACGTTAAAAGAATAATAATAAAAAATTTAACAAGTGCTAAGCGCACTAATTAGCTACTGTGCTTAGCGCAGTAATTAGCAGGACTCGTTAAAACGCCAATTGCACATTGGAAGAAACCTCTAGAACACTTTACACACAAACCAAGAAACGTTAAAGATAGTAAAAGAGTGATTGGCCTACCTCATCCGCTGGATTACTCGGTTGCAACTTGTAAAAAAAAATATAGCATAGTTTACACGCAAACCAAGAAACATTAAGAATATCTAGAAAAAGTGGTTGGATTAGGAGGGGGTTTGGATTCGGATTATAAGTGCTGCGTCTACGTCTAAGCGCATTTTTTTTTTCTTCTTTTTGCTTTTTCAGTCACAATTGTTGACTGGTCTTCTGTAAATAGTATATAAGTGTATTATTTACAGACCCACAAATTTCATTTTTTAGTAATTTTTTCATTAAAAATGGGTCTCACGATACTATTCACACATTAAAAATTATTTTAGTACAGTATTTTCAGTTTTCAGTTTCAGCAACATAAATTCATTCCAAACAAACCCATGTGTATATTTGGATAGCACTTAACGTGCTGCGTCTGTGTTTTCTCTCTTTTTTTTTTTTTAGCTGCAACTGTTGACCCGGTCTTTTGTAAATAGTGCATAAATATACTGTTCACGGGTCCTACAAACTCTACTTTTTATAAATTTTTTCATTAAAAATAGATCCAATGGTACTATCTACACATTTAAAAATTATTTTGTTACAATATTTTCAATTTTTAATTTTTAATTTCAATAAAATAAGTTCTATTCAAATATATCCTATGAAGCAGTAGGATTACTCGGTTGCAACTTGTAACGAAAAAGAAGGATAAAAACGTTAAAAGAATAATAATAAAAAATTTAACAAGTGCTAAGCGCACTAATTAGCTATTGTGCTTAGCGCAGTAATTAGCAGGACTCATTAAAACGCCAATGGCACATTGGAAGAAACCTCTAGAACACTTTACACACAAACCAAGAAACATTAAAGATAGTAAAAAAGTGATTGGGTTACCTAATCCGCTGGATTACTCGTTTGCAACTTGCAAAAAAAACATGGTATAGTTTACACACAAACCAAGACACATTAAAAATAACTAAAAAAAGTGGTTGGACTTTGAAACCGCTGGATTACTCGGTTGCAACTTGTAACGAAAAAGAAGGATAATAATGTTAAAAGAATAATAATAAAAAATTTAACAAGTGCATTGAGAATATTCGCTAAGGAGAAATTAATACTTAATATATTTTTTTTTGAATAATAGTTAATCATAATTAATAAAGGAAAACGTAGGCTGGCAAACAGAATAATAAACAAATAGAAAGTAAGTAATATTTTTTATCAATGCCAAAAAATAAAAGTCACAATATTTTTCGCATTAATTAAGTTGGAAAGTTTTTTATTAGTACTCATTTAGACCTATTATTAATATAATTTTTTATCTAATATTAACAATTTACTATATCAATAATTGTGAAATTTTTTTCTCAAATTGCATGTCTACATGTAAATAAATATTTATTAAAAAAATATTAAATTGTTAAAGTTAGCAAGAATAAGTTAGGAATACAAAGAATTAGAATCTTAGAGCATTTATATCAGTTCATGTAAAATAGCATAAGGGCCAACTTTTGGCAACCTAATTCCTAAATTACCCACATCAGTTTGAGCATTTTATTGTGCAAAATGAATTTTTGCTACAGTACTTTCCTTTATTATTATAAAGTTTTAATTGATGGCGTCTACTTTTAATACTTATACTCTTTATAATTAAACCAAGATACCAATCGGTTTTTAGTGTAAGTGGGGATTGAACTCTAGATTTCTTATTTAATCTTTATAGACTTTACCGGTTGAGTTAACTAGAACTCACAAAAAACTTTGCTACAATACATTGGTACATACAAAAGCACTGCTGTTGCGCATTTAAAATTTTTATTCTTTCTTTGCATATCCCAAGGAAGAAGAAAAAAAGTGAATTGTGGTTGTGGTGTATGAAAAGAAAAACAATTAAAAAAAATAATATTTTAATGATATAGAGTTTAAAATAGATAATCTAATATGATTTTTTTTTTTAAAAAAAGTGGTTAAGTAAAGAAAAAACTGTTAGTTCTTATACTAAAATAAACATGAATTTGTACACGAGCTACTGTCAATGCTCTAACATACAAAACTCTCTCTCTCTCTCTCTCTCTTATTTTTTTCCATCTCCCCATCCCATTATTAATTAAAATAACAAGAAAAAAAATTCAATTTTCACATTAGTCCCTAAGGTTTGTGTAAGATATCACTCCTCTTGGGCTCGAACCTCCCATTCTTGTGGTTTCATAAAGAAGAGGGGCTTTGGTCATTTAGCCCACATGAAAATGAGGTGGAGTTATGTTGGTGTCTCTCAAAAGACAATGGAGGTTTTACTAATATTATTATCCCTCCTAGGTCAATGGTTTTACATGGAGTCACCACTTATTTTAATAGAGAAAATAAGAAACTAAAAGAATTAAATAGGTACATCATTGTTGTTGATGAATTGAAATTTTACATCTTTTGATAATAACCAAAAATTACATCGATTTGGTCCTAGATACAATCTAAAATAGAAGTGCAAAGATTTTTTTTCCTAGTTACTATCTAGAAATAGAAGATTACAAGGAAAATCATAATATACCTTGATCTAAGTTTGGAGGCTAGCTTATAGGATTGGAAAGGTGTTAGACACTGGTGAAACCAATTTTCTAGATTTTGGCAGCTAATGATCATATCATATTATCCAAGAACATGTGATTGCAAAGATTGAAATAACCATTCAAGAGCAAGATGAAACCCTATTCTAGGCATGCATAGAATTGATATTAAAAGACATGGTTAATATGTGTGTGATGTGTGATAAACCCTAATCTTAGAGCATGTGAACATGTTATATGAATTGGAAAACACAAATCATGTAAGCACTAAGAACAACCTAGATCTAACATGCTAGCAACCAAGAATATGGAAGAGCTAAGAAAATGAAAGAATGCTTTAATCCTAAATAACTTGGCCAAATAAAAGATAGGTTTAAAAACCTTACTTGCATGCAACAACACTCCAAGCAAGAAAGCTCCTCTAAAGGCACATTCCTACAATGAGTTGGTAATTTGAGACCAAAAGATCCAAACTATTCTTTTTAGTAAATTGGGACCTCTTAAACCTTACTTGCATGCAATAGCACTCCAAGCAAGAAAGCTCCTCTAAAGGCACATTCCTACAATGAGTTGGTAATTTGAGACCAAAAGATCCAAACTATTCTTTTTAGTAAATTGAGACCAAGAGGTCCAAGATAGATGTTGAGAAATTTAGACCCCGGTTGATAGAATTAACAAGTTTTAAATCCAAGTTGTTAATTAACACACACACACACACACAGATGTTGAGAAATTTAGACCCCGGTTGACAGAATTAACAAGTTTTAAATCCAAGTTATTAATTAGATTTATTATTAATAAAACTTGTTAAAACAAACAAACATTAATATCATGTCAAAATCATGCAGCGGAAAAATAAATAAGACAAGATATGATGACCCAAGAAAACCAATGAAACAAACTAGTTTCACAGTAAAAACCCTAGGGGGAAACCTTCCCAAAAAGCAATTCACTATAGTAAAGAGAAGTTTCAGATCTAGTACAAAACTTTTGTCAATAGACTTTACAATTCCTGTAAATGAACTCACAGCAGAAACCTTTTACCGCTTTAGAACCTCTGAACTCTTCAATATATGAACGCCACCCTTTTTGATGCACGAATCCTAATACGTGACTAACCAATTGCGTGAATCTCAGTACGCGACTTCAATCACCAACTAGAAGAAGATGTTGGCTGCAAAGTTCTTCACTTCATCAACAATGAAGATTAAGAAGCACTTGGTTACTAAACCCTAAGGCGCAAAGACGTAGTAGCTTCTTTCAGAGAGAATAAGGTATCGGTCACCTTTAGCATATGTTCTCCTTGTATTCTCTAATGTGAGGGCCTCTAAAATAAGCCTTATATAGGTCTAGGGTTGTGAGAAAAGAAACGCTACACAACTACAAAAACTTGGGCTAAAAATTAGATCTGGAAATCTGAATTCCCGTAACCTTGATCGATCGAGAGGTGTCGAGCTTTAAACTTTGACAGATACAGCTATCGAGGAGCTATCAAGGAGACAAGAGCTTTCTTGATCAATCCACCAGCTATCGAGAGGTGTCGAGATTGCTATAACAATCAACTGAAGAGCTCGATAGATAGCCTAGTTGTCGAGAGGTGTCGAGAAGCTGTCGAGTTATCTATCCGCAGGTATCGAGTTATCTGTCCAGCTTTAGTGAACAACTTTTCTTCACTCGTTTCTTGGTTCAATCTTCATGGCTTTAATATTAGACTTAAACAACATGTTTCTTGAAGTATTAAATACATCCTAGATCTATCCAAATACAAGCAAAGTGCGTTTTGTCAAAGGATTAGCCAATTACACAAAATATATCTCCCCATTTGGCAATTCGTGACAAAACCATAACAAACAAATGAACATATGAGAGAAGTCATAAATCATTCAACTCATATTCACTTGTTGAATACAATAAAATCTATCCTAACACAAACTCTTGAAAACTTTTGCAAGAAGAGAGTCTAAGGCAAGAAAGACTTTGAAAACCTGTATTTTTGAAACACTTTAAACAAAATTAATCAAGGCATCTTAGTGTAAGACAGAAATAACAAATTGCATACAAGCAATAAGAAACATGTGTATAAAGAAAGAAAAGAAACAACACATGTAGAGATAGGTGAAGAAGACATACATTATCATATAAAGAAGAATAAGTACAATGTATGTCAATAATAGTCACAAGACCCAAGGTACAAGAAGAAGAAGCTAAAAGAAGCTCCTACAACAACAAGGAGGTAAACACTTCCCCTAACAAGATGAAACACAACTCCCCCTTACAGAGGCATGTATTTCTCCCCCTAACATGTAGAATCTTAAAAAGAAACCACATATTCTCCACAATTTCTCCCTTTTTTTGTCATGATTGACAAAGGGTACAAGAAGTTAGAAAGCTTCACCCGAGAGACATAAAGATGATCAAGGATGATCAAAGAGGTACAAAGAATCCATAAAAATGCATGAATGTAATGAAACAAGATGCTATGGATGACAAGATAAAAGAAAGATGCAAAACAAGTGAAAAACAAATCTCTCAACAAGAAAAATGTTAAGCACATAGATTCAAAAACACACACACACTAAATAAGTCTAACCACTTTTATATTTCAAAAACAAGTTAAGACAGTTTAGTGAGCATAAATTAACACATGTAAACCTTGTGATGGCCAAATCACATTGTACTTGCACATGTATAAAGAGTAGCAAAGAATATTGCGTGTTATGTGTGAAAAACATCGCAAAATTGCATAAGTGTATACATGTTATGATGATTTGAGATATGAGAAAATCACTTTTAACTCACACACAATCATAACTGTTTGATGGGGACTATCACATTCGACGTACATCCTATAACTCCCACATCTCCTAGAATACACGATTGCAATCATATTTAAAGCATTTTGATCTTTTTGCTTTTTATTTTTCTTTGCCTATTTTTATTTAAGCAAATCATGCATGGGCATATAAGAGAGAGAAAAGAAATACCCAATGATGGTAAGTATTTGACATTCCAATTTTGCTATGCTGAAGCACACAAATGTCATTGACACTGCACTTTTGCTATGCCGAAGCATATAGGTGTCATATTATGATTGGCGGGCAACAGTGGTGAGATGATTATTTATGCCTTTCTCTTAGGATTTTCTAGTCCTTCCCGTCAAAAAGAGTGATACGAGTGTTAAGTAGAAGAGATAACTTAATCTTACTCATCACAAACAAGAGCCACAAAACTCACTTGCTTAGTTGTGCATAGAGATACTCATCTAAGTTACAAATGCTACAAAGTTTAAAAAACTTTGTTTCAGTGGCCATTCAAGGTACACAAGTACCAATGTACACAAAACACACATTGTTTTTGTATTTTTCTGATTTTTCAATTTTATTTTTATTTTGAAAGCAAAATAAAATAAAAACTAAACAACCAAACAAAAACAGACAAACAACATGAAAGCATGAAAGAAAGATGCATATGCATGAAAGCATGATTCCAAAAGCAGATAAGAAATCAAGCAAAAAGAGTCCTACTTTAGATAGAAAGAGTTAAAGCAGAGGACAAACAGAAAAAAAAACAATTAAGTCTTAGGCTCCTTTCTCACCCATACAGCACGAGTCTTTGGCCATGAAGATGAAAAGGCACGTGTCCTAGTATGTCTACTAAAAGACAGAAGAATTATAATTCTCCTGAAATTGAGTTAAAAAGCTTAAGACTTTTAATAACTCTCCAAACAAAGGTGTAGGTTATTGAGAGGAAACCTATGACCGTTTGGACAATTGCTTATGAGGATACAACTTAAAGCAATTAGGATGAATGTGTCCAGAAACATCACAATGGTGACAAACATGAGGTCTAACAAAGGATTTAGAATTAATCAAATCAGTTTTGGATTTCATTATTTTATTACATTTCTTAGATTGTGGCACAAACACAGTCCTTGATCTAGAAGCCATGGAAGAGGAGGGGCCAGAGGAAACAACATATCCTAAGCTAGTTTTATCAAAACTAGGCTTTTGAGCACTCAATACCTCATCAAGTTTTGCACTAGACATCCTCTCTATTTGAGTTCTAGATTTACTAAGCTCAACCTCAAGATTCTTGACCTTCTCTTCTAATGAGTGTTCTCCACAACAAGAGTCTCAACTAACCTTGTAGTCTCATCTAGTTTGACTAACAGATCAACTTTTTCAGTTATTGCCTCATTAAGCTCTTTTCTATAATGATAAGAGGTCTTTTCAGATTTTATGAATTCAATACATAACTTATCATAGGCTTCATGAAGGGTCATCTTCTTGGATACTTTATTATCAGAAGAATCCTCACTATCACTAGCACTCTCCACAATCACCTTATCGGTTGAGACAGTAAAGGCCATAACATGACTACATTCATCCACATACTCATTAGAAGAGTTATTCTCAAAATCACTCCAGGTAGCAACCAACCCTTTATCTTCTGACTTCTTAGTCTTTTCCTTTATAAGGTAGTTTGGGCACTCTATCCTCATATGACCAAAACCTTTGCATTCATGGCATTGGATGAGGAGTTTCTCATTCTTACCCTTCCTAGAGGATTTAGATTTCCTAGGAGGTTTGCCCTTATTTTTTTTCCTAAATTGAAGAAGCTTGATAATCTCATCAGTAATGAAGGTTAGATCCTCATCCCCATCATCATCTTCATCTTCACTTTCAGAGTCCTTAATCTCTTCCTCTATACCTTTAAGAGACAAGTTTGTACTCTTTCCACCTTTTCCCATTGAGCCTAATCCCATCTCATAGGTTTAAAGGTTCCTTACAAGCTCAGTCAAAGGAATTTGATCAATGTCCTTGACTTCTTCAATGGCAGTGATCTTGGCATGGAATCTTTCAGGTAAGGACCTAAGGACTTTCCTAACAATTTTGGATTCTGCAATACATTCTCCAAGATTGAAAGCACAATTCACAATATCCTTGAGTTTAGCATAGAACTCATCAAAGGTCTCATCCTTCTCCATCCTTATTTCTTCAAAACTACTAGTGAGTTTTTGAAGCTTCACAGTCTTTACTACCTTGGTACCTTCATAGGTGGTCTCAAGAATAGTCCATGCTTCCTTGGCAACTTCCGTGGATGATATTTTCTTGAATTCCTTATTGGTCACCCCACAAAACAAAGCATTCAAGGCCCTACTATTGAAATTTGCCGCTATGATTGTTGCATCATCCAATCCATCGGCGCTTCCTTTGGCTTAATCCAACCAACTTTAACAGCTTGCCATACCTGTTCATCTAAAGCCTGCAAAAAACCTTTCATATAAACTTTCCAGTATGCATAATTAGTTCCATCAAATAAAGGAGGAATCAAAAGATATTGTCTACGATCCATGACAACGGGGGTCAAGGATCACACTCAAGAAATTAATCCAATCAGAGTGTACCCGCTCTGATACCACTTGTTGGGAAATTTAGACCCCGGTTGATAGAATTAACAAGTTTTAAATCCAAGTTGTTAATTAGATTTATTATTAATAAAACTTGTTAAAACAAACAAACATCAATATCATGTCAAAATCATGCAGTAGAAAAATAAATAAGGCAAGATATGATGAAACAGGAAAACCAATGAAACAAACTAGTTTCACAATAAAAAACCTGGGGGGAAACCTTCCCAAAAAGCAATTCATTATAGTAAAGAGAAGTTTCAAATCTAGTACAAAACCTTTGTCCCTAGACTCTACAATCCCTGTAGATGAACTCACAGTAGAAACCTTCTACCGCTTCAGAACCTCTAAATTCTTTAATATATGAACGCCACCTTTTTTGATGCACGAATCCCAGTATGTGACAAACCAATTGCGCGAATCTCAGTACGCGACTTCAATCACCAACTAGAAGAAGATGTTGACTGCAAAGTTCTTCACTTCATCAACAATGAAAATCAAGAAGCACTTGGTTACAAAACCCTAAGGCGCAAAGACGCAGTAGCTTCTTTCAAAGAGAATAAGGCATCAGTCACCTTTAGCATATGTTCTCATTGTATTCTCTTATGTGTTGACCTCTAAAATAAGCCTTATATAGGTCTAGGGTTGTAAGAAAAGAAACCCTACACAAATACAAAAACTTGGGCCGAAAATCAGATCTAGAAATCTGAACTCCCGTAACCTCAATCGGTCGGGAGGTGTTGGGCTTTAAACTTCAACAAATACAGCTATCGAGAAGCTATTGAAGAGTTGTATAGGAGACAGGAGCTTTCTCGATCGATCCACCAACTATCGAGAGGTGTCGAGATTGTGATAACAATCAACTGAAGAGCTCAATAGATAGCCTAGCTGTCGAGAGGTGTTAAGAAGCTGTCGAGCTATATGTCCGCAGGTGTCAAGCTATCTGTCTAGCTTTAGTGAACAACTTTTCTTCACTTGTTTCTTGGTCCAATCTTCATGACTTTAATACTAGACATAAACAACATGTTTCTTGAAGTATTAAACACATCCTAGATCTACCCAAATACAAGTAAAGTGCATTTTGCCAAAGGATTAGCCAATTATACAAAATATGTCCTTAACAAGAGAGAGAGAGAGAGAGAGAGAGAGAGAGAGAGAGAGAGAGAGTTCTCAATTTCTGGGAAGCCTTAAGGGTTTCCATAGATTTTGGTGTGCTTTGAATTGTTGGTGAAAGGGGTATTTATACTAGTTATGGGGGAGTTAGAGATGAGTCTCTAGGCAATGTGGGAGATAGGAAAATTAGGTTTTCTAAAGAAAAAAAAACGTAGGAATCAAAGTCAAACTTAGTGGGGAGAAAGCCAAATTGAAAAAGGAAGAAAATCCAGAGATTCTAAACTAGGTGCCAATTGACACTTAGTCCCAAACCCTCCTAGATCTTTTCCTTTTTGTTTCAATTTTGATATAATTTTGTTGGTCCTCAATGTCAAAAAATTAATTAATTATTTAATTAATCAATTTATGCCTATTCCTTTGGCAGTTAGTGAATGTTTTGACTTTAGATTAAATTAGGTGCATGCAACTTTATCATAAACCCTATCTTCAACCAACAGGTTATGAAAAATCATTAAATTTAAATTGGACTAAAAGTAGACCAATTATAATTAAGAAATCATATTCATGTATGGATGGGGTCTGATTTATCATGCAAGTGCATATTTCCATTCAAATTTATTCGATATTTTTTAATTTGGTGGTCTGATTAACACTTATGAACTCTCATTTTGATCATTATGACCTCAAGATTTATATCATGAAATGTATCTAGATATCAAACGGTCAAACTTATAATTTTGCCTTGGACACATGATATGGTGATGATATGCAATGTAATATAGTTTGATATTTGTAAATTTAGTCCCCAACTCTATCACAATGAGTGAATCTCGTTCTTTAGTCCATTTATTTATTTATTTATAAAATGACGTTGTGGGCAAAACAGGGGGAATACGCCTCGGCTGAGTGGACCGTAGTGGAGAAAAATGGAGTTGCCACCCAGATTAGGTCTAGAAACTATAAATATAGTGCCCTTCATGGAATGACTGATCTACTACCAAAGCACATGTCCAGAGTTTAGGTATAGGGATGGGAAGGTGTTAGGCACCGAACACCATCTAATCCATGGGTTGGCTTCCACTCATTGTGTCTTACATCTTAATCTCATTAAGGGCATACTCAATACTTGTATTATAGACTCACACACACACTAGCATACCTCTAAGCAAACAAAATGGCATTTTTCATCCCAAACCCTAGCATACATCTATCAAGCATAGCACCATATCATATCCAAGGGTAGAGACAATTCATGGTAGAATCAAACAAACATGTTATAGGTTTCTAAACATCAAAAGCATATCATCCAACCAAGCACATTCATATCCATCAACAAGGCAACATCATATCCAACTTTATGTATGTTCATATGAATGCATAACTTACCTCACTTATCTCACTGCATAGCATCACCTATGCATCAATGCATTCTAGTTCTCATGAATATTCATGTGGTTCAACCAAGGCATAAACCCTAATTATTAATTTATCAATAAAAGCATGTGAAACATGTTATCTTACTAGCCCTCATGCTAAACATATGAAAACTAGACTCAATAGACTTTTACAGAGGATTAAAACAAAGAAAAACAAACAAAATAAGGAGAAACATAAATATGCGTTTCTGGGCACGAGTATGAGTGCACATACATGAAGTATGCATACGCATGCCTTGAGTATGTGTATGCATACATAAAGCATGAGCATGCATACATGCCCAGAAACACAGTTTTAAAGCAAGCAACTGTCACACCCTAAACCTAAAACTGTCTAAAGCATCAGAAATACATCCCAAAGGTACTTGTGGATTTTTCCCTTTTGACAATTCAAAATATAGGAGATCTTTATTTTCCTATCTTTTCCATAGGATAAGAATACATAACCATATTAAAAACTCCACATTACAATTCAGAGCTCTATAACACATTTACAAAAAATAACTAAAAATCATGTGCCTCCATATAATACAGGAATATATTACAAAACTTCAATTGGAATACACAAAGTCACAATCTTATCAAGGATAAGGAACCTTAACATCGAGTCTAGGCCTACCACACCTAAGACTAACAAACCTAAAGTGGCCAACCTCCTATAGAATAAATCTTTGCCTTGTTGAACATACCAAGATCGAGTCACCAACCATTTACAGCACAAGTCTCCAAATTTAACATATCACTATAATTATCACCAAAGAAGTAAGTTCCATACCCAAGGTATAGCTAATTGATTTGAAAAACTATTAGAGGGTGGAATGAGCTAAAGCCCAGTAAGTAGCATAATAAATGGAGG
The DNA here is from genome assembly GCF_001633185.2 of Quercus lobata. Taxonomy (NCBI): domain Eukaryota; kingdom Viridiplantae; phylum Streptophyta; class Magnoliopsida; order Fagales; family Fagaceae; genus Quercus; species Quercus lobata. The sequence continues at coordinate 19,347,252 of NC_044907.1, read as the reverse complement.
TGGGGGAAATGCAAGTTTCATTTTCAATAATAATAATATGCTAGAATGATCAAATAATAGAACACAAAGTTTCGCAAAGAAAATACCTTGAAACTATATACCATAATCTGTGAGCACTAACAATATAATTCCAAAGCCATAAATATCTAACATAAGTTAATTTATCACAAATATATCACACTACCACATGGACCGATCAAGGGATCCACCCATTCACAATTGGCACGATATTGTCTTCTATGGTATGCAGTCTCTTGGCCCCATGGGTAGCAGCCTTACCCATACCCTCAAGGCTTTGTCTCTCCCCCCATGGGCAATGGGTAGAATGTGTCAAATAGGACATCTTTTGCATGTGGTATTATGGCCCCATGGGCAGCAACCTCACCCACACACAATCAAAGAACCTTTTCCCCCTATGGGCAGCAGGGAAGAACACGTCATCCAAAGTGAAAGGGCACTGACCTGGATCATATTCCATTGTCACAAAGACTGTAGAAATCAAATCAAGTGATCACCAGGAAATCACACATGGCATAGGGTTAAAACCACATAAAGCTCATAGGTTATATGTACTTTAAAACACAGTTTATATCTAGGTAGTTTCAAGAAAACCTTAGACAATCAAAAATTCCATAAAGTTTGTAAGGTTGTCAACTTCATTCTTGTCAAAAAGATTTTCTATCAATTTCCCAAGTCACAAGACAAGATGAGCATCTTTAAATTTTCTAGTAAACCATAAAATCCATGAATTAATTATCAAAGATTGAATCAAAGATGCTCATATTTTTCATTTCCACAATTCATGCATTTCCCCAAATGCAATACCAAATATGATGCACTTTTCATATATAATAATATATAATAGGGTCACAACAAAACACTTTTAAGAAAACATAGATCCATAAATAATTTTTCAAAATGTATTTGACCCAAAAACAACATTTATGCAACATGACTATTTTGCAAAAATCCCATTAAAAAGCTACTTACCTTACAGCCCACAAAAAGCCTAATTCTCCAAGCTCCAAAGGAGATTATCTAGAACCTAAACAATATCAAGCAAACCTATCACAAAAGGCATAAATTATATTCAAATAAGCACATGATTAGGGAACAAATTAGGAATGTCCAAATAAGCACTTGATTAGGCAAGCCTAGAATTTAACCTCACAATTAATGTATTTCACTTCCAAAGTTTCTCAACAAATTAATTTACAAGGCATAGATTACCATTATACTCATAATTCATTCAAGGAATTATCTCTTACATCAAAACCTCAACACTTTAAAAGTAGTTCCCACGAGATTTATATAATATCATCTAGAGACCCATGATACCAAACATCATAAATCCCCCAAGACAAATAATTTGAATCTTTAACTAGCTCCAAATAATTAATAAAAATTATATTCACCATTTATTTCACTTTAAAAAGACAAAACCCCCCAAATCTTCACCACTTAGATAACCACCATTGTAAAAACTATAAACTCACTCATCAAATAATTCCACCAATACAAAGCTCATACATATAAACATATGAATATCACTTCCAAAACTCAAATCACATGGGTATCATTATCAAAGCTTGGATAAAAATGACCTCAAGAAAAAGTATAAAACATACCAAAAAGATTAGAAATTTTTACCTCAAATAAAAGATGTGAAGATGTTTAGAGGTTTCTAAGAATTTTCTGGTGATCTTGCTGGAAAAATGATGGTGAAGATTGTGGTGTGGACGTACACCGGTGGGAGGTGGGAGAGTGTGAGGGAGTGAGAGGAGTGTTTGAGAGAAAAGAAAAGAAAAGAAAGAAAAAAAAAAATAAGAAGAAAGGGATGGTCGGCCAAGAGGATAAGTGGTAGTGTGAGAGATATGTGGTGGGTAGTGAATGGGTAGGTGGAAAACATCTAACCATTTTTTTTTTTTTAATTTGGGACATTACATTCTTCCCCTCTTATAAAAATTTCATCCTCAAAATTTTACATACCTTGATCTTGAAAAAGGTTTGGGTATCTTGACAGCATATCATCCTCACGCTCCCAAGATGCCTCTTTCACCGAATGATTCTTCCAAAGAACCTTTACCCATGATATTGTTCTATTGCATAGCACTTGCTCCTTACGATTCGAAATCTCTACTGGAACTTCTTCACATGACAAGTCATCTCTAATCTAAAAAGGCTCATAGCTCAATACATGTGAAGGGTTAGGAATGTATTTCCTTAACATAGACTCATGGAAAACATTATGAGTTCCTAACAAAGCCGGTGGCAGGGTAATTCTATATGCAACTTCGCCCACTCTCTCCAAGATGTCAAAAGGTCCTACAAACCTAGGCTTAACTTAACTTTTTTACTTCTTTCATAGGTGCAACTTGTAGGAAAACTTTATCTCCAATCTCAAGTTTTAAAGCCTTCCTTTTAATGTCATAATACCTATTTGTCTACTTTGGGTTGCTCGTAGTCTATCACGAATATGATTTACCTTTTGACAAGTCCTTTGAATAATTTCTGGCCCTAAGATTTTTCGTTCTCCAACCTCATCCCAACAAATTATGGATCTACATTTTCTCCCATACAAAGCCTCGTAAGGTGCCGCTCTAATACTTGAATGGGAACTATTATTGTCAGCAAATTCCACCAAAGGTAAGTGACTAGCCCAACTCCCCTTAAAATCCAAAACACATGCTCTCAAAATAACTTCTAGAGTTTGAATAGTTCTTTTAGACTATCCATCCAATCTAGTACCCAAGGCCTTTTGCACACCACCCCAAAAATGAGAAGTAAACCTTGGATCTCTATCTGAAACAATAAAAGTGGGTACTCCATGAAGTCTCACAATCTCATCAACATAGAGCTGAGCTAACCGATCAAGGGAGTAGTACATCCAAGTAGGGAAATAATGAGCTAATTTAGTCATTCTATCAACAATCACCCAAATAGCATCATGACCCTTAGGAGATCTCGGCTATCTTGAAACAAAATCCATAGTAATTTTCTTCCACTTCCATTGGGTTATAGGAGTGGTTGTAACAAACTTGGGGGTCATTGGTGCAACACTTTAAATTGCTAACAAGTTAAACATTGCTCTACAAAGTGGGCAATCTCTCTTTTCATATTATTCCACCAAAAGTTTTCATGAAGATCATGGTACATTTTTGTACTACTTAGATGTATTGTATATGGGGAATAATGAGCCTCCTTAAGAATCTCCTTTTTAATCAATAGGTCATTTGGCACACAAAGTCTACTCCCAAATCTCAAAGCACCATTCTTAGAAATAGAAAATTCAGATTTCTTTCCACTATGCACCTCATCCACAATTTTCTTTAAATGTGAGTCATCGGCCTGTAGCAATTTAATTCTCTCTACCAAAGTTGGTTGAACACTCAAACTAGCCAAGTATGCTTCAGAATGGTCCATAACAACCTCAATCTCCATCCTTTCAAGATCAAGAATAATTTCCTTTTAAGTGGTTAGCAAAGCAGCTGAAAAACTTGAAGGCTTTTTATTAAGAGCATCAACTACAACATTAGTCTTACTAGGATGATAGTTAATAGAGCAATTATAATCCTTAACCAATTCCAACCATTTCTATTTCCTCATATTTAACTGTAAAGAAATACTTTAAACTTTTATGGTTAGTGAAAATCTCGCATCTTTCCCCATACAAATAATGTCTCCAAATTTTCAAAGCAAAAACTGTAGCCAACTCCAAGTCATGAGTGGGATAGTTTCTCATAATTTTTCAACTGATGAGAGGCATAAGCCACAACTTTCCCATTTTACATCATCACACAACCAAGTCCCTTATGAGAAGCATCACTATAAATTACAAAACCCCATATACCTAAAGGGATAGTTAACATAGAAGCTGTGACCAATCTCTGCTTTAGCTCTTGGAAGCTTTTCTCACTTTTTTCCTTCCACTCGAATTTAACATTCTTCTGAGTTAATTCTGTCAATGGAGTTGTAATGCGGGAAAATCCATCTACAAATCTTCTATAGTAACCAGCAAGGCCCAAGAAACTTCTAACCTTACTCGCATTTGTAGGCCTATCCAAATTAACCACCGCTTCTATCTTATTAGGATCCACTGTAATTCCATCCTTAGATATCACATGACCCAAGAACACTACTTGATTCAACCAGAATTCATACCTCTTCAGTTTAGCATGCAACTTTCTCTCTCTTAGAATTTGTAAGACAATCCTCAGGTGTTCTTCAACTGGTGGTTACTAGAATGAAAATCAATCTTAGAAAAGACTTGTGCTCTTTGCAATTGATCAAATAAATCATCAATACAAGGCAAAGGATATTTATTTTTAATAGTAACTCTATTTAGCTCATGGTAATCAATACATAACCTCATAGACCTATCCTTTTTCTTAACAAATAAAACTAGATCTCCCTAAGGCGAGGCACTAGGGCGAAAAAACCCCTTATCTAGCAATTCTTCCAATTGCTTTTTAAGTTCTTTCAACTCTATGGGTGCCATTCTATATGCTTGTAAACGCGCATTTTGTACTCCTTACAACTTAGGCTCCCGTACCCTAATGATGCTCGAACTCTAAGGCCCAAGGCCAGTTTAGGGCCCAATCAGATATTAAATTGATTTGAGGAGTGTTAAAATGGAAAATATGACCTTTTAAGTGAGCAAAAATTTATTTTTGGAAATAAATTGACCAAAGTGGCCCTATGCCTGTGTACGTGGGTCACGACCTGCGTACACAGGCACATTCCTACGTGCACAGCTAGAGTTTCAGAAGTATAAGAAATACAAGTTTTATGCAATAATGGCTGAGGTTTGGAATGATGGTTGAGGTTTGGAACAAATCTCACATCATTTGGGAGCCGTTCCAAACCCCACTTTTTCAACTATAAAAAGCCTTACATGGACCATTTTCTAAACACAAAGATACCCCACAGGAAAAACCTAAGATTCATTAGAAAATAGTGAATCAAAAGGAATTTTTTCACAAAATACCCTCAAGTCATTTTTATTTGATTGAAACCTTTTCTAGGCCCAATCCTTTGAGCTTAAGATTGCTAATCACTATTTTATTGAATTGTGATAGATTTGACTGAGCATCAAGCCTAGGAGTTTTAGCTTTAAGGTATTCTTTTAAGCTTTTCTCTTTCTTTTCTACCTTTAATCTTTGTTTTGATCTATTTCTTTTGCTTAGTTTATTCTAACACATGTTTGTTTAGGTTAGTTTTAGGTTTTCTTCATGTCTTTAAGTATGTTAGGTTGCTAGATTTTACATTTTATGTCTTGTTTGGTTTTTGCTCTGTTTCTGTGTTAATTAGGTTTTCTGGGTAAGGATCTGCGCACGCACAATCTAGCCTGTGCACACAAACTTGTTCTAGCGTGCGTGATGCTATTACCCAGAAACCTTAAATTTTTTTTTTTTTTTTTTTTTGATTTTGCCTTCACATGTTTGTTTCCATAGCCTCTTTTTCACATGTTTTTAAGCCTCATAAAATGCTTGCTCACCTTTTAACATGATTTTTTTTTTAATCACATGCCTAGATTAGCGTTTAGTTTAAGGTTTCTTATTTTTAATGCCATTCATTCACATGTTCATGCATTGATGCCATAGGTTTTGTGTTGTTGGGAGGTAAGTGAAGGATAAAGTCATGCATTAGCAATGTTCATGCATTTGTGTTAGGATTTTTAGATGTATGATTAGGGTTTCTAATGTGTTAACGTTTTGTTTGATGACATATTTGCTACCATGTTTAATTTGTTGTTTTATTTTAGGGTTTCTCTTGTGTGTTTGGCTTTCCTTTGCTTTGTGGATAGATAAGTATATTTGTTTAGGGTTAAAGATGCCATGTTATTTGTTAGAGTGTGTATGAGTCTAGAATACAAGTATTTAAATTGTTTTTTTAAATAGGGTTAAGATATAGGACACAATAAAGGGAGGCCAACCTTAGGGTTGGGCGATCTTAGGTGCCTAACACCTTCCCAAAAGTGTACCTAAACTTCGAACCTAAACTCTAGTAGTAAGATCAAAGGTCCTTTCTTGAAAGGACGCCATATTCATGGTTCCTAAACCATATAATTAGGTGGCAACTCTGATTGTTCTTATCCTTGCGCCCACAATGGTGCCTTAGAAATAGATGCAGTACTAGAAAGGAGGTCAATAGAGAACTCAACCTCACGATCCAAGGGCAACCCAGGTAGATCATCAAGAAATTCACGCACAATGGGAATGACTCCTATCTCCAATTCTTTGCTTTGTAAATTAACTACACTAGCAAGGAATCCTTGGCACCCCTTTCTAAGCAAAAGGTTTGCTTGAATCCATGATATCACATGAGGCATAAAGGGCAAACATGAGCTTTAAATAGAAATTCTGTTCACGTGGAGGCCTAAACACCACCTCTTTCTTAAAACAATGCACACTAGCATGGTAAGAAGCAAACCAATCCATGCCCAAAATGACAACAAAATCATGCATATCTAATAATAACAAGTCAGCTAATAACTCTCTAATCTCAATATAAAGAATACAAGACTTAAGCACAAGATTAGTCATTAAAGTATCACCAACAGGGGTAGAAACCGATAACTCAACATCAGGTAGTTCAAGGCTCTCAATAACTTTTCTATCTTTAACAACCAATTTTTTGCTGCCATTGGGTCAGGCTCCCCATTAAAGTTGGTGGCTCTTGCTTATGGAACTCCCCAAAAGAACAACCCTCCTTCCTATGTTCACCACCTTAGACTGCCCTAGCAATCTTAGCATAAATCTTGTCTACCACCTCATCAATCTCACCACCATCAGGAGTGACAGATCTCTGCCTTACTTTACGTGCTTTCTTTTTAGGAGGTATAGTGTACAAAGTTATATCAATACCCAAGAAACAAAGTAGGTAAATCGCAAGGCAACATAGAAGGTTAGCATAGAAAAGCTAGATAAGAACAAAGGAATAGCAGGTGGAAACTGAAACAAAGGTACAAAATAAAGAATTCATCAAACCCCTAATGCTTTGACTTAGATCAAAATCAATTCCTATTTTCAAAGTCTAAAGAATAATAACCTAAAATCTAATACCATAACTGTCACGCCCCAAATCCAAAAGGGTCCAAAACATGAGAAATACATCCCAAAGGTACCTATAGATTCTTCCTTTTTGACAATTCAAACGGTAGGAGATCTTTCTTTTCCACAAGATAAGAATATATAACCATACTAAAATCTCCACATTATAAGTTAGAGCTCTATAACACAATTATTAACAATAACTAAAAATCATGTGCCTCCATATAATATAGGAATATATTACAAAACTACAATTTAATTACACAAAGTCACAATCTTATCAAGGATAAGGAACCTTAACATCAAGTCTAGGCCTACCACGCCCAAGGCTAACAAAGCCCAACATCCTATAGAATTAATCATGGCCTCGTTGAACACAACAAGATCGAGTCACCAACCATTAACAGCACAAGTCTCCATATTTAACATAACACTCCAATCATCACCAAAGAAGTGAGCTCCATACCCAAGGTATAGCTAATTGATTTGAAAAACTATTAAAGGGTAGGATGAGCTAAAGCCCAGTAAGTAGCATAATTAATGAGGGTGGGGGAAATGCAAGTTTTATTTTCAATAATAATAAACAACAAAAATGATTTAATAATAAAACACAAAATTTCTCAAAGTAAATACCTTGAAACTATGTATCATAATCTGTGAGCACTAACAATATAATTCCAAAGCCATAAAATCCAACATAAGGTAATTTATAACAAATATACCACACTGCCACATAGACCAGTCCGAGGATCCACCTATTCACAATTAGCATGATATTGTCCTCTCTGGTATGCAATCTCTTGGCCCCACGGGCAGCAACCTCACCCATATCCTTAAGGTTTTGTCTCTCCCCCCATGAGCAGCAGGGAGAACGCATCAAATAGGACCTCTTTTGCATGTGGTCATTTGGCTCCATGGGCAACAACCTCACCTACACACAATCAAGGAACCTTTTCCCCCCATGGGTAGCAGGGACGAATGAGTCATCCAAAGTGAAAGGCCACTAACCTAGATCTGATTCTGTTGTCACAAAGACAGCGGAAATCAAATCTAGTGATCACCAAGAAATCACACATGGCATAGGGTTAAAATCACATAGCTCATAGGTTATATGTACTTTAAAACACAGTTTATATCACAGTAGTTTTAGAAAAACCTTAATCAATCAAAACTTCCATAAAGTTTATAAGGTTTTCAACTTCATTCTTGTCAAAAAGATTTTTTTTTTTTTTTTTTTTTTATCAATTTCCCAAATAACAAGACAAGATAAGCATCTTTAAATTTTCTAGTAAACCATAAAATCTATGAATTCATTATCAAAGATTAAATCAAAGATGCTTATATTTTCCATGCCCACAATTCATGCATTTCCCCAAATGCAATACCAAATATGATGCACATTTCATATATAATAATATATAATAGGGTCACAACACAACACTTTTAAGAAAACATAGATCCATAAATAATTTTCCAAATTGTGTTTGACCCAAAAACAACGTCTATGCAATATGGTTATTTTGTAAAAATCCCATTAAAATGCTACTTACCTTACAACCCACAAAAATCCTAATTCTCCAAGCACCAAAGGAAATTAGCTAGAACCTAAACAATATCGGGCAAACCTATCACAAAAAGCTTGAAATTTTATATGGGTACAAATTAGGAATGTCCAAATAAGCACTTGATTAGGCAAGCCTAGTATTTAACCTCACAATGTATTTCACTTCCAAAGTTTCTTAACAAATTAATATACAAGGCATAGACACCTATTATACTCATAAATCATTCAAGGTATTATCTCTAACATAAAAATGTCAACACTTTATAAGTAGTTCCCACAAGATTTATATAATATCATCAAGAGACCCATGATACCAAAAATCATAAATCCCCCAAGACAAACAATTTGAATCTTTAAGTAGCTCCAAATAATCAATAAAAATTATATTCACCATTTATTTCACATTAAAAAGCCAACCCCCAAATCTTCACCACTTAGATAACTACCATTGTAAAAACTATAAACTCACTCATCAAATAATTCCACCAATACAAAACACAAGAATATCACTTCCAAAGCTCATAAATCACATGGGTATCATTATCAAAGCTTAGATAAAAATAACCTCAAGCAAAGGTATAAAACCCACCAAAAAGATTAGAAATTTTTACCTCAAATAAAAGATGTGAAGATGCTTAGAGGTTCCTAAGGATTTATCGGTGATCTTGCAAGAAAAATGATGGTGGAGATGGTGGTGTGGAGGTACACCAATGGGAGGGTGTGAGGGAGTGAGAGGAGCATTTGAGAGAAAAGAAAAGAAAGAAAACAAAATAAGAAGAAAGGGATGGCTGGCCTTAGAGGATAAGTGGTAGTGTGAGAGGTGTGGTGGGTAGTGAATGGGTAGGTGGGGCACATGTGGTCTCAAAAACCATGACCATGAATTTTCTTTTTCTTTTAAAAGCTAGGACGTTGTAGCACCAATCAAACAAAACCTAGCATGTTTCTAATAAAATAATTCAATTCTTCATTCAAAACATGGTGAGACACAACAAATCGAAAGAAAACAAAACATATTTCTAAACATGTATAACAAATAAAACAAATTAAGAACAACAAGAGCACAACTTGGTTGATATTTAATCGGCCTCTCAATGCCTACACAACAAGATCGAATGATAATCAAGGGAATCAAATATATCAATAGTCCATTAGTAATCACAACTCAAAAACAATAGGATGTTCTTGAAAAGCTTTTGAAAGAATCTTCGAAATTTTTTTCTTGGAATGAGATAGATACTTTTTGCCCTAATGAGTAATGGAGAGAGGTTTTGAAGAACCAAAAAACATGCTTGGTGGCTGTGTGCAGAAGATGTAGAGAAAAGAAAGAGCTTTTGGAAGATTTTAGGTCAAAAATCCACTCTCTCTAGCTAGGGTTTGAGTTTGGAGGCATAAGGTTGTATTTATATGTTTAAACTAGGGTTTTTTGGGTTTTTTAGATGTCTTTTGTCGTTCTCAAGGGTCTGGGGCCAGCCCACATCAAAGAATGATGTTTTGGGCCCCTACAACTGAAGTTATGGAACCTAGAAAAACGGCCCACGTATCCATGATTCATACGTATGCATGCTCCCCAAAAACCCTAATTTCGACTGCTCAGATGGCCTAACTTTAAATGGCCATAACTCACTCAATGTAAATCAAAATTAGGTAAAATTTGTGTTCAAATTGAAGACTAGGATGTCCACTTTCCAATGAAACAACCTCACTCAAAAGTTATGGTCAAAACAATGAGCAAAGGTCATTTTTTAGCATAATTTTCAAAGCGATTTGAGCACTTTTGAGTTGTTATTACTTCCAAACTATCGAAATAACTTCAATTACCTTTTGTAGACATGTCAAGCTCATCATTGGGATTGGGGACTAAAGTTTATTAACTGGGTACAAAATGAGGTGTCTATAGATGTCATTTAAATTTTTTTAGAGGAAATTATACTTTTCCAATAAAAATTATATCCCTGATTATACATTGCCCCTCGAACTATGAAAATGCACGATTAACCCTTAAAATTAAAACCTTTTAATACTTAACCCCCTTCCATTAGATTCCCTATTAAGTTAGACAGAAAATATTTTCACGTGATACACACAGACCTAAAACCCATTAACCCCACATTGAATGAATGAAATACCCTTTCTTATCCCTCTCCCTCTCAGTAAAAGGCCACATTTCTCATCCATGTACTTTGGACAACCAAACAAGGCATTAAAAAAAAAAAAATCCTTTCTGAAAGTTCAAAAACGTGTAAAAACACCCTTGAACGTTTAGACCCCCAAATTACAACTTAACCAATTTAAGCAATATGTCAAACAACTAGTGTGCGGAAACTTAACATATGCTATAATATGAAATTGGTTAAAATCTATCTAAGCCAACACAAAATAAAATCAACAGCAGATAGTATAAAGGCAAAGATAGAGAGGAAGGAAGATGCAAACACAAAGATAACACGCGATGTGTTATCGAAGAGGAAACCGAAGCCCTCGGCGTAAAACCTCTTGGCCGCCCTCCAAGCGATAAACAATCCACTAGAAAATACAGTTGGGATACAAGGACAGCAATAGACCCTCCAAGCCTAATTTACCCAGTGCACCTAAGCCCTCCAAGCTTCTTGCTCCAACGAGGTTGCGCCGAACCTTTTTCTTTTCTAGCTTCCCGGATTCTGCTACTAGACCGTAGCATCAACCAATGAAGATTGGTTCCTTCCTAACTGCTTCCCAGAAATCCAAACAGCTGTCTCACAATGATGATGATGATGAGAACCAGGTTTGGTATAATGCCTCTCAAGGATTTGACAATGGAGAGGAAGAGAGTTGAGGAATTTGAAGAGTCTCTAAGGTATAGATTGTGTGTGAATCAATCTTGTTTTTCTTTAGGGTTTCTCTCTCAAAATTCTCTCTGGAAGCTCTCTTACAATCATGGGTAAAAGGGGTATTTATACTGGAGTGGGAGAGGAATGTGAAACGTCAGGTTTTACAAAACAGGGGTGGCTTGCGGCTTGACTAAGTCGCGAGATCCAGTCGCGAGTTAACCGTATGGCCAGTTGTCCTGTTTTGTCCTGTAGTGCTCCAGCTAGCATGACTGTTCATCTTCCAGCATGCTTGGCACGTGTGCTGCGTCTGGCAGCTTGCAGCCGCGAGTCACCCGTGAGTCCCAGCCGCGAGTCTCTGTTTTCTTGCACACTCTTGAGCAATCTTCACTCTATCTCACTCACTATCCTTACATCAAACCCATCTAAATACAGGGTTACTAAATGCTGAATTACAAGCAAATTTGGCACGGAATAAAACCAATTAGGTGGTTGAATAAATTCAACCTTACACTTTCTATCTTGGCAACGTAAAAAATTTTAATCAAGTGAAAAATGCAGTGTTATTGTACAAATATAAGAAGAAAAATAATTCCTTGTTCAATCTATGTTTTCTCCACAAATAAGAAGTAAAAAGCTATGAGTTAGACATGGAATGTACTTGAATTGCATTCCATCAAACCAAAAACATTCCAACGAACACAACAACAATAAAACTTACCTATTTCACAATAGTAGATTTTACTAACTCATTTAATCCAAAATAAAAATTACACAAACCCAAAAGTATAGTTATCAAAATGTGAATTGTATGTGTATTGTATCTTGATTCAGTTTTTTTGTGTGTGTGTGTGTGTGTGTGTGTGTGTTGTGTATTCTATTGTATCATGCATTGTAAGATACACAAACACCTAATAAAATTTTTTAAAAAAAAAACAATATAGATATACATATAAAAATGGTAGATTCATTATAAATTCGAAACATATTCAATTAATGACCAATTTAATCATTACTTATGTAATAATATTTAACAAAGATAACTAAATAAATCAAATCAACATATGTTTGTAACATACACATCAAATTGATTAAACTCAAAAGTCATGATGTTTCTATAAAAAAAAAAAAAAAATTCACATAAGTGATAATACATGATATATGAGCCAAAATAATAATTTATTTTCATCATCTTAACTAATCAACTCCATCTAAGTCAATGTTATCATCATGTTCATCATGCAAAATTATTTTTTCATTGATATTTTCTTCATCATCATCATCATCATTTAGTATCTCTTTTCTTGTTCTTTTATTCTAATAATTTTTTCTTAGTATTTTAGCTTCTTATATTTATAACTATAATAACAAAATAAAATAATTATATTTTTATTTAATACATTATTCATAAAATATAAAAGAAATTTGCAAATATAAAAGTGAAGTGTCAAATGTGTAGTCTAAATTTTGTAAGAAAAAGAGAAGAGAAGAAAAAAAAAACTCTTGGATATGCTATTTTATTGGACTCAATTAAGTATCCCAATAATTTTGTGTTAAAAAAAATGTCTAACAACTCTTTTAAATCAAATAAAACCAAAAATTTGGTTTTAGGACATAGATTTTAGTACATAGATCTCCCATCCTCGTACCCTAATGAATGGTTTCCTCAATGGGAAGTATGTCTTGGCCTAGGTTGGACCATAGTGGGGGTGTAAATAAAGTTGCCACCTAAATTAGGTCTAGGAACTATGTATATAGCACCCTTTATGGAAGGACAGATCTTTACCAGAGCACGTTTCCGGAGTTTAGGTATGGGGATGGGAAGATATTAGCCACCCAACTCCACCCGACCCATAGGTCGGCCTCTACTCATTGTGTTCCAAATATTAATCTCATTAAAGTGTTCTTTAACATGTTATTCTAACTCAACACACTCTAACATACATCTAAAGCAAACAACATGGTCATATCATCCCCAAGCCTAACATTCATCTATCATGGTACTGAGCATAATAACAATAGTTGTAGACATCACATTTTGTACCCGTTACAACTCGGGCCCCCATTCTTCAATGATGTTCTAACTCTAAGGCCCAAGGCCAGTTTAAAGCTCAATCAGATACTTAATTGACTTGAAAAGTGTTAAAATGGAAAATATAACCTTTTAAATGAGCAAAAATCTATTTTTGGAAATAAAATGACCAAAGTAGCCCTTGGCATGCGTACATGGGGCGCGACCTGCGTACGCGAGCCAAAGCATGTGTACGCAAGCACATTCTTGCGTACATAGCTAGAGTTTCAGAAGCATTAGAAAGGCAAGTTTTTTGCAATAATGGCTGAGGTTTGGAATGAATCTGACATTGTTTGGGAGCCATTCCAAACCCCATTTTCTCAACTATAAAAAGCCTTACATGGTACATTTTCAAGCCACGAAAATCCCACCGAAGAAACCTAAGATTCACTAGAAAATAGTGAATCAAAAGGGAGTTTTTCACAAAACACTCTCAAGTCAATTTTATTTGATTGAGTCATTTTTTGGCCCTAATCTTTTTAGTTCAACGTTGCTAATTACTTTCTTATTGGTTGTGAATAGATTTGACTGAGGGGAACGGTCAAAATCAAGCTTGGAAAGCTTTTGTTTAAGGTATTAAGTCTAACCCTTCTTTTTTATTTTCTTCCTTTTTTTTGTTTTTCTTTTGTGTTTTAATCCTATTTTCTTTCTTAGCCTATGTTTGTACATGTTTGTTTAGTTTATCCCTTTAGTTATTTTCATATTTTTGTGTACGTTAAATTGCTAGTTTGTTGTTTTAAAGTTTTGCTCTGTTTCTGTGTTTTTTAGGTTTTCTGGGTAAGGATTTGCGTATGCAGGCTTGATTCTACTTACACAGACTTGTTCTAGCATGCGTGATGTCGTTAACCAAAAACCCTAATTTTTTGTTTGTTTGTTTTTGCATTCACATGTCTGTTCTGTGTAGCCTTTTCTTTATATGATTTAAGCCCCATGAGTTCTTGTTCACCTTTTAACATGCTCATTTGTCTTTAACATGCTTAGATTAGGGTTTTCATGTTTGTTCCTTGTCTTGATGCCATGCCATTCATTCATATGCCCATGCATTAATGCCATAGGTGCTATGTTGCTGCAAGGTAAGTAAAGGGTAAATCATGCATTTAACAAGTTTTACTTTGATGATATGATGGAACATGCTTAGATGTATGATTAGGGTTTACAATATGTTAATGCCTTACTGCCATGTTTAAGTTGCTACCTTGTCTTAGATGTATGATAGGCTTTTCATATGTTAGATGAATGTTATAGTTTTTATGTGTGCTTGGCTCTCTTTTGCTTTAAGATAGATATGCCTGTGTTTTGGGATGAAAGATGCCATGTTGTATGTTAGATGCATGTTAGTGTGTGTGTGAGTCTAGAATACAAGTGTTGAATTAGTTTTTAATAAGGTTAAGACATAATACACAATGATGGGAGACCAACCTTAGGGTTGGGCAATCTTAGGTGTCTAACACCTTCCCAAGAGTATACCTAAACTCCGAACCCATATCTTTGGTAGTAAGATCAATGGTCCTTCCTCGAAAGGATGCTATATTCATGGTTCCTAAACCATATAACTAGATAGTGACTCCCCTCCTCCCTTGTGTCCATAATAGTAACATCACAAGGAAGATTCAAACAAGCGCTTCTAAACTTCCAAGCACCAAAACTCAAGGTATTCAACTAAGCATATTAAACAACTCAAAACCCAAACATTTAAATGCATGTTCATGTGATTTATGCATGACTTACCCCACTTACCTCACTGCATCATAGCACTTATACATCCATGCATGTTCGTGTTCACATGCATGTTCTTGATATTCAACCAACAAAACCCTAATCAAACATCTACACAAGAAACCAAAACCTAACATGTCAAAACCCTAAACCATGACTCAAATCATGGAAAACAAAACTAAAAAGCAAGAAAAAGTGGATCTGGGTTCTTGGGCATGAGTGTGTGTGCGCATCCCAATTGTATGCGTACACACAGTTCAAGTATGCATATGCATGCATGAAGCATGCACACACATACATGCCCAGAACCCTAAACCCAGTAACACAGAATAGAAATACTAAGGAAAACAAGAAACTAACAACCTATTATGCTTCTAATATGAACATAAAACAAACCTAAACTAGCATAAACATATTAAAACATATAAACAAACACAAAAAAAAAAAAAAAAAAAAGAGTGAAGAGCCAAAGTTAGAACCTTTATCTCAACATAAGAACTCTTTATAGATAGATTTGACTGTTCCCCTCAGTTAATCTAATCAACAACAAAACCAGCAGGTTAGAAAACTTTAGAACTTAGAGGCCAAGACCAAAATAGGTCCCAACCAAGTAAAACTTGAATTGAGGATGTTTTATGAAAAACTCCCTCTTTTGATTCACTATTTCCTTATGAATCTTGTATATTTTGCCCCCTTTGAAAAAGTGCCTTTTATGGCTTTTATAGTGGTAACATAGGGGTGTAGGCAGCTCCCAAATGATGTAGGATTCATTCCACACCAATTTATGTGCAAAGCATTTTCCTTTCATAGTTTCTGGAACCTTAGATGCATGTGTATACTCGGGGTATGTGTGCTGTGGGCACCAAATTCGGCTGGGCTAATGGTGTCTGGGCCCCCAATTAATTTGTAAGTGGGCTACTATGCAATCCTACCAATTGGGCTTTGAGCTTTGCTTGGGATACCTACCTTGAGCCTTAGTTCCTCCCTTCACCAAGTTTCCCTAGAACCCCTATGATTCCTAGTGTTTTCCCATTCCGTATTTTCCTCTCCTTACCATTTTTTTCCAAACCCCTTCTCTCTGTCCCTCTTCCCATTTTATAGCCTCTTGCTAATGAGGTCCTCATCATTACCTTCCTACTACTCACTTATTCCCACACCCCTTAAAATCCCAAGGGATCCTCACG
This sequence comes from Quercus lobata, assembly GCF_001633185.2. NCBI lineage: Eukaryota > Viridiplantae > Streptophyta > Magnoliopsida > Fagales > Fagaceae > Quercus > Quercus lobata. Next base: position 19,330,861 of record NC_044907.1, on the reverse strand, counting down.
ACTTTAGAGGATTCTTTTAGAACTTGTTCCAAACGCCAATGAGTAATTGGCAGTGGACTTCCCCACATGTACAGCCTGCCCTCGGCCACCAACCCTGCCATGTAAACATTCTGTGCTTGTGCTCCTCTTTACTTGACAACGCTTGGGCTGACCACCTAAAACTCCCTCGGCTAGGGTTCGAGGTCAACTCCCTCCATGTGTATGACAGCAAGCTGCCCCAATGGGCTTCAGGCCCTACTTTGGGTTCCGTGCAAGTGGGCTTGCTTGGGCCTTCTAGGGCTAAATCCCGCACACATGCGCATACCCTAACTATGCGTATGCATGCTTTCGGTGTGTATGCATACGCACACTTAGGGTTTCCTGCAACATTTCTTTTCTAAAAATAGTTTTATTATTCCATAAATAATTTCTCAAGTAAACATTTTACAAGATCGAGCCCCAAATCAACCATGGGCCTCAGAGTAATGTCATCATTGGGAATGGAGGCCCGAGTCATAAGGGGTACAAAATGAAGTGTCTATAATGAATAATGGAGGTGCTGAGTTTGAGTTTTGGTCAATACAGTAAGGAAGGTGGTGTTTTCTTCTTTCACTACTTTATTTTTCTAGGGAACAAAAGAAGATAGAAAGAGGGCACATTTTGGTATTTTTAAGTACCCTGGATGGGTTCAGGTCAGCTAAGATCTCTTGTGTATCACGTGCATATATTTTCCACCTAGGTTAACAGAAAAAATTGATGCAAGAGGGATTAAGCTTAACAAATTTTTTGATTTGGGGTTTCTATTATGTGTTTCAACAATTTAGGGGGCAGAATGTGATTGAAGTGATAGTTTAGGATTAAAAAGTGTAATTTCCTCTCTTTTTTTTTTTTTACAAATTAAATCTTAAAAAAACTTATTCATTAGATATTTTTTTAATAGATGTTGTAGTCTAATTAATATTATTTTCATATTTTGATTTGATTTAAACAGAATAGAGACAAAAGATAGGGAAGTGTTAGATAAATGGTACCCCATCTCTTCTTTAGAGTCGGGAAAGCCACACAAGGTGGGAGTGGAATAGATGAGATTAAAAAGGTATTTTGTCATACCTAGTAAGGTGGCTTCAACAATAATAAGGTTGCAATAAAAAAGAAAAAGAGGGCAAGTCATGAAAGTGCTAAAAGAGGGGAAAAGTAAGTGTTTTAAGGGTGATAATGGAATACGTAAAAAGTAAACTATAAATAGAATATATATATATATATATATATACACAAAAGATTAAATTATATATAAAATCTAAACATATATTAAATAAAAAAGTAATTATATATGTATATACACACACAAAAATGCATACATACACACACATAATTAGGGCGAGGCAGGGTGGTGCAAACAATACCCTTGCTCATCCCATCACATTTTCGGGGTAGAGAAAACTAGAGTGAGGTAGAATGAGGCAAGAAGGAACAAGCAAGATAAATAATTTTTGCCATCCATATGTTGAAAGAACCATATTGATTCATTGTGAGAGATCACGTCCCTAAGCCGAACCTTCCAGGTTGGTTTGGGCATAACCCACATGAATAGGTGGAGTTGTGTTAGTGTCTCTTAAGATTAGAGGTTCTACTAATGTTATCTACCCTTCTGGATCAATAGTTTTATAATGAAGTCGCCACTTATCCATTGGGAAAATAAGAAAACCAAAATTGAATAGTACATCTCTTTAATGATGAATTGAAATTGAATGTACATCTCTTAAGAATAACTAAAAGAATACATACTTTAGTCCTAGATACAATCTAAGAAAAATATAGGGATTTTATTTCTAGTTACAATCTAGAGATTCAAAATTACAAGGAAAAGCATATTTTACTAACCCTCGATCTATGTTTGGAAGCTAGGCTACAAGATGTGAAGGTGCTAGGCACCCATCTTGCTCAGTGAAACTAGTGTTCTAGATTTTGGCGGTCAATGATCATATTACATCCTTCAAAAAATTTATATCATCCAATAACATGGATTAACGAGTGAAAAAGCATTCAAGAGCACAATGATAACCCTATTCTAGGCATGCAAAAGTGGACGGAAAGAATTGAATTTGAAAACATGGTGAATATGTGTGTGTTAGGTGATAAACCATAATCTAGAACAAGTGATTTTATTATTCTAAATAAAAAGCATGAAAACATATTTATAACTAGGAGAAACTCTATTTCTAAACACGTGAACAAATTATTTATACTAAAAACCCTAGAAAAATAAAAACTATGACAAACTAAGAAAAACTAAGATTTAGCATGCTAAACAAATAAGAACATATAGAGAACATAAAAGAAAAGCATGCTTGAAATAAAAAGAACCAAAGCATAATTAACAGAGAAGGACAAGAGAACATATTTGCACGTACTAGCAATCCCAACAAAAATTGAGACAGTCTCTCTTTTAAATGAGTAAATAGTTTTTAAATGTGTAAATAGTACTGTGGACAGTGAAATTTGTGGGTCCGTGAACAGTGCACGGGACCCACATGTGGCTGAAAATTGGTTGAAAAGTCAAACTTTTCGGCTAAAAAAAAAAAAGGGCAGAAACGTAAACATGCGCCTGGGAAGCGCAAAACGTGCTTCCCAAACGCACACTTTATATAAATTTTGAGTGTTTATTAATGATTTTTCAGTGTCCTTTGGACTGATGCTGTGGAGAGGTATTTATAGTGGATCTTGGAGGTCAAGGATGAGTCTTTGGTCAATGTGGAATTTTAAAAAATTTGGAATTCTAAGTGAAAAATGTGAAGTTAAAATTTTGGAATTCAAGGATGAGTGGGGGGTAAGCCGGGCTAAAGAAAAAAATAATCTAGGAGGATTTGGTCCAAGTTTTGATCGACACTTGGTCTAGATCCTTCCCATTGTGAGAGACCGCAAAACTAGGGGGCCTCTCAAAAAAGAGAGATTTTTAGTGTGCTTTTCAGGGCACCTCTCTTTTTGGGTAAATGGTGTGGAGTTGTCACTTATTTTTTTATACAAAAAATAAGAAAAACTAAAAACAAAATACATGACTGAATTGTTCCATTTCATTGATTGAGTAAAATATACATGTTTGATAAATTGAAAATTACATGGATTTGGGTCCTAGTTACAAACTACCAAAAATACATGGCTTTTTGTCCTAGTTACAATCTACCCAAAATAATTAAAGAACAAAGATAAAGCCTAGGTCTACCTATCCAAAGATTATAAATTCGGAGGTTAGGTTACGGAATGGGAAGGTGTTAGGCACCCATTCGGCCCAGACAAAGTCTGGTCTTCTAGACACTTGTGACCAATGTACCCCTTTATGCATGAGATGAATGATATGTTGCACATGTGAAATAAACTAAATCACACAAATTTATTTATGAATGCATCCTCTTCTTTGTTAAAAAATTCAAATCTGTTGTTGTGAGTAAAAAAAATAAACTTGGTTTTTAAAAAAAATCAGATCTGTTTTTGTTGTGTAAAAAAGGTGGTTTTTAGAGAGAAAATTCAAATATGTTTTTATTTAATTAAAACGTCGTCTTTTAGTTTGAAAAAAAATCAGATCTGTTTTTAAGAACTTAGAAAAAATGGTTTTTGATTTGTAAAAGATTAGATTTGTTTTTAAGAACTTAAAAAAATGATTTTTTTTATAACAGAAAAATTAGATCTGTTTTATATGTTCAAAAAAAAAAATATATATATATAAAAGATTGCTTGATAATAGGATTTCATTCATGAAATAAATTTATGCTACATGTATTGAATAAAACAAACACAACAAATACAACCATTCATGATCTTTTTCTTTATTTCAAAATCTACTAAAAAAATCAGATTTGTATCTAAGGAAGATGCAAATCAGTTTTTAATTTAAGAAAAATTCAAATATGCATCTAATGAAGATACAAACCAGTTTTTGATTTAAGAAAAATTCAGATCTACATCTAAGGAAGATGTAGATCTGTTTTTTAATTTAAGAAAAAATCATATCTATATCTAAGGAAGATGCAGATCCGTTTTTTATTTTAAGAAAAATTCAGATCTACATCTAAGGAAGATGCAGATCCATTTTTATTTTAAGAAAAATTCAAATCTGCAGCTAATGAAGATGCAAATCCATTTTTATTTTAAGAAAAAATCAGATCTGCATCTAATGAAGATGCAAATCTGTTTTTATCTTAAGAAAAATTCAAATCCACACCTAAGGAAGATGCAAATCCGCTTATATTTTGCAGATCTTTGTAATTAAGAAAGAGATCACAACAATAATAAAAGAATCAAGAACATGTTTTAACAATATAAATTAACAATTCATGTTATGGATACTTGAAACAACCAAACTAAAAAAAAAATTATACAAACTTGCATCATCACTACAAGAGAAGCATAAAGAAAAGAAAAGGGTAATCAGAAACAACCTCTTGCATGGAGCACTTCTTCTTCTTGAGAGGATGTTTTAGGGTTCAAATAAATTTATGCAATTATCTTTGAAACCTAAAAACCCTAGTTTAAGAGAGAATACCAGAAAGGAAGTGAGAAATTTGAGAGTGTGAAAATGTGTCTCTCCTAGAGCATAAAAGAATGTCAAAGAGTGTCCTGAATTTTTGAGATCCAGTCTTTATTTATAGAGGCTGGAATGCTTAAAAAATAAGCAATGACAGGTAGAACGCGAATTGGGACGCGTTTTTCTGCAAAAAAGTTGAAAAAGGATGTGCCTTATCGACAACCAAAGTGAGTTGGGCCGAAGCCCAAAAGGGGGCCATTCAGCACTTTGAAAGTGCCGATCGTCACTCCAAAAGTGCTGAATGGTACTTTTGGACACCAAACATACTTTCGTGTTCGGGTGCGTATTGGACTCCCTTTTTTGGTTTTCTTGAGTAGGGCCTTGCACTTAGACATGTTTTCAATCCGTATTCTAAGATTTTGATCTCTTTTCTAGATAATTCAGGTCTTTTCAACAACAATTATCTTGTAGATAAATTCTCTAAAATAAATCTTGATAAAGTTTAGATTATCCACAATTTTATTGTTATCCAATTATCCATTTTATTCCTATACAAGCAATCCTATTTTAAATACTAATTGTCAACCAATCACAAAATTATCTAATTAATTTAAATTGTTTAACCAATCAGAATTAACTTAAATTAATCATGCGTGATCAACTCTACCTAGACATAATGCATACTAACTGTGCAAACTTGATCATGTGATATCTTTCGATCTAACAGTCTGATTTGGAAACCGGACATACCGTTGCAACCGTTAGAATCTCAAGATCATTTTAATGATATGCAATGAATGAATTAATGCATGTAATGCAATCATGATTTTTTTGGGTACATCGATAGTCATTCCAGTCATTCTCATTGATTAAATCATGGGTGCAAAATCTTGAGTGTCTACACCCATATATTTTCCTTTTCATTTCCCTTTTTTCTAGTTTCAACTATGATCTGATTTCCTCCGAATCAAGGGTATGGCTTACCTCCAATATTTTTTTACTTGGAATCTCCTTTTGTTTTAATGATAAATTGCCACATCACCCGCTAATTAAATAAAATATGGAAACCCACTACCACTTGCTATTGTATATTTAAAACAAATGGAGACGTCCAGTTAAAAAAGTACCGGAGGCAAGTCAAACCTTTTAAGCAATTAATCAATCTATTTCTACCAATTTTCTTTGAATCAATTAATGTTTTGTCTCTGAATCGAATTAGGAGCATGCAACCTTACCAATATTCATATCCTCAATATATAGTGTTATGACACATCATTTAATTTAATTTGAACTACAATATATTAATTAGAATTAAGAGTTCATAACTACACATGGTCGAGATTTAATTCATGCAAGTGTACGTTACCGTTCAAATTTGTTTTCTTGATATCTTTCAATTCGTTGGTTCAATTAAGGCTCATGACCTATCGTTTTGATTGATATGACTTCAAAATATATTTAATGCAACACAATTGGAAATTAAAGGATCAAAATTACAGTTTTACTCATGTGATATGATGCATTGATGATATGCACATGAGATGCAAATGAGTTTAAATGGGAGTTGCAAAATGGGGTGTCTACACTTGTTTTGACAAAGTAATGGACTAAATTTAAAAATAAAATCTCAAGGGCTAATTTGACGATTGAAGTATGTTAAATTAATGTTGGCAAATCCATGACAATGTAATGCTCCATTGAGTTGTAACGTTACCACTTAAGTGTAATATCAAATCCAAGATTCAAGAAAACTTATTGCAGTCCCTAGTTCTTTGATTGCATCTAGATTGGCTTTCAATTAATTGAGAATTGTATGTTGATTGACTCTCGGCTAATTCTTTGATCAATCGATAATCGAGAAACCTAATTTGCTTAGAGTCCCATTAAGTCAACTAATGAGTTAGGGTTTGAACCCCACATGGAAAAGTAAATAAGAGCATATTACTGTGAGAAACAACACCCACAGATCGGAACCCTTTGTCAATAGTTTCAACATCAAACCCACTTGAATGGGTGGAGTTGTGTTAATGTCTCTCTTGAGTATAGTAGATGTTATACTTATGCTATCGTTTCTCTTATGATAGTTATAGCATCTCTTGGTGGTCAATTTCAGATCATATCATTAAAAAATAATTATAGCGTCTAAGACCATGTGATTGAAACAAGCGTTCATAAGCATGGTAAAAACCAAATTCTAGGCATGCAAATCAATGATACATATGTGTGTGCCATGTGATAAACTTAATCTAAGAGCACGTGAGCATTTTATTTGAATTGAAAAAAAAACCCTAGAAACATGTTTAACATGAAAAGCTAAGGATAACTTAGATCTAACATGCATGCTAGCATTCAAGAACATATGAAGAACTAGAAATAAAAGCATGCTTGATCAAAAACGAAATAGGGCTTAATTAAAGATAAAAGTTAGAAACCTTACCTGCATGCATTAGCACTTCTAAGCACTCCAAGAAAGAAAGCTTCTCTAGAGTAGGATTCGTTAATAGGAAGTTGATATCTTGAGATCAAGGGGACCAATATGCCCCTTCTAGTAAATTGAGACTAAGAGGAACAAAATATGAAAGGAACATTCCAACTACTAATTCTAGAGAATAAGGAAAAAAGATAAGTGATAACAAATTTCAGGTTTAGATTTGAAATTCTAGGGTGCCTTGAGCTGATGCTAGATGGGGTATTTATACTAAATGTTGGGAGTCATGGATGAGTCTTTGGGTGATGTGGGACTTTGAAAAATTCAAAACTTCTAAGTGTAAAACGTTGGAATCAAGGTCAAATTGAATGGAGAGCAAGATGAGTTGAAAAAGGAAGGAAATCTAGAGGTTTTGGTCCTAGTGCTAATTAGAATTTAGTCCAAAAACCTTTTAAATTTTTTCCTTTTCAGTTCATTTCTTTTCTAATTCAATTGTAATATGATTTTCTCCGAATTTGAATTCTTTCTTTTTTTAAGAATTTCTTGGCCTTCAAGCTCAGCAAATTAATTCCAAATAATTTAATTAAATCAATTAATATTTAAATGAACCAATTTTAAGGAATTAATTAATTCTTTTCCTTCGAGATTGAATCAGGTGCATGCAACCCTCTAATAAATCATTCATTAACTAATAGTGCTTTGACACCTCATTAAATTTAATTTAGACCAATTAAAATCAAGAGTTCATAATCATGTGTGGTTGGGATTTAATTCATGTAAATGTGCACATTACTATCATATATTGTTTTCATGATATTTTTCAATCTGGTGGCCTGTTTAAGGCTTATAAATTGTTGTTTTGATTATTATGAATTCAAGATTTATTTCATGAAATAGAAATGGAAATCAAATAATAAAAATTATTGTTTTAATTCTGTGATGTGCTATGATGATGATATGCACATGAGATGCAAATATGGTTAAATGCGAATTGCAAAATGGGTGTCTATAATTACAATCGATTGAAAACATGGAGTGAAAGCTATTGCTGCACATCTAATTTTTTGAAAACCCTAATTCTTTTCATATAACGATCATACCAAAGACTGGTGATCAAAGGCTAAAGCCACAGAGCCATTATAGTCCAATTGCTGTAAAAAAATCTTCAAGGCAATTTCTTGAAGTCACTGATAAGGTTTGTGGAGAGAAATTCATATTTGAAGATTCCAAGAGTGCTTGAAGCAGTGTAGGATAACGACTGTAAGTTCTATAATAGATAGTGATTAGAAATAAGGGTCTATCGATTATAAATTTCAAATTTAATACTGGATTTTTCTTTGGGATTGGTAATAATCCTTGTAGAGTGTGTGTTTGTGTATGTCTGTTTTTTTTCTTCATTGGTTTTTTCATGCCATCTATAAATCCCCATGATATTTATTTTATTTAACCTTACTTTATTATTCATCTAAAAAAACCTTATTCTATTATTGTGATTTGGGGCAGTGGCCTAATAACCTAAAATCGAATGAATAACGTAAGTTTTTTTGAAATGATATTGAATAACATAATTAGTTAACTTCACAAGTTGGCTCATCAGCGATTGTGGTGTGAATTTTAGCCCGAGAGTGGTTAGAGTGTTATGAGATGGTTACCCAAAAAAAAAAAAAAAAAAAAAAAAAAAGTTAGCTTAATTCCATTGAAATCAAATAATGAGATCTCTCTCAAAGTAAAAGTCAAACAGACTAAGTTGAATTATGAATTTTAACAAATAGAAAAAAATTCCCACAGACAAGACAAGCAACCCCTACCCCGGGTTAAATTGTCTATCTCTCTCTCTAGTTTCCAAGGAAGGACCCGAGACGTTCCGTCCTCACGAGAATGAACAAGATGCGAGTGTATGTTTTTGTCCTCGTAGACTTCTTCCTTTATCTTCCCTTTTAATATTAAGATATGAAAAGCGCTTATGATTTGATGGTGGTTTAAGTCGATATTTTTGTTTTTTGATTTTTCCTTTTTCACTTCTCCTTTGTGGGTTTAGTACGGTACCTGATGAACAACAGAGAGACAGTGAGACAGACTCAGTGAAAAAGGGGAAGGAAATTGCAGCAATAAAAAGGAAAACACGGCCCTCACTTAATTCCCTTGCCATTTTGAAAGAGGCAGGACAATCGATCGACACGTCTTCGCCGGACAAGCTGTGTGATCAGCTCCATGCTGGAGTATTCTTAAAGCCCAACAAACTGGCAAGTTCCATACCCATTTCCTCACATCTTATATGAATTCATGCATGAAACATTATTACAGAAACTGTTTTAAATATTTCATAAATATATATTATAGTTGAATAATTTTTATGCATACTTTTTACCTGTAATGTTTTTTGTTTTCTGCGATATAGAAAAAAATGTCATTTTTCTAATTCACAATTACCTAAAATCTCACTTTTTTCTTGATGTGTATGATATACCAGTACAAATCACAATTGGTCCTTGGTGGAATTCTATCAGGTGGAATTCCATTAAAATCAATTAAAATCTACTCTTTGGGAGGAAAATTTGGCTTAACAATTTTGGAAAAGTCTTGTAGTTTAATTAGTTGGCACATTTTGGTGTTTTTAACAAAAACATCCAGAACTTCAATCCTTTTAGGCTTTAATATTATTGACAAATCCACGAAAAGAAAGTTTGGCTACTTCCATTAAAATAAAACACTGGGTTGGCATTAAATAACATAATTGTGATTCCACAAATGGATCTCACGATTGCACATGCCATACGTTAAGGCCAGCACGAGGAAATCAATTCTTTTGGTGGAGTTCCTAGTTAACATTTAATTTCAAGGCAATATTAACCTTTTCTTAGCCATTTAACAGAAATTATCATTAAACTTAATCCTTGCCTTACTAAAATAAAGAAATGAATACATTCACACACTGTGATTGTTGAATATGCATAAAAATGAATTTAGATATGTTTGGTTACTGAAACAGTGCAGGAAAAATTGAAAGAAAAATTATAAAGAAAAGGAAAAGTTTTGCATTTTTTTTTTTTGGAGAAAAAGAAAGGCTCAACTTTATTAATTCATAGAAAGAAGATCAAAAACATAACAGTCATGGATTTCTAAAGGAATAGACTCCATTCAAATTAAAACAAGAAGAGAATGTCTTGCTCTCTTCGTTAAAGCATGTGCTAGAGCATTTCCTTGCTGAAAAACATGCAAGAAAGAGAAACTGTATAATGAGTTTGCAAGAGACAAAGTGTCTTCAACAAGATGACCTATCGGAGCGTGCAGCAAAGTCTTGTGACGAAGAGCATTAATTGATACTTCAGAATCGCCCTCAAAATTGGAAATATGAAATCCAAGCTCGTGGATGAAGAGGACTGCTCCTCTAGCTGCCAAGGTCTCCAACTTAACTACTAAAGATGGCATTGGGATTTTTTCAGACAAAGCTACCATAATTTCCCCATAAAGAGTTACGAACTATTACCTCGATACCTGCTTCATGAGAGTCTGCAAACATAGCCCCATCAAAGTTTGCTTTATGTGTACTAGGGTCAGGAGGTTTCCATGTGGGTTGAGTGGGACGAACTAGATTTGGAGGGTTGATTTGGGCTTGCTGGAATTCATGCAGAAGATGGCAGACTTGATTGAAGATCTTTTCCAACAGCAATGCTTGTTCATTCATTCTGATCTTATTTCGCCGATTCCACACAGACCAGCAAATTAAAGCATGGCAAAAATAAACATGGATTTCAGTTTCTTGAATGAAGAGGGTAAAATTATGGATGATGGATACATTTAAGTAAATTTGACGGCTTTGGATCAGTGGGCTGATAATGGACGAATCCAAAATGCACAGACACAAAGTGGATGGGTCTAGGGGCCATGTGGCATCCACTTGGTTTAAGTGGTCTTCAAGGAGTCCTAAATGGAAAGAACTTGTGTCTCACAATTAACCCTAGCTCATAGATTTCCAATATGAATAGAATCCCAGCATGAGAAGGATCCCCTAATATACACAAATTAATGAGGATCTTCTCCATAAAGAAAAGACTTGCTATGCAAGAAACGGAGATCGACTCTACACTACTATAAAAACCCAAAGACCCTCAGATAAAAGGTATGCATAATTTACCCTAGCTTTAGCAGTCTAGAGTTGTGAAAAGTTCTAACTTGACTTTCGGAAAGGTATTTGGCCGGTACCACACCGATGCTCTTCATTAGGTCTTTTCTTTCTATTGTGTAGGTACTGTTTCGAGTGTGCAAGGACTGTGTGGCTCACTGGTGATTTTTCGGCCTCATCAATTGGCACCGTCTGTGGGGAATCGTTGAGATAAGCCATACTCACCATTCCCAAACAAAAGTTGCATGGTTCTTACTCGTTTGATGGCAACAACAACCAATAATCAGGGTGATGAACCGCGTACCACGACCCTGGAAAGACAAGTTCAAACCCTCGCAGCGATGGTGGAACGCCTTACCAAGCAAAATCACGACTTGGAGGAACAGTGGCACCAGAAGAATGCGGCACAGAACACCTAGGAGGAAGACCAGGAGGCAACCCGTACAAAAATGAGGAACCAAGAGGGGCCGGAAGGTAGCCACACCCCAAGTAGGCAAGAGCGACAAGATACTAGCCGTTCAACAGGCACAGATATGGCTCCACCCCAAATAGTCGCGAAGATACAGATAATGAAGGAGAGGATGGACTTCATGATGAACGACCTCAAAGGACAGGTGTCTAGTGACCTCGATAGCTTAGTCTATCGAATCGATTCACCATTCACCGCATCCATTTCGTCATTCCCCCTACCTCCAAAATTTCAAATGCCTTAGGTAGAAAGCTACAACGGATCTAAGGACCCCCTAGATCACCTAGAGTCCTTCAAGACCCTGATGCACCTTCAAGAAGTAGCGAACGAGATCATGTGTAGGGCCTTCTCGACCACACTGAAGGGTCCCGCAAGAATTTGGTTCAGCAGGTTGACGCCTAACTCCATCAGTACTTTCAAGGAGCTAAGCGCCCAGTTCGCTTCACACTTTATTGGGGGGCATAGGTATAAGAAGTCTGCTGCGTGCTTAATGAGCAACAAGCAATGGGAGGATGAGACGCTGAGGTCTTATATAGCCTGCTTTAACAAAGAAGCATTTTTAATCGATGAAGCTGACGACAAGATACTCGTAGCTGCATTCACGAATGGGTTGCAGAAGGGTAAGTTTCTATTTTCACTATATAAGAATGACCCGAAAACCATGTCGGATGTACTTTACAAGGCTACCAAGTACATGAACGCTGAAGATGCACTGCTGGCCCGCGAGGACAAGCCTAAGAAGAGAGAGAGACAGGAGGAAGCCCGGCAAGATAAAGGGCGAAAGATGGCTAGAACGGGAGATAAAAGGGATGACCGACGCTCCAAACTCCCTATAGGAAGGTTCAAAAACTTCACCCCCCTGAATACCCCTATTGATCAGGTCCTAATGCAGATCAAAGACGAATGGGCTTTGACATTCCCTGGCAAGTTGAAGGGAGATGCCAGTAAGAGATCTAGGGATAAGTACTGCCGTTTCCACCGTGATCACGACCACGACATGTCCAAGTGCTATGACTTGAAGAAGCAGATAGAAGCTCTCATTAGGCAAGGAAAGCTGCAAAGGTTCGTTGGTAAGGAAGGAACAGAATAGCCCCAAGGACCACCCACCCGGAGAGAAAATGAGCGCCCTAGGCCACCCTTGGGAGACATAAGGATGATTGTTGGGGGCAGTGTGGTTTCCAGTTCTTCCAAGAAGGCACGTAAGACATACCTACGAATGGTTCAGAATGTCTAGTTGACAAGGTATGCCCAAAAGATGGCACAGATTGATAAACCCCATAATCGGGTTCATAGAAGAAGACGCCCGGCGTCTCCACCACCCACACGATGTCGCACTTGTAGTCAGCATACGTGTAGGAGACTATAACACCCATCGGGTTCTGGTGGACAACGGGAGCTCTGCTGATATCTTATACTATCCAGCATTTCAGCAGATGAGAATAGAGAAAGAACGGTTGATTCTGACCAATGCAACACTCGTAGGATTTGGAGGAACAAGGGTGTATCCCCTAGGAGAAATCACCCAACCAATGACGATTGGAGACTAACCCCAGCAGATCACCAAGGATGTCACCTTCCTAGTCGTTGATTGCTTATCTGTGTACAATGCCATACTGGGTCGCCCTACTCTGAATTCATGGAAAGCTGTGACCTTAACCTACCATTTGATGATCAAGTTTCCCACTGAATACAAAGTTGGAGAAGTAAGAGGTGATCAAGTGGCAGCACGTGATTGCTACATTGCCATGCTAGAGATGAATGATCACTTGTAGACCATGTGCATAGAAGAATAGTGAACAGTAGCAGAGCCGATAGAAGAATTGGAAGAAGTGCCCCTTGATAATTCTAGGCCCAAGCAGATAATGAGAATAGGTACTTTGGCCAGCCAGCCAGTACGTCAAGCACTCACGACATTCCTAAGGGAAAATCAAGACTTTTTTGCCTGGAGTCATGAGAAAATGCCAGGAATTGACCCATCAATCATAGTTCATAGGTTGAATGTGTCGCCCTCATTCTCTCCCATCCGCAAAAAAAGCGAGTGTTCGGACAGGAGCAAGACAAAGCCATAGCTGAGCAGGTTCAGAAGCTATTGGAAGCGGACTTCATACGAGAAGTGTACTACCCCAACTAGCTGGCAAGTGTGGTTATGGTCAAGAAGGCCATTGGAAAGTGGAGGATGTACGTAGACTTCACGAACCTCAATAGGGCCTGCCTTAAGAATAGTTATCCACTCCCACAGATTGACACTTTGGTAGACTCAACCGTGAGACACCAGCTTCTAAGCTTCATGGATGCATTTTCAAGATACAACCAGATCAAGTTGAATGAAACTGATCAGGAGAAGACTTCATTTGTTACAAGCCAGGGACTCTTCTGCTACAAAGTGATGTGCCATTCAGACTCAAGAACAGAGGAGCCACGTACCAAAGATTGATGAACAAGATATTTGCGCACCAAATTAGGAGGAATGTGAAAGTTTACGTGGATGACATACTGGTGAAAAGCATACGGGAAGGCGATCTCTTCAGCGACCTCCAAAAGACCTTTGACACCTTTCGGTCATACAACATGAAATTAAATTCGAAGAAGTGTGTATTCGGGGTAACTGCACGGAAGTTCCTGGGATTCATGGTATCCCAAAAGGGTATCGAGGTCAATTCGAAGAAAATATGGGCTATAATGGAATCAGCTCCACCAAAGACAGTCAAAGAAGTACAGAACCTGAATGGCAAGATAGCGGCACTGAATCTGTTCGTCTCAAGGGCGACAGATAAATGCCTACCTTTCTTTCACACATTGAGGAGATCATTTGAATGGACGGATGAATGCTAGCAGGCGTTTGAGAATCTAAAGGCATATCTTTCTTCTCTGCCGTTACTCAGCCCATTTAAGCCAAGGGAAGAGCTAATTCTGTACTTAGCCGTCTCCCAGTCGTTGTCAACGCGACTTTGGTTAGAGAAGAGGATGGGTTGCAGAGGCCCGTATACTTTACAAGCCGAGCACTCCGAGGAGCAGAAGGAAGGTACCCCTAGATGGAAAAGCTGGCCTTCGCATCAGTAACCGCGACACCAAAACTCAAGCCATATTTCCAAGCATATACTATCATTGTCTTGATGGATAAGCCTTTGCAAAGAGCTATGAGTAGCCCTGAAGTTGCGGGACGGATGGCATTATGGGCGATCGAGCTAAGTGAGTTCAACATATAGTATCGGCCACGCACTACTATAAAGGGATAGGTAGTGGCTAACTTCATTGCTGAATTCACTCTCATAGAAGGCCAGGGGGCAGAAGAGGTCGCACAGTGGAGCATCCACACAGACGAATCTTCCAATAAGCAAATAAGTGGAGCTGGTGTGGTACTCCACACCCTGGAAGGAGAAAAGATCGAATGCATGGTCCGTCTGGACTTTTCTACAACCAATAATGAAGCAGAATACGAAGCCTTGATACCAGGACTGGACCTAGCGAGAGCAGTAGAAGTTGAAAATGTGGTCGTATACTGCGATTCTCAAGTCGTAACCAGTCAGATTAATGGCAACTATGAGTGCAAGAATGAACAAATGAAGAAGTACCTCGAGGTGGTAAAGGATCAAATTGGCAGCCTCCAAATAAAGTTTGTTCAAATCCAAGGAAAGAGAATGAGCGTGTAGACCAGCTTGCTAATGCTACTTTAGCAGAACATATGCTCATCCCCGATCAGGTATTATCCTTCGTCTAGATCTCATCACTAATAGACAGTACCTGTGTGTAGGAGATAGGTTCTGAAAACTGTTAGACGACACCAATAGCCTCCTACCTGAAGAACGGCGAGCTACCAGACGACAGGGAGGCTGCATGGAAGTTGAAGGTACAAGCAGCTCGTTTCACTTTGATTAAAAACATCCTATATAAAAGAGGTTTCTCCCGACCTTACCTAAGGTGCCTCGGTCCCGAAGAAGCGGACTATGTTATAAAAGAAGTCCATGAAGGAATCTACGGGAATCACTCTGGATCGCGGTCGTTGGTACATAAGCTAATCCAGGCAGGATACTATTGGTCAACCATGCAGAAGGATGCCCATGCATACGTTAAGGCTTGCGACAAGTGTCAAAGATTTGGCAACCTCATAAGGCAACCAATAGAGGAGCTCACCCCTATAACAGCCCTGTGGTCGTTCACTCAATAAGGGTTAGATATCATGGGTCCTTTCCGACAACAGTTAGGCAGTTAAAGTTCCTAGTGGTTGGCATTGACTTCTTCACCAAATGGGTAGAAGCGAAAGCCTTTGCCACTATTAAGAAAAAAGAATATATAGAGTTTCGTATGGAAGAACATCATTTGCAGGTATGGTATACCCAGAGTGCTTGTCTTAAACAACGTAAAACAATTTGACAACGATGCATTCAGAGACTTCTGTTCTAAAATAAGGATCAAAAACCACTACTCATCACCTGCCCACCCACAGGCCAATGGACAGGTTAAAGTTACGAACCAATCCTTGCTTAAAATCATCAAGACTTGGCTCGAGAGGGCAAAGGGCATATGGTCGGACAAACTACCAAGTGTTTTATGGTTATACAAGACAACAACAAGGACACCTATAAGGGTTACACCGTTTCGACTGGCATATGGAAGTGAGGTAGTCATCTTGACAGAAGTAAGGCTCATGAGCTACCGGGTGGGGAACCATGACGAAAGCAAGAATGATGAAGCTATGCACCTATAGCTTGATCTGGTGGATGAAGTCAGGGCAATGGCTAAGAAAAGGTTAGCGTGATACCAAAACCTCATGGCAAAGCACTACAACTCCAAAGTCAGGCACAAGGATTTCCAGGTTGGAGATCTTGTCTTGAGGAAGGTGACCAGCACCACGAGAGACGCCTCCCAGGGAAAGCTAGGACCAAACTGGGAAGGACCGTATAGTATTGCATCATATCATAGGAAGGGAACATACCATCTGGAGACGCTGGAAGGACGAAAGTTGCATCACCCATGGAACACAGAGCACCTAAAGAAGTACTACCAGTAGGCGGCGACAAGAACGATGATAATATTACACTCCTCAATTCTAGTTTATTGCTTTCTATTTAAAGTTTTTACTTGTTTATTACTTTCTAGATGAAGTTTTTATTTCTTTTAAGCCCAAAAGGCAGGTTTTTTAAGGAACAATTTTAAATGCGTGTTTACCACAATAAAAGGAGATATTCAAAAATATCATATGTAATCCTACATGTCTCCACGTTCATTTAAAGCTTTAAGTCCATATAGTGGATGGGTTCATCCAACAAGATGAAAATTATAAGTCCATAATGTGGACGGCTTCAACAAAACGTTGAATTAAGTCCATAAAGTGGACGGGTTCATCCAACAGGATGAAAATTATAAGTCCATAATGTGGATGGCTTCAACAAAACGGTGAATTAAGTCCATAAAGTGTATAGGTTCATCCAATAGGATGATAATTATAAGTCCATAATCTGGACGGTTTCAACAACACTGAATTAAGTCCATAAAGTGGGCAGGTTCGTCCAACAGAATGATAATTATAAGTCCCTAAAGTGGATGGTTTTAACAACAGGTTGAATTAAACCCACATAGAGGATGGGTTCATTAAATAAGATGACCATTATAAGTCTGTAATGTGAACGGGATCGACGACACATTTAAGTGGATGGGTTTCATAGCCTGGTAAAATTAAAACTACAAGTCCACATAGTGGATGGGGTCATCGACAAGATAAGTTAAAATTGTCCATATGTGACGGGTTTTAACAATATGTTAAACAAAAATGGCAAGTCTATAAATGGATGGATTCATCCTATGTTATGAAGATAGAATAGGTTTATCCACACACATAAGAATAGACGGATAAAAGAGTAAGTAAATCAAAAATTACTTGGTCCCATGAAGGGAGATGTTTATGAACAAAAAAATTTAAGCTGTTCTTACAATTTTGCCACCAAAAAAAAAAAAATACTATTGGGGAGGAGTACTTGCAATCTTCTCTTTTTCAACAACGGCATCAGGCTGATGGGCACCATCCTCAATGGTCTTAATTTTAGCTAACTCTCTGTCTCCACGAGGGTCGTCATCAGCAAACAAATCATCCGTGCTCTCAGAGTGGACGGGCTAAACTGAAGTTTAGGCCTGGGCGTCTATGTTAACATGGGACACATCCAAGTCTGGATAGGAAGCCTTAACCTGAAGGAGGGCATCGTCAAAACCTTTTGCAAAAGAGCCTCCTAGTTCAGTAAGAAGGGCGTCAAAGTCACGATACTCACGTATCGCCTCCTCCTTCACTTGACAGAGTCGGTCCTTGGTGTTCGTGATCTCTTTTTCCTTATCTTCTAGGACCTCCTTCAAGAGCTCCGTCTGCTATTCAAGCTCTCCCCTGACTTTCTTTGAGTAGGCAAGCTTCTTCTCTATACCTGTCTTCCAAGCCTTCAATTCGTTCTGCTCGTCCTCCTTCAAGTTAGCCTTCACCCTAATAGAGTCTAGGGCTGTCTCATGGTTCAAGCAACGACCCATCTACCCCTTCATCATCAACATTGCATAAAAAGAAACAAAATGTTAGAAACAAGGCAAGTTGAAGGAAATAAAAATAGAAAATGGACGGATATGATTACCTAGCCAATACTGAAAAGCCCCATCTCCTCCATTGCTTCAGTAGCATGGTTGCTTAGGTCCTCATAGTCGTCGGACATAATGATGGACAAGAGCTTTTCCAATTCATACTTTGAATCCTCACGGAGAAGGATGGGAGGCTTCCTAGTGACAGTGTCTAGGCCTTTCATTAAACCCTTGCCCCGTTCTTGCCCAACGGGGGTAACTGCCTTCTTGACATCAGCTTTAAGCCCCACGATGGGCTCAAGGGCAATCTTGGGCTTTTTGGGAAGACGATCGGACTTCTCCGGCAGCTTCCTTTTAGAAGACGGGTTGGATGAACCCGTCCCCTTGGAGGGCTGACCACCACCCTACTTCTGTTTAGCAGCTTGCTACTTAATGAAGGCCCTTCTCTTGGAGTCATCCATTTCTGTAAAAGTGGACGGATAGACTTAGTTACGTAATGGAAAAACAAATAATTAAATCAAGTATTAGGAGACGAACTTACGTTGGTGTACTTGAGTGTCGTAGTGATCGGCAACTGGAGTTGGCTCTGGACCGTCACAGTACCAATGGAGAGTGTCTAGGTTGACCAACTTAGCCCACGTCCTCTCCTCTAACTTGGTTTTGTTAAAGATTTTTTTCTAAGAAACTCCACTGTTCCAATGAGACTTGTGGACAGTCCCCTACTGCAAAAGAAGACGGTTAGAATAACATGTAAAAAACTGAACTAAAGCCTAAGTATAGACGGGGTGTACAACAAACGAATGCATACTAAGACGGGTGCACACCAAACGGGGGCATTATGCCCCATGTTGTGTTAACGGGCATATATTCGTTATCACCAAGATGGCACATCCATTCGTCCCTTTCCATGAAAATATACCGACTCTTCCAGTTCCTATTGGAGTCGGGGGTGTCACACATGAGCCTCAACAACGAGTTCCTAGGCATGAAGCTGTACATACCCCTCGACTGAGTGATCTCAATTGAACAGTAGCAATGAAAGAATTCTTCCACCGTCTGACATAGCCCCGTATAGGACCTCCACGCCAAGGAAGACCATCCAGCTGTTTGTAGATATCTGGGTGATGGCCAAACCTAAGTATTGAAGAAGGTGATGGTGGAGAGAACTTAGAGGGAATTTGAGCCCTGCCTTCAGCATCTGCTCATAAACCCTAACACCGTCCACACCTTCATAGTAACATTTCTCTGACTTGTATGGTAGACAGAGAGGTATGTTGTTAGGTATCTGGTACTCAGCCCTAAGTGTTTTGAAGTGTGATTCTTTGATTATGGACCTAAAATCATTAACCATCCACAAGGGTAGCATGATGAACTCCCTAAATCCATCAGGACCTATGACGAATTGGATTGGGGGCTCAGTGTCGTCTAGGCCGTCACTAGAGTCACCCTCTGGCCTATCCATCTCCAAATCCTCATCCCTCGAGGAAGGAAAGGTGGCAGATGGACTCCTCTCTTCACTTGAAGTGTTAGGGTCTTATTGACCTGACACGAACACTTCATCGTAGCCCGCTCCGTTGTGGACAAACGATTGGTTACTCAACGCACTAGGCATCTGTCACCTACACGTGACGGTAAACCCTAAGACACTAACGGATCTAAAATAGATGACGACAATATAAAGTCTAAAAAATGACAAGAAATTTGAGCGGAAGGAGAAGGGTACTTACCAGTTGGAGATGAGCAGCAAAAAGGTGTAGATGATGGATGCACTAGGTGAACGATATGTTTGTCTGACAAGGGTGATGGTATTGCTCTGATCGTAAAATTTCTGAGGAAAGTGAAAAATGAGGGAAGAGGAGGCAGGTTTATATAAAGGGAACGACACAGAAGACGAAGGGACGCTTCGTTCCAAGAGATTGACCACTAAGTAAATGCCACGTGTCCCTACGACATTAATGACCCTAGGCCAGCCTGGCAGGCTAGGTATGTTTCTCAGGAGACAAATCAAACTGTCACTCCACGAGTTCGTCCACTCAAAGGTCACAGACCCATAGAGTGAAGGGGCAACTGAAGAAGGTAAAATTATGGATGACGGATCCATTTAAGTAAACTTCTCAGCTCTGGATCAATGGACTGATAGTGGACAGATCCAAAATGCATGGACACAAAATGGACAGGTCTAGGGGCCACATGCATCCACCTGGTTTAAGTGGTCCCCAAGGAGTCCTAAATGGAAAGAACTTGTGTCTCACGATTAATCCTAGTTCATAGAGTCCCAATATGAATAGAATCCCAGCATGAGAAGGATCCCCTAATATACGCACATTAACAAGGATCTTCTCCCTAAGGAAAATACTTGCTACACAAGAAACAGAGATCGGCTCCACACTACTATAAAAACCCAAAAACCCTCAGAAAAAAGGTACACATAATTTACCCCAACTCTGGCACTCTAGAGTTGTGAAAAGTTCTAACTTAACCTTCAGAGGGTATTTGGCCGGCACCACACCGGTGCTCTTCTTTAGATCTTTTCTTTCTATTGTGTAGGTACTGTTTCAGTGTGCAAGGACTGTGTGGCTCACTGGTGATTTTTCAGCCTCATCATTGAATACACCAGATCAGCAAAGGAGGGAACTGGGTTACTGATGTTTTGCAGGTTGTGAAGTCCTTTTGCCATACTAGTTTAATTTTTTCGCAGTCCCACAGAGCATAAGGAATGGACTCTGGCTCTTTCAAACATAAACTGCAAGTAGGCTCTAAAAGTACCTTTCTTTTTATCAGATTGCACTTTATGGGCAAAGAATCTGTGCATGCTCTCCACAAGAAAGATCATCATAAACCGGTGAGTGTCAGAATATTGGTCTGTTGATGTGAAGGATTTCTGCCAAATATGCAGGAGAGACTGAAAAGCTCTTTTTCCTAACCCAGCACTTAAGTTCATCTTCTTCCACAATCGCGTTGGCATAAAATTCCTTTACCAAATCTTCATATGCGTCATCCAGATCAGAGAGAAGGTAATTCCAGTCCTTGTGAGCAAACCATTTCGGAATGTCAGTGTCATGAAGTGATGATTGATCCACAGTTCTTTCTAGTAATGGTGTAGCATTTTGAAAATAATTCTCATGAGACTGATATGCTGCATAGGATCTGAACTTATTGGGATCGAATCTCTTTGATGAAGAACGAGTCGCTTTTGTTTGAGGTGGGTAATCATCAACATCAATGACAGGTTCCTTCCCTTTGGAACTACCTCCTTTCACAGCTGCTTTCTTGAATGGTGACATGTCTAGTCTGAATCATGAATAGAGGAAATGACAGAACACAATCCAACAGACTTTATTAGCAGTGGGTTAGTGGTAATTTAGGGATAATGAAGAAACCCTAATAGCTAGATGAAAATGATCAGAAATTAGCAATGAGGGACAAAAATGGCCCAAATGTACCTACACATTAGAGAGGGTCAGAATAAAACCACACAATCAGCTTAGAAAAACACACATTCAACACAGGATCATTTTGAATCAACACATCAACAGCAGATCAGACAAGATGAGAAACCAACAAATAGCAAACCCTAGCTAAGTATATGATGAATAACAAAACCAACAATTTAATATAGCTCAAAACAGAAACAAAAGCTTCCATAAGCTAAGCATGGACAAAGAGTAATAGCCGAGCTAAAAACCCATCTCAAAATCACAAACAAATGCAAATAATCCAGAGGGAAAACCACAAAAACAAGTAGAATAGAGTTCAAGACAGAAAACCCATACCTATTACTTGAGGATTTTGAGCTGAAAAGAGGCAAAAATGGAGATCGAAAATGGAGGCACGGTGTGAATGGGTAAGAGCAGTTGAGAGAGACAATGAATAGTCACAAAAAGATCGAGGGAAAACAAAAAAAAAAATTAAAAACTACCCCTATTTTTGCCAAAACAGGCGTTTTTCGCGACTTAAGAGAGTCGCCAACAAGTTGCCAGTTCAAGCCACCAAAATACTCAAAGACAAAAGTTTGAAAAAATTTTCTAAGTGTTTTTCGCGACTGGAAGGTCTACCCGCGAGTGAGTCGCGAGCTGAGCCGCGAAAATCTCTGAGTAACCCTTGCGACTGGACCTTCCACTCGCGAACAAGTCGCCAAAAATGACCCGCGAAGAAGCGACTGAGGCTCGTGACTTGACATACCCGCGACTGAGTCGCCAAAACAGGGCAAAACTGGATTTTTGAAATTTTCAGATTTTTCAAACAAAATACTTTCCAAAAACACCTAAAACACTCAAAAATCTTTTTGTGCTTGAATTAACAAAGATTGAGCATGTGAAAACACATTTCATCAAGTACAATCACACAAATGAATATGGCATTTATTGAACATAAACTTGTGTGTTGTGTGTGGATATTAACAATGAGATAGTCCTTAGTCTAATGTGAAGTTTCAATGATCAATTCAACCAAGGCATACACAATTAACACTAGATCATGTGACCCATCTCAATTATAGAAATATGTATATATGACCTCCCACAAAACTTGATAACATAACATGGAGCTTTACATTTGACTCCACTTTCAATCATAACATTTGATCATTTTGATCTTTTGAGGCAATCACCTCTCATTGTGAGAGTGATATTTGATATTTCACTTTAATGAACAAGCCTTTGGCTTTTTGAATAAACATTCTCTTTAATATAAGGTCGCTTACCCTTTTTCCTAGTCGAATACTAGAATGTGCGACAGGCTTTTACAGCTCAAAATCTCTTTTCATTTGGAGATTTACATTTGGTGAGCTCTTCTTAGCAAAAACAAAAATAAAAAGTGGGAAGATATATAGACACAAGTCTATACAAGTCTCAAGATCATCATAACCATTCACTAATCATTCATGACAAGATTGAAGATCTATTTACAACAATCACATAGATTTCAAAATTTCTCCCAAAGTGATATGAGTGCAAAGAGACAAGCAATGCTCGAAAATGCACAAAACCATTAGCACAAAGGTACAAGGCAAAACAAGTTTTGAGACAAAAGCTCAACAATGTCAATCAAACTTTTTGATTTTCTAATTTTTATGTGATTTTTGGATTTTTGACATAAAAGAAGAAAAAGATTGAACAAACATAAGAAGGAGCAACAATATTCACAAAAAGACAAACAAACAATAATCAAGCTGCACAAAGAGCTAACAAAGTAGTGTGTGCCCCAACACAAACAAGCTTATCATATTATAAATATGTGAAGCACACATAACACAAGAGAGTCAAGGAATTGTACCAACACCAATGGTCTTACGGAGTGATTCAAACCGCGGACCATCGAGAGGCTTGGTGAAGATGTCCGCCTTTTGATTGTCGGTGTGTATGAACTCAAGACACACAACTCTTTCCTCTACCAGATCCCGAATGAAATAGTAATGTATCTCTATGTGTTTAGATTTTGAATGCTGGACAGGATTCTTGGAAAGATTGATGGCACTGGTGTTGTCACAGAAGACACACATTGTTTCTTGAGGAATTCCATAGTCATGAAGTAATTTCTTCATCCAAAGAAGCTGAGTGCAGTAACTTCCAGCGGCGATGTATTCTGCTTCAGCAGTAGATAGAGACACGGAATTTTGTTTCTCGCTCATCCATGAGACAAGATTGTTACCAAGGTAGAAACATCCGCCTGAAGTACTTTTCCGATCGTCTACACTGCCAGCCCAGTCAGCATCTGAATACCCGGCAAGACAAGCATTTGAGTCTTTTGAATACCACAGACCATAGTTTGAAGTACCATTCACATATCGAATGATTCGTTTAGCAGCAGTCAGGTGAGATTCCTTCGGATTAGCTTGATATCTGGCACAAACGCCAACACTGAATGCAATGTCCGGTCTACTGGCTGAAAGATAGAGTAAACTTCCAATGATGCTCCTATATAAGGTAGGACTTACTTCTACTCCAGAAGAATCAACATTCAGTTTAGTGGATGAGCTCATGGGAGTGGAGGCATGTTTTTTGGAATCTAGTCAAAACTTCTTGACAATGTTTCTAGCATACTTCTCTTGTGATACAAATATACCCTCCTTCTGTTGTTTGACTTGAAGACCCAAGAAAAATGTGAGTTCCCCCACCATACTCATCTCAAATTCCTTCTTCATCTTCTTAGAAAATTCAATAGCACGATCTTCAATGGTTGCCCCAAACACTATGTCATCAACATAAACTTGTGCCACAAGGAGATGATCTTCATCATTTTTGACAAACAGAGTTCGGTCGGCATACCCCCTTTTGAATCCTCTATCTAGAAGGTAATGTGTAAGCCGATCGTACCAGGCTCTAAGCGTTTTAAGCTATAAAGGGCTTTCTTCAATCTCAATACATGATCTGGAAAGTGAGGATCCTCAAATCCTTTTGGTTGCTCAACAAACACTTCTTCATTTAGATATCCATTCAGAAATGCACACTTTACATCCATTTGATAGAGTTTGAAATTCAAAGTGCATGCAATGGACATGAGGATTTGAATGGATTTGAGTCTTGCCACAGGAGCGAAGGATTCATCAAAGTCTACTCCTTCTACTTGTGTGTATCCTTGAGCTACTAACCGAGATTTGTTTCGAATTATCTCTCCATCATCATCAGTTTTGTTTTTGAAAATCCATTTTGTGCCTATAACATGAACGTTTTCAGGCCTTGGAGTAAGTTCCCACACATCATTCCTCACAAACTGATTCAGCTCTTCATGCATTGACTCAACCCAATTCTCATCTTGAAGGGCCTCTTCAACCCTTTTTGGTTCAAACTGCGCAAGATAGTAGTGATATGTTACATGATTGGCTAACAGGATGTTTCCTTTTCTGAGGCGAAGACCTTCATCTAGAGACCCTATGATGTTGCTTTCCGAATGGTTCTTAATCACTCTTGAAGATGGCTTCTTTAATGTGGAGACTTCATCACTTCGAGAGATAGGAGGATGAACTTCTAGAGGAGTAAGAGGACTTGATGTTCTAGACATCGATCTCGTTTCCATTCTTGGGTTGATGGGAGTCGATTCTACTTCTGGTGTAGGTTCTTCACCTTCTATATCCAGAGCTTCTATCTCAACATCGGGCTCTTTGGTGCTCGGCCCTTCTCCATCATCAATCATCTCCACCTTAGATAAGGCATCATCAATCTTGAAATTTATGGACTCCATCACCGTCTTAGTTCTCTTGTTAAAAACTCTATACACTCAACTCGTAGTAGAGTACCCAAGAAAAATACCCTCATCACTTCTCGCATCAAACTTTCCAAGATTCTCCCGATCATTTAGGATATAGCATTTACTACCAAACACCTGGAAATACTTCACTCTAGGCTTCTTTCCATTCCAAATCTCATAGGCAGTCTTCTTTGTTCCTACTCGGAAAAATATTCTATTGCCAATGTGACACGAGGTGTTGACAGCTTCTCCCCAAAATTTTTGAGGTATTTGCTTGTTAAGCAACATGACTCTTGCCATTTCCTGAATCACCCGATTTTTTCTCTCTACCATTCCATTTTGTTGTGGAGTTTTGGGGGCTGAAAATTCTCTTTTGATTCCATTCTTTTCACAGAAAGACTCGAATCTTGCATTCTCAAATTTCCTCCCATGATCACTTCTAATTTTGGCAATAGGGACCCCTTTTTCGTTTTGTAGTTTCTTGCACAGAATCTCCAACCTCTCACATGCTTCTGATTTTTCTCTAAGGAATTCAACCCAAGTATATCTTGAGTAATCATCCACAATGACCATAATGTATCTCTTTCCCCCTAAGCTTTTAGTTCTGGTAGGCCCCATTTGGCATGCACCACAAACGATCTTCTTCACCTTTCCAAACTTAGGAAGTCCCTCAACTGCTTCAAGTTTGGACACTTTTGCTACTTGTTTGAAGTTGGCATACCCAAATCTGTGATGCCACAGCTCCAACATATCCACACGAGCACTTCTACACAATATGGGTGTCGTGGGAACTATTCCATAACAGTTATCTGGAGTCCGATTTCCCTCCAAAACCTGAATCCCATCTTCATTGATGATCAAGCATCCCTTCTTAGAGAATTGTACCAGAAAATCATCATCATAAATTTGAGTGATGTTCAGCAGATTTGCCTTCAGCCCTTTTATGTATAACACATCTTTCAACAGCGGTAATCCAGGTATCTCAATAGTTCCTTTGCCTAGGACTTGAGCATGACTTCCATCACCAAAGGTCACATAGTCACCAACCTTTTCTTTGAGTGTCTTAAACAGTGACTTATCCCCTGTCATATGGCGAGAACACCCACTGTCAAGATACCACAAACATGCATTAAACACCTTCAATGAGGTATGCACAAATAAGCTCACATGTGACAAACAATCTTGACCTTCAAACACAAACTCATTATCAGTTTTCATGCTTCTTTCAGATTGACTTTTCATTTTTAGACTCTCAATCATCTCACACAACATTCTATTCTTTCTTTTATATTTCTTAATCAATGATTTAGATTCAGATATGGTACTGTGTAAGACATGATTCTGATTTTCAAAATATTCCAGCATGTGAACAAATACTCTAGCATGTTTCTTAGTTTTTAACAACTCTACAAGATTATTAGTAAAACACCCTTCAGACATACGCATAGAGTCATTTTCACAAACACTCAAGCTACAATTCAGCATGGTATTTTCAAAACAGCTACCACAACACAGGGGTCTAGGATCACACTTAGGTAATAAAACCTCAACAAGTGTACCCGCTCCGATACCAATTGAAAGTTCAAATATGTGTAGAAACACCCTTAAACGTTTAGACCCCCAAATTACAACTTAACCAATTCAAGCAATATGTCAAACAACTAGTGTGCGAAAAATTAACATAAGCTATAATATGGAATTGGTAAAACTATCTAAGCCAAATTAAAATCACAACCCACAGCAGATAATAAAAAGGCAAAGATAAAGAGGAAGGAAGATGCAAACACAAAGACAACACGCGATGTGTTATCGAAGAGGAAACCGAAGCCCTCGGCGTAAAACCTCTCCACTGCCCTCCAAGCGGTAAACAATCCACTAGAAAATATAGTTGGGATACATGGACAACAATAGACCCTCCAAGCCTAATCTACCCAGTGCACCTAAGCCCTCCAAGCTTCTTGCTCCAACGAGGTTGCACCGAACCTTTTTCTTTTCTAGCTTCCCGGATTCCGCTACTAGACCGTAGCATCAACTAATGAAGATTGGTTCCTTCCTAACTACTTCCCAGAAATCCAAACATCTCTCTCACAGTAATGAAAATGGTGAGAACAAGGTTTGGTAAGATGCCTCTCAAGGATTTGACAATGGAGAGAAAGAGAGTTGAGGAATTTGAAGAGACTCTAATGTATAGATTGTTGGTGAATCAATCTTGTTTTTCTTTAGGGTTTCTCTCTCAAAATTCTCTCTAGAAGCTCTAATACATTTGTGGGTAAAAGGGGTATTTATACTGGAGTGGGAGAGGAATGTGAAACGTCAGGATTTACAAAACAAGAGTGGCTCGCGGCTTGACTAAGTCGCAAGATCCAGTCGCGAGATAACCGTATGACTAGTTGTCCTGTTTTGTCCTGTAGTGCTCCAGCTAGCATGACTGTTCACCTTCCGGCATGCTTGGCACGTGTGCTGCGTTTGGCGGCTTGCAGCCGCGAGTCACCCGCGAGACCAAGCCGCGAGTCTCTGTTTTCTTGCACACTCTTGAGCAAACTTCACTTTATCTCACTCACTACCCTTACAACAAACCCACCTAAATACAAGGTTACTAAATGCTGAAATACAAGCAAATTTGGCACGAAATAAAGTCAATTAGATGGTTGAATAAATTCAACCTTACAGATCGAATCTTCCTCCTCCACGTTGCATCCATCACATGTAGCCACCTGCAAAACATGTCTTTTAACAAGGTTAGTTTTCAAAGGTAAGATGTCTCAACAAGCCCTCCAAGCAAAGTACCTTATTTTATGAAGCACATTGATCTGCCATAAACGTTTCCAGAAGTTCCTTTCTTGGCTGCCATCAGAGCTTGAACCAAAAAATTCAGCTATTGACATTTGGCAAGCAACCCAGTAGACATTCTTCATCGAAAACACTCCATTATTCCTCCAAGCCCAAATCAGTTTATCTTCAGGTAGATGAGAACTTATTGGGATAGCTTTTATAACCTCTGCTTCATGCGGCATAAACAGAGCATCTATAGCATCAGCCTTCCACGAAGCCTCTTCCTTATTTATCAAATCTCCAACCTTCATATCATGTGGCATAAACAATCTAGGATATGAAACCATGAAAGTTGAAGGCTTAGGCAGCCATTTATCACCCCAAATCCGGATACTCTCACCATTACCAAGCCTCCACCATAAACCATTTTTAACAAGGGGTTGAGCAAACATAATACTCCGCCAAGTAAATGAGGGATTATTGCCCAAAACAACCAGTGAAAAATCACATGTAGGAAAATACTTAGCTTTCAAAACCTTATACACCAATGAATCATGACCTCGTTGAAGCCTCCACCCTTGCTTAGCCAATAAAACCAAGTTAAACTCCTTAAGTTTTTTAAATCCCATCCCACCACAACTTTTTGGAGCATATAATTTTTCCCAACTCATCCAAGCTATCCTCCTTTCTTCATTTCTATTCCCCCACCAAAAATTACGTATCATAGATGTCAAATCCTCACAAAGAGAGTCAAGCAATTTAAATACACTCATAGTATACATCGGAATTGCCTGTGCCACAGCTTTTATCAACACTTCTTTTCCTGCCTTAAACAATAACTTCTCTTTCCAACCAGCAAGCTTTTTCCTAAGTTTGTCCTTAATGGAATTGAAAGTATTTTTCTTATTCCTTCCCACCAATGACGACAAACAAAGATATTTTTCATGGTGCTTAATCATTTGAGCCCTAAACCTCTCTTTAATAATTTCTTGAATATCCATAGTAGTATTACTACTAAAAAAACAGAGAAGTTTTGGTACGATTTAATTGCTGGCCCAAAGCACATTCATAAACGCTCAACAGCCTCTGAAGGGCAACACACTCCTCCAAGGAAGCTTTGCAAAAAATGAGGCTATCATCGGCAAAGAAAAGATAGGATATTATGGGACCCCTACGGCAAACCCCAACTCCCCCCAACCTTCCATTCTCCACCTCTTTCTTAATAAGAGCAGAAAGACCTTCCACACATAGCAATAATAGATATGGAGATAGGGGGTCACCCTGCCTTATTTTCCTACTTGGAGCAATATACCCTTTAGGTTTGCCATTAATCTTCACTGAATAAGAAACAGTAGTGACACAACTCATAATCAAAGCACACCATTTATCATCAAAACCCAACCTTTGCATAATTTTTTCCAACCATATCCACTCTACCCTATCATATGCCTTACTCATATCAAGTTTTAGAGCCAAATCACCCACTTTACCGCTCTTCTTTTGACTAATATGGTGCATCATTTTATAAGCTACAAGAACATTATCAGTGATTAACCTACCATGCACAAATACACTTTGGGTATCACTAATAATAGAAGGAAGTACTTTTTTCAATCTATTAGTAATAGCTTTTGATGCAATTTTATAAACCACATTACAAAGGCTAATGGGTCTATAATCAGTCACAAATTTTGGCTCTTTACATTTAGGAATAAGGACAATATGTGTATGATTAAAATTAGGTGGGATGATACCTGAATTAAGGAAGGCGAAAACAGTTGAAGTAACCATAGCACCAATCTTGGGCCAAAAGTGTTGATAAAACAACGGAGGCATGCCATCTGGTCCAGGAGACTTCAACGGGTACATTTGCTTAATAGCATTTTTCACTTCAACTTCTGTAATCTCTCTTACAAGTACCTGTTTCATCCTTGGGGTGACTTTATGTTGGACTGCATCTAAAATTTCTTCAAAATCCATAGGACCACTACTGGTAAAAAACCTCTCATAGTACTGCAACATCAACTCCTCCACATGCTCATCCCCTTCCAACCACCTACCATTCTCATCTAACAAACCCTCTATGAAATTATTTTTGTATCTTGTAGAATCTTTCTCATGGAAAAACCTGGTGTTCCTATCTCCCGATTGCAGCCAACTAATTCTTGATCTTTGCCTCCACATATCATCTTCCTTGTCCATCCAACAATTCAACTCAATTCTAGTATTCTTCAATGATCTAATCATATTTGGTGTTGAAGGTTGCAACTCTAACCATTCTAACTTTTTCTGTAATTTAGCCACTGTTTTCCCCACATTACCAAATTCTATGCCATTCCACACATCAATTCTAGCATGACAATTGTCCAAGCATTTATTATGAACATCATCCGATCCACCAAGTAAGCCATCATCCCAAGCTTCCTCCACAATAGCCTCACATCTAGGGTCCTTTAACCACATTGATTCAAACCGAAAAACCCTACCCATCCTTTTTTTTTTTTTTGGTTTAGCAAACAACTAAAGAATAAGAGGGGAATGATCTGAGGCCGATGATGAAAGATGAACAAGCTTAGCCATTGGAAATAAATTAAACCACTCCAACGTAGCCAAAGCTCTATCCAACCTTTCTCTAATTTGGGACCCATCCTCTTTCAAATACAACCAAGTGAACAATGGTCCCGTAAATCGAACTTCCTTAAGACCACAACAGTTAATGGTATCAACAAAATATTTCATTTGTTGTCTTGTTCTATTAATTCCCCCCTCCTTTTCAACCATACTAGTAATTTCATTGAAGTCTCCAATTGCTAACCACGGTAGAGAAGATGTCCCAAGCAAATGCTTAAGTTTTTTCCATGACTCTCCTCTTTTAGAAGTATCAGGTTCACCATAAATACCAGTAAAATGCCACCAACCAATACCAGCCCCCCCCCCCCCATCTACCCATGCATCAATATGTGAGTGTGAATAAGTCTGAATATCAAGCCTAATCTCTTTCTTTCAAAATAAAGCTAAACCATCACTACTTCCCCTACTAGGCACAATAAAACCATTTTTATATTTACACCAATCACGAACCTTTAGCATCCAATCCAAACCGCCACCAGTATTTGCAAAAGCAAAGTTTTTACGAAAACTGACCTTCAACTATTCGCCATAGGGGAGTTCTTGCTGGTGATCAACTTGAAAAGAACACTTTCTGGCTTTATGACCAATTCGACCACACCTGAAGCATAGCCCCACTAATCTTTCGTATTTAAAACCAATACAGACTTTATCACCTTCCAGACTTGCAACAACACCCCCTCTACATAACGGTTTCTCCAATGGTAATTCAAGCCTTTGCGGCACGTTGGTTAAAAGACCTAGCCATAAGAAATCTCCCCAACAGATTGAGAGAACATTCTTCCAACATCCTATCCCTACGTGCAGATCCAACCCTAATAACTTCTCCTTCATCTTCCGTCAACTTAATATTTTGTAGTTTTTGAACAAAGTCTATATCCATAGTTGAAAACGTAAGACTAAAAGGAGACTAAAAAGACAAACTACCACAGAAAAGACCAAGCAGCATGAAAGCGTCTCACCAAAAAAGTGAGAAGAAGATTCCCAAGAAGAGAAAAAGACTCACCTTACATGAGAAGAAAAATAATTGTGTTGTTTCTCCATTAGGAATGAATTCAATGCTTTGTATTTTCTTCAATCTATTTGCTAAGATTTTTGAAACTAATTTATACAAGATATTACAAAGAGCTAAAGGCTGGAATTTTTTTACTCTTTATGTACTTTCAACCTTAGGAATAAGTGTATTATAAGTATGGTTAACACTAGGAGGGATTTTTCCTGAAATATGACAAGAGAGAATTGCCTGTGTAATACCATCTCCAATGCTACCCCAATAGTCCTAATAAAATATTGGAGGCACGCCATCAAGACCTAGCGCTTTCAATGGAGCCATTTGTTTTAGAGTAGTATCCACCTCCTCTTTTAAAAAATCACTAATTTACTTTGAATTCATCTCCTTTGTAACTATTCCACAGGTTGCCTCCAAAACAACAGCCACGTTAGACGGGTTTGAAGTACTAAATCCATTCACACATATACACTACCTTGTCTTCACCCTACACCATACCCCAGCCGAATCCCTTAGGGCCTTAACTTGATTTTGAAACCTTTGTGAGACTCTGTTGTGAAATTATCTAGAGTTTTGATCTCCACCTTTTAACCATGGAATTCTAGATCGTTGTTTCCATAGCTTTTCTTCTCTGGATAACAACATTTGAATGTCCCCTTATAATTGATAAACCAAGTCCAAACTGCCTCTATCTGTTGCCACCAACTCAGCTTTCTTTAAAGCCTATCGCTTTCAAGTAACAAGTGGACTATGTTCCCAAAAGAAACTCTACTCCACCAACGAAGCTTAACTTGGCAATGAAATGCTGATGTAGCTCCTTTAATATCATATCATATTTTAGAACATTTTTATAAATTGTTGATGTGAAAATTTCTTATTAGTTCTCATTTGGGTCTATCACTAACATCGCCATCTTACTTGCCAATAACCATCCACCATATTAAATAACCATCCACCATATTTTCTCCACCTCCTTATTTAAATAGGAGCTTAATGGTACTTTTAAATAGGCTCTCATTTTCCAATTAGGTTTACACAAACCTATAAACAAATAGCCTTTTAGAATAAAATGCTGCAAACTATATTCTGCAATCCGTCAGCTCAATAGATCAAGAGGTGTCAAGCTTGTGTTGAGCTTCTTCATTAGGTCTCGATAGATACTAGTGTTGAAACTAGTGTCAAGCTTCAATGAAACTATTTTTCTTCACTTTTTTCTTGGATCAATCTTCATGTATTTAATGATACCACTTGTTGTGTTTGAGCAACATACTTCTTGATACATTAAACTCAACTTAGATCTACGCAATTACAAGTAAAATGCGTTTTGTCATAAGATATGCCAATGTATAGAAAATATGACCCTAAAAATTTCCCCCTTTAACAATCCATGACAAAACCACAAACACAATTATGAGTGAAAATTAAACTAAAAATCTCCCCAATTGATTAGATAGAAAGTAAGCCTAGTCTAAACGATTTGAACCTTAGAAGTTGCTACAAGAAGAAAGCTCGGAATCTTGACTTGGCTTTAACCTGTCTTTCCTAAAAGGCACTAAACAAGACACATCAAGGTACCATGTGGAAAACAATGACAAGTTAAATGAACAAGAAACATGTGTATAAAGTGAGAAAAGAAACAACACATGTAAGATATAGAGTGAAACACATACATCATCATCATATAGAAAAAAACACATGATGTATGTAAATGATTACAAAACCAAAATATACACAACATAAAATATATAAATATCAATGTGTATCAAACTAACTCTCCCCTAAGTTACTTACATCAAAATCTTTTCTTCTCTTTAACAAGAAGTTCTCCCCTTAAATTTATTACTCCCCCTAATGAATGACATTCAAAACTCAAATTTCTCCCCCTTTTTGACACAATTGTCAAAGGACATAGAAAACCAAAAAACTTGACTAGAGACAAACAGAAAACTAACATAGAGGGAACAAGGAGAACAAGAAACCATAGACCTATATAAAAAAATAAATAAAAATTGAAAACTAGATGCTATGGAACAAAGGGAACAAAAAAAAATGCAAAACATTAAAAACATGTGAAAAGCATGCAAGAGTAGTTCAATCTATCGGGAGGTATCAAGGGAGGTGTCGAGGAAGACTTCAATAGATCAACACATGTATTGAGCAAACAGAAGGTTAAGAAAAAAAAGGCTCAATGTATCGAGGTGGTATCGAGAAAGAACTCGATCTATCGAGATAGTATCAAGATGCATAAAACATGAATTTTCAAGAGAGAAAAGACGTGATATGAATGCAAACAAGATAAACACCATACCAAATGAACATAAAAGCATGTTGAGCACTCAAACAAAACAAAAATCTAGATGCAAAGCATTCTAAGATCCAAAACACTAAACTTGTCTAACCAATTTTATTTTTAAAAACAAGTTAAGATAGTTTAGTTGGCTTATATTACCACATGTATTCCTTGTGATGGCCAAATCACATTGTACATGTACAATAGTATCAAGAGTAGCAAAGAGTTGTGTGTTGTGTATGAAAATTTGCAAGAAAGTATAAGTGTCTCATCATATAACAATAATGATATAAGAGAATTAAGAACATTCACGCACAATCAAAACTGTTTAATGTGGACTATCACCTTTGAGGTACATTATATAACTCCCACATCTCCTAGAAACAAGCTTGCAACCATATATAAAAGAATTTTGATTTTTTTTTCCTTTTCTTGTTCTTTGCATATTTTTCTTTAGAGTATAATGAATCATAGCATGCATGGACATATAAGAGAGAAAAGAAATACCCTTTTATTTTTAATCAAACATCATTTTCTTGCTATGCAAGTACTACATCTTACCTAGCACGGCTTTTATGAATTGCACACAGATGTTTATGATTGACGAGTTTTAGTGGTGAGATGGTTATTTATGTCTTTCTCTTAGGATTTTTTATTCCTTCCTGTCAAAAAGAATGATAAAGATATGAATGATAAAAGATTAACCAAATCATACAAATCACACAACGAGCCACAAAGCTCACTTTGCTTAATTATGCATGAAAATGTTCATCCAAGCTACAAGAGATAAAAAGTTAAGAAACCTTGTTTCATTGGCCATTCAAGATACACAAGTACCAGTATACATAAACACACATTAATTTTGTATTTTTCAAAATTTTAATTTATTTATCTATTTTTCTTTTCTTGAAAGCAATAAAAAAATAAAAATATATATACATGCAAAAATAAATAAATGCAAAAACAATGCAATGCATGAAAGCGTGATTCCAAAAACAGATAAGAAATCAAGCATCAAAGTCCTACTTTAGATAGAAATAATTAAAGCAGAGGACAAACAGATGACAATTAAGTCTTTGGATCCTTTGTTACCAATATAGCACGAGTCTTTGGCTGTGAAGATGAAAAGGCACGTGTCCTAATATGTCTACTAAAGAACATAGAGGAATTAGAATTTCCCTGAAATTGAGTTAAAAATCTCAAAACTTTTAATAACACAACAAGAGTAGGTATAGAGCCTTTAGACAAAGGATGAGACCTATTAGACACTCGCTTAAGAGGAAACAACTTGAAATAGTTAGAGCGAGTGTGACCGAAAGCACCGCAATGGTGACAAACATGAGAACTACTAGGTTTCCTAGAAGGAGGTCTAACCTTGGAGGTTGACAAAGACCTTAACTTAGGACAATTTAGCCTAATATGACTAACAATATTACAATGATGACAAGTGGGGACAAATTCGTATTTTTCATTCAACCTAGGAGGAGTTTTAGACATAAGTTCAGAAACTTCAGTGTCAACATCAGATTTTTTACCTTTGTCTATCCTAGCAATATTAGCCTTCAACTCTTCATTATATAATCTCAAACTCATAGTCCTAAGCAAGGTGAGTGCTTTTTCCATGAACTGTTCCTTTGCTTAATATGATTCACATGGATTTCTTAACATAGTTTTCTAATTTTTATATTTCATATGCTTGATGTTCTCTATTCATTTTGAAATGTATTAATCTGATTTTAGGTTGTTTATAATTTGTTCTTCGTGCTTTTGTGACTCTATTTAGTTTTTATGTTATATTAATATGTTCTTTGTTATATTTGATTATTGTTTTATTTATATAATGTATGCTAATATAACCATGATGTAATTATCTATTTATTTATTCTAGTTTTATTCTAGTTTTTGTGCTGAGGATGCATACACATTCTCGAATATGCACGCACATGTTAACGAACAATCATATGCACCCTGAACCCAGATTTGAAAAAAAAAAATCTAATTTTTATTATATTAATAATTTTTTACATGTTATTTGATTTTGTTTGACTATGTTTAGGTTAATTATATATGTTTAATTGCTTTCCATGTTTATTTTAGTATTTTTTTTTCCATGTTTAGTTTATTTGTGATATTTCATTATGTGTTTGATTTGATGTTATCTTTTTCTTTTTATATAATCTGTTTGATTAGGTTTTATTTTTTTCCTTTTTTATATTGTGATGTGATATTGAACATATTGTATGTGTCATTTTTGATTAAGTGCATAATGTATGTTTAGGTTTAGGATTATGGTTCTTTTAATAAACTCGGTAATTAAATATGGCCTAACAACAGATAATGGAGGTCGAGCCCACAAGCCCAGCGGTCTTTGGTGCCTAATACCTTCCCAAGTTGTACCTAAACTCCGAATCCATAATCTGATATATAGACCTATGCATGTAAGTAAATGGCCCAAAAAACCTGATTTGGTTCCTAGACCTAAACTAGGTGGCGATTTTTAAATTCTCTACCTCTAGTCCATTCAGCTAAGACATACTTCCCATGGGGAGCATTAACCACATAGTGAGTAGGTGAGAGACGGTACGCTGACAATGATGTCCTAAAATTTATCCAAATAAAAATCACGGGCATTGCACGACTTCCAAGCTAGTAATCTAAATTTCTAAGCATTTAAAGATATTCAAAGTAGAGTTAAGAGCATTCATAGCTAGTTTGCTAAAAAAATTGGCATTTAGGATCTATTTGGTATGCAAGCTCAAATAACAGTTTTCAATGTTAAACACTGAAAATTGTGGTTCAAAAGACATAAACAGTGTTTGGTAAGGGTGTTTGATTAAGAGTGTTTGAGTTACATTTTTCAATTTAGGGTATTTAAACATTGTATTTTAAGAACATATCAAGACCAGTTTTTAGTTTTTGAGTAACAATGGTAAGTGGCATTGTTGTAAATATATTCAAAACATTGGGACCCATAAACATGGCATGTGACTAACAATACCTAATGGTGCATTCTCTCTCTCTCTCTCTCTCTCTCTCTCTCTCTCAGCCTTTTTACTTCTCTCCAATGACCTTATCTCTCTCTTTTCACGTCCATTGTTTTTAATCATTGACAACATGAAAGGTTTATTGAAGATAGATAGAAATAAAGGAGGCAA
Source organism: Quercus lobata (assembly GCF_001633185.2). Taxonomy (NCBI): domain Eukaryota; kingdom Viridiplantae; phylum Streptophyta; class Magnoliopsida; order Fagales; family Fagaceae; genus Quercus; species Quercus lobata. Next base: position 19,293,755 of record NC_044907.1, on the reverse strand, counting down.
TTCTCTAAGAATATCCTATCAAAAGAAAAAGAACTGCCAACCCCAAAAAATAAAGAAAAAATAAGCCAAACCCGTTTAGATCAAAAGTTCAAATTTCAAAGTAACAACAACAAGAGGCTTGGTTGTGTGTGTGGCTATGGGAATGGGTGGGACCGTCATGGGAAGAAGGGGAAGAAGGAAATAAGAAGAAGACGAAGAAGAGAGGGGCTTGGTTTCATTTGTGTAGTTGTGGGAATGGGTGGGGTCGTGGGAAGAAAAGGAAGAAGGAATGGGTAGGATCGTGGGAGTATCTCTCTTAAATTAAAAGTTCTATGTTGTTAGAAAAAGTTACACACTTTATTCACTTTTTCTAAAATACATGCACATATTATACACAAAATTATATTTTTTTTCACATTTGAAAATATGTTATTAGAAACATGGTACCAAACACATTTTTTGCAATATGAATATTTTAAACACGTGTTTTCACAACACTTTTTAAACTAAAATTTTCACATAATTTTGAACACCAATACTTAAACTTCACTACCAAATAGGCCCTTAGCATCTCAAAAAGTTACTATTTTAACATTCTACTTAACAATACATCATGCATCTTATCTTCTATTTTAACATACAACCCATTATAATAATATAATCCAACCAACCCAAAATCCCACATCCACTATTGCAAAGTCACCTACACCAATCAATTAAAACCAAAATCTTGCAACACCACCTACCACCAACCAAGTAAAACCGAAATCCCACACCCATCTTCATGGCACCACCCACCCTAGTAGCAGCCACCACCACCACGACCAGAAACCCATCAACACTACCACTACCAACACAAAACCATTGATCATCCTAGAAAATGCAAACCTATAGCATTGAAACCCACAACTCAACTGACCCAATCCACGATTTTCCAAGAGAGAGAGAGAGAGAGAAAGTGTGTGTGTGAGAGAGAGAAAGAGAGAGAGAGAGAGAGAGAGAGAGAGAGAGATGCTAAGATGAGAGAGAGGAACAAAAAAGAAAAAGAAAAATCAAGTTGCAACATGCTATAATGGATTGCTACTAGTAGCAATTTAGAGTAGCAAATTGTCAAGGTTTTTTAGATTTGGTAACTCCAATGTAGCATTTTGGCTATTTTAGCATACCTAATGTGAATGGAAAATGAACCGTTGTCTTGAAAAAAAGAAAAAGAAAATATGTAACCTTGGATGGATTTCATTAGGACTATTCACGGGTCGGATTGAATTAAGTTTGGGCTCAATGCACACTTGACTCGACCTAATCAGGTGGAGCATATCTCAACTTACCATTGGCCAAAGAGGTTGATTGGATCAGGCGGATTAAGCCTTCAACGAGTGGCAGTCAATTTGGTCAACGTCATAGATTTTAAAAACAACAAAAATTCGATGACATCTTGCTAGTTCTAGTGGAAATCTCACCGTAAATGGTTGAAATCTTTCCAAATTAGGAAAATTTCATCGGAAAATTCTTATACTTATTGGTTGATTTAGGTTTTAGATGAGGAGACTTGCAACTGAGCTACCAGAGTCGATATTTGGAGGAAGAGACCCATCGTTAACTACCAGAATAGTCGGGTTAGGCAACAGTCAGCTCGGTCTTAATGGTAATTGGCCGCATTAGCAAGTGATTGGCCCTTGAATATCTTTTGTAATTTTAGTTCAATCACACTTAGAAAATTCTCATTGGCTACTAAATAAATATGGTAGGATCCAATAATTAGTAGTTGCCACTTTGTAATTGACTACATTACAAGAATTTAGCGTTATGTCATGGCAATTTGTGATTGGTTAAAAAATTTCACTTAGAGATACCATAAAAATTTTGATTTACCAATCAAAATAACAACTAAAATTCTAAAACTATGAAATATGAATTTGTCAAATAATCCAATTCTTCCACTCCGAAAAATCCAATTGAGTCTTATAAATAGAGTGGGATTTATTGTCAACTATAGTCCCAAAATTGGGAGTGGGATTTGCAATTTTTTTTTTTTGAGAAATAATTACAACATGCTACTAATCCCGCAGCTCGAATCCTTTCCCCCCTAGACCCCCAAGCACTTTGTGCATGGGGAGGTGCCAATTCAGCTTCAAGGCCTTTGGCATGGGATTTGCAAAATTGAGTAAGCAATGTCATAGTTGACAATAAATACATTAGTTGTATGATTGTCATTGCATTACATATTTCATACAGACTCAATTATTTGCAAATAATTAGTAATGTATTTATTGTCAAATATGAATTGAGTCTTATAAATAGACAATCGTACAACGAAATTTGCCCCCCTTAGCCCATGAGTCTCCTCAGGAGAAAAAACATATAATTAAGCGAGAAACCAAAAGAGGAAAAAACAATTTTCGTTTGGGAGGTAGAGCGAAGAGAGAAACATGAATTCTTATAAATATGAATTGGGAGTGGAAGAGTTAAAACTAATGAATTGGATTTTTCATACAGGAGTTCATTATTTATTTGCCAAATTGGGAGTGGGTTAAAAATAACATAGAATTAAGTGAGAAACCAAAAGAGGAAAACAAAATTTTCGTTTGGGAGGTAGTGCGAGAAGAGAGACAACAATATTTGAGTTTTGTTGACAACATTTTTTGTAAGGAAAATGCTAGAGTAACAAACTTTTTTACAATTTTTTTAATAAATTGTTGATATGATAAGTAGTTATTGGTGTGCTCAAATGAAAACAATTAAAATTTTGTCATAATAACAATTTGTAAAAAGATTTTAAATTATTTTGTAACTATAGCATTACTCTTCTTTGCTTCCTCTCGTTCCCGTACGAGGTTCTTCCTCCCTTAGTTCCTCTAAGGGTTTGTTTTTTTTCTTTATTTCTTTTTTGGTGCCATCTACCTTTGAATCATGGAGGACGATGTGAGTAGTATTCTGGAAAACATGAAGCTGACTATTGATGAGGAGGAGGTTATCCCTATATCGGATGAAGGACGGATAGCGGAGATTGAAAGTTGCTCTCAGAGTTTGCTGGGGAAGTTCCTTACGTGTAGGTCTTTTAATAAAAGGGCTGCTCAAGGAACTATTAAACGGGCATGGGGTTTGGAGACTCGGGTTCAGGTGGTAGAGGTTGGGGCAAATCTCTTTCAGTTCAAGTTTATTTCAGAGTTTGACATGAATAGGGTTCTAAAAGGAGGGCCATGGACCTTTGATAACCAAATGTTATTACTGGTTCGGTGGAAACCAGGGAGGACTGCTGCCAACGTGAGGTTTGAGACGGCCTCCCTTTGGGTACAAATATGGGGAGCGCCGTTTGACATGGCTTCTCCGTCAGTGGCCGAGGCAGTGGGTGGACGGCTAGGTGTTGTGGAGGATGTGGAAAAGCGACGGCAGCTGGACGTCCCAAACTTTTTCATGCACGTCAAGGTTGCTCTTCCGTTATCGAAACCTCTACGGAGAGGGGCGTTTTTAGCAGATTCGAATGGGCAGAAGTATTAGGTTACTTTCAAATATGAGCGTCTTGCTCTGTTTTGCCATTACTGCGGACTGCTTGGGCATGACCTTCGACATTGCGCTCAACATTTTGGTGCAACTAAGAATGGCGAGGAGGCAGATTGTCAATATGGGGACTGGATGAAGGCTACTGGGAGCAGAGCACATTCACCAAATAGCCGAGGATGGTATCGGGATGATACTGAACGTGCGACGGAGAGTGAACCGGTCAGTTCACAGCAGGGGAGTGGTAAGGCACGGGATGAGGATGATGGCGGCGACAGGGGCGCTTGTGGTAGGGTTCGCATGACACAACTAGATGCTGGTTTGGTCGGGAAACACGGGATTCTTCCAGAAAGTTCGCTGCCAAATTCCGTGATTCATGGAGAAAAGCTTACAGAGATCATGGAGCTGGAAGGAATGGTTGGGCCTACGTATGGGGGTGATGATCAAAGCCCAAGTATGGAGGGGCTTGGGGATTCTGGGCCTACGAACAAGCTTGATATTAAGGGGATTATGGACCACGTTGATGCTCAGGGAAATAGGCAGCAGCTTAAAGATAGTGGGCCTCAAAGAATGGAGAAACAAAGCAGGTGGACAAGGCTTACACGTATGGAGTTGGGCCCTGTGGATTTATTCAAAGAAGGGGCAAAGACTATCTTGGGGAAGAGAGGCAGTGAGGGACTGCAGCTGGATATGTATGACAAAAGTGAGGAGTGTGCAGAGAAGAAAGTAAAGGGTTGGGATGATTCTGAAATTGTTGGAGCGGCGGGGGTGTTGCAACACCCTTGCCGAGAGCAATGAGGATTTTAAGCTGGAACTGCCAAGGGCTTGGGAACCTTTGGACAGTTCAAAGCCTTCACAAATTAGTGAGGGAACAAGCTCCTGATATTTGTTTCTTAATGGAAACAAGGTTAGGTCGAAGTGGTTTTGAGCAACATTGTGGTGACGTGCCTTTTAAAAATAAGTTGATAGTGAAAAAGCCAAATTCGGGTGGAGGTTTGGCCTTGATGTGGAAGGAGGAAGTGAATTTGGATGCGGTTAATTTTACTGACAATCATATTTTGGCTAAAGTGGTGGAATCTGATGGTTTTGTGTGGCATTTGACTGGATTTTATGGGTGGCCTGAAGCGAATGAAAAGAGGAAGTCATGGGCACTTTTATCTCATTTAAAGACTTTTGTTGAGGGTCCTTAGTGTTGCATTGGGTATTTCAATGCAATACTTCATGCTTCGGAGAAACAGACTGTTAATGCGCCTTATTTTAATCAGATGGAGGATTTTCGAGTTGCGTTGGACAATTGTGAGTTGAAAGATTTGGGTTTCACTGGGCATAAGTTCACATGGACAAACAGACGGCCAGGTTCAGCTCATACCAAGCAAAGGTTGGATAGAGCCACGGCTAATGAAAGCTGGTTTGAAAAGTTCCCTGCAAGTTTGGTTTCCCATTTATTTAGCCATGCTTCTGATCACATTCCTATTCTATTAGCAACCATGAATGATAGGCGGGTAAGGGGTAAGGGGGCTAGTGGTTTCAAGTTTGAGGAGTGCTGGTTAATGTGGGATGATTGTGAGGAGGCCGTTTTGGAGGCATGGACAAAAGGAGGGCATGGTAGCTTGGGGTTGAGTGGTTTGAGGGACCAAATCCAAAGTTGTGGGGCTGAGTTGCATGCATGGGGTTCTTCTAAAACTAAACCTGAAACAGAGGAGATTAAAAGATTACAGAAGAAGCTAGAGCTTTTGAATGCTAGCGAAATGACTGAAGAAAGCAGGAATGAATTTCTTTTACTGAGTAAACATTTGGATGATTTATTATTAAAGCAAGAGGTTTTTTGGCGTCAAAGATCCAGGGTGTCATGGTTAAAGTATGGAGACAGGAATACTAAATTTTTTCACTCCAAGGCTTCTCAACGAAGGCGTAGGAATTTTATTGAGGGAATAAAGAATGCTGATAGGGATTGGGTGGAAGAGGTGGATGGGGTAGCAGAGGTAGCTTCTAACTATTTCATGAATATTTTTAAAGCAGGTACTTGTGACAAAATGGAGGAATGCCTTGATGCGGTTGACTAGAAGATGTCTGTTGATATGTTGGAGGTGCTATCCAGGCCGTACAGCAGTGAGGAAGTAAGAACAGCGTTGTTCCAGATGGGACCAACAAAGGCTCCTGGACCCGATGGTATGAATGCCATTTTCTATCAAAAATTTTGGCATATTGTTGGTCCTGAGGTGACTGAGGCTGTGTTAGATTTTTTGCATACTGGTCATATGGTACCTGATATTAACTATACTCATATTGTTTTAATTCCTAAAGTTAAGAAACCGGAGAAAATGGCAGATTTCAGACCTATTAGCCTTTGCAACGTGATTTATAAAATTATTTCTAAGGTTTTGGCGAATAGGTTGAAACTGATTTTGCCACAGTTAATTTCCCCTACTCAAAGTGCTTTTGTACCTGGACGCCTTATCACTGATAATGTGCTGGTTGCCTATGAGACATTGCATGCCATGCATAGTCGAAAGAAGGGGAAGAAGGGGGCATTAGCTCTTAAACTGGATGTAAGTAAGGCCTATGATAGGGTGGAGTGGGGTTTCCTTAAAGGCATGATGCTTAAATTGGGGTTTCCGGAGGTTTGGGTTGATAGGGTCATGAGTTGTGTCACTACACCCTCCTTTTCTGTCCGAATAAATGGGAAAGCTTATGGGAATATCATTCCTTCTAGGGGTATTCGACAAGGAGATCCGCTATCCCCTTATCTGTTTCTGTTATGTGCTGAAGGTTTTACTTCACTTCTTGCTAGGAAAGAGCTTGAAGGACGACTACATGGGGTGGCTTTATGTCGAAATGCGCCGTCTATCTCTAATTTGCTCTTTGTTGATGATTCTTTGATTTTTTGCCAAGCTAATAATGATGAAGTGCAGGTGGTGTCTGATACCCTACAGTTGTATGCTGAAGCCTCGGGCCAATGTATAAATCTTGAGAAGTCCTCTACTTATTTCAGTAGTAATGTGTCTGTGGAGCAGAAAACATGGATCATTGACAAATTAAAGGTTAAGGAAGTGGCGAGGTTTGATAATTATCTGGGGCTGCCTACGTTGATAGGACGAAGAAAATATGAGACTTTTGCTTTTCTGAAGGAGAGGGTCTGGAGGAAATTGCAGGGTTGGAAAGGGAAAATGCTTTCTAAGGCTGGCAAGGAAGTTCTTATAAAAGCAGTGGCTCAATCCATTCCCACGTATACCATGGGGGTGTTTCAGTTGCCGGGGAAATTATGTGATGAGTTGGACTCTATGTGTGCTAGGTTTTGGTGGGGCCAGGTTGGGGAGGAAAGGAAAATTCACTGGAAAAGTTGGAGTTTTTTAACACAGTCAAAAAAAGAGGGCGGAATGGGATTCAGAGATTTAAAATCATTTAATTTAGCTATGCTCGCAAAGCAGGGTTGGAGGTTGTTACAGGATAAAGGCTCTTTGTTGTACAGGTGTTTTAAAGCCAAATATTTTCCGCGATGTGATTTTCTTGATGTTACGGATTGCCAAAATAGCTCTTATGTTTGGAAAAGTTTATTAGCGGCTCAACCAATATTGAAGAAAGGGTGTTATTGGAGAGTAGGAAATGGGGCTTCAATTCGTGTGCTTAAAGATTGCTGTCTACCAAACCATCCAACAAAAAAAATATTGTTCCCACCAGAGGAGGATATTTGGGAATGGAGAGTATCTGATTTAGTTGATTGGCAGACTCATCAGTGGGATAGAGAAAGAATAATGGCCATGTTTCACCAGTTTGATGCGGAAGCGATTCTTCAAGTTCCTTTAAGTAGACGGGTTGCTCAGGATGGGTTGGTTTGGTCTTTTACAAAAAGAGGCAGATATACTATCCGGTCTGGGTATTTTGTGGCAAAACAATTAAGGAAGGATGAGTTAAATGCTAGGGAGTCTTCAGAGCACAGAGCACTTGGGTTCCTTTGGTCACGTCTGTGGAAAGCAACTGTTCCAAGCAAGATAAAGATTTTTTCATGGAGGGCTTGTCTTAATATTCTACCCACACAAGATAATCTTATTCGAAGAAGGGTGATGGAGAATGCACGTTGTTGTCTCTGTCATCAAGAAACTGAAACCGTTCTGCATGTTCTTTGGAGTTGTGGAGCGGCGCAAGATGTTTGGGCTGGGAGCTTGGGTAGACTTCAGAAATCTGGTACAGCACAGAACGATTTTTTGCAGTTGGTCACAGGCCTTCTGGTGAAGCTTTTCGATGAGGAATGGAATCTGTTCTGGATTACTTGTTGGCTGATATGGCACCAGAGGAATACAGTTATTCATGGAGGGGTTTTTCAGCATCCCTCAAGATCAGCCCAACGTGCTGTTGATTATTTGAAGGAGTATACGATTGCACAAGACTCTTTGCATGTGCCTATCCCGAATCATGGTCCAGTATAGCAGACATGGCAGCCTCCACCAGAAACGTTTTTCAAGCTGAACTTCGATGGTGCTTGCTTTGATGAGGGTGCTGCATCAGGTTATGGGGCAGTGATTAGGAATGAAAAGGGTGACGTCATGGCTGCTTTAGCGGCACGAGGAGGAGCTGTGCGTGACAGTGAGGAGGTGGAAGTGCTGGCGTGCCGTAAAGCGCTTGAGTTTGCCATTGATGCGGGTTTCACAGAGATAGTACTGGAAGGCGATAATGCTTTGGTGATGAAGATGATTACTCAGGCCCAACCAGACCTATCACGACTTGGCTTAATCTACGAAGATATCTGGTGTTTGGCTGCGGGCTTCAGGTCCATCTCTTATAATTGTATTAGGCGTAGTGCTAATGGTGTTGCTGATTCTTTGGCTAGGTTTGCTAGATTACTTGATAATGAAATTGTTTGGCTGGAGGAGGATCCTCCACCTGCTGTGGATGCTTTGTATTTGGATTCTTCTTTTCTAAATTAATGATATTGGTTCCGGTTTCCAAAAAAAAGCATTACTCTTCTTTGTAAAGTGCACTAATCTAGGAGAAAGGTGTAAACTTCTATGTTCTGTGTTATGTTCACTTGGTAATTTTTGTGATAATATATTTTGGAAATTGATTAAAATTGTTAGTTGGTTAGAAAGATTTACACAAAACTAGTTTGGGACCCAACATTTTTGTGCATATAGTTAAAGGTTTTAAGGGTGTTTGGGTCTTCATTTAATTTTGTTTTAGTTTTTTTTTTTTTTTTTTTTTTTGAGAAAGTAATTTTGTTTTAGTTGATGTGTACGATCATGATTATTTTTAATTACGGAATAAGATTTAATATTATTAGAATTTCTTACATAAAAAACTATATTATTACCCTCAGGTAAGTGTGGTTCCAGTACAATGCATTGAACCTGATAGAATGATGACAGGCGTCATCATCTTAATGGTCCAATACAATTGGAAGCTGGACCCAAGCCAAGTCCATTATGGCATTACCATTTTACGATTTATAATTAGGATGTTTTCTTGTTTCACCCTAACAATTAGGTTTCAATGGAATTTCAAAAACAACACGGAATCACGTACTTGTCTGCATAACAAATAGAAATGTTTTTAATTATCATTATGGTTGCTCCCATCGTTAATCTTGCTTTTCATGTGTTTATTATTTCTACTGCAGAAGTATTTTGTTGACAAGGTGTTGAATAAGAATTGCTTCGTATTATTTGCCAGAGAACTTCATATCGAATGGTCTGACCATCAAGAATATTGGCAATGGAACCAAGATAAAGATATAAGGTCAGTTAATAGCTTAAGAACTACATATAATGACAATGTTTAAAGCTACTCAACATTCAAATCACTGAAACCGAGGGCATGGGAGGTAGTAGAGCCTAATTGTAAAGCTCCTTAATTCTTCATGGAACTATTTTATTTTTTATTTTTTAATGAAATAGACACGTCTTTTGTGAAGATTATTCTCATCTTCACAAGCCACTTCAACATTTTAATTTATTTTTTGAGTTATGTTAGTGGGTTTGCGGTTTCTTTTTCAAAAATAGTAGCTAATTAGATCTTACCTCGCTTTGTAGTGGTGAAGACATTGAAGTGGCTGAGCTATTACATGTAACTTGGTTAGAGGTTAGAGGAACGATTTGGACAGTTGATCTCTCACCAGAAACTCTGTATGAAATTGTATTTGTCGTAAAGATCATAGGTGGCAGTATATCGCAATTTTCAATGAAGCTTACTATGACGTATCCAAATAATGAATCTAAAAAACACCATGAAAGTTTAGAAGAAAAGCCTTTTGACGAGTGGATTGAGATCTGGGTGGGTGATTTTATAATGTCACCAGAAATAGTTGGAAACCTGAATTTCTCTCTAGACGCAACAGATCAAATGTCCAAGGACGGACTTGTTGTGAAATGTGCTATCATTCGACCGAAGAACTAACTGGCACTTGGATAGTAAGCATTATCCAGGTATCCAAAGTGAGGAATTTGTGATTGTATGACTATTAAATAAGCAATACAAATTATCTGTAGAAAGCTTGATATCCTAGTTTGATGCATATTCATTATTCAGGAGTTGCTATTGATGATTCTCTCTTTATCAGTGGGTTGATAGGACTCGAACGTTGATCTTTAGGCTATTTCCTGTAACACAAAGGACACAGAATCAGAGGGGACCGGTGGGGGACCGGCCAAAAATCCTCCGATGATCAAGTTAGTTACTTTGAACTCTCTGTAACGAAGAAATGTTCTCTCAAAAAGTAAAAGTGTCTGAATGCCTTTACCTTTCATCGAAGAAGCCTTATATAGTGTGTGTGTGGAACGGTTTATCTGTTTACGAACCGTTCCCAATGTCGAGGAGTCCGGTGAATTGGGAGTAACTTCCATAACCGCTGTGGAAGTTACCTAGGTCGGACGGGCCGATGAACTCGTCCATCCATAATCAGGATGGACAACACCTCCAGGATGATCTCGTCCATCTTTAGTGGAAGATGAACGAGATCATCTTGGAAGGCTTGACGTTCATAAATGATAAATAGATCTCACAAGGTATTGCTCGTCCATGTATGGACGAGGTTCGCCATTACGCTCGCAATTTTCATCGCCTATTGTAGCTTCTTTCGTTGGACGAGACACGTGGACGAGTTATGGACTTGGGATTATTTATGACACCATCAGTTGCCCCCTCGTCCATGTGAGTCGTCCAAATGGTTGAACGTCTTTGTACTGGTGTAATTGGTTTTTTATTATTTGCACCATGTGTCACTTTTTTATTGGCGACTGATTCCGTCGATTTATATTTCCGAGGTAGATGCCACGTGTTGCTTTCGTATTGGTTGGGTCGTTTCGATTACCCAGGTCAGCATCCTATAAATAGTGGAATGCCTCCCTTAACCCTTTTCATTCCAGAAATTTTCTTCCTTGACATCCGTCGTCTAGAGCCTCGTCTAGGAGTTCCTCTGCGTCTAGAGTCTTCTTTCGTCTAGAGCCAGGTACTCTTCTTCCCCTCGTCTTTAGGTTTTAAGTTTCTAAATAGAGATGTCTGCTGCTTCCTCGTCTACTGATAGCCTTAATAAGGCTATAGACGAGTACTGTGAGGATACTAGTGAGAGGTCTAACTCTAGCAGTGCTAGTGATGAGAGTGGAGGAAGCACGGACGAGAACTACTCTTCTGGGGCCCCTGGGCTCCCTATTGAGGTCGTCCAAGAACAGCTTAGGAGAGCTTCTGGCTCTCAAGCTGGTTCTCCGTACAATCCTACGGACGTGGTAGAAACCGTCTTCAGTTGCGCTGTAGGCGTCCATTCTAAGACGGACGAACAGAGGTTAAATAGCCTTAAATCCTGGTATCAAATCCCAGACGAGTTTAACCCTAGGCTGCCCGTCCGTGGAGAGTGGTGTTGTGAGCCCCGTTTTGGTATAGGCGTCTATGAATCTTACTTCTTAGGTGGCCTTAGGTTTCCTTTAAATGCCTTCGCTAGAGAGTTATTAGTTAAGTTAGGTTTAGGTGTTTGTCAATTCAATCCTAACGCATGGAGACTAATTATCTCCATGCAAATTTTGTGGAGGGAAGTTTTTGGTAGGGATCGTCCTCTTACAGTGGACGAGTTCCTTTATTGTTATAAACCTTCTGCCATAAGTCAATCTGAAGGTTTTTATCAGTTTACTGCTAGAGGGAATGATTGTAGGTTGATCAAATCCCTAGCTTCGTCTGATAGGAAATGGAAGACGGAGTTCATTTTTGTTTCAGACTTCTGGGCAGGGAACCCTGTGGATGTTGGCAGGGATCCCTTTCCCCCTTACACTGGGGACCTAGGGAACCTTCGTCCAGAAGGTATATCCCTTCCCCTTGTTTATTTTTATTCTCGCTTCTATTTGGTATATTTATAATTTCTAACCTTTGTTTGTTCACTGTGCTGTAGCTGCCAAACGTCCGTCTTTGAGCAAATTTCACCGCGACCGCGTCCACAGGGCTCGTCTACATACAGACAGGAGCTTTCGTTCTCTTGTCACGCTTAGACGTCTAGCCAAGTGGGGTTTAGGTCCTGAGCCTTCAGACGAAGCTATCGCCCACGAAGTTACTGTGCGAAAAAGTAAGTTTTTAGCTAAACCTCCTTTTCTTTTTCCTCTTCTTTTTCTTTTTTACGTATACATTCCTAACTTGTTCATCTCGTCTTAGGAATGTCAACAATGAAAGAGAACAGAGGGAAGGAGATTGCAGGAGAGGGAAAACGTCCTGAGAGTCAGACCCAGGATCGTCCTGAGGGTCAGACACGTCCATTGGCTGGGGACAAAAGGAAGTTCTTGCCAAAAAACATTGACTTGGAAGGGCTCCCCAGTCGTAGAGACAAAAGGGTTAAGTCAGGCTCGTCCAAGGTGGTCAAGTCCAAACCTCCCCAGTCCCAGCCTGCCGCCCAGATAGTTGATGTGGACTCGTCCACTCCAGTGGAGTCCACGCCGTCCAAGACTCCACCCAGAACTCCTTTGGCCAAGTCTACCACGCCTGGCTCGTCCCAGCCTTCTACGAGCATTATTGAGAACGAAGACCTGGCTTGGGAACGTTTCCAGATAGCTGTCAAGGACGAGGATATAAACATGTGCTATAACATGGGCTTGAAGGAATTTGAGCATTCAGGCGTCCATGACCTCTTCAAGGTATGCCAGTATCTCTCATCCTTATTTGGTTAGCCACTTTTCCTTATTTAATCACTCTATGTTGCTTTGTTTATTCATAGGCCATGTCAAAGTTTATAGCAGCGTCTAGACAGGCAACAGAGCTGGACAAGACGAGAGTCTTGTTGGAGACGAGGATTCAGCAGGTGAATGCTGAGTGTAAAAAATGGGCTGGGGTTGCTGAAAAAGCTAAGGACGAGGTCAAGGAACGTAGCAAGCTGATTGAGGAGCTCAGGACTGATGCAGTGGAGAAGGATACGCGCATTGATCATTTGCAGAAGATGAACGATGAATTGAATGCTCGTCTCTCCAAGGCAAAAGAGGACGCTGTGGCTGAGTTCAAGTCGTCCAAAGAATATACAGACACTTTGGATCGCAATTATGCAGCTGGTTTTGAAGATTTCAGAATGGACGCTATTGAGAACTTCCCTGAAGTTGATTTTAATGCAATCAAGCTTAACCTTGCTGCTGCCACAAGCTCTCTTCTCCAGACTGGCTCTGATGATGTCAACGTGGAAGACGACGCTAGTACCCAGCCTCAGGACGCACCTGTTGTGAATGCTCCCCCTTCTTAGGACGAGACTTTTAACCTTAGTGGTTTTTCTTTTTCTTTTTTTTTTGTTTGGTCCTTTGTTTTTGGACCTTTCTTTTATGTAACAAGAATACATTATACTCGTCCATGGTTTTAGGACGGGTTTTTAAGTAGTTTTTGCTTTTCAAACTAATCAGGGTTTTTTGGACGTAGGAAGTCCACCCTTTGAATGAATTTTTATTATCTTTGCATGGACGAGTGATTTTATTTTCTTGGACGAATGTTGCTAAGCTATTTTAACTCCAACTTTAGCTCGTCCATGTCGAGATTACATATTTTTCATGTAGTCTAACTCGTCTTAGCAGGTAGTATTTTCAATTAGCTTGATTCGTCTTAGGACTTGCAAACTAATTTTACTTACCATCTTGCTTATTTTGCCAACTTTTTCTCTCGTCCAGGTTTTGGATTGTTTCAGTTGGCTTTGTCTCGTCTATGAGTTGGACGAGTGTGGATGTGGTTTTTTCCTTAGAAAATTTAGACGTTACATCTCTGCGTCCAGAGATTTTGTTCGTCTTGGATTTTTCAACCCTCTTGAGGATTGACTTGGACGACAATATCATGGAGAAATTTCACACAACATTTAGCACATAACATAAATACTGTTTACAGACAAGGCATATGCACACTGATGCCTTTTTTATTTAATAAATACATACTTCATGACTTCGTCCATAACCATAACACAACTATAATAAATAATAAGATCATAGTTTCAAACTCCACACATAAGCAGCACCAATCATAATAGTATCAAACACAAACAGCATCATACGTAGTAGTAGGGTATTTAGACAGATAAGACCCAGTCTCGTCCATAGGTTCACTCTTACTGGTAGTACCTCCTCAGGTGCTCCACGTTCCAAGGATGTTCCAGCTTTCTCCCGTCCAGGGCCTCCAGGTAGTAGGATCCTTGCCTTTTACAGTTGATAACTCTATAGGGTCCTTCCCAGTTTGGGCCCAATTTCCCATGTGCTGGGTTCTTGGTCGACAGAGAGACCTTTCTCAGGACGAGGTCTCCAATGTTGAAACGCCTAGGCTTCACCATCGCGTCATACTGCTTAGCCATGAGATTCTTATACTTTGCTGCCCGGTGTTCTGCGTTTGTCCTTACCTCGTCTATTAGATCGAGGTTCAAACGAAGCTGATCTTCATTATCCTTGTCTTGATACATCATCACCCTGTGATTAGCCATATGTACTTCTGCAGGTATGACTGCATCACTTCCATAGGCTAGTTTGAAAGGAGTCTCTCCTGTAGGTGTCCTCACTGTGGTCCTATATGCCCATAAAACTCCTGGTAATTCATCTGGCCACACTCCCTTTGCCCCCTCAAGCCGAGTCTTGATGATTTTCAACAAAGATCGGTTTGCAACTTCAGCCTGGCTGTTGGCTTGGGGGTGTGCAGGCGAGGAGTAATGGTTCTGAATTCCAAAATGTAAGCAGAAGTCCTTGAAGAGTGCATTGTCAAATTGTCGTCCGTTATCAGACACCAATACCTTCGGCACTCCAAATCTGCATACGATGTTCTTCCACACGAAGTTTTTCACGTTTTGTTGTGTGATATTTGCCAACGGTTCTGCCTCCACCCATTTGGTGAAGTAATCGATGCCCACCACTAGAAACTTCATCTGCTTTACTCCCAAGGGGAAGGGACCCAAAATGTCCAGTCCCCATTGTGCGAAGGGCCACGGCGCCACCATTGGGGTGAGGTATTCTGATGGTTGCCTGGGGACGTTGCTAAATCGCTGGCACTGGTCGCAGACCTTAACGTATGCTTTAGCATCAGCTTGCATGTTCGGCCAGTAGTACCCTGCACGGACGACCTTGTGGACAAGTGATCTTGCTCCCGAATGATTGCCACATGCCCCTTCATGAACTTCTCTCAGCACGTAGTTTGCTTCGTCCGGAGCTAAACATCTAAGGTAAGGTTGAGAGAAACCTCTCTTGTATAAAACTCCATTCATAAGGACGTATCTAGCTGACCTCACCCTCACCTTTCTGGCCTCGTCCTTCTCTTCTGGTAGTCGTCCGTCTTTCAAATAGGATATAATGGGAGTCATCCAATTTTCTCTGTTATCAACCTGCTGTACTTCTTGGGCATCTATACTTGGCACATATTGAACTTCATCTGACTTCTCTAATGATTCATCTGCTGAGGCCTCCTTCGCTATAGTATCAGCTTCCACGTTCTCCTCCCTCGGGATTTGAACGAAGTCAGCTTTTTCAAACCTTTTCACAAGGCGCATCACCCTACCAAGATACTTCTTCATTCGTTCTTCCTTCGCCTCATATGCCCCATTCACTTGCCCCATGATCAGTCGGGAATCCCCCATGACACATATGGACTTTGCTTCCACGGACTTTGCCAATTCTAGCCTTTTGAGGAGGGCTTCATATTCGACTTCATTGTTTGTCGCTTGGTACTGTAGACGGACTTTATGTTTCAGTTTATCTCCCTCTGGGGACTGCAGGACCACACCAATTCCTCCTGCATGCCGTGTGGACGAACCATCCACATGGACGATCCATCTCTTACTGTCCTCTGTCTCGTTATGACTTGGGGTAAACTCCGCAATAAAATCTGCTAGGGCTTGAGCTTTAATGGCATGCCTTGGTAGATACCTGATATCGAACTCACTTAGCTCCACAGCCCACTGGATTAATCGTCCTGCAGCTTCCGGCCTATTCATTGCCTTTTTGAGAGGATGATCTGTCATAACATTAATGACATGTGCTTGGAAATAATGCCTCAGCTTCCGTGATGCTATGATTAGTGCGAAGGCCAACTTCTCCATTTGCGGATACCGTCCTTCCGCTCCTTTCAATGCCTTGCTTGTATAGTACACAGGTCTTTGCACTTTATCTTCCTCTCTTATCAATGCCGAGCTCACGGCATGCGGGGTTACTGCTAGGTACAAATATAGTTCCTCTCCTTCCATTGATGGACTCAGCAGCGGTGCCATGGTAAGGTATACTTTCAAATCTTCAAAAGCTCTCTGACACTCGTTGGTCCATTCGAATGCTTTTTTGAGAACCTTAAAAAATGGCAAACATTTATTAGTAGCTTTAGAGACAAACCTGTTAAGCGCAGCGACTCGTCCAGTAAGGGATTGGATTTCCTTAGTATTTTGCGGTGGCTTCATGTCCAATATTGCTTGAATTTTATCTGGATTCGCTTCAATTCCCCTTTGGGATACCATAAAGCCCAAGAATTTCCCTGATGATACTCCAAAGGCACACTTGCTAGGATTTAGCTTCATGTGATACTGCCTCAATGTCTCGAATGTCTCCTGCAGGTCGTCTAGATGTCTTTCTTCGTCTTGACTTTTCACCAGCATGTCATCTACGTAGACTTCCACATTCCGCCCAATCTGTGGACGAAACATGTGGTTGACCAACCTCTGATATGTTGCCCCTGCATTCTTCAAGCCAAACGGCATCACCTTATAGCAGAATAAGCCTTGACTAGTTACAAAAGATGTCTTCTCTTGGTCCGCCTCGTCCATTCTTATCTGATTGTATCCTGAAAAGGCATCCATGAAGCTAAGCAATTTGTGTCCTGCAGTTGAGTCTACTAACTGGTCAATGCGTGGTAGCGGGTAGCTATCCTTGGGGCAAGCCTTGTTCAGATCAGTGAAGTCCACGCACATTCTCCACTTGCCATTCGCTTTTTTGACCATTACTACATTGGCCAACCAATCAGGGTAATACACTTCCCTAATGAACTTTGCTACCATCAGCTTCTGGACCTCGTCCTTGATGGCATTATCTCTCTCAGGGGCAAACACCCTCTTCTTTTGTCGCACAGGCTTAGAGGAAGGACATACATTCAAACGGTGGGTAATGACATTAGGGTCTATTCCCGGCATATCCTCGTGATTCCACGCGAACACATCGATATTTTTCTTCAAAAATTGGACGAGGTCCTTTTTAATCTTCTCGTCTAAATCTGCTCCAACCCTGGTACACCTCTCAGGGTTAACCTCATCCAAGGAAATATCTTCCAATGCTTCAGTAGGCTCTGCTACAACCTTCTTTTCTTCAATATTCATTGCTTGAACTTGTTCATCCATGGCCAGCATGGCCAAGTAACATTCTCTTGCTGCCAGTTGGTCACCTTGTACCTGTCCTACCCCGTATTCTGTTGGAAACTTGACTGATAAATAATAAGTGGAGGTAACAGCTTTCCAGCTATTCAAAGTTGGTCTTCCAATGATGGCATTGTAGGATGATGGACAATCTACCACAAGGAAGTTGACGTCCTTGGTAAGTTTTTGTGGATATGCCCCCACTACCACGGATAAGGAAATGGTACCCACTGGTTGCACCTTCATCCCACCAAAACCTACTAGGGGGGAATTCACTGGACGGAGCTGGTCTCGTCCTAATCTCATCTGCTGAAAAGCTGGATAGTATAAAATGTCTGCTGAGCTTCCGTTGTCCACAAGCACTCTTCTGGTTGTGTAGTTTGCAATTAGTAGGGAGATGACAAGGGCATCATCATGAGGGTGATGAATTCTGTCAGCATCCTCGTCCATGAAAGTGATTGCCTGCTCGTCCATAGACATTGCTCTCGGTGATCGTCCGGTAAGCTGGACGTTCTGTACTACCTTCAAGTATGCTTTCTTGGACTTGGACGACCGGCCAGTTGAACTTCCCCCAATGATGACTCTTATCTCTCCGAGTGGTGGTCGCGATGAATCTTCCATCTTTCCCTTCTGTTTCTCGTCCCTCTGGTCTCGTCCAAGGAAGCCCCTCAACTTCCCTTGCCTTATGAGATTTTCAATTTGTTGCTTCAAGTCAAAACACTCGTCCGTGTTATGACCATGATCCCTATGAAAGCGACAGTACTTGTTCCTGTTGCGCTTGTTAGGATCACCCTTCAATTTCTCCGGCCATTTCAGCGAAGGATCATCCTTGATTTGCATAAGGACTTGCTCAAGTGGGGCGTTTAAAGGGGTATACTGCTGGTTCCGTACTGGAAGGCCTGGCTTCTTACTTTCTCGATCTCTCCTTTCATCCGTCCGTCCCTTCTTTGGACGAGTGCCTTGCTCGTGATGACGACTGGGATTTGCATCCATTCTCTCGGACCTCTTCCTCTTCTTGGCGATGATTGCATCTTCTGCATTCATAAAATTCTGAGCCGAATGGACGAGTTCGGCCATGGACTGGGGCTCTTTTTCGTAGAGCTTGTGTATAAACATATCCGAATTCACCCCGTTGTGGAAGGCTGCCAATAAAAGCTTATCATCTGCTTCGTCCACACTAAGAGCTTCTCTGTTAAAACGGGTGATAAATGACCGAAGGCTCTCATTCTCTCCCTGCTCTATTGTCAACAAACTGGACGAGGAACGCTTGTGCCTTTGTCCTCCAATGAAATTGTTAACAAACAACTTACTCAACTCTTCAAAAGAACTCACCGAATTTGGGGGTATCTTGCTAAACCAAACTCGCGCTGAACCCTTAAGGGTGGTAGGGAAGGCTCTACACATTATCTCATCAGGCACCCCTTGAAGATGCATGGTGGTCTTGAAAGTGGCTATGTGATCAAACGGGTCACGTGTTCCATCATATGAATCCAGTGAAGGCAACTTGAACTTTGATGGTAGGGGATGACCGTTGATGGAAGCCGTAAAGGGAGAATCAGTTCTGTGAACCAAATCTTCTATCGGATTCGCCCTTTTCATACTTTCCTTCATCTCCTCCGTAACTCTCTTCATTTGGTCCATTTTTTCCTTCAAGTGTGGTACCGTTCGTGAAGTGGTGCCTCTAAACTGGCTTCCAATTTCAGTATTCTCTCTTCCGCCATGACTCTCTGTTTGTCCACCTTCACGTTCTTCATGTGTTTGCCTCCTCATATTAATCTCCATTTGTAATTCTTGGTTCTGGCGAGTCAACTCCGCCATAGCGTCTGCCATTGATTGTGCGTGTTGGGCAGATGACTGCATGACCGGTGCAGACTGGCGATCACGATGCGGGTTGCTGCTTCCCTGATGGCCTGGGCTAGTAGCCCTTGATCTAGTCCGAACCATCAAACCCTTTGTCACGGAGAAGTAAACTGTGAAACAATTTCTTCCCACAGACGGCGCCAACTGATGATTCTCTCTTTATCAGTGGGTTGATAGGACTCGAACGTTGATCTTTAGGCTATTTCCTGTAACACAAAGGACACAGAATCAGAGGGGACCGGTGGGGGACCGGCCAAAAATCCTGCGATGATCAAGTTAGTTACTTTGAACTCTCTGTAACGAAGAAATGTTCTCTCAAAAAGTAAAAGTGTCTGAATGCCTTTACCTTTCATCGAAGAAGCCTTATATAGTGTGTGTGTGGAACGGTTTATCTGTTTACGAACCGTTCCCAATGTCGAGGAGTCCGGTGAATTGGGAGTAACTTCCATAACCGCTGTGGAAGTTACCTAGGTCGGACGGGCCGATGAACTCGTCCATCCATAATCAGGATGGACGACACCTCCAGGATGATCTCGTCCATCTTTAGTGGAAGATGAACGAGATCATCTGGAAGGCTTGACGTTCATAAATGATAAATAGATCTCACAAGGTATTGCTCGTCCATGTATGGACGAGGTTCGCCATTACGCTCGCAATTTTCATCGCCTATTGTAGCTTCTTTCGTTGGACGAGACACGTGGACGAGTTATGGACTTGGGATTATTTATGACACCATCAGCTATTATTTGCTTAATAATTTTTGTTTGGTTCAACATCCTTAGGCTACTCTCGTTCTTGTAAAGCCTCACTATCTTCTTGGTCTCTGGCTGGAGATAGAAAAAGGATCTCCTATGTTATCTCAAGTGAGGTAAGTGGAGAGTGAAAACACAGCATTTTTTTTTTTTTTCTTTTTGTGTGTGTGTGTTTGTGTCTAGCTAGGCCTAGATGGACGAATCATGCAAAAGAGAGAAATTAAGAGGTTATGGTTTGAACACCAATGGACGTTAGCTAAAGACCCTCTAATGCCTTGTTAGTGTTTGAGAGACTGAAATATTGAGTAAAAAGTATAATTGTAAGCTATGTAAACCGTACCTCTCAATGTAAAGTGTTGTTTCCTTTTATAGGTGAGCCTTTTTATGTAGCCGTTGGTTGTTAATTCCCTTAATGGTGTTGTGGGCATGAGCGCCCACAACGATGACTCACCATTTTTGGTGGGAGTATACCTTGGTCAAGTAGACTGGGTGGAGGTGAAAAATGGAGTTACAACCTAGATTAGGCATAAGAACCATGTATGTAGCGCCCTTCATGTGGAAGGACTGATCTTAAGAAGCACAAACGCCAAGGGGCACAATGGCAGTTGGTGGGGAATCGAGGGCAACAACGGATTACCTAGGAAGAGTATCATAAGGGAAGAGACAAAACTTTATTGGGGAAGGAGAACATGGAGAACTTGCATGAAAACAGTGAAGTCAACCATGGTACCTCAACCCCAGAAATAATGCTTCCCATACTAGGAAAAGAAGGCCAGGAAGATTCTGAAAAACAGAGAGGGACAGATGGGTAACGATCCAAAAGAAAACTTAAAAAGCAAAGAAGAAGTTTTGGGCCCAATGGCAATGACTTTTAGTAAGGAAGTGGGCTGGGTAGCAGAGAAATTGGGCCCAAAAAGTGGGCATTGGAATTGTTTGGCTAGAAAGGCCCATGCAAAAGATTAGGGGGCGGGGCCTGATCCAAAAAATGTTAAGAGAGAAAGCTCAACACCAGTTTCTGAGCTTGATGCGAGCGCGTTAGAGCACAGAACCAACGAACCCAATGAGCAACCCTACAAAATCCAAAAGAAAGAAGACCAAGAGGATGGCGGAGTGGCAACGGTTGCTGGGCAGCGCCGCCGAGCCCAATGACAGTCTTGGCATGGAACTGCCGGGGCCTTGGATCACCCTCGGTGGTTCGGACACTCATCGACAAGGTGAAGGAGAAAAAACCAATCCTAGTTTTCCTTGCAAAGATGAAAGCAAATCAGAGCAAAGTTAAAGGTATTCAACACAAGCTTCAGTTCATGCAAGGCATTTTGATCCCAAGCAACGGCCGTAGCAGAGGAATTATGATGATATGGAAACAAGGCCTTGATATTAGGTTCAAAATTTGCTCCAATTCTCATATAGATGTGGTGGTTCATGGTGAATTCGGTAAGCCGCCATGGAGAGCAACGGGATTTTATGGGCAACCCAATACAAATAAAAGGTATGTTTCTTGGAAGCTGATGAAAACTTTGAATGAGCAATGTGATATGTCGTGGTTTGTATTTGGGGATTTCAACAAAATGACCCATCCGGAAGAGAAGCTAGGGTGACTGGATAGAGATACGGATCAAATGAGGGCATTTAGGGAATGTCTATGGCAGTGTGGACTCTCAGACCTAGGGTTTGTGGGGCAGAGGTTCACTTGGTGTAAAGAAAGAATCGGAACCCAGAGAACGCTGTTAAGGCTGCAGTGCATCATGAAGGATGGAGGGCTATGTTTCCTAAGGCCGCAATGCATCATGTGCCAACCTTCGCATCGGATCATTGTCTTATTGCCTTGATGATCCAAAAAAGGGGTCTGCCGAAGCCTAAGAGGAGGAGATTTTTCTTTGAGGAAAGGTGGACTCGCAACAAAAGGTGTAAAGAAATTATAGAAAGGGCGTGGGATCCACTCAAGGTAAGTCCAGACACACATATTCAGGATAGAATCAAGAATTGTCAAACCCACTTACAAAGATGGAACCGAGATGTCTTTGACAATGTTAATAAAATTTTAAAGCAAAAGCAAGAATGCCACAAACAGCTAGAAACTCTCAACTTACTCCATGAAATGGAAGAAGAAATTTAGGAACGAAGGAAGGAAGGAAGGAAATAAATGAGTGCTTGACCAAAGAAGAAGTGATGTGGAATCAGCGATCAAGGGCAATATGGCTGAAGTGTAGGGATCATAATACTAAGTTTTTCCACTCCACGGCTACACAAAGGCAAAGGAAAAATAGGATTGATGGCTTGAGGGAGTCAGATGGTAGATGGCACGAGGACCAGAAGGAGATTGAACACATGATCCTAGATTATTTTGCGGAGATGTATAGCTCTGAGCAACCCAATAATCATGAAGTCGAAGCGGAAGGAATCACTACAAGAATCTAGACGGAGATGAATAGCAAGTTGCTGGAGGAGTTTCGGATAGATGAAGTAAGAAAGGCTCTGAACCAAATGCACCCAAAAAAAGCACCAGAACCTAACGGTATGCTCCCAATTTTTTATCAAAAGTACTGGGATGTAGTGGGGGGTAATGTTATTAATTGTGTTTTGAATGTTTTAAACTCGGGTAGGATGCCTCGAGACCTTAATGAAACGTATATATGTTTAATCCCCAAGGTTAAATGCCCACAAAAAATTTAAGAATTTAGACCCATAAGCTTATGTAATGTAATTTACAAGATTATTTCCAAGGTATTTGCCAACAGATTAAAGAAAATTCTCCCCGATGTGATAAGTGAAGAGTAGAGCGCCTTTGTTCCAGGGAGATAGATCACAAACAATGTGCTTATTGCATACGAGACCATGCATTGCATAAATCCAAAATGGAAAGGGAAGGAGGGGATGATGGCAGTAAAGCTCGACATGAGCAATGCGTACAATAGAGTCGAGTGGGCATACCTTGAGAAGGTTATGAGGAAAACGGGCTTCCAAGAAAGATAGATCTCCCTATCCATGATGTATGTCAAATCAGTGTCCTTCTCAGTTCTAATTAATGGGGAACCGAAGGGCAGAATCATACCAACAAGGGGCCTATGGCAAGGCGACCCCATTTAACCATATCTCTTCTTACTTTGTGCAAAAGGTTTGTCAGCAATGCTGAGGAGGGAGGCCAGTATGGGGAGAATTAAAGGGATCTCGGTGTGTAGGAGGGCACCACAAATATCGCATCTCTTATTTACGGATGATTGCATAATTTTTTGCAAAGCTACAAGGGAGGAAGGCAACCGGGTTATGAAGATTATAAAGGACTACGAGGTTAATTCAGGGCAGAAATTAAAAAAAGAAAAAACCTTTCTTTTCTTTAGCAAAAATACCTCAAGGGAGACTCAAGAGGATGTGAAGAATCTATTTGGAGCACAAATCATACAACGACATGAGAGATACCTTGTGTTGCCCCCCATAATGGATAGGGGAAGGAAGAAAGCTCTAAGTCGGATAAAGGACCAAGTGGGAAGGAGAATTGCAAGTTGGAAAGGAAAACTTCTCTCCAACGCAGGAAGAGAAATCCTCATGAAAGCAGTGGCTCAAGCAACCCCCACTTACATGATGAGTTGCTTCCTCCTCCCTGATTCTTTATGCTCAGAGTTGAACTCTTTGGTCAGAAACTTTTGGTGGGGTCAAAAAGAGAAGGAGAGAAAATTGGCTTGGGTGTCGTGGGAAAAGCTTTGTAACAGAAAAACTAAGGGCCTTAGGGCTTTCAACTTGGCCTTGTTAGCCAAACAAGGGTGGCGGATCCTAAAAAACCTAAACTCCTTGCTCCATAGTGTTTTTAAAGTGAAATATTTTGCAAAAGTATCCTTTATGGATGCCCAATTGGGGAGGAATCCTTCTTATGTTTGGAGGAGTGTTGTCGCAGCACGGGACACCATTGATAAAGGTTTAAGATGGAATGTGGGTAATGGGAAAAAGGTGAACATATGGAATGATAGGTGGCTTACAACAACGAATTCTTTTAAGGTAGTGAGCCCAAGAAACCAGGATTTAGGACTGGAAAAGGTTGAACAGTTGATAGATTTTGACCAGGGTTGCTGGAATATTGAAAAGGTAAGAGCCACATTTCTGCATCATGAAGCGGAAACAATCCTAGGAATCCCAATCAGCCCGGGCATGACAGAAGACTCTCAATCATGGGTGAAAAATGGAGAATTCTCAGTCAAGAGTGCTTATGGAGTGGCACTTAAAGTACTAAAGGAGACAAAAAAAAAAAAAAAAGGGTAGAGTGATAGAGGAGATTGTTCAAACAGTGTGCAAATGAAGAAAATGTGGAAGAAGATTTGGAGCTTGAATTGCCCAAGCAAAATCAAACATTTCATGTGGAGGTCAAGCAAAAACATTCTCCCTACAAACCACTGTTTGAAAAATAGAAAAATAGATGTGAAGGAGGATTGTGTCTTTTGTGGGGAAAGGGAGACATCAAGCCATACTCTATAGGGATGCAGAACCATGGCAGAGGTGTGGAAAGAGGCTAGTATCAGTCTGCCTAAAGGCATATCGCCTCAAGGAAATTTTACTGACTTGGTGTGGAATCTTATGGAGAAGCCAAATAATTTTGACTGGGAACTCTTTGTAACTACTACTTGATGTGTGTGGAAGAACAGAATTGCTATGAAACATGAAGGGAGGAGCAAGAAAGCGAAGAGCATTGCTTTGGAAGTAGGCAGGTATGAAGAAGAATTTAGACAGTAATATGACCAACCCGAAGCCCCAAAAACAGCCTCCTCAAGATAGACCGCATTGGTGCCCTCCAAAGTTGGGGTGGTACAAAATCAATGTGGATGGAGCAATTTTTAAGGACCCCCACTGCTGCGGAATTGGAGTGATTATCAGAAACGAAAGAGGTCAAATTATGGGAGCAATGAGCAAGAAATTGCCCTTCCCCTTGGGGGCTTTGGAGGTGGAAGCCAAGGCTGCCGAGGAAGGGATTACACTAGCAAGGGATTTGGGTCATTGAGAAGTGGTTGTGGAAGGTGACTCCGTGACAGTAATGTCTGCTCTATCAGGTGTAAATCAGCCCTCAAGCTCTATCCAAAAAGTGGTAGAAAGCTTTGTCCATGTGCTCCAAAGCTTTAAGGATTAGGAAGCAAAGTATGCAAGCAGGAGCATCAATGTTGCTGCCCATCAGTTGGCTAGGCATGCTAAATTAGTATCAGATGCTGTAATTTGGGTGGAAGACACCCCCCCTATAATTGTAAACCAAGTGCACTTGGATGTAGCTTCAATGGGATGTTGCCCCTATTAATGAAACTTCGTATGAATTGACTATAAAAAAAAAAATATCAGAGCATGTGTCTAGACTTTTAGGTATGGGGATGGAAAGATGAGACATCCATCCCCACTTGACTCGTGGGTCGGTCTCCACTAATTGTTTCCACATGAAGAAGAAGAAGAAGTAGAGGAGGAGATCGGTGTGAGTACCGTGCATTTTAAATCTTCTTCTTTCTTTTTCTTTTTTTGGCCACAAGCCATGTCACATTGTATATTCATCGTGTCCATTTTTCAAAAAATAAAAAATGGCTAGTACATGCATGCAATTGTGTCCCATGTCCTATACATGTTAGGCACGAACATGGCAGCCCAGATGTTGTGACCGTGCTTTCTAGCTATAAGACATAGCATAGTTTGGGTTGGCTTGAACCACAGAATTGATGAGTTTGCTCCTCCCTACCAATGAGAGACACTTGCTTCTCCAGCCCATCAACTTGGCTTCCATCTTTTCTAGGATGTACTTGAAGTCTTTGGTGGATGTTCTAGATAGGAAGAGGGGTGCCCCAAATAGATTGCATCTCTTTTTGAGGTTTTTGAACTAGAGAATCTACTTGATTGAACTTTTGGATTGATGTTGAACCTGTTTTCAGAATAAAAAATAAAAACTCCATATTTGGCATTACCCCGACCACTCACAGTATGTGTTTATGCAGTCAAGAATTGCTTCCGTATCTTTTCTTGTAGCTTTGGAGAACAGTGCATCCAAAGGTCCACCAAAAGAATCCAAGATAAAGCGATAGAATTTTCCCTTTTTATTTTCCCTACCTCCTAGAATGCAAGACAATCAAGAAGCATATGTTGGACTCCTCCGCCACGGGGGTTGATTAAAGTAAACATAGATGTTGCCATTGCGATATCTTCCTCTGCCTTCGCAGCTGTTGCATGAAACCACTTAGAATAAGTTGTCAAGCAGGTTTGGACCAAAGTAGATAAGAATTATCCTCCAATCCAAGCCGAAGCTGCTGCCCTCCTGTGGGTTGTTCAACATGCCTCTACTGAAGAATGGCCCAAGTCATTTTTGAAAGCGACTCCAAGAACTCCATTGATTCCCTCACTTTGAATCTTCCTCCAGGATGGTCTATCAGTAATGTTATTAGTAATATCAATAGTCTAGCTGAGTCGTTTACTAGATGTTCTTTCTCTTGGGTTAAAAGATCAGGAAATTCTACTGCCCATACCGCAGCCAGAATAGCTTTGAATTCTAACATGTCTTTTCTTTTCAATAATGACAATCTACTAGTGACTCTTGAGTCCATTTGTTTAGCAGATTGTCCTGATGTAGTTCCTTCCTTTTAGTTAATAATATTTGTTAGAAATACTGAAAGAATAGTATTGTATTTCTCAAGTAATAAAATATATATACTTGCCTTTATATAGGAGGCAGAGTGTGTAGTACATGTATGTGTGTTATACAAGTAAACAATGCGGGCCTAAAGCCCACAACCTATTACACATTAACAACCCCTCTCAAAATTAAGGTGGATGTGAGACCAACTTGAGGTTGTCAATCAAAGCACGAAGGCGTCTCTTAGGATGTGACTTGGTGAAGATATCTGTAAGTTGATCTTTAAAGGAGACCGAGAACAGCTTGAAAGCACCATGGATAAGATGATAATGGGTAAAATGACAATCAATATTGATGTGTTTAGTCTGTTTATAGAAGACATCATTGTGGGCAATATGAATGGCACTTTGGTTGTCACAATAAAAAGGAGTAGTAGAGGATGTGGATACACCTAAGTCCTTAAGAACCCAAGGGCGAAGGCACGATATTCTGCTTCAGTACTAGAGTAGGCCACAAGGGTTTGTTTCTTGTTTCACCAAGAAATCAAAGAAGAACCAGGAAAAAAGTAATAACCAATGGTGAACCTACAATCAGTGGGATCTCATGCCCAATCAGTATTAGAATGCACTGAGAACAAGAGGAGACTAAGCAGAGTAAAAAAGGCCATGGAAGAGAGTGCCTTTCAGGTATCGAAGAATGTGCAAAATAGCAGCATAATGAGTCGATCATGGAGCAAACAGATACTAGCTCACCTGGTAAACAGCATAGGAAATGTTTGGACGAGTGACAATGAGATAAACTAGGTTATCAGCAAGTCCAACTTGAGACAAAAGTTCAAAAGCATACTTGGCTTGAGTAATATAAAGACCATCAGTGGAATAAGTGATTTCAAGACCCAAGAAGTAACTGAGATGTCCAAGATCTTTCATCTCAAACTACTAAGTGAAAAAATCCTTGAGTTCTTGAGATGTCCAATTATGATATTATCATCCACATATAGGAGAAGCAAAATGGTGTCTTTGTCAGTGCGACGAAGAAATAAGGCAGAATCATAAGGACTGGTAGTGTAACCCAAGCGAAAGATGGTGTTATCATCCACATATAGGAGAAGCAAAATGGTGTCTTTGTCGGTGCGACGAAGAAATAAGGCAGAATCATAAGAACTGGTAGTGTAACCCAAGCGAAAGATGGTGGAGCTGAACTTGACAAACCAAGCTCTTGGAGCTTTAAGGCCATAAAGTGCACGTCGAAAGTGACATACCTTATTGAGACTAAGAGGAGGTTGCATATAAACTTCTTCACTTAAATCCCCATTAAGAAAAGCATTTTCGACATCCATTTGAAAAAGGTCCCATTTACTGGCAGCAGCAACAACTAAGAGGGCACGAACAGATGAGATACAAGCAACTAGAGCAAAGGTCTCTTCATAATCAATCACATACTCTTATGTAAAACCTTTTGCAACAAAATGAACTTTATAGTGCTCAATGGACCCATCAGAGTGAGTCTTGATCTTGTAGATCTACTTACAACCAATCACAAACTGTCCAGGAGGAAGAGTAACCAAATCCCAAGTATGATTTCTAGATAATGCATCAAGTTCCTCTTTCATTGCAATCTACCATAATTGTTTAGTGGAGGCCTCACGATAAGTGTGAGGCTCATGTAGTGTAGCATGGGCAGTGTAACAATGATAGTCAAGTAAATGTGCGGGAGTGGATCTTACCCGAGGTGGAGTAGGAGCAGGGGACTCAGGCTCAAAGTGGGGTAACTCATTATCGACCTGTTCATCTTCCACCTGTTCATTTAAGGGTGATCCAGGAGAAGCATCAAAAATATCTAGTGGTTGGATAGAGAAGTCCAAATGAGGATCGAGAGTATTTATAGAAAGAAGATGTGATGCATTTGGAAAGATTTCTAAAACAAATGAGGTAGTCAAGGAAGAACAAAAGTGAGAGAGTTCAACAAAGAAGCGATGTTCCCAAAAGACAACATTTCTGAAAACACGAAGATGGTGAGGGATAGGATCATAACACCGATACCCCTTTTGAGTTTCACCATAGCCAAGGAAACAACAAAGTTTGGATTGAGGTTCAAGTTTGTTATGCTAATGAGGCTGAAGAAGAATGAAACAAGCGGAACCGAAGAAGCATAGGTGATGATAGTTAGGGGGTAACCCAAAAAGTTGCTCATATGGAGTTTGATTATAGATGACAGTGCTTGAAATGCGATTAATAGCATGAACAGAATAAAAAACAGCTTCACCCCAAAATGGGGTAGGAACATTAGCAGAGATAAGAAGAGTACGAACAGTGTCAAGGATATAACCAATTTTTCGTTCGGCTCGACCATTTTGTTGAGAGGGACCTGGATAAGTTAGGTGATGTATAGTGACATAGGAATGCAAAAGAGCTTGAAAAGCATATTGCGTATATTCAAGAGCATTATCAAATCAAAAAATTTTGATATGTTTGGAAAATTATGTTTCAACCATTTTTGCAAAGTTACTGTAGATTGGTAATAATTCAGAACGAGATTTCATTGGAAAAATCAAAATATAACGAGAATAATCATCAATAAAGTCAATCGAGATCCACCAATACTAGTAACAGGAGAAGGTCCCCAAACATCCGAATGAATTAACTCAAAAAAACTATTAGAGATAGATTCACTATTATTGAAAGGCAAGGTTAGCTGTTTTCCTAATTGACATGAAGTACAATCAAAATTGTCTTTGGACACAAAACCTAACAGACCCCTAGAAGCTAACTGTTGTACTCGAGAAGAGGGTGTATGACCAAGACAAGAATGCCAAAGTGTGAGAGAAGGTAAGGAAGAAACCACAGCGGCAGCAGCAGCAATAGAAACAGGAGAAATTGGTGGAAGATGAAGGTTGTCCATGGGAAACATACACCCAACTCTAAGACCGGTCCCAACCTTCTACCCCATCCTCAGATCCTACATAGTACACCCAGAATAGTAAAAAATAAGGTTATAACCTAGTTCAACTAATTATCCCACAAAGCATAAATTATAGAATAGGTCAGGTACATGGAAGACCCTAGGAACTGAGAGGTTGGAGGTCAAAACAAAACTAGACTATTTCCATGCATGGTGGAACCATCAGCTATATGAATATTAAGAGGATATGGTGCAGGTTCAAGTTTGGAGAACAAGGATGAGTGAGGTGTCATGTGATTGCAACTGGCAGAATCAAAAAGCCAAGAATGATACTTACCAGGTAAAACTGAGAAAGCAGTGGAAAGGGATGCATGACCAACCATACAAGTAGCCTAAGCTATAATGTCTTGTAGTTTAGTGGAGGAGAGGTTGATAGTGGATCCAGAAGACTAAGACTCAGCTGAGACGGAAGACATTGGTGGAGTACACTCAATATTAGTAATAGCAACAGTAGATTTGTTGCGATGATAACAAGTCTCAATAGTGTGGCCAGGACACTTGCAATAGTTGTAGAACTTTTTGTTGGACTACTTGCGACATTTGCTAGAGCTAGAGGCCTCAAAACCTGATTGCGGAGGTTGCTCTATAGGGGGAGCAGAGGGAGCAATAGCTAGAACATTAAGTTTGTTCTGGGCTTGAAGGGTTACAAGACGAGCTTCTTCTCCAACCAACTCGTTTACAGCAGTATCAAGATAGGGAGGAGGACTGTGATTAAAGAGCTGACCTCCATTGGGCTCATAGTCATTGTTAAGTGACATCAAGAATTCATAGAGATGAAATTCATCTCGAACAATAGCTTATTGTTGAACATCCTTCGAGCATGCCCAAGTTGGACCAGAAAGGTCAATTTGGTCCCAAATGAAGCGAAGCTGATCAAAGTAGTCATTAATGGATTGCTTTGGTTCTTGACTAAGCTAATGTAACTCAACCACTAACAAATATTTCATTGATCCATAGTATCTTTTGGCCAACATACCCCATATAGATTTTGCATTATCAAAGCTGCCCAACAAATTGGAGATGGAGGAAATAGAGGTGTTCCAAATCCAAGTGAGGATCATGTGCTTGTGACTATCCCATTCAACCATGCGACTGATGAAGACAGTATCTTCTTTAGCTGCTCCCTTAATAGTAATAGTAATTATACCAGCACAATATTGCCAAAGCATGCAACCTTTAAGAAAACTGTGCACAACTTGAGACCAAGATAATTAATTCTTATTCTCCTCCAATACAACATTAATAGGGTGAGGAAAAAAATAACTTTTTTATCCATTTAGAGGCAAAATATGTAAAAATACACTGCAAAAATGAAATCTACGCAAAAAATTGGGTAAGGTGCACTTGGACAGTAAAAAAGTCCACGGTAAAACTCATGGTCAAAGTTAATTGGCAGCGGTCAACGGTCAACTAGCGACGGTCAATGGTCAACGGTCAATAGCATTGACATGGCGGCTGACGTAGGTAGATGACATAGGCAGTTGACTGGATGATGGTGTCAGTTAAGGCTGATGTGGCAGTGATGACATCACAAATGATGTCTACAGGGACCAGAACATGAGGCATAGCTTCTTTAGGCAACGCGTGAGAGCGCGTGTAAGCTCCGATGACTACAAGATTTCCACGACTAAGTAGATCAGGGTGAGACGATCACAGTGGTACCTGCAAAAAATTAATTGAAGCAAGATTCACAGCGAAGATGGTAAATGCAGTGGCCTTTGTGGTGTAGGACTTCTCAACGACGACAGCTGTAGGTCCAAAACCCAAGGATGATGGCTAAGAGATGTTGAAGGTTCCACGGTGAGTGGCTATGGTAGCTGTTGTGACGATGGAAGCGATAAGAGTGGAGTAACACCAAGAGTGACAAGACTGCTAAAAGAAAGGTTAGAGCAGTGGCTCTATTACCATGTTAGAAATACTAAACAAATAGTATTGTATTTCTCAAGTAATAAAATATACATGAGTGCCTTTATATAGGAGGCAGAATGTGTTGTACAAGTATGTATATAATACAAGTATATGTGTTATACAAGTAAACAAGGTGGGCCTAAAGCCCATAACCTATTACACGTTAACAAAATTGAAGATTATCAACCAAAAAAAAAAGGGTCCTCCAATAAGATTAATTTTCAAGCAATATCTAATATACCAGTTTTTAGCTTTGAAAATACATATTAGCTACTAGTCTACCATCAATATATCTAACCTTCTGTTTTATATTTCGACTGCACTAAAGAAGCTTGCTTGTGAATCGTGTGACTCATGTCATCCAATTATACCTAATTTTATCATGCACTAGTCAAGCTTTCATTGCCTCTTTCAACACCACCATAGCTCAAAAATATCCTTGATCTCCAATAGATAATTTTTCCCAAAAATAAAAACTAAAAAATAAATTAACAAACAAACAAGGTAAGTATTACAACCAAAATGGGCATTTGCCCCTTTTGCCCAAAACAAGTAGCAAAATGTCCTTGTTCTGAAACTATTTAGCCATATGCCCCTGTTTTAAACTCTATTTTCTAAAAATCGAGTTCCAATGAAAAACTCGATTTTCTAAAAATTGAGTTTCAATGAAAAACTCGATTTTTAAAATATCGAGTTATAGGCAAAAAACTTTTTAAAAAAAATTTACATGGAACTCAAGTTCCATGTAACATTTTGCAAGTAACTCAATTTTCATTAAATCAAGTTTTTCGTTGAAACTTGATTTTTTAAAAATCGAGTTTCAAAACAGGGGTATTTTGCTAAATTGTTTCAGAACAGGGACATTTTTCTACTTGTTTTGGGCGAAAAGGGAAAATGCCCATTTCGGCCTAAGTATTACAATGGCATTGAAAGTAACGTAAAGATTGTGCCATGCTCTGAAGTGCATTAAACAATTTCTCTTAAAAAGTAAAGTAAACCCTTAAGTCAATTGAAGGATTGCAATTTTGTGCAATTATTTTTATTATGGAATGGATCAATCATCCACTACTTTGATTTTTTTTTTAACAAAATGGCAGCATCATCTAATCTAGAATTTCAAGATCCAAATAAATAATTCTTGTAGTATGAAATTAAAATTTTTAAAAAAAATTAAGAGCTTCGTGAATTATAAAATTTAATAGTATTTTTATGAATTATTCTTTTTTATTAATATTAAACTTGCTTGAGGAAACCATAGAACCTGAAGATGATGAACCAAGACATTGGAAAATGAATTCTGTATTCACATGAGGAACTAAGTTACAGAGATTCTGTATTACCAAAAGAAAAAACAAAAGTTACCGACATTATGTCTTATATATACTGAGCAAAGTAAGCGGAAAAGATACAAACGAACCAAATTACAAGAAACCAATTAAAAACCGAGACTTGTGTCACAGGGTCAAATTTTCACCCAAATTTTCTGCCCGTAATAGCCCTAAGTCCCTGACTTAGTTTCAACCAACACCACACACACAAACACCGCAATAACACTTAGAACAAATTATATAAGGACATATAAACACACAGCACACACAATATTTACAGGGAACCCACCCCCAGCCTTTATTACTTAATTTCAAGTACAAAGGAAACCCTTTTACACGCCTAGAGAATTACATAGAATTTTCCCAAGGCAAAAATACACTCTGCTGTTGACACCCCTAACAGCCTTAGGGTTAAATATATAAAATTAACAGTTATGGCAGTTATTGCCTAGTAAGTGCCTGCGTCTTGGACAATCTACCACTTGGGTTCAAACTTAGGACACCTTCAACTAATGTCGTCTTGGCCTGTTCTCCACGTTTCCAGCCCCTACATAGCAGGTCTGATCATTAAGAAAGCCAAGAACTGTTTGATAACTACTTGTTAACTACTACTACACATGCTGCACATGCACAGCCCATGTCTCAATAGACCATGGGACCTTTGCCCATCCTCCAGTAGCCCACACAATATGTTCTTACACGTTTTAGGAGGCTTGGACTGTGCTCAAGGCCTCCCCATCAGTAATACAACCCACACAGCATGCCCACATACAGCACACAAAGTAACTGCCATCAGCCCACTAGCACTTGTCCATGCATTCAACTAGGACCCACTAGCCCAATGCTTTGCACATAGCATATGATCATCACAGTAGCCCAACCCTGCCTTGCACTCAAGCCACCAAGCCCACACACAAGAAACCGGCAACTAAGCCACCAATGCCATGCACCACCATATAGGGTTAGCACCACTTGCTGTTGCCAATCATCAAAATCCATCTTTGCCCACAATGGCCCTCTTCTGCCATGGTCTTGGGGTATCATGTGGAGCAAGGTGCCTCCACATGCTACCCCTTTGTCTTACTCATCAATCCAATTCGAGTAGGTAGATTGGGCAGGTCCCCCTTAAAGAGCCCTTAAGAGCGTTACTAGTTTGGCATGAGGAGCCATAAGTGTGTTAAGAAAACATGAAGCCAAGTGATAGGCCTAATGTTGCCAAAGCACCCTCATTCCTCATGCCATCATTAGCAACAAGTAAAGCTCCTAACAAACCACCCCCACCAAAAGAAGCCGACATCCTCGTTAGTAGGGTATCTTCAAATGCCTTCACTTCCTTTTCAAACTGTCATAAAGTCGATGCCTTCTCCCAACTTGCTTCTATTTCAGCTGCCCCTTTCCACTTCACTAAGTAGTAAGTTATCATATTTCCACCCTTTCGATAACCTGTTACCTCTTTGTCAAGAATTCTATCCACTTCATGGTCAAATTGTACCATAACAGTAGGTGGGGTACGCCTTGCTTCATTACTTGCAGGATCTTGCTCTTCCCCATGATAAGGCTTTAAAAAGATCACATAAATTGTTGGATAAATCTACAACCTTTCAAGCAGTTTCAACTTGTAAGCAATAGTACCAACTCTCTTCACAATTTCAAAGGGACCATCATACTTTGGAGTTAAACCTCAGTGCACACTTTCACTTCTTAACTTTCTCCAAATCAATGAAGTTAGCTTCAACAGCACTTTGTCCCCAACCTGGAACTCAAGAGGCCTCTTCCCTTTATCAGCATACATCTTCATTCTCCGTTGTGCTTTCAACAAACTATGTTGTGCTTCCTACATCAGCTCTTGCTTAGCAATAGCAAATCTGTATGCTACAGGACATCTGCCCCCTGAACGCTACTTTACAATCTCATGAGGTGTTAGGGGCTACTGCCCTATTGCCAAATCAAATGGACTTATTCCTATCAAAGAAGACTTATGCATATTGTAAGCAAATTGTGCTGAATCCAATAAGTCCAGCTAGTTTTTTTGACTTGCAGTCATATAGTACCTCAAGTAATCTTCCAACACAGCATTGATCCTCTTGGTCTGACCATCTATTTATGGGTGATTAACAATAGAAAACTTTAGCTATGAACTCAGCAACCTAAACAAAACTGTCCAAAACCAACCAGTAAAACGAGAGTCTCTATCACTCACAATATCCTTAGGTAAGCCAAAGTACTTCACTACATTTCTGAAAAATAGATCAGCAGCTACCTCTGCTGTGTAAGTACTTGGTGTTAAGGACATATGTTTATGTAATTGGCATATGCTTTGACAAAACGCACTTTACTTGTATTTGGGTAAATCTAAGAAGGTTTAAGATGATCATTACAAGTGGTTAAATTGAAGACATGAAGATTAATCAAGAACAACTCAAGAAAAGTGCAATCTACAAGTCTTGATACCTCCTCGACAGAAGCTCGATCTGTCAAGATTCATTAAAGCTCGACACATGTCTTGATCTATCAAGCTTACGGGATTCAAACTATAGCCAACAACGTTTTTTATTCTAAAAGGCTATTTGTTTATGGGTTTGTATAATCCTTATAGGACTAGGAAAACCCAAGGTTTGTGGGTTTGTATAATTCTTATTAGACTAGGAAAGCCCAAGGTTTGTGTAAACCTATTTGGAATAGGAAAACCTATTAAGCTCCTATTTAAAGGAGGTGGAAAAAGAAAAATCCTAACCCTAGAGAGTTTCATAAGGTTTTCTTTTTTAAACCCTAGCCTCCTCCTACAGAAGAAAGAGTTCTTACTGCGTTTCTTATAAGCCTTTAGGTTCTGTAACCAAGCAAAGTCTCTTACACCAATATTGAAGATCTTATTGGTGTTTCTATGTGAAGCTGCTACAAATCAACTACAATAATTAAAGGGTTTCTGTGGAGTTAGTCACGAACTGGGATTCGTGCATCATTGGTTAGTCACGTATTGGGAGTCTTGCATTGAAAATGAGAGATTGTCACTACAAAACAAGTCCAATTGGGTATTAGGGTAAAGGTTCAACTTTAGGTTGGTATAAGGTGTGAGTTTTTAGACTCCTTAAAAACACAATTTGATTAACCTAGGTAATTAGCCAAGTTATTACTTAATCCAAATTCCAAATCTAGGTTATCACAATCAAACAATCATATCATGCATAGCAGCAGAAAGATAAATAACACAATGATATGATCACCCAGGAAACCTAACAGGTAAAAACCTGGGGAGGATTTAACCTAGCTATCCTCAAGGTAAACCTGAATCCACTATGAAAGAATCAAAGTTTTACAATAAGACTTAGACCACTAACATCCTATTGCTACCCATCAGTAGAAACTTACTGACAAGACCACATGCAAGCTCCGAGACCACTGACTCCTTCTTTCTGGGATTCTCCTTCTTTCTTTAAGTTCTTATGGCAGTAACTGAATGATCATCAAGTTCTTGAACGAATCTCCCTTTTGATAATCCTAAGTTTGTGTAAAGGAAAGCTCCTCACAGATCTCACAAGAAATTTACAAAAACAGCAATATGAGCCACTAAAACATGGTTAGGGTTTGCCTTATATACGTAGGGCAAAAACACAAAACCCTAAACATTTTAAATGAACTAGGGCTGAGTTGGAATTCTGCAGAAAAATGCATTCTGCCTAAATTTTGATCGATCGAGCCTAAACTTCGATTGATCGAACCAAGCCAAAATGCACTATTAAATCTACATCAACTTAAATCCAACTTTACATAAATGACACAACTTTGAGCAAGTCTAAACACGTCTAAACATCTTGTTTTGATCATGGTTTGCCAACAATACACATTAGAGTTCTAAATACATAAATTCTTAAGTCTTTAGAACCTAACAAACTCCCCCTTTGGCAATCCGTGACAAAACACAACTAAAAGCTCAAAGTTTACAAAGAAAAGCCCTTTACAAAAAAAATGCTCATAAAAACAAATCCAATCCTAACTACTATCCATCAGTTGCAAGTGTAGACAGTAGCTCAATTGAATCAACTTGTATATTTCCTGAAACACTTAAACAAAATGTATAACCGCATGTGTGGAAAATACAAGTAAACAAAATAAATTCTTGATTTCACTCAACGCAAAATAAAGACATATATTAATGAATAACTCATAAATATAAATCAATAAGTAGTGAAACAAGAAACATATAAAACAATAAATGTATCTCCCCCTACCATGAATAACCCAACAAACAAAACAATAGCTAAAAAGGAAAATACAAAGTGAAGCACCTAGATACAATCTAATCTCCATAAGCTCCAACAAACAAACAAAAAACACTCCCCCTGAAAACAAAAACTCTATAAGTGCTCAAAACCAAAATGTACTTCCCCTTTTTGTAACGGAATGCCAAAGGACAATAAAAATCAATCATCAAAAGGAGGTGACAGTGAGGATTGTTGAAACTTTGCCAACTCTGAGCATAAAGCATGGATCTCATCAAGCACATCCACCAAAATCTGTCCATGAGCCGCCTGAACGATCAAGACATGATCCAACGTACATCAAATGTCTGAATCATCCGAAGTAGTTGGTGGAGGAACATCAGCATCAGTAGCAGTAGCACCAAACGCCTCAGCCATATCAGCACCTGTAGAAGATGGAGGAGGGGGAACAACACCAGACAACCCATCTCTAGGATGCGTAGAGCCAACTCTCAAGTGAGCAGCCCTTTGCCTAAGGAAGGTGGCACCTATGGGAGCTATGACATGAACGGGCTCACCGGCAGGGAAATCAGCTAAACCGAGAAACAAAAAAATCCTATGAATGAAAATAGGATGGATAAGAGCATGAGCTACGGCAGAACTCCTATGAACTTCGTTCAAAGAATGAAGAAACAGATGAGGAAAGCTGATAGATGCACCGGAAACAAAAGCGTACAAAAACACACATCGCTCAAGAGGAATGGTATGGAGATGAGAAATAGGTCACAAAGAATGACATGCAATCCTAAAGAAAAGATAGGTAGTCTCAGTAAGCTCAGTAGACGTGATCTGAGGATTAAAACCCCACTGGATAGAAGACCCAGTGATGTCAAACATAACGACATCTAGGGGTGGAGACACCTCATAAGGATAGACAGGCTCCCTAACGATCGAAACCCCAAGAGCTTCAACCACTATCCGAGGGGTAATGGTGAACTCAACACCTCATATCCAACTCCTCACAAGGGTGTTGGAATTATAGACGTGGCAAGAGAGATTCGAGAAGAACTCTCTAATCAGGGCAGTCGAGGTGGATGATCTACCTCTAACAAAGGCAACCAACCTCTACTCTCAAGGTTTGCCCTAATGACAGGATCAACCTCATCTAACAAAATAGAACACTCAGCCCAAATCTTTCTCTTACAGTTCAATTTCTCATAGACCTCTCTGCTTTTGTCATTCCTGAACAACTCACTCCTAGAAGGAGACTCAGAGGAAGTGGAAGGGGTCCTATGGGCTCTAGTCTTCCTAGGTATGGTGCTAGGATAAGGACAAAGACACAAAAAAAAAAAAAAAAAAAAAAGGGTAGACTGCAAGTTAGCACAAAAAAAATATAGAACAAAAATCTATATGATGCATGAACAGTTTAAATGTCATGATGCATGCTCTAATGCAGTGCAATTATGTTCAAAGTAAGTTCAAGTTCACAAAATTGGCTTAAGCATAGAGTTTTTAACATAAACCCCAAAATTTTGAAAAACCACTTGTTCAATTAAAAAAAATTGACCAATTGATCATCACACAAGATAGAGTACATAAAATAATGATCAATTACATCAATTCAACAAGTCAATTTTATCAAATGAAACCAATTTGGACAAAATCCCCAAATTTGGATAAATACAAGCCCTAGAATTTTCAATTTCTCACAAAACACTAAATTGATCAAATTAAACATCATAGATCATGATTATAACATTATAAGAACAAAACCCAATGATCAAAAAAAAAAAAAAAAAAAAAAAAAAAAAAAAAAAAGTCTTGAATCATCAAAAACCCCAATTTGAAAAGTTTCGAAAATACCCAATGAAATGTATGGAAAAATGCATGAAAACATGAAATAAAATGCAAAAGAAGATCATAAAGGACTTACTGGCTTATAGAGAGGAAAACCTTGTAAAAAATCCGGAGGAAAACGACAAAAAATTTGTGGGCGAGCCTTGTCCAATTCGGAGAGAGAGAAAAGTTTGAAAAACTTTTTGAAAAATAAGTTTGAACAAGTCAAACTCTAATTTTAAAAAAACCTAATTCACGATTTTCGATTGATTGAAAATTAGTTTCGATTGATCGAAACAGACAGAGGCTTCTTTTAAAAATTTTAAAACAATTTTGATTGATCGAAAAACAAATTGGATCAATCAAAACAGACAGAGGCTCATTAAATTTTTGAGAAAACACAGTTTTTTTTTTAACACATTTTAGAAACACCTCAAAGCATTGAAATTGATGAATAAAATGCATGAGTATGTGATGCAATGTATTTCAAAAACAGCTGTTTTAAACCCAGTTTTCCCAAAATTAAGATCATCAAACGTTCTCCATAAATTCTCAAGCATCAAATCTATTTTGCATAAAACTCAAAGTATTTGCAAACTTGGTTGGTCAGAGCAAAGACACATACAATAACACGTACAATGTTTAGCAAAGAGTAACTTGTGTAGTGTGTGCAACTAGCAAAAACTTGAGATACATGTGAGGTAATATGTGTATAGCAATTAAACACAAAGTCTACAAAATTCATCACATAAAATTTGAAAGAGACTATTACCAAAAGAGTTACATCATATAACTCCCACATCTCCTAGATCATAAGCTTTCAATCATGTAAATTTCTTGATTTTGCCTCATATTGTACACAGAAATTTTAATTATTCATAAACTTATTAAAATAGTCGGGATAATGTACACACCAATTTTGGCAATTATTTGATTTAGCTTTAAGTCCAATAATGTACACATCAGTTTTAGCATTTAAACCGAGACTACACCTTATGATCTTTTTGTGCATGTGCTACACTTTCTCCAGCACAAAATCTTACGATATGCACTAAGGTGTTCATGATTGGTTAGTGAATAGTGGTGAGATGATTATTTATGTCTTTCTCTAAAGGTTCAAGTCCGACAGTCAAAGACATGTGACTTCAAAATCAAGACAAAGTGATCAAAACCATAAAAATCTTTCCCACACAATATGCACTATAAAGTTTTAACTAGTAAAGTGCAATAAGTAAGCTCATCAAAGCTAAACAAAGTACAAAATACATGTTATGTAAAAAAATTGACCAACCTTGTTTTCAAAAACCAAGAAAATAGTGCAAAACACAACTTGCTTCCTTTTTCTTCCTTTTTTTAAATTTTGGAAAAAAAAATAAACAAAAACAACCTAGAATGAAATGCATGAATGTTATGCAATGTAAATCCTAGAAACAAAGAAAACAAAAACCAAAGAACAATGGCCACAAAGAATAGCAATGAAGCACAAGGACCATGTCAGAAGGACTCAATTAGATTGAGCCTTTTGCATCCAAAACTTTTTAGATGCACCACGAGCATTGGAGTTCTTATTCACATGGGAATGATTTCCAACTCTAGGATTGGAATAAAGGTTTAGAGCCTTTACCAATTCACCAATGAGTACCATGGGATCTTGTGCTTAAGGCACAGGTACTTTTGGTTTGTTTGCTCTCTTAGCAACTTGCAGCTTGTAACAGTTTAGACGAATGTGTCTAGACTTTCCACAAAAATGAGAAACCCATACAGCCTTATCATGTGACTTATCCTTAGAAAGGGTAGGATACTTAGGTTTAGACTCTTTCAGTTCAACCATAATCCTCCTAGGAGGTGTAACTTCTAAGGGTTTGACAGCCTCACTCACAGGGGGTTCAGAAGAAGATCAAGGAATAAAGATAGTGAAATTGGGTGCAGACACATTGATGCTTTCTACAAAACCGAACCTAATTTTGTCAGAAGGAGACTTTTGAACACTAAGCATATGATCAAGTTTGGAACTAGCAGATCTATTAGATTGCTCTCTAGCAACAAAAAGCTCATGTTCCAAATTCTTAACTTTATCAAGCAAAAGCATGTTCTCAGTTTTCACATTATTCAATAGTTCAGTAGCATCAAACAATTTAACAAGCAAATTTTTCTTATCAAGCTCAAAAAATGCAATTTTCTTCAAGCCTAATTCAACATTCATAGCATCCTTTGTAGCAACTTTGCAAAGTTTATTGTAGGCTTCTTGAAGATCTGCATCCTCAGAGAGTTCCCCATCAGAAGGGTTCTCTTCAGCAGATACACTTTCATTGACTACAGCAATAGCAATGAAAGCAATGAAGTTTCCATTCTCGTTACAACCAGACTCATCATCAAAAACTTCACCATCACTAAGGGTTACAGCCATAGCCTTACCCTTGGACTTCAAGTAAGTAGGGCATTCAGATTTCATGTGACCATACCCTTGACATCAAAAACACTGAGGACCCATAGAATTATTAGAAGATTGACCTACTTTTTCTCTAGGTTTATCAGTGTTGTTAACCTTAGTGGGATCATTCTTCCTAAAGTTTCTAGGTTTAGCAATGTTCTTATCTCTTGCCCTTCTATTGTTGTTTCTAAAGAAATTCCAAAAGTTCTTGGCAAGGTAAGCAATCTCTGTAGCAGAGAGCTCATCATCAAATCCACCAACATCAACATCATCAATTGACTTAAGAGCCATTGATTTGGATTTGCTAGTCTTAGGTAGGTCCAACTCATAGGATTGAAGAGATCCTACAAGTTCATCAACAGAGATGGAGTCCACATCCTTGCTCTTAGTGATGGCAGTCACCTTGGGTCTAAAATCTTCAATCAAAGATCTAAGAATCTTCCTAACAATTCTAAGTTAATCATAGATTTCACCCAAGTTATATGCAGAATTAATAATATCATTAAGTTCAGTATAGAATTCATCAAAAGATTCATCATCAGACATCCTAATGCTTTCAAATTTAGAAGTTAACTGCTGCATTTTATTGATTTTGACAGCCTTTGTGCCTTCATGCACAGTCTGGAGGACATTCCAAGCAGTATGAGCAACCTCAACATTAGAGATTCTCTTAAATTCCTCCATAGAAACAGCATTAAAGATAGCATTCATAGCTTTGCTATTGAACGCGGCTATTTCTTTTTGAGAAGTTTGTCACTCACTAACAGGAGTAGTGGGCTCCTCCCATACGTATTCGACAGAGTTCTAGACTCTCTCATCAATTGATTTCAGGAATGTTTTCATCCTTACTTTCCAATAAGCATAATTATTCCCATCAAAGTGAGGAGGAATAACAAGAGAATGTTCGTTTTCCATGACAACAAGGGTCAAGGATCAGCTCAGAGATCAAAAGATCAACAACAAGAGATCAACCGGCTCTAATACCACTTGTGAGTTTTTAGACCCCTTAAAAACACAATTGAATTAACCTAGGTAATTAGCCAAGTTATTACTTAGTCCAAATTCCAAATCTAGGTTATCAATATCAAACAATTATATCATGCATAGCAGCGAAAAGATAAATAACACAATGATATGATCACCTAGAAAACCTAACCGGTAAAAACTTGGGGAGGATTTAACCTAGCTATCCTCAAGGTAAACCTGAATCCACTATGAAAGAATCGAAGTTTAACAATAGGACTTAAACCACTAACATCCTATTGCTACCCACCAGTAGAAACTTACTGACACGACCATATGCAAGCTCTGAGACCACGGACTCCTTCTTTCTTGAATTCTCCAGCAAGTACAAGCACACCCGCTTGTATTTCTTTAAGTTTTTATGGCAGTAACTAAATGATCATCAAGTTCTTGAACGAATCTCCTTCTTAATAATCCTAAACTTGTGTAAAGGAAAGATCTTCACAGATCTCACAAGATATTTACACAAACAACAATATGAGCCACTAAAACGTGACTAGGGTTTGCCTTATATACCTAGGGCAAAAACACAAAACCCTAAACATTTTATATGAACTAGGGCTGAGCTGGAATTCTACAGAAAAACGCATTCTGCCTGAATTTCGATTAATCGAGCCTAAACTTCGATCAATCGAACCAGGCCGAAATACACTATCAAATCTGCATCAACTTAAATCCAACTTTACATAAATGACACAACTTTGAGCAAGTCTAAACACGACTAAACATCTTGTTTTGATAATGGTTTGCCATCAATACACATTAGAGTTCTAAATACATAAGTTCCTAAGTCTTTAGAACCTAACATAAGGTACTAGGATTCCTTTACTTGTAACCGCTTGTTTTGATAATAGTGGATTCTCAGGAGTGGTGACCTTAAATTCACCTAGTGGGGTTTTGCCTCGGTGGTTTTTCCCATTCATAAACAAATCACCTGTGTCAAATTTCTTTTTCCGCTGCATTTAACTTAGTTAGTGATTTGTTTGTGCTACCATGCGTATTGCATGTTAATTAACTTAATTAATTTACTTGGCTAATTAATTGGTTAATTTATCACAAGAGGTCAATACATTCTTGGCCTATCACTTGGAGTAGCCATAAACACTGCATACTTTGAAAACTAATCAACCACTACAAAAACTGAACCCATTCCCTTCATTTTAGGTATACAAGTAATGAAATTCGTAATAGAAATCCATGGACTTTCCAATATCGGAAGAGGTTGTAGAAAACTAGCTTCCTTTTGAGTTAACCCCTTGTCTTGTTGACAAACTAGACAAGTTTTAACATACATCTCAATGTCTAACTCCATCTTAGGCCAATAGTAAGAATGGGACAATAAAGCATACATTCTTTCCTTACTAGGATGTCCTGCCCATTGTGGATCATGAGTCTCTTTCAGCAACTCTCTATGGATCTTCCCACTAGGAATAAGTAGCTTATCACCCTTTGCATACAGCAATCCATCTTTAAGCCAGTAGCAATGCACTAGGCCTGCAGTCACATCTTGCACTAATTTCTGGTAAGTGGCATCAAACTTGGAACTTTCCTTGATCCTTTCCACAATATCTTACTCAACTCTGGTTAAGGCAGCAACATACTCTAGCACTTGTTTGCGGCTAAGTGCATCTACTACTTGGTTATGCTTGCTAGATTTGTTCTCCCACACAAAATTATATTCTTGCAGCAACTCTTGTCACCTAGCTTGCTTAGGAGATAGCTTCTTCTATGTGTTGAAGAAGGTATTGGCCATATTATCAGTTCTCACCATAAACTTGGGCCTTAGTAGATACACTCCCCATGCTAGCAAACAATAAACCACAACAATCATTTCCTTCTCATGCGCAAAACATTTCTGTTATGCTTCATTCAGCTTCCTACTTTCATAGGCAACCGGATGCTTCTCTTGCACTAGCACACCACTAATTGCTTTGTCAAAAGTATCAGTGTGAACTTCAAATGGCAACTCAAAATCTGGCAAATGCAACACCAACTCACTCGACACAGCAGCTTTGAGCTTCTCAAAAGCTTATTGGCACGCATCTGTCCACACCCATTTCTTATCCTTTTTCAGGAAATCTATAAGAGAAGCAACTTTCTTAGAGTACCCTTGAACAAACTTCTTATAATAGTTAGCCAATCCAAAGATAGCTTGCACCTTCCTCTACTCCATCTTCACAAGACCTTTGCTGACCTTATGCCCTAAAAACATAATTTCTTGCTGGGCAAACTCACACTTCTCTTTCTTGACATACAATTGATGTTCCCTCAATTTGGACAGCACCTTCCCAAGGTGTTCCGAGTGATCCTCCAAGGACTCACTATATATCACTATATCATCTAAGTAAATCACAATAAAATGGTCTACAAACTCATAAAATACATCATTCATCAAATTGCAAAATGTAGCAGGGGAATTTGTTAAACCGAAAGGCATAACTAGAAATTCATAAGAACCATACCAAGTTACACAAGTTGTCTTTGGTTCATCCCCTTCAACAATCCTCACTTGCCAATAGCCTGATCTCAAGTCCAACTTGGTGAAGTAAGTGGCCTTGCACATTGTTTCAAACAGGTCTTGAATCAAAGGAACTAGGTACTTGTTCTTCACTGTTACTTTATTCAA
Organism: Quercus lobata; assembly: GCF_001633185.2. NCBI lineage: Eukaryota > Viridiplantae > Streptophyta > Magnoliopsida > Fagales > Fagaceae > Quercus > Quercus lobata. The sequence goes on along the minus strand of NC_044907.1, from coordinate 19,248,979 downwards.
GGCTCTATAGTCTACACACCTATGCAGTGATCCATCTTACTTTGTTTGGAATAGGACAGGAGCACTGTAAGGGGCTTTGGAGGGCTGAATGTAGCCGGCATTAAGCAATTCAGTCAATTGCTTTCTTATCTCAGCTAACTCCATAAGGAACATTCAATATGGAGCCTTTGAATGAAGCTTTGAACCAAGAATCAACTCAATCTTGTGATCAACAACACGCCTTGGTGGAAGGGTCTTAGGTAATTTTAGAGGCATCACATCAACAAATTCTTCCTATAGTCCAGCAACAGCATTTGGAACTTCAACAAACTTGTCTTGCTTGACTTCAATCATTGCAGCCAAGTAAGTAATCTCCCCTTTCTTCAACCCATGCTTAACTTGCATGGCTGACACCATTGGCTCTTTCCCCTTACTAGTCTTGTTATTTCCTATCACATACTTAGCAGGAACATAGCATGGCTGCTTCTCATCGAAATTCAGCATCACCCTAATGAATGGCAGCAAGGCAGCCTTGGCAGCCACAAAGAATTACATTAAAGTCATCCAACTTCATAATCAGAAAATTGACCTTTCCTGTCCACTCGCCAACCTTGAACCTCACACCAAAAGCAATTCTAGAAACAGGTTTTGCTTATAAGTTTATTACCTTGATCTTACTTGGACACTTGCTCACTTTCAGACCAAGCTATTGGACCATACGTTCATCAACAAAATTGTGGGTAGCACCAGTATCAAGCATTGCCTTAGTCCCATTCCCATTCATCTCTACTTGCACATAAGACAGCCCCTTAGAAGTACCTCTTGCACTAAGTGCATTCAACAATTGTAAGGGGTTCACCTTATTGGGAACTTTTTCATCAGACTGCCCCCTTTCATCTTCTGCAACCATTGTATTAAGCTTTTCACGCTTAAGGCTGTCACTTGCTCGATGAGGGCCATTACATATGAAGCAGCCTGCATTCAACTTGGGTTATTCTTTGCTTTGTTGAGAGGTAGAACTCTCCCCTTTACTCTTGTTACCCAAATTTTTCTTTTGCTTATCCTTGTTCTTCTTTCCATCTTTCTTCTGCTTATCTTTGCCATTGTCCTTGGACTTACGTTTTCATCATCCCCACTAGGCTTATTTTACTTGTATTCCACTAAGGCATCGGCAACAAACATAGCAACGGGCAAATCACGCACTGCCTACCTCTTTAGCTCCAATTGTGCCCAAGGTTGCAAGCTAGACATGAAATTGAACAGCTTGTCTTCCTCTGACATGTTCTTGATATCCAGCATCAAAGAACTGAATGTCTTGACATATTCTCTCACTATACCAGTGTGCTTCAATTTTTTCGAGTCTCTTGCAACCCAGGCAGTGTTGGTAGGCAAGAATTGGTCCTTCAACTCTTTCTTTAAGGCTTCCCATGAGTCAATCTTCCCTCTACCAGCATCTGCATCATCTTCCACATAGGTTCTCCACCATAACTTGGTATCCCCTGAAAGGTACATGCTAGTAATGGTTACCATCTCTTGATCATGCACCCTTGCAACCTTGAAGTACTGCTCCATGTCCCAAAGGAAAATTTTCAAATCCTTGGCACTCCTAGCACCATTAAAAGGCTTTAGTTCAAGCACCTTCACTTTGGTGGCTACTTCCCTCTCCTTAGGCAGGCCATGCATTGCCCTTTTAAATAAGGTAATTTTCGTCTCAAGTTGGCTTTGGGTCTCTCTTGCTGCATTGCCATGGGCATCCAATACAGCAGCCAACTCTTCAACATGAATCAACATAACATCCCTCTATTTAGAAATTTCATTCCGTATCACAAATGTTTATACAAAAAGTGCATCCAATCTATCATACACAAAAAATTGTTCTCCCTCTACAGAACTCCAATTATGATCTCCAAGACAATCACCCCTACCTTGGTGTTTGAAGACATTGCAGTCATGCTCTGATACCAATTGTCATAAGATCAAATTTTCACTCAAATTTTCTGCTTGTGATGGCCTTAAGTCCTTGACTTAGTTTCAGCCAACAACTCCAATGCATTTGGCTTACAAGTCCAATGCACATAAGGCCCAATTCTCTTTGGGCTTGTCACACATATATTAATTGTAATATTTATATATTTTTTTTATGCATGGCCCAAACTTAGGGTTGGCAATTCATGTTCGCAGGTCGAGTTCATGTCGTGTCGAGTCATGAGTATTTAACTATGTGGGTTGACCCGAACCCAACCTGTTTAGTAAACGTGTCAAGAATCCTCAACCCGAATACTACTTGTTTATTAAACAGGTCGACCCGACCCGACACATTTAACTTGTTTAATTAACAAGTCATGTAAAAATCAATACAAATGACCCATTTAATAATTTATTTGATTAATAGGTCATGCCTAACCTATATAATTTTTATCAATTCCCATATATCTATAATTAAAATACAATTACAATTATAAATATAGTAATAAACATATAAGTGGGTTCTAGTTAGCTCAATTGGTAAAGTCTCTAACGATTGAATAAGAAATCTAGGGTTCAATCCCCACCTACACCAAAAACCAATTGGTGTCTTGGTCTGATGATAAAGAGCATCATAAGGAGCTGAGGTCATAGGTTGAAACTCTCTAAAAAAATAAACATATAAAAACAACCATTAATTAAGCAATAATATTAAAATAACTAATAACTTTATAAGCTAAACAGGTTAAACAGGTGTACATAACACCACTAAGACATAGGAGAATGCATATGTGGTTGGATCTAGACTTTACACATGGAATGGATGTGAGCAAAGGAAGAGGAAGCATTGGCTATATGATCCTATTCTTGGTCCGTGCCAAAGGCATGATTGCCTTGGGAAGGAAGTAAGATATGCACGTGACATGGTACTCAAGCACTCAGAAAAAGGGAGATAGTGACTTTCTAAGGTTAGAAGCTATGAGGACACCCTTTATTGATTGAATGCATGTTGGACAACTTCAGGGACACATGTACTATTCATAGCACTCCTGATGTCCTTCTTGATGTCTAGGACTGGTTTCCCAAGCAATTTCTAAGGTTAGAAGCTATGAGGACACCCTTTATTGATTGAATGCATGTTGGACAACTTCAGGGACACATGTACTATTCATAGCACTCCTGATGTCCTTCTTGATGTCTAGGACTGGTTTCCTAAGCAATGGCAAAGTTAACTACCCACAGGTCCCAGTGCCATGTTGGTGCAATTTCTATCCTCTGCTTAGCAGAAAATATCATAGCTGTGGAAAGGTCCAAAATAGAGAAATGATGACTTGACACCTATCTTTGTACTCAACCATATTCCTCAGATTATAAGAGGAACATGCAGCTGTATTTTTAGGGTAAGATCCCAAGTAGATATTTGTAGAGAAGAGTAGAAAGTTGATAAGATAGGAAGGTAGATGACAATGTTTCTCTTGAAGGAAGAACACCCTTATTATACAAGAGTGACCTCTTTTCACACATAATACAATCTGAGTAGAGCAAGAACATTTCATTCTTGCTCAGACGTGGTTTTTCATCTCTTTTCTAAGGTTTTCCACATACATCTTATATCCATTTACGTTCTTGCTATCACTTTCTTCTTCTTTTTTGTATGTCATGTCAAGGCTAGCATATTTGTCACTTAAAAGCTTTTTCATGTAGATGTACTGTTAGATAACTTATTTTATTCCTCTATATAAGGTCAAATCTAATTTGTACGTACATTTTTGGTGGCTCCACTGGGGATCTCTGGTTATTCCCTTTTAAGTGTGTCTTTGTTACCTCTATTTTGTTGTTATTTTCTCCATGCCTCCAAGGAAGAAAGTTACGAGGATACTGACTAATGTAGGTGAAAACCATCGACCAGAACCAAGTGCAGATCACATATCCAAGCACTCTGAAGGCACAAAGTCCTCTGGTGAGGCTGGTCATCTCGAGAATAGGAATATCATGGCTGCGATCGAAGACCTTCAGTGTTCTCAGGCTGCTTTGTGGGCAAAATTCCAATCTCTACGTCAGAAGATAGCCATACCTCAAGCCCCTCAAGGTGGTCAAGGTCCTCAAGGATCTCCTTACCCGACCAAGGAAGACATATTTGCTATTTCGTTTAAAGCTAAGAAGTTGGAGAGTGTTGTTTATGTTGATACTAGACCTCCTTATCCTAAAGAGATAGTTGGAAAACCTTATCCTGTTAATTACACTCCTCCTATTTTTCCCAAGTATGATGGCATGACGGGGAATGCTAAAGAGCACATCAAGCAGTATGTAGATGCGCTGATAGCTCACTCCCATGATTATGAGTTGAGGTTCAGGGAGTTTTCTAAGTCGTTAGAAGGCCGTGCTTTTACCTGGAACACTAGTCTTGCACCAAGGTCATTTTTGAGTTGGAACAACTTGGCAACGCAACTCATGAAAAAGTTCTTTGCTCTGGAAGAAAAGCTAACATTGTTGGATTTGCAACACGAAAAGCAAAGGGTTACTGGAGTATATTCGCAGGTTCAGAGACCTTTCTTTGTTGTGCTATAACCCTGTGGAGATGGAAAGGCTGGTAGATGTTTGTATTGCAGGTATGCTTATGTGAATATCGGCCTTATCTTAAAAACTTGCAGATTTCTAGTTTTACAAGGCTTGTAGGAGCTGCGAGAAGAACAAGTATGTATGTGAGGAAGCCTTCAAAGGGTTCGACTTCACAGGCTGTGGGTACACCTAAACAGCTTTGGAGGAGAAAAGGCAAGAAGGTAGAAGTTATTGCAGCAGTGGAACCTAAGAAAGTAATCAAAAGTAAGAAGAAGGAGAGAGGTGGTATTCTCCCTCCTTTTACTGTGTCCACCAAAGAGTTATATAGCATCCTAGAAACTTGGTTGAAAGATGATGTAATGGTGTTGCCTAAATACAAATGTGAACCTACAGAGGAAGAAAAGCAAAGCCCACTTTATTATATGTACCACAAGAGATGTGATCACCATAACATGGATTGCTATGCTTTGAGGAATATCTTCAATGATAGGGTAACCAAGGGAGATTTGATTATTAAAGTGGGGAAGAGGGCTGACCCAAGGATGCATAGACCAGAGGTAGCAATGACTTTCTTAATAGGTCGTGAGGATCCCATGGAAGAAGAAGCAGAGAACATGGCTAGCAGCAGCTCAACGCCTACACCCTTGTTAGATGAAGAAATGGTAACGAGAATTCAGCAGGAAGATAAGATACATTGCTTTCTTGAAGGAATAGGCCTTAGGGGATTAGCTAGAAGAAAGGCAACCCAAGCTTTGACTAGGGTGTTGGAAAGGAATCATGAAATGGCAGCTGTTGAAAGGAGTTTAATGCAAGTGGCATACCAAGAAGCAAAGGATTCGGTCACCTTTTCTAGTAAAGATCTAGCCAACCAAGTTGTTGATGGCGATAGAACTTTATATCTCACTGCCTTTTTGGGAGCATCTCGAATCAAAAGGGCCTTGGTAGACACTGGTGCATCCACCAATATTCTGCCTCTCCTAACATTTAATGCCTTGGGAATTCTGAGAGAAAGAATCATTCCAAAGCCACTACAAGTAGCAAGAATAGGATCATTATAGCAGAGTACCCTAGGGCATGTGTCTTTGGATCTTAGGGTTGGGCCAATTCGGGCACACACTCTCATGGATGTAATGGAGGGGAATACATCTTATCACATCATTTTAGGCCTCTATGGCTAAAGTCATATAAAGTTGTGGCTTCCAGATATCATCAATGTGTGAAGGCCGTTTGGAGGAATAGGCAAGTGGTTATTGAAGCCACTAGGATGCCTTTTGATAAAGTGGAGCTCCATTTTGCTGAGGTGGCTTTATATCAAGAGTATGAGCTTAAGGGTGAGAACAAAATTCTTCCTTTTAATCCCATTGCTTTGCAAATAGAGGAAGAAGATGATGACGAAGTTGTAGAGCCAGAAAGGCCCTTAAGATAAAAAGAACCACCAGGCCTGATGTTCGGGTGGTATATGAGTTCTGACAGTTGAAGGAAGGGGATGAGGAGGATGGCGAGCCTGATTCCCTTAATCCGATACAACAACCAGAAGAGGTTCATGTAGCTGAGGGGCCTGCTAAAGAAGCTCCTGAGTACATGAATGACATTGTTAAGAATGTGCAAAAAGAACTAGTTGAGATTGATCTGAATGATGGAGAAGAAGGTGAAAGACTAGTGAAAATCAACAAGAGTTTGCCTAAAGAAGAAAGAAGAAAGCTAATAGCCTTGTTGAGGGAATACAAGGATGTTTTTTTCTTGGAGTTACCAAGAAATGCCAGGTTTGAGTCTGAGCCTAGTAACGCACAAGTTAAAGGTGGATCCTAATGTTAAGCCTGTGAAGCAACCACCAAGGAAATACTGTTTGGATGTAGAGGAAAAGATAAAGGCTAAAGTGAAAAAGCTTTTAAAGGCAAGTTTCATTGAGGAGATTGAATGTCCAAGTTGGTTAGCTAACATAGTTCCTATGAAGAAGAAAGCCAATCATATAAGAATCTGTGTGGATTTTCAGGATCTTTATAAAGCTTGTCCAAAGGATGAATTCTCACTTCCTAATGTTGATATTCTGGTGGATGCAACAGCTGGTCATGAATGCTTCTCCTATATGGATGGCTATAGTGGGTATAATCAGATCTTTATGGACCCAGCAGATGCCCTGAAAACTGCCTTTAGGACACCTTTTGGGAACTACTTCTATAACATGATGCATTTTAGGTTAAAGAATTCAGGTGCTACCTACCAAAGAACTATGACTTTGATCTTTGGTGATATGCCTCATAAGCAAGTAGAAGATTATGTTGATGATCTCGTGGTGAAGGAAAAGAATCCTTGTGAGCATTTACTACATTTAAGGCAAGTCTTTGAAAGATACAGGAAGCACAACTTGAGGATAAACCCTTCCAAAAGTGCCTTTGGGGTACCTTCAGGAAAGTTCTTGGGGTTTCTTGCTCATTACAGAGAGATTGATTTGGACCCCACAAAGGTCGAAGCAATAACTGCCCTCAATCCCCATACAACTCTAAAGGAGTTGAGAAGTTTTGTGGGAAAATTTTCCTATTTAAGAATATTCATTCTAGGTCTAGCTGAGATCTTGAAGCTTCCTATGGAGTAGACTAAGAAGGGAATGACTTTTGTATGGTGTGATTAATGTCAAAAAGCATTCAAGAAAATCCAAATGATATTGGCGGACCCTCACACAATGGTGGCCCCTTTGCCTAATAAACCACTTTCATTGTACATAGCCAACATAGAGCAATCCTTGGGAGCATTACTAGCTCAAGATCAAGAAGGGATAGAGAAGCCAGTGTACTATATTAGCAAGCTTATGAAGGGACCAGAGTTAAGATATTTAACTACTGAGAATGTATGTTTGTATTTAGCCTTTCCTGTGTCAAAGTTCAATCATTACTTTTTAGGGCATCGCGTGTAGTTGGTGACCAAGAGCAATCATGTGAAGTATCTCTTAACACACCCTCAATTGTCAAGGAAAATGGCATAGTAGGCCATCCTGACATCGTACCTTGACATCAAATGCATAAGACCAACCGTCATTCAAGGCCAGGCAGTAGCTGATCTCTTGGCTAACTTCCCAGGGACAAGTGATTTTTCACCTCCCCAACAGGAAGTCTTGGTGACAGAGGAGCAAGAGTGGTCAATGTATTTTGATGGCTTGTCTACATTTTAGGGAGAAGGGATAGAAGTGGTATGAAAGTCACTAAGGGAGGAACATACGTTTGCTTATCAGTTGTGTTTTCCCTGCTCTAATAATGAAACAGGGTATGAGGCCTTGTTGGTAGGAATGAAGGCCGCCAAAAGGTTAGGCATAAAAAGGTTGAAGATATTTGATGTTTCTGAGTTGGTAATAAAGCAAGTTGAAGGAATTTATGGAGTAAAGAATCCTATCTTGGCTACTTACAGAGCTGTAGTGCGGAGGATTATGGAACACTTTACTTCCATAGAATACAAGGTGGTAGGAATGAGAACAAGCTCACTAATTCACTGGCTACCCTAGCCACCAAGTCTATAGTGAAGAAAGAGAAAATGACACTTCAAGTGGAGAAACAACATGGTTTGGTCCAAGATGAGTTGTGTTTCCCTCAAGATTGGCGAGAACCCTTGTTGAAAGCAATGATTCAAGGGAAATATGTTAAGTCAGAGTTACTAGCAAATATGAAAGACTTCCTCAAAATCAATGGGGATCTGTTTTTCAGAGGAGCTGAAGGTTTGCTGATGAAGTGTGTCTCGAGGCAAAAAGGACTAACATTGTTGCACAAGTTGCACTATGATATTTATGGTGTAAACCTTGATGTCAGCCGGTATAGAAGACTACAGAGGCTAGGGATCTTTTGGTCAAAAATGGCCAATGATACTAAGGAGGAGCAAGGAGTTGTAAAACTTGTTCCATCATTCACCCAGACCAAGCAGAGGTTTGTAATGGCGAATTGTTGGAAGAAGATTGGTAGGATCCATACTTGAGATACCTTTTACAAGGTGTACTACCTATTGATCGGGTAAAAAGAGAAAAGTTGAGAAAATATGTGACAAGGGTCAAGGTAGTAGATGGGAAGTTATTCAAGAGAAGATTTCAAGGAAGGTGGATGGTATGTATTCCCACTAAAGATGTCAATGGTGTTCCTTCAGATTTGCATGAAAGAGAGCCAGCAAGACACCCAGGTAGGAGAAAGCTATGGCAAATGGCTTTACACTAGGGATATTAGTGGCCCACAATGCAAAGGGATGCTCAAGACTTTGTAAAAAAGTGTCAAGAATGCCAAAGGCGAGGGGATGAAATACACACCAGCCATCAAAGTCTTTATCCAACTGTAGCTTTATATCCTTTCCACAGCAAGGGCTAGATTTTATAGGACTTATAAACCCCCTCCCCCTGAAGGATGTACATGGATATTGGTAGCCATTGAGCTATTTACCAAGTGGGTAGAAGTTGTGGCTATGAAGAAGGCAATGGGTAGCTCAGTGGCTAATTTCTTGAGGGAGAATATAATATGTCGTTTTGGGGTACCCAGCAAAATTATTTTTGACAATGGCACACCATTTCTGAACAAGGATGTGCGCCGTTTAATAGAATGGTACTCCATTTTTCACACGACATCGAAGCCTTATTATCCCAAAGGAAATGGTCAAGGTGAGGCCTTTAACAAAAGATTACTGAAGTTATTAGGAAAATGACTAAGGAGAATGGAAAGGGATGGAACGAGGAACTTCCTACAGCTTTGTGGGCTCATAGAGCAGCCAAGTCACAAGCTATAAGAGCTTCACCCTTTTCTTTAGTCTATGGCACAGATGCTATTATCCCAATAGATTTAGTAAGGCTAGCAGTGAAACTAGCAGAGATTGCAGGGATACCCAAAGAAGCTACTTTGGAAATTATGGAAGAAATGCATGATAATGCTGCCTTTCATAACCGCCTTTACCAAGCTAATATGAATGCTAGACATGAAGGCCAAGTTAGGGAAAGAAAGTTTCAAGTGGGAGAACTTGTTTGGAAAACTACCCTGTATGTGTGAAGAGTGCCTAGAACTGTTAAACACAAATTTTCTCCAAAATTGGAAGGACCATATATAGTGGAAGAAGCACATCCAACAAGACACTATTGGCTAAAGGACCAGACAGGTATAAAGGCATATAGGCCCAATAGTAGAGCTCACCTTAAGAAGTATCATGCTTAATCTTGTTAAAAAAAAAAATTTTTTTTTTTTTTGCCGCCACCATGTCAAACTAATGTTGTGTTTCACAATACTTATACTATTATAAACAAAGTCTTTTATTCGGCTATTTCGTATGCTAGTGTTCATGATATGCATGCACAGTCTAGATAACTTAACTGAATAAAGCATAGTAAAGTTTATAATACAACCACATGACCTTTCAAGACCATAAATTATTACAACTTGGAAATCAGATAATGTTTGTGAGAGAACTAATATTTTCAAGAGAGAAGTCTGGATCGCTCAAAGCTCCTAGCTTGCTTTCTAGCTTTTCAACCTCTTTTCTCAAAGAGTTACGTTCTACTATGACACCTTCTAGTTAAGCTTGAAGGGCAAAACTTGCTTCTTGTTGGGATTTTAATTCCACTTGAAGTCTGTTGATAGATTTTTGAAGCTGATTGATTGAAGTTCTACATACCTATAAGGCCAATTATGTTTCCTTTGCTTTGTGGATACAAGAGTTTTCCTTAACTCTAAATTCGTGAAGTGAGGACAAGGAAGCATGAATAGAGGATCCTGCCTTCTTTAAGTCCCTCAATGCAATGACACGGCTCTTTAACCAGCCGACATTGACACTTAGGCCCTCGGCCTCACTCAGTGTGAAAAGGAAATTTTCAAGGGGAAGAGCTAGACAATCCTCTTTGCCCTTTGACTGCAGTTGGGATATGATAAACCCAATTTGCTGTAAGAGAAAGCCACTAAATGACAAGGTCCATTTGCTGGTATCCTTCATGGTTTCGGGATATTTAGAGAGCAAGTGAGAACAGATTGCTCTCAAATCATAAGAAATCAATGAGAGCAGTGGATCAAATTTTGTCTGGGTGCTTTCACTCTCTTGCTCTTTGGAAGTAGCTTCTATTAAATCTTCTTTTTCCTGAGGATTTTTGGCATACACCCGATTTGAATCCTCCCTTTCAGTGTTAGACTCTGTTTCTTCATTAGAAGTCATTTCCTATATAGAAACCTCTTGGGGTGAAGAAGTGACTTTTGCTTTGGGTTGAGCCTGAGAAATAAAGCCTGTAACCTATCAAAAATCAAAAATGGACAAAGGAAGAAATGTTATTTGCGCCATTGATTAAAAGAAGATGTTACAAGAGTTTAGTCATTATAGAGAAAAGAGTATACCTTGGGCTTCTTGGTAGAAGGGGTTTTTGCATTCTTCTTCCTCTTAGTGCCTGAAGTTTTGGCTTTGGGAAGGAGCTTCAAAGTCAAATCACCCTAAAAAATAGGTGGGACATTCACTCATTGGGCACCACTTTCCCCAAAATTCCTAACATGCTCTCTAATGTCGGACCACCATGACTTGAACCTGGATGAAGGCAATCCATTTCTGGTAAGGGAAGTAAAGTGGATTTTGGGGCTTGATCCTAATATCTTGGTGAGATTCTCTCTTTTAAAGGCTAAGGAGACCACTACACCGAGTAAAGCTAAAGTAGAGAGATGTCCCAGTATGCTTTGGTCAAAACCAAATTGGCAGGCAAACCTATGGGGATTATAAGTTTGAGTTTCATACTCATTTTGAAAGCATGCCTAAAGATGAGAAGAAAAAGCACAGGCAATAAAAGAAAGTTCTTCCTCAGACAAGGAGGTGTCTCTATAACGGGAAACAGAAATGCTTTCTAAGGAAGTGAACAGTGGGGGAAGTCCACCCTCTAAGGCAGAGTAAGGTTTGGCTATCCAATCAGTAGGGTCATCCAATACTTTGCTAAGAAAACTGTTTGAAGACACTACCATTTTGTTCCAACGCCAAGAGCGTGGCTGCCCTTGGGGTGATGGCATACTGGTCCTACAAGAACTTAACACCTTAGGGACAGGGGCATAATTCCTAAAGTATTCCCACAACCATATTTACAAAAAGGCAACGGGTACAAAGGTTTCAACTTGAAATCTACCCCATGAGCATTGCAAGTCAAGAGTAAAATGATCTAAGTGAGAATACACAAAGTTCCTAGGAAATAAGGAGTAAGAGGAAAGGATTGTCCTTTGGCTAATTTAACAGCTAAAGGGAAATGACTGCTCAGAATCTTCTCGTGGGGATATCCCTCAAACAAATGACGAGAAAGTAAAAAGGCAATAAAGGCTTCAAGTTCATAATGGCTAGAATTACCTTCTCCAACAACAAAGTCGGTGCCTTCCTTTAGGGAGTCTCCATTGGCTTCCTCATCCACGCCATCAGCATATTCCCTCCAGAAGTACCTGATCCATCCAAAGAAGTTGGCCCTACAACCCTTGTCTTCACCAACACTAGTATCTTCTAGTACTTCCTTCCTGGGGGCTTTCCCTTTCCTTGCTTCCTTTAGGACTGGTTTCTTTAAAGTTTTCTTCATTGCATCTTCAAGGAATCTTTAGACTCATCAGGAGATAAAGAGATGTTAACTACTTCACCATCTCCAAATAGGGAAAGTCTCAATATCTCGTAGACATCTTCTAAAGATGGAGAGATTTCTTGACACACTATGGAAAAGGTATGAGTAGTGGAATTTCACTATCTTTGCTGATCTCTAGACTAGAGAACACAAGAATGCTGTCCATAAGTTTCACTATCTATAAGATATCCATGAAAAGAGGATGAGCCAACACTGTTCAACACCAGTTTCTCCAACCTCTGGAAACAAAAGTGTGGGATTTAAAGACCACATCTACGGTGGGAGCAAAGTCCCCTCTACAGGTGCCAAGCCTAGGAATGTGCTTTAACTCCAGATCCATGGTCAAAAGATCATCGGGTTCCCCACATGCCGTGTAGGGAGGGTCTTCAAAACAAGGTGCTAAATCCCAATCGAGACTTTTATCAAACAGATAGCCTTCAAAGAAGGGAGGGATAATCCATTGTTCCTCTATGGAAGGATTTTCATCTCCTCCTAGAAGGTATAGGTTCTGAAAATTTTGCAGAACTAGATCTCAAGCCACGTTTTACACCCATGATTTGGTGTTTGAAAATAATTCTAGGTTTTAGGTTGAAGAAGAAGAAGATAAGGGAAGAAGAGAGAAATAAGGAAGGGAAATATCTTTCTTTTCCTTTTATACTTTGAGGAGTTAATCTTTTCTTGGTTCAAAAATGAGATACCTTATCAAAATTGACACGTGTCAGCATAGGGAAAGAACTAAATCTCTGACAAGAAGGGGCAGTTGATGGTGTTGAAATCAAGGAAACCGCCTTCACAGACAAAGTGTAAAGGTGTGATCCTTCGCCAACAGGTTCAGTTTGGTTTATTTCATTTCACTTTTGTTAACTGATATGTTTACATTTTATGTCATTGTATAGGAATTTTATATGTGATAAAATAAACATAAAGCATAACATAAATGAAAACAGTAAACATATAATAAAATAAACTTTCTTTTTCTTTCATATATATTTTTGTGTT